>NC_133327.1:421468538-422072288 GCF_042186555.1 Aquarana catesbeiana | reverse complement strand
CATACAGTATCCTATCACCCACTCCCCCCCCCCCCCAAATCAAAGACATGCTAGCTGGTACACAGGGGACAATCATGGCATCTGGGCACCCTGCTAGAGATACAGGGCAATCGCTCCAGGTGCCCACACCAGTGCCCCCCCTGCAAGCAAATAAGTGGAGCCAGGTGACTTTTTTCTGCACTGGGCTCCAGGACTTAGGGCCAGTTCACACTATGAATTGCACAGGAATACACTGTGCATTCCTGTGCAATTTACATGCATTAAGGTGCAGTGCAATTTCAACCCATTTATTTGAATGAGCTGAAATTGTGCCAGACCACACCAAAATTTATAAGTTGCACAGGAATAGGATCCCATAGTACTACTGTGCCATACGATCCGGTGCAGGTAAATGCATTAAATTTGTGACCTGCATTTGTGTCATTAAACTAACATTGTAGCTATTTGCCAGCACACCAAGGATCAGCACACGGTGGCGTCCAAACGGTTTAGTTTATTGCATGATCACAACACAAAAGGTGCAACGTTTCGGAGTCACGCAGGACCCCTTCATCACATGCCTGACGAAGGGGTCCTGCGTGACTCCGAAACATTGCACCTTTTGTGTTGTGATCATGCAATAAACTAAACCGTTTGGACGCCACCGTGTGCTGATCCTTGGTGTGCTGGCAAATATCTACATTGTGACTTAAACCAGTATCCAGCTGGTTGTTGCTGCAGTAACCGACCTTTAAGAGCTTATACCAGGAACGTGTGCGATGGGAATATGGAACATTAAACTAACATTGACACCCACTGCAGATCACAACTGCAGTGCATTTTGAATGCAGTGCGGGAAACGCACACAGAACGCTGATTTCTTGCACAGCATACTGGTGTAAACTGGCCCTTAGTCTGGATTTGCAGGATTTTGTTCTTATCTCAGGAAGGTCCCACAAAAAGCGGAACATTTGGAAAGTATTGTTGATTGATATGGATTGGACGGGGAGAGGATTTGTGTTGGGGGGAGGGTTTGTACTGGGAAGTGGGATTTGGCTGGGAACTGTGGAGCGTACTTGTGCTGGCATGGGGGGATTTGGGGGAAAGAGGATTTGTTCTGGGAAAGATGGGGGGAGGATTTGACCCAGGATCAGCGGGGTAGGTTGTGCTGGAAAGGAAGGACGTGGGAGTGAGAAGCTGTGCTAGAAGTTGGGAGAGTATTTTCGCTGGGAGGAGATTTGCAGGGGAGGATTTGTGCTAGAAATGGGGAAAAGATTTAAACCGGGAGGAAGATCTGTACTAGAAGATGGACTGGGGGGATTATGCTTAAAGGAGGAGAGAGATTTTTTTCTGGGAGAATAAATTTGGGGGAGGGGGGATGGGGGGGGGGATTTGTGCTGGGGGGATGTAAAGGGGGTGAGAAGGGATTTGTACTAGAATGGGGGATGTGCTGGGAGGGAGGATTTGGGAGGTGGAAGAGGATTTATTCTGAGAGGGGTTTTGGGGAGAAGGAGGATTTGTGCTGGATGGGGAAATTGAGGGGTGTGGGGATAAGTGCTAGGATAGGGAAGAAGGGGTGTTTGTGCTGGGGATTTGAGGAGGGTGGAGGAGGATTTGTGCTGAAAAAGGGGGGAAAAAAGGAAAAAGTAGTGTTGGGAGGGGAAGGGGGTTGTTCTGGAATGGGAAGAGAGGATCTGTGCTGGGGGGAGGTGTACAAATTAGTGCTGAAATTTTTTTGGCTGGAAGGGAGTGACGATTTTTGCTGAAAGGGTAAAGTTGGGGGGGGGGGTTGCACTCTCCTTGCCACTACACTGTGCATTACACTGTGGAGGAGAAGGGAGGGGGTGGCAGGTGGATGGTGGGGGCACCAAAGTGCACCTTCGCTGCATAGATGAAAATCCTTGCACCGGCCCTGCCTTTCACCTCCCTCTCCTCTTACTGGCCATGGAATTCACTTTGTCAGACTTTAGTGAGGGCAGCCAGCTGGAGCATCCATTAATCACTGGGAGAGCAGGGGGTCAGTGTGTATTGATTTATTTATTGGTGGACAAAAAAATCAATTGATCTAAAACTAGTTGAGGCCCCTCTTGGCTGGTTAGGGGTGGGGGAGGTTGCTGCTTCTTGAAACTGCCACAAAGTGCGTGTCCTTCGGAGTGATGTCAGCTGTGCAGCCACTGCCTCGACCCTGTGTTCGGCTCCCATGTCCTTCTCACCTCCTGTCTCCCCCGTCCCCCAGCATAGGAGGGGCTGGGTCCTGATGGCTTATGCTGTAGGGGGTGAGCTAGATGGGAGCAAGGGGGGACAGGTTAGCATAATTTAAAAAGTTAATAAAAAATACAATAGAAAGGAAACCCTACCCTCTGAAACGCACACATCAGGAACGTATGTTGGCTATTGAGAGTGGGTGTTATAGGATTTCCCAGCTACTAATATGGACCATGTGCTATCAGACACTAGAAATCAGGTAGCTGGATCTGACCCCCACTTGATGGGCACATTTGGCAGGGTACCTGAGCCTCTATCCTCCTTAGGATACAGTGCTGCCTCTACACCTTTCTGCTTATCTCTATTGAAACAGCTCTCTACTCATTACCAGCATAGCACCCATCCCATCTCCTACTCTATACTACAACTGAAAACTTTGTACTGCCCGTCTATAAAATATACTCACATCCCAGCTGTGATCCTTCTCCTCGCCAGCAGTGGTGGGACTCCTGTCATAGTCCTGCTCCCTCTCCTGCCTATCAAGCCTCCCCAGTAGTGGTGGGACTCCTGTCATAATACTGATCCCTCTCCTGCCTATCACGCCTCCCCGGTAGTGGTGGGACTCCTGTCATAATACTGATCCCTCTTCTGCCTATCAAGCCTCCCCAGTAGTGGTGGGACTCCAATCATAATACTGATCCCTCTCCTGCCTATCAAGCCTCCCCAGTATTGGTGGGACTCCTGTAATAATACTGATCCCTCTCCTGCCTATCAAGCCTCCCCAGTATTTGTGGGACTTCAGTCATAGTCTTGCTCCCTCTCCTGCCCATCAAGAATCCTGGTGGGACTCCTGTCCTAGCCCAGACTCACCCACAACTCCATTGTCTCATCTGCCAATGCTAGCTTTTATCGGATCGCTTGAATTATTTTTCCCATTATGGGCGTGAGGCCAGGTAGGTTTCAGTGCATGTATAATATAGACTAGACTAGAGAAAATAAATAATAGTGAAGTCAAAGTAGATGAACAATCTAAAATTTCTGAGTTATTGATCTTGAATATCGGAGAACCAAAATGCTAAACCTGTATATGTGTAGCAATTGAGAAAAATGAATAATTTTACATTTATCACTTTTTTCTTATGACCCAACATACTATTATATGTTTACCAGTACCCACAAAGTCATAATGTAAACGTTTTAAAAACTGGTTTCTTGAAACTTTAGAGACAAACAAAACTTACAGAAGATGATCTTCAATTGACAGCTAGCTAGCCATTTTTTTTGGCCGAATCTTTTAGAGCTTTATTTCCTAAGCTGTCAAAGTGTATTTTAGATTTTCACTAATGATGTTCAAAACTTTTATTTTGTTTCTTTCTATTTAGTATCAAAATATGCTGTAACCATAAATTCCCTTGAATAGAATAAATTGTGCAGGCTTCAGTAAATGGCAAGATTTATATCTAGATGTAGTAAATGAAATTTTGTCTTAATGTGCTTAGAATTTTTAAGAGAAGCAATCAATTCAAGTAATCATTTTGTACCAAACATTGAAGCAAATGTTTAACATCATAATGATAAAATACTTCCCAGTGTCCTCCAGGATCTTCTTGTGTCTTTAAAAAGTGGGTTTATTTTAGGTAGAGCTGTGATCTTTAAACGCAGAGCCTCAAGACTAAAGACAGTAAGCATCACATAACAGTTAATAATAATAATTATTGGGGTTCTTTGGTGTTGGGGATTCTTTACTTGTTAGGGATGGATAGGAAAGCCTTAGGAGTTCCTGTTGTTGGTGGCCCACCACCACCTCAGCCCTTAATTTTAACCCAACCCCTAAAACAGTCTATTATCCTCAAATTTCTCCCCTAAAGCCGGCCATAGATGGTTCTAATTTTGGCCGGTTCAGCAGGGACCATGTATGAGCAGACTGATTGCACCCAAGTTGATCCATCAATCGACTTGGGTACAACAAGCATGTTGGATTTTTAAGATGCAATTATTGCCAGCAGCTGCATCCCTGTGACCCCCCCCCCCACTGTGTTGATGGGGGAATCAATTGATTTTCTTTCCTGCAACCCATGGTTGCAGGAAAGGAAATCGTATCATGTATGGCCTGCCTAATGCTTAACCACTAATGTAGCCCTTCAAACCTAAAAGTGTGTTTTTCACATTTGCAGTGAAATTTGAGAAAAACTCACTATGTTTCTTATGTCTTCCCATTCACACAAACTAAAAATGATTGAAAAGATTTAAAAATGCTGATAATTACAGTAGATCTGCCAGCACAGCACAGACAGAGTTAATTATGGTTAACCTTAAGTGGTGTTCCACCCAAAAAAAAAAAAATGCATGAATGTGCCTAAAAAAACATTTGGAAACATTTTTTTTTAAACTCACCTCTAAATGCCTGTTGCTAGGGGGTCCTTCATAGTCTGCCTCTTTCAGTGCCTGGGCTGGTGACATCACTTTCCCTTGGTGCAGGAAGGGCTCAGCTCTGCTCCCTCCCTCTTGTCAATCATCTGGGACACATTACAGGTCCTAGATGACTGCGCAGTCAATCACGGCGTGTGGCGCCGCTCACACATGCGCAGTGGGTGCCCGGCTGTGAAGCCACAGCCCAGCGCCCACAGTTGCAATGCCGGTGCCGCTGAACGGAGAGGGAGATGAGCGGGGCTTCCATCCCCCGCATCGCTGGACCCTGGGACAGGTAAGTGTCCGATTATTAAAAGTCAGCAGCTGCAGTATTTGTAGCTGCTGACTTTTGATTTTTTTTTTAAAAATGGGAACTCCTCTTTACCACTTACCAGACACTTTCAACCTCTTCCTACCCAAAGCCAATTTTCAGCTTTCAGTGCTGTCACACTTTGAATGACAATTGCTAGGTCATGCATCACTGTGCCCAAATTACATTTTTATCACACAAATATAGCTTTCTTTTGGCGGTATTTAATCAACACTGGATTTTTTATTTTTTTGCTAAATAAATGAAAAAAGACCAAAAATTTTGAAAAAAAAATAGTTTTTTTTCGTTTCTTTTTTAAAATTTTGCAAAGAATCTTTCTTCATTAATTTAGGCCAAAATGTATACTGCTACATTTCTTCGGTAAAAATAACCCATATCAGTGTATATTATTTAATCTGCAGGAAAGTTATAGAGTCCACAAATTTTGGTATATATATCATATATCTGAAAATCGATCAATACTGATGGTCCCACGGCCTATTTCATTTCTTGTGCCACGAAAATGTCAGGACAGTAGAAATATCCCCCAAATGAACCCTTTTTGGAAAGTAGACAGTCCAAGGTATTAAGAGGCATGATGAGTTTTTTGAAGTTGTAACTTGTCACTTTTTTTGCAAAATGAAGAAATAAAAAAAATTGTTTTTTTTTACATACTGTCACCAGTGCAGTATAGCATCATCATATAACTGGTGTGGTGGTGATCAGAGACACTGACTAGTGACAGTAGGTAAAAATAAATAAATAAATAAATAAATAAAAAATAAATAAAAAATTATATATATATATATATAATTTATTTATTTATTATTTTGTTTCTTTTTTATTAAAACTTGTTTTTTTTTTTTTTTTTTTTACAATTTTCTTTCTTTTCTTTTTTTTTACATACTGTGACCAGAGCAGTACAGTGTTAGCATGACACTGTACTGTTCTTGTGAAGGTGATCGGGATTTTTTTTACACACTAGGGTTGCTTATAAGGGTGATAATTACTGTTATAAGCAACTATTTTTTTATGAATGACATCCATTCATTGAGTGTGTACTATTGTAAAGCTGTGATTGGCCACAGCTATCACATGATACTGATGCACTGTGATTGGCCCTGTCTGTACCATGTGATCACCGTGACCAATCACAGAGATCAACACAATAGCACCCAATAAATGGCTAGAAATCAAAGCCATTCATTGTGTACAATTGCCATGTTACATAGTTACATAGTTAGTCAGGTTGAAAAAAGACACAAGTCCATTTAGTTCAACAATAAAAAATAAATAAATAAATAAATAAAAAATAATATCAAACAATCCCATATACCCAATTCTATACCCACAGTTGATCCAGAGGAAGAAGAAAAACCCCAGCAAAGCATGATCCAATTTGCTACAGCAGGGGAAAAAATTCCTTCCTGACCCCCAAGAGGCAATCGGATTTCCCTGGATCAACTTTATCTATAAATGTTAGTACTCAGTTATATTGTGTGCATTTAGGAAAGAATACAGGCTTTTCTTAAAGCAATCTACTGAGCTGGCCAGAACCACCTCTGGAGGGAGTCTATTCCACATTTTCAAAGCTCTTACTGTAAAGAAACCTTTCCGTATTTAGAGATTAAATCTCTTTTCCTCTAGATGTAAAGAGTGCCCCCTTGTCCTCTGTGTTGACTGTAAAGTGAATAACTCAACACCAAGTACACTATATAGACTCCTTATATATTTGTACATGTTGATCATATATCCGTAGTCTCCTCTTCTCAAAAGAGAGTAAATTCAATTCCTCTAATCTCTCCTCATAGCGGAGCTCCTCCATGCCTCTTATCAGTTTGGATGCCCTCTCTACACTTTCTCCAGTTCCCCGATATCCTTTTTAAGAATTGGTGCCCAAAACTGAACTGCATATTCCAGATGAGGTCTTAATAATGTGATATGCTGTGGTTGGTCACAGTGATCATATGGTATCGGCAGTGGCCGGTACACTGATCTGTCATTCACTGTGTCTGGTGGACCTGGGAGGAGGTCATATTATAGGCTAAGCGGGAAGCAGTTAAAGTGGTTCTAAAAGCAGAAAGTTTTTGTTACCTTAATGTATTAAAACTGCATTAAGGTAAAAAACCTTCTGTGTTCAGCTCCCCCAGCCAGCCCACATTATACATACCTTAGCCTGATCTTGGTCCAGCACTGTGCACCAGAGCAGTGTCTCTCTCTGCTCTCTCCTTCCTTATAGGGTAGCTTGATAACAACGGGAGCCATTGGCTCCTGCTGCTGCTGTCAATCAAGTCCTGTGACAAGGTAGCAGGGGCAGGTCATCTGCAGTCCAGCCATGGTTATGTTTCTTTGCACTCTGGACTACTGCAAGAAATCCTGTGCAATCATTATTTACACTAATAACCATGAGCATGCAATTTTGTATTGGCCATGCTTGGCAGTTCTAAAGAAAACCTTGGTAGCCTTTTAGGACCAGCCCTTGCTCATGATAACCAGAAGGACCGGATGGGTACTGTTTGCCAGCTCTCCCCTGGATAAGCATCTTCTATCCCATTCAATCACTGCCAGTATTACATTGTTCACAAATGGAACAGACTTCCATGAACACATGACATTTACTCCCTGAGACCCACATATTACATTGTTCACAAATAGGAGAGACTGCCATGAACACATGACATATACTCCCTGAGACCCTACAGGCTCTAGATGTGTATGGATCGATGGAAAGATGTACGAATGCAACTACTGATGCAACTCAAAATGTAAGTGGACCAAGTGCAACAAAATGTTAGTTTTAGTGAAAAAGTCAAAAATGAAAAAAAAAAAGTAATAGATTTAGGTAAAAACTAAAGCAAAAAATGTCAAACTCTCACAAGTGTAATGAAAAAAAATGTCAGTGACTGTGTAATTATTTATGCACTTAGGTAAGAATAATAATGTGGTACAGAGAAGGAATGTCATTCCACAATCTGAAAAAAATATACTAATGTCCCACTCCTGCCCTGCCCTAGTCTACATTATTGTGCAGCTATGAGCAGTAATCACATAATATACAATATATATCTATAGATAGATAGATAGATAGATAGATAGATAGATAGATAGATAGATAGATAGATAGATAGATAGATAGAGATAGATGGCTATCTATCTAACATAAATGAAATATAAATCATATAAAAAACTATCAAACTATGGTATATTGCATTGTTATATTCCCCAAGTATTTATGTTTTGTATTTGGGCTACCAATTACAAAATCAGTTCTTAGAAAGTTATTTTTAAATTCTTCTCCTGAACAATGCCTGCAATAATTTATAAATATAGAGATATATATCTATATATATCTATATAATATTATTGCAACCAAAAATCTAAGGCTATGGAACGTGAATACACTAAAAGAACAAACACATTTCCCAAAAAACAGTAAAGCTAACCACCTAAATTCGCTTACCCAGCTGTCATACAGTTTAGCAAGATTGTTGCAACTTCTGATCAGTGAAATCGTTCAGCCATCAGGCAGTAATATTGGTGATGATCTATACTCATACCAATACCAAGACGACCGAGCTAATCAGAAATGGATAAAAAAAAGGAAATATAGACAACTACATCCTGACTTGGGGGATTTACAGGCATCACTGTAGTGTCTTCCCCCAGCAGATAATGAGAGGGTAAAGATTTTTAATAGATGGATGTATAGACTTGATATGCGTTTAATAAGAATCACATCCCTATCAGGCTGCAACTCACCAAGTCCCATCCCCTAGCATTGGCGACTGTCACCCTGAGCCATCCATTTGCTGGGAATGAGCAAAGTTGAAATTCTACATCGTGTCTGATTGCTTGTTCTGCTAAAGAGAAGGCTTCATGTACTGGAGAGTGGAGACAACCAAAATACATTTCCTTAGCGACTAAACACGTGCAAACAAAAAGGATATACTAAGACATCCGACCGATCTAATAATAACCTAAACATAGCAGGTACAAAAAGTTCAAATAATTCGTTTGGAAAAGTATAGTAGACTGCGATGCCCTTCACATATAATTGAAAAATTATATATCCCCATTATAATTTGTTTTAAAATGTGTTTATATACTCAAATAAATAAATATATATAGATATATCTATATATATCTATATATAAAGTATCTCTAAACTTTCAGGCTCCACGCACACTGGGCTTAAAAAAAAAACGACAGTTCCCCTGGCAGGAGAAAAAAAGCATTTTTGTACACATTGGCTGATATACGAAACAATGGACAAATGTATTACTTTACTTTATGGTGTTTAATGACATTTATTATTAAAGACAGCATGCTTATTCACTTGTGTCTGTCGTTTATTTTGACTCTTCCTGGATATACTAACAGCAAAACGCTCTTGTGTTGTTTATTTAAATCGATCTTTTTTTAAACGGATTGTCAGAACCTGTTGTAAGAAATATTGATATTATTTTGCTTTTATTATTTACCCGTGAATTGCCAATAACCTGAATGGATATAATAATAATTACTCCGATACTGTGATACACGGGAAATAGAAGCGTTGTGATTTTTACTAGCAGGTTAACAGCCATTCTGGTGGATATCAAAAATAATACTAATGAATAAACTTTATGCTAATAAATGCATTTTATAAATAGTACGAATAAATAGAGACCGCACTGTTTCCTGGTCTGGAAATGGCTACTTGAGTACAAACTCTTCCAAGTTTTTCTTTGATGAAAACTAATGACTGGATAGCAAGATATAGATAGATAGATAGATAGATAGATAGATAGATAGATAGATAGATAGATAGATAGATAGATAGATAGATAGATAGATAGATAGATAGATAGCAGAAAAATAGATAGATAGCTAGGAAAGAAAGAAAGAAAGAAAGAAAGAAAGAAAGAAAGAAAGAAAGAAAGAAAGAAAGAAAGAAAGAAAGAAAGAAAGAAAGAAAGAAAGAAAGAAAGAAAAGAAAGAAAAGGAATAAAGATCGATGTTAAAAGTTTGACCCGATATGCTACCTATTTCATATCCACGGGAAGTTCACTTATACAAATTAATGATCTATTACATATTTTTTTAAATGATGTATCTATTAAATAAAGATGGAATCGTTACATTAATTGAAAGATAACGAAGCTCACAGACACAATAGAGATACAGAGTATTCCTGGAGACGCTACAAAAAAAAGTATGATTATATAGACTAGTATAGTATTCTGCTAGTGCAGGTGAATATAAGTGAAGTGTATGATGGAGATGCATGCATGTAGCATATCTGAGTTGAAGACAGGCATAATAAGCTGAGTATTAGGAAGGGGGTAGGAAGGGAAGCCCCTGCAGTGGTCAGCTTCTTGTGAGTCTGTCACTCAAGGGTTTTGTGTTTCCTTGGCTCCGGATGGTCCATGGCTGAGATGTCCCATGGTGGCATCACAATGAATATGAATAGGGCCTCTTGCTTAATGGGACAGTCAAAGCGCACCGCCCTGAATAATAGCACGTCATCCTAACAAGACCATTATAGATAGGAGGGCTTCTTTTGTCTGTCTCCTCTGAAGTAGCTCTATAAATGTCCCCCTTTTCAGTCTGACTGTGCAGTTCATTCACAGCTCGCCTTGGGTACCTGGAGGCAAGAGAGAAAGAGAGAGAGAACTACTACTGTAGCTAACAGAGAAAGGAGGGAGCACATCTACACCGCTGAGCTCTCAGAAAGCCCTCCATAGACTTGTACATTTGGATCTCTTCTTCAGAGAAGTTTGCATGAAGAGAAGTCTCTATTTAAGCTCAGAAAGCTCTGTACAATGAATTCTGACTCTAGCTCAATGTCCAGCAGAGCCTCCTCTCCAGACATGGATGAGATGTATCTCAGAGGTCACCACCACCACCATCATCATCATCACCACCACCAGGACAACCTACTCAACTCAGTCTCCTCCACTCAGAACGATCTCATGCAGAAGATGACAGATGAAGTCCTCTCCAGACACAACAAGGGAGATGCAGAGAGCGCCAAATACAAAATCAAGAAGCAACTATCTGAGCAGGACGTTCAGCAGCTCAGGCTAAAAATCAATGGCCGTGAGCGCAAAAGGATGCACGACCTGAACCTTGCCATGGATGGCTTGAGGGAAGTCATGCCCTATGCCCATGGGCCATCAGTAAGGAAACTTTCCAAAATCGCCACCTTGCTGCTTGCCAGAAACTATATCCTGATGCTGACAAGTTCATTGGAGGAGATGAAAAGACTTGTGGGTGAGATCTATGGGGGTCACCATTCAGCATTTCACTGTGGGACAATGGGGCATTCTGCCACTCACCCAGTCCACCCATCCAACACAGTCCACCAGGTGCATCCCATCTTGGGCACCGCACTGGCATCCAACAACTCCTCTAGCCTTTCTGCCGGTTTACCAGGGATTGGCAACATCAGACCAGCGCACTCACTGCTGAAAACCCCCTCCGCCCCTCCAATGCCCCTTGGCACTGGCTTCCAGCACTGGGCAGGTCTCCCATGCCCCTGCACTATCTGTCAGATGCCACCACCACCCCAGCTATCTGCCCTTACAAGCCATTTGGGTAGGATGTCTTCAGAAGCCAAGGACTTACTGAAGTAGTGCCAGCTGTACAGAGACTCCCCATTCAGATGAATGACATATATAAGAATATATAAATATAAATATATATATATACGTATATATTTGTGGTGATGCAGGAAGACTCAGACAAGCAATTCTGCTTGCATGCATGCTTCTTTTATTTTCTATACCACTGTTCAGTTACCATCCTCAGTTCTGTTATCAATTATCATCAAGGTAAAGGTAACTTGGATAATTGTAATATTGCTGTTTTAGTTTTGTATGTACAATTGATGTCATCATAAGATCATAGAGTGAGATGTTGGACATGTTTGCTATATTATCCATCCCATTTGTGAAGGACTATGACATAACTGTATATTTAATTTGTACCAGAGAACTGAAAATAAGGCATGCATGCTAGGAGCTAGTCTTGTGGATACATTTGCCTGGCTACCATGCAATTTTCCTTGTAACAAGGATTTTTTTTTATTAGTGAATTCTTTGAAATCCAAGGAGTGTCTCATTGACTTTGTACATTATAGAAAAAGGCTGGACTGTAAGCAGCGTGTGTCCCCAGGTTTAGTATATTTCCTTACTGGTGTCCAGTATGAAGTTGTCACTAAGGACTGCCCAGGTCCTCCTTGTCTTCAATGCAGAGAACTGGTCCCAATATTCACCACCGCAGAGCTGATCGTCTACTCTCACGAATATGGACGTGTATTGCCCATTGATTTGAACGATCTTGTCGTATTTGTTTGTTTCCTTTTTCGTTATTATTTAGTTCCTGGGCATTTGCTTCAAACTATTTTGTTAGGCCTCAAAGAGAGCTTGTGTCTTTATTTTTTATATTCTTGATAAGTATCAAAATATTTATTATGATCCAACTTTGTTTCAAATAAAAAACATATTTGGAATTTACTTATTTGTTTTTGTCATTATTCCTTTTACTTCGCATTTGTTTTCATTCCTCAATATGTATAACTGCTAGTAAAAGCAGCGAATTGAAATATAAAATGATATATAATTATACAGTATGTTAATCCAGAATTGCATTCCTCACTGTGCATAACTTCTAGTAAAAGCAACGAATATAAATATTAAATGATGCATACTAATATACAGTATGATAATCCAATAAAAGATTATTATTATTATACAGCATTTATAAAGGAAGATAGTACAATACAATTTATTAAAGAGGGCTAGGAGCGCCCTGCTCCTGAGAGCTTAGAATCTAATGGATTTGAGCTATGATTTTAAATCAAGTGATATATAAATCATTTTAGCGAGTGATGCATTATACAATTCATATTCCCAATAAGTGGCAGCTACATTGTAACAAGCTCTTCTAATGTGTCATATGAACTGTCAATCGCCGAATATTTCATACGATTATAATGCAAATACTATCCTATTATTATATTATACGTAATCTGAAAATGTGCAGATTTAAGGTACATCAGACCAGGGAAGTCATGTTCTCAGATGAAGGAAAGACTGACAAATAATTCAATTATTAAGAATAGCCTAATCGGTCATATGATGAGAGCACAGAGGTCGATTATGTAAGTTGAGATTTCTCACTTTAGATGGGAAGATATACCTTAATTGTCCATGTGTTTAGTTTTTACACAACTGGATAATTGAAGTAAAGCATCACTCTTTTGTGAGTAAAGTTTCTCAACTCCATCAGTAAAACTGCCCCCCCCCCCCCCCCCCAAAAAAAAAAGAAAAATCAAAACGCAAAACAGAGCCCATCGACCACACAAAAAAGAACCCATAGAAAGTATTTCTAATTTATACATACTACCATATAATCACTGACGTCACACATCTCACTTTTTACAATTGTAAAAATAGTCCTGAAGGTAATATTGATCTAAAATAGTTTTCTTGGACAGGTCTGATTTGTTGTAGAATGACAGAGATGATTTCCAGTGGGATCAATATTTGGAACAGGGACCTGCACTCTTTTTTGAGTTTAGTTTCTTAACTCCTTTAATAAATCAGTCTCATCTTCTCTGTTTAGGGGAACCCTAAACTGTTCCCCTTCTAAACGTCAGTATGTCAAGCAGAGCCCACCGATCACACAGAAAAAAACCCCACAGAAAGCATTTATCATTTATACATATCACCATATAAACGCTGACGTCACACATCTCACTTTTTTGGTAAAATATTATTGATTACATGGTTCTTCCTAAGTTAATATTTATCTGATTTACTTCTCTTGGACAAGCTTGATGTAGAGTGATAAACATGATATCCAGTGGGATCAATATTTGTACGACCACTATCTTATGAACACAGTTGTAGTCATAGGAAGTGTGATGACCCCCCTCCACTAAACTGACAGCCAGGGGCACCTAGTATTTGATTTCAGGTGGAGATTCTCAGTGTGTGAAGACAGTCTTACATGGCATATATTACCCATCATCACAAGTTTACATTTTATGATCTGTCACCGAGTTAGGGAACACAAACTACATTTCCATTTCTATTTGGGAGGGTAATGGGTCATTAAAATGAGCATTCAAATGTGTGATTTCACCTAAAAGCCCAGGAGGTATAAAGCCACCTAAGCACCATCACAAAGGCCACCAGAGACCTTTCCCACCATTTAGAGATGGTGGTCCCTTCACTTGTGTAAATGAGCTAGCCTCTACTAAAAGCAAATGGTTCGGTGTCCTCTGTTAATGATACATCCAGCACTTGTGATAGATGATGAGAGAAGCCAGGAGCTTAGATTTTTAGATATGGGAACCTGGTGAGGCGCAGTGCTATTTGATCTGCACAGGTAGTCATCATTTGTGGTCTGAACCTGATAAATGGCTCTGGGGTGCCTTTCCCAACTACCTTACGATCCAAGTGATATATGATCCGTAACTTTCCACTTACAAAAATAATACTAGGTCATATATATATATATATATATATACATACACACACACACGTATATATATATATATATATATATATATATATATATATATATATATATATATATATATATATATGTTTAATGTAGCATATGTGAAATTATGAGATGGAATTCATTGTTTTGTATGGTATGGTTATATATATATATATATATATATATATATATATATATATATATATATATATATATATATATACCATACCATACCATACCATACAAAACAATGAATTCCATCTCATAATTTCACATATGCTACATTAAACATTCCACAATGTTACATTTCCTGGGTTGACATCTCTGCAGATATAGCTATAATAAAATATATTTATTTAATTTGATATAATCGTTTAGAATAAACAACTTTTTTGCATATTCAGTTGAAATGCCCTTATCAAGATTCATAATAAAATTTGAGTGAAATCAGTTTCTCTTCATAACGATCATCTATGAGATTTTAAAACAAAAATAATGAAAGGTCGAGGTGTAGGTTACTTTAAAGTCACAAGATCTGATTTCAGTCAAACAGAAATGATGCATTTTAGATGTATATAGACCCAGAAAAATAAAAATGAATACAATATGTAACAGCTTTGCCAATATTTACAAATCTTTACACTGAGGCTGAGGAGTGGAAAATCCTCACTCACGAACATGAATAAAATATTTTCATAATTTAATCATAATAAAATAATAATAAAAAATAATATAGACCCAGGAAAAAAAGGCATTTGTAACAGCTTTGCCAATATTTACAAATTCTTACACCGAGGCTGATTTACTGAAGGACTGGATAATCTTCACTCAATACATTGAATAAAATATATAATAATAATAATAATAATAATAATAAAAATAATAATAATAATATCAGGAACATAAATAATACATGACATAATAAATCCTCACAGAATAAATACATTTTCAATTATCTAATCATGTGAAAAGCAAATTCCTGTTTGTTTATTTCATCTGCACAAAACTTATAACTGAAGTGAACATAGGCGCAATTTTTGTGAGGATTCTTAACTTTTTTTAGTAGATCAACCTGGATGTATTAAAAATGGTTTATCTGGCAGTTCCCCAAACCTTAGCATGGGCTAATGCATTTGCTTACAAACATATTAGGCCGAAATCTCAAAACTTTAACACAATGATAAGGATCAAGTGGCTGCAATTTCAATCTTTAAAAAGTGTTAGTTTTCTAAGTTGAGGAAACGATAAGACAAACTCACTGAAAGTTCTTTTAATAGAATAATAATAATAATAATATTTCCCATTATCTCTATCTCCATGTGTTGTGGATCAGGTAATACACACATATAATATATAATACTAGGATCATTTAAAGTAAGTTTCTTTACAGTTGGTCTAAATTCGAAATGTAAGATCTTTGCTTTAGTTTAGTACATGTAAAAATGTAGGACAGGGTTTGTGGAAAGGCTGTATCTCTTTCAGAAGCGATACAAGTCTTTCCATTCTCTTTGCTAAACAGTTTGTTAAATGTTACATTGCAAACAAAATCCTGAAAATTTGGGAAGTGTATACAGCAGCCATCGCAGCACTCCCAGTACCCATCTATGAGTATGATACAGAAGATTCAGCAGAAGACATGACATAATGCTGGGCTGTATTCGACAGAACAGAAAACTATTATAGACTGTGTATTATAACTAGTATAGACTGTATATTATAGATATGTAAAACTATTATAGCTTGTGTATTATAACTATTATAGATTGTGTATTATAACTATTATAGACTGTAATATTATAGATATGTCAAACTATTATAGATTGTGTATTTGAATTATTACAGACTCAATTTTATAGATATATAAAAGTATTATAGATTGGGTATTATAACTATTATAGACTGTATATCTATAGATATGTAAAACTATTATAGCTTGTGTATTATAACTATTATAGATTGTGTATTATAACTATTATAGACTGTAATATTATAGATACGTCAAACTATTATAGATTGTGTATTTGAACTATGATAGACTCAATTTTATAAATATGTAAAAGTATTGGTGATTGGGTATTATAACTATTATAGACTAAATTATATAGATATATAAAACTTTTATAGACGGTGTATTATAATTATTATAGACTGTATATTATAAATATGTATAACTATTATAGATTGTGTAATATAACTATTATAGACTGTTTAAAATCAAGTGAAGAGATTTGGATGATGTGTACAGTACAAGGGACGTTTGATTGTGTCATGCATTACATTACAACATTAGTAAAGCTAGTTCATACTGATGCAGTCTGCAGCCCGATCCGACTGTTCTAATTTGTCCGAGCTGCACAGTGCTGGAGGTGGTGGGAGCTCAGAGAGGAATTCTACTGGACCACAGGGTTTTATAACTCTGTGAAAAACTTCTATGGGAAATATTTATTTATCTTTCTGCCTACCTTGTTTTGTCTTTCTGTATCTATGTAAAGAATATCTACCTCAAACATATCTATCTTTCCAAAATCTATCTACAGTGCCTCGAAAAAGTATTCATACCCCTTGAAATTCTCTACATTTTGTCATGTTACAACCAAAAACGTAAATGTATTTTATTGGAATTTTATGTGATAGGCCAACACAAAGTGGCACATAAATGTGAAGTGGAAGGAAAATGAGAAATGGTTTTCAAAATGTTTTACAAATAAATATCAGAAAAGCGTGGCGTGCATTTGTATTCAGCCCCCTTTACTCTGATGCCCCTAACTAAAATCTAGTGGAACCAATTGCCTTCAGAAGTCACCTAATTAGTAAATAGAGTCCACCTGTGTGTAATTTAATCTCAGTATAAATACAGCTGTTCTGTGAAGCCCTCAGAGGTTTGTTAGAGTACCTTAGTGAACAAACAGCATCATGAAGGCCAAGGAACACACCAGACAGGTCAGGGATAACATTGTGGAGAAGTTTAAAGCAGGGTGAGGTCATAAAAAAAATATCCCAAGCTTTGAACATCTTAAAGAGCATAGATCAATCCATCATCTGAAAATGGAAAGAAAACCTAACAAGACATGGTCGTCCACCTAAACTGACAAGCCAGGCAAGGAGAGCATTAATCATAAAAGCAGCAAAGAGGCCCATGGTAAACTCTGATGGAGCTGCAGAGATCCATAGCTCAGGTGGGAGAAACTGTCCACAGAACAACTATTAAGCCTCCTACACACGATTGGATTTTCCGCAGACAAAACGTCAGACTTTTGTCCAAAGGGCATTGGCCAGGATCTAGTCTTGCATACAAACAGCAGGGAATTGTCGGCCAACAAACACAAACCTAGTGACGTATTAGATGTGCTACGAGACTACAAAGAGGAAGTTCAATTGTCATGCGCCACCCTTTGGGCTCCTTCTGCAAATTTCCTGTTAGTAGAAGTTTGGTGAGTGTTGATTCGCACTTTTCATTTTGTGCTTTTCAGTTAGTTTCTGAATGGCCGTTCGTCAACCAGCCATGTTGTGGAATTAGAGGAGATAACATGTTATTTATTATTGGCTTGGAGTTATTGCTTTGACCAAAGTCCAGTCCAGGAATAGGAGGAGGAGGATTTTTTGGAACAAAAATTGGTTGCTTTATTAATCGTGGCCAATTATGTCATATGCCTTTGCTGTGGGAGCTCCAGGAGAATAATCTGGATGATTTTTGGAAATATCTCTGGATGAAGGACCCCTGCTTTCACCAACTCTTGGCATTGTTGACCCCCTATATTAAGAAGCAGGACACATACATGAGGCTTTTATTTTATTTTTTGGTTGAATAATGATTTGATTTGGTATATTTTCTATATTTTTGGATGCATAGAATGCACTTTTTGGTTAAGTTCTATTGGCAGATAGCATGTCTAATTTTATTTGTTTTCTTTTTTTAATGCACAATAAAAAAATTGTGGAGAATAATACTTGGCTATGTGCTTTACTTCAAATGACATTTTGGGAGTAGGCAGATACATTTAAAAAAATACAATGTAAAATTGACAAGGGACACCAACATAGTTGTATCTTTGATCTTAAAAACTACGAGATAATGGTGTTGTGGTAACTTGCACCAAAAAAAAAAAAAAAATATATAACAAGCATAATAATGTCATTCTTGATATCACTAGAAAAAAAAAGCCTTTGAAAATGTGTTCGCCATAACTCCATCAGCATCACCAGCAAAGCAGCTTCATTATTATCCCATTAAAGAAGAAGAGAATGTGCGCTGCATTTTGAGATTTCATAATTTGCTGCGTCATGAATGTTAATTCTCCATTACGAACACTAGTTTACAAGACCGACCGCTTCTGCCTCATCCTTGCTTCCGAGCATGCTTGTACTTTGGACTTTTGTCTGACGGACATGTGTACACACGATTGGAAAATTTGACAACAGACCGTTGTCCGTGGAAATTGTATAAGCCTGCCATCCAACATTTGTCCGTGGAAAATCCGACAACAATTGTCCGATCGAGTGTACAAAGGGTTGGATTTTAGGCCAACAGTCTGTCATCACACAATCTGATCGTGAGTACGAGGCTTAAGTCATGCACTCCACAAATCTGGCCTTTATGGAAGAGTGGCAAGAAGAAAGCCATTGTTGAAATAAAGCCAAAAGAAGTCTCGTTTGCAATTAGGGAGAAGCCATGTGGAGGACACAACAAACATGTGGAATAAGGTGCTCTGGTCAGATGAGACCAAAATTTTACTTTTTAGCCTACAAGCAAAACGCTATGTGTGGCAGAAAACGAACACTGCACATTGCCCTGTACACACCATCCCCACTGTGAAACATGGTGGTGGCAGCATCATGTTGTGGGGATGCTTTTCTTCAGCAGGGACAGGGAAGCTGGTCAGAGATGATAGGAAGATGGATGGAGCCAAATACAGGGCAATCTTAGGAGAAAACCTGTTAGAGTCTGCAAAAGACTTAAGACTGGGGCAGGGGTTCACCTTTCAACAGGACAACGACCCCAAACATACAGCCAGAGCTACAATGGAATGGTTTAGATCAAAGCATATTCATGTGTTAGAATGGCCCAGTCAAAGTCCAGACCTGAATCCAATTGAGAATCTGTGGCAAGACTTTGGAATTGCTGCTCACAGATGCTCTCCATCCAATCTGACAGAGCTTGAGCTTTTTTCCAAATAAGAATGGGCAAAAATGTGACTCTCTAGATGTGCAAAGCTGGTAGAGACATACCCAAAAAGACTTGCAGCTGTAATTGCAGCAAAACGTGGTTCTACAAATTATTGACTCAAGGGGGCTGAATACAAATGCAGGCCGCATTTTTAAGATATTGATTCTTAAAAAATATTGAAAACTATTTATCATTTTCCTTCCACTCCACAATTATGTTCCGCTTTGTGTTGGTCTATCACATAAAATCCCAATAAAATACATTTACATTTTTGGTTGTAACATGACAAAATGTGTGAAAAAAATGTGTATGAATACTTTTTCAAGGCACTATCTATCTATCTATCTATCTATCTATCTATCTATCTATCTATCTATCTATCTATCTATCTATCTATCTATCTATCTATCTATCTTAGCCATTCTCTACCAGGGTTTCCTCCAGAGGTTGCTAGGGGTTCCTCGAGTTGCGGCTGATGGACCAGCTGTTTGAAGGTGTCTTCATATTTTCAGGACCAACACCGCTTGGCAAAGGCAGCAACATGACAAAAAAATATCTTTTTAACTGTCATTAAAGTGGATCTTCAACAGCACCTGCTGGCCAGTTCGAAAACCCCGCAGTCAATGCAGCAGGCGCAGTCCAGCCAGACCCACCAGGTGAGCAGAGAGTACCTGGAATGGAGCTTCAGCCTGGGATATTGGTCGGGAGGAAGCAGGGAAAAGGGAAAATGGGAGGGGGGTCGAGTCGAAGAAATGTAAGAAATTAGAGTTGAATAGCCATTGTTTTAATACATTTTTAAATAAAATAAACAGATTCACACTATGGATACTTTCTCATCTCCTCCATGCTAAACCTGTTCAAGATATTCACTGGCTTTAGGAACCATTGATAAATCATATTATTGCGCTTAATCCATGTGGAGCTGATTTTCATTGGCTTGCTGGGATGTTTGAGGAACCACTTATAAATCATATTAAGGTGCTTAACCCACCTAGAGTTGGTAAGTAGGGGCACAGAAGAAGGGTAGCACATCTGCACTACTTGCATCAAGATTTTACGAGCACGGACTGTACTTTATGAAGATTGTGGCACATTGCCAATTGATGGATACTTTTGTTATGTTATGAGTTTCATTTGCACTAGTATGTTTGTTTAAAGATATCATGGTCACATTGTAAATATTGTTTTAAAAGTTTGTTTAGGATAAAAGACAGCGCTGTGGTCACGTATATTACATTCTACCTACGGATCACAGATATAAGGGGCATTTATCCTATTGACCACCGATTAATTGGTTTTAGAAATGGTTCCACAGGGCCTGAAAATTATTTTGGGGTTTCCACTGGGGTAAAAAAAGGTTGATCTATCTTATCTCAAACATCGGGGTTGATTTACTAAAGAAGTAGAGCATGTTTCCATTCCAAAGTTAATTTTCACCTAGCTAAAGAGAAGTATGGCCAAACCTTTTTTGGCCATACTTCTGTTCTGGGTCACAGGAATGCATTTACTTTTGCACTCCTGTGACCCAGAATCAGCCGACAGTAGGCTAAAGCATCACAGAACTGCTCCAGGCTCTGGAACAGTGGCGGTCTGGCCATAGGGGGCGCTCGAGCGCCTCCCCCCCTCCTGTAGTCACAAAAAAAAAAATTAAAAAAAAAAATTTTTTTTTTTTAAACGGCCCCTTTAAGAAAAAAAAAATGTCTTTTAACTAAGTGCACTGTGTTCAGGCGCCGGACACAGTGCACTATGGGAAGCACCACGTCAATGCAATCACAAGATTGCAGACGTGGCGCTTTTAACCCGCCTTGAGGCGCAATCCAAATTGCCGATCGGGTTCCGCCTGTAGTATACTACAGGCAGGAGCTGCCTTGTTTAAGCGGAGCGGAGCATGCTGGGATTGATGTGCACACCACGTGACTCAGACCAGGAAGCATAGTGAGTGTACAGCTCCTAGTCTGGGGATAGAGGAGCTGCCTATTGAAGTGTGTTGGATGGTGAGAAGCGGACTGACACATCATACAGAGGACAGTATGTGAAGGTAGGACCAGAGACTGACCAGCTTCACTGTTTGCTGTATATAAAAGGGATTGTGTGGGTGAAGGATAGAGCAGGAAGGAAAATCAACTGGAAAAATCAATGTAAATAAAGAGCTCTGAAGAAAGGGATTGATTATAGCTCAACCTGGCTACACACATTGTACTAGTTTTGTTCCATGTTTGGTTTAAGGGCAAACAGCAGTAATCAAAGAGGAGATTTTTATACACAGGAGATTTTCACACACAGACAGTGCTAAATATGAGCAGTAAGGGTTGCTTTGCTATGAGTTTACTTGTGCATGTTTTTTTTTTTTTTTTAACATATAAAATTTTACGTTCATATGCACAGGCATTTAAAATCATGCCTGTGCACATATAGTTGCGTGTGAGGCTGCATTAGATGGGCACAGTGGCTGCGTTTGGCACAGTGGCAGCAATTTATGGGCACAGTGGCTGTGTTTGATGGTACAGTGGCGGCAATTGATGGGCACAGTGGCTGCGTTTGATGGCACAGTGGCTGCGTTTGATGGGCACAGTGGCTGCGTTTAATGGCACAGTGGCTGCATTTGATGGGCACAGTGGCTGCGTTTGATGGGCACAGTGGCTGAGTTTGATGGGCACAGTGGCTGCGTTTGATGGCACAGTGAGGCTGCAATTAATGGGGGTTTTTTTTCAGAATTTTTCAGTTTGTTTGCGCTCCCCAAAAATTTTGAGCACCAGCCGCTACTGCTCTGGAAGGATCCCAAGCATAACATTGGGATCCACTCAGATGTCTAATTGGCAGCTGGCTCAGCCTCTCAATGAGCCACTGAGAGCATGAGACAGCCACTCCCGCCCTCCCTCCAGCCCAATGCTCCAGTGAGTGCTGGAGGGACAGAGTAGAGTGGTGACTGACAGGCACCACTCTTTGCTCTGGTCAGACCGAGCACTGAGCGATCAGTGGTCATATGAGCCCGCATTTCTCAGGCTTAGAGCTGGCAGGAGACAGCTGCAGCATCACAATGATGTTGCAGTCTCACAACGATGCTGCGGCCATAGATGTCAGTATGCAGGATTTTTTTTTGCACTTTAATGCATTACCATATGTCACACTAAGGTGCAGCACACCTCCTTCTGCACAGCTCATTGGGGTGGTACTCAGAATGAATGGCACTGCATCCCACCACCAACAGTGGCAAGTGGTGCCTTCTGTTATAGTAATGTGTATGGGAATGTTCCCACAATGTAATAATGTGAACTGGGCCTTAGTAAATCAACCTCACCTTTCTATCTATCTATCTATTTTTTTTTTTTACTGAATTATTCAAAAATACAGGTAAATTGTCAATTTTTTAAAGGTTTTCTTTAACACATGCAGATTTATTCTTGGAAGACCATATAGGGTTTAATGTTGATATTCAAGAGAATCAAAATGAGCTCAGTTGGCAATTCTTCCATTTCAAATATCCCCCCTGTGGGTGTGTACTTGGAGATTGGATGTCAATAACTCCATGCAATGCAACAAACAATTGTATCTTCGCTATATTTTCTATGTGCCTGCAATGTGTGTGCCTGTAATATGTGTGGGTACCTGAGCACAGGCTTCAGTGTACATACTTTGGATGTGATTGCCTATGGAGCATACACTTAAACATCCAAACATGTGTCAGCTAAGCAGCGATGTGCATAAAATGTGATTTCTCAAATGTTTTTGGGCCTATCAAAGCACTCTTATCAATTTTAATTGCATATTTCACGAAGTACCAAAACTACATCAAGTAACATTATTTGGATGTTCAAAATGCACAGCAAACAAGGACTGCACCTTGCAAACTGAAGTTGTACAATTTTCTGAACAGGTTTAGGGATTTCATATCTGCACTCTCATGCAAGTCTCCAGAACTAAACCCTCCTATCTTTTACAGCCAATCTAAGCCTCTTTTTGATCTGCAGTTGCCATTGTGCCAAACATGTCATCAATTATGACACCAGCCAGTCAGCCACTGAGCATGTGCAGTCTAACTCCATAGACTCTGTGTTATCAGGAAATTATCAGGGGACAGTGAAAAAGGGGGGATCAGAGAAGACAAGATCAAACAGCCTTTTTACATGATGCTGATGATTAACCCCCTTGGGTTCCACAGTGAGTATAACAAGCATGCTTTACTGCATATACTGATTTTACTGTTGTGGGTTTAATGACACTTTAAGAATTGGTAAGCTGCAATTTATAAGGTTTAATACCATGTTAAAGCGGACCTTCAGTAATTTTTTCAACTTTCCATCTATTAAATCTTCTGCCCTTGTTGTTTTAACTTTAGATAGTAAAACATCATTTTTTTCTGCCAATACCTTATAAAGCCCACTTCCTGTTTCTTGTATGGTAAAAAGCCTGGGCTTATGACATCACTCACAGCTCTCTATCTCGCGTTTGTGAGAGTTTGCCAGGAAGAGAGGGGGGGATGAGTTTTAGGAGGGCCAATGAGAGCTGCAGAGCTGGAGGTGTGCCTCTGTGTGTCTGTGTAAATGCAGGAAGTTTCAGCTGCCCACAGTTAAAATGGTTGCAGCCAGACTCAGTAGAGGGAGATTTCTGCAGCATATTTGGCAAGTACAGAATCACCGTATATACAGGGGGTCCCCGACTTACGAACATCCGAGTTGCGAACAACTCCTACTTACGAACGGGGCCCGAATGACGTCACTGCTGGCCGAATCTTCCTCTCCTTGCTGGAGTGAGCCTTTCCTCCGTTCCTGGCTTGGCTGTGGGCCCCCCTTCGTCATCCTGCCTGCCCATCCACAGGCCTGGTATGGTCCGGTGGCCTGCCAGGCCGCTAAAACTGCCCGTCGCGGCCGAGGCCTTGTCCGGCCTAGTGCGGCCTACGAAGCCTCCAGGATCCCCGGTCTTTCCTGCGCCGCTGCCCCGCCGAGGTGCACCGCGGCCGGCCTGCCTGGCCTCGGACTTTCACCATCCATCTCCCTGCTGTGCCATACAGTGTACCTCTCGCTGCCGCCATGAAAACAGTGAGGGGAGAGCTGTGCTCAGCTGTGCTCCTGGACTCCTGTTTTGGAGGTGACAGGGTCAATAAAGAGAACCTGTCACCTCCAATTGCTATCACACAGGGAATTGTTTTCTCCTGTGTGATAGCAATAAAGTTAAGTGAAAAAAAAATTGATAAAAAAAATAAAAATAAGAAATACAGTAATAATTAAATTAATAAAATAAAAAAAGTAATTAAAAAAAGTAAAGAATGAGAAAAATATTATTAAAAATAAGAAAATTATACAAAAATAAAAAAAAGTAAAAGACAAGCTACAAATAAATAAAAATAAAAAAAAGTGATAAAGTAAAAAAATAAGAGAAACAAAACATATTTGAACAAACCATGCCGCCCCTGCCATCCGGTTGCCTTTCTCTGTTGATTTGGGTTTACATCCTGTCTCTGAGACTAGATTTGCACTTAAAAAAGGTACTGTTCCGACTTACAAACAAATTCGACTTAAGAACAAACCTACAGCCCCTATCTTGTTCGTAACCTGGGGACCTCCTGTATAGAATAATATGCAAAGTGGTTGGAGGAAAGCTTCCGAATGGCAAAGATGTTTTTATTACAAATCATGTGAGCAGACTGCAGTTCCTCTTTAATAAACAGTATGTTTTCTAACTGTTTAATGTGAAAAATATGATTTTAACGATGACCTGCCATTGTTTTCAACTGGCTCTTTGGAAAGCAGCAGATACTTTCTCACTGCCTTTTCGTAAATATGCACATACATATAATATGTATACAATAACATTCTTTGATATCATATAATTCAAGCAACTCTCAATTCAAGCAACTCTCTGCAAAAAAAAAAATCAGCATGCTGGAAAAAATTAAGGTAAATAGCCTTAAAGTGTTACCAAACCCACAGTAAGCAGTAAAATCAGTCTGTATATGCAGTAAAGCATGCTTGTTAAACTCACTGTGGAAATTGCGCATTGTGTAAAAGGGCTGTTTGATCCTGTCTTCTCTGATCTTCCCCTTCTTCCACAGTCCCCAATCCATCTCCTAATAGTACAGAGGGCACTCTGTTTGCTAGAAAGTTGTTTTTTTTTTTTTTTTTTGGGAGGGTGCATGTGATCAGCACAGGGCCAATCAGCACTGTCCAGACAGAAAGCCAGGGGTCATGCAGCCTCATAGGACAGTCAGAGGAGAATGAGAACTCCTCCTACAAGCTTTAACCAGTGCTCGGCCAGACACTGATAGAAGTCACAAGACTGCTATATAGTGCTGAAGAGAAAAGGTATATAGCAGTTTATGTTTACTAAAATAATTGCATTTCCATGTTCTGTGTACTGTGGGAGACCATATATAATGAATGCAGGTTCCCTGGGCTTAGTAACACTTTAATATTTAAGGATTTCAGGGAGTAATTTTGCTCCATGGAAAACTTCAGTTATCATACAAGTTCATTAATTTGTCATCAAATCTTACAAAAGCCAAGCCACATATATCCGCTCTTTAAGTAACATGCACATATTTATTTCTCTCTATATGTAATATATGCATGTGAATAGGCAGATAATCAGATCTACAGACTCCCAGGCAGAAAACCCTTAGCATCTATTGTGTGTCTGGCTAAATTCTGGCTCTCATAAATCACCCCTAAATAAGCGCACATATGCAGTTGCTTATTGACTTTGCCTTGTAGACTGCTTGAAAAATGTCTACATGTCCTCAAAGGACACACCTGTTATCTGAAACAGTCCTTAACCAGCTTGTTAAGCGGCTTTGTCAGATCAAAGGCCCCATACAATAGATAGTAACTTCAACAATAGTTTAGCCCTGAGCCAAAGCTTCTGTTAAAGACAGGCATGTGCCAGTGGTATTAGGGGTTGCAATTGAAAATAAATTTCTCTTGAATAAGTACCTCTGTCCCATCAGAGGCACAACATCGGATGAAACAAAAGCAGTTGAGGATAAGTTATTGACTTTGGTGACAGGCTGAATGAACTTCATTATGCTGCCCCACTCCTAGAAACTGTCAGGTTTTAGACTGAATTAGGTGGCAGGTGCATTAGCTGTTATCCTGAGCCCCTTGAGACGAGTACAACCCAATCATCACCTGATTCTGCACACAAATGTTTATGCTTATTTTAATGATTTCCAACAATAAGGAGAAACATATTTAAATCATACGGCCTGATCTTATTTCTGTTGGTTGGCTTTTCATTTTATGCAAGTTCTCGCAAACGTATTACACTTCCCCAGGGAAGTCAGCATTATCCTAATGTTTAGATCATACTTTGTCATAACTCAACTTTTGGATGCACCTCTTTTTTTTGTGATGTTGTTTTGTTTTAAAGTACATAACAGATTTAAACAGCATCGGATAGAGTGAGTCTGGATAGGAGCAAAGTGGAGGACAGGGTATAAAATGCATAGGGATTACATGAGAGCGATAATATAGGATTTCAACATCATTAATTTGGCCATTTGGCCCTGATAAGGATTGTTTTAGGGGTCACTTTAGTTGTATGGTGCAGGCTAAAAGTTAAGCTTAGTGTCAATGATAAAATGAGCATATAAAATAAATAGCAAGCATATGGACCTTATTTTTCATGTATGAGTCTATGTACTAGCATCTCCCATATCTCATGGTTGTCTAAATTATTTATAGAGCATATAAGTATAGATGTTAATCCATGCATTGGCTTACTGCTTTCAAAAAATCACCCAACTCATAAATAGGTTTTGCTTACCCCTACACATTTGGAAGACTATTCAAATAGTAAGACTGCTGATAGAATAAACAAAGGTCACGTATCAGACACTTTAATACCATAATGCAATGTCTTATATGAAAATGTAAAAATAAGATTCTCATTGTGATGAGGTTAACCTAAGACACATTTTGGGGTATGGACTAAGAGGTGTGGTTAGATTTGATAATATTCTTAACTTTGCTCTTCTGTACTTTGCTCTTAATTTTAACATGAACTTTTGTGCAATCAAAATATATATTTTTTTTTACAATTGGCATATGTGTTTTTTGGCATATGTGTTGGTTGGCATTTGTTTAAGGACAAAATTCTTGTCCTTCTTTAAAAATATATATATATTTGGCTTTGGCATTATAAAAATGGCATATTCTTTAAATTATTAAAGTGCTTGTAAACGATCACCTTGTAAAACAGCCTATTCAGTTTAAAATAGAAATGAAAGGAAAAACATTTGCATATAGATATATATATAAAGAAAACATTATAAATATATTTTTCCCCCTTTTTTATAAGTGATCACACTCCCTCTGTCATCTGCATAAGAGCTGGGGGAGGAGAAACAGTAGCACACTGAGTTTCCCAGTGAATGGCTGTGCGGGGGGGGGGGGGGGGGGCAAGTCAGGACAAGTCTGATCAATGGAGGAGAGCAGGCTAAGTTCCCAGCATAGATAGAGAACTGAGCACAGTGTGTTCTCCTGCTTAGTGTGGTCAGTTTGTAACAGGAAAGCAGAGGGCCTGGCAGGAACACCAGGGATTTCACACAAAGGACGCAATACAAAGAGAACAGGGTAGATTCTCATACAAGTACATGGTACAGCAGGCACATATTAGGAATATGAAATGTCGGGGTAACAAACACTTTAAAGATAAAAAATAGCATATTCAAACATACCAGAAGATCAAACTGGGCTATGCACTATATATATAATGTATCCTATTATTTCTTCCTTGATAAGAGTTTCACCTTAGATAGTTACATAGTTAGTCAGGTTGAAAAAAGACACACGTCCATCTAGTTCAATCATAAAAATAAATAAATAAATACAAAATAATATCGAACAGTCCCATATACCCAATCCTATACCCACAGTTGATCCAGAGGAAGGCGAAAAACCCCAGCAAAGCATGATAAAATTTGCTACAGCAGGGGAAAAAATTCCTTCCTGACCCCCAAGAGGCAATCGGATTTTCCCTGTATCAACTTTACATATAAATGTTATTACCCAGTTATATTGTGTGCATTTAGGAAAGAATCCAGGCCTTTCTTAAAGCAATCTACTGAGCTGGCCAGGACCACCTCTGGAGGGAGTCTGTTCCGCATTTGCACAGCTCTCTTGTGAAGAAACCTTTCCGTATTTGGAGATGAAATCTCTTTTGCTCTAGACGTAAAGTGTGCCCCCTTCTCCTCAGTGTTGACTGTAAAGTGAATAACTCAACACCAAGTTCACTATATGGACCCCTTATATATTTATACATGGTGATCATACCCCCCCTTAATCGCCTCTTCTCAAGAGAGAATAAATTCAGTTCCTCTAATCTTTCCTCATAGCTGAGCTCCTCCATGCCTCTTATCACTTTGGTTGCCCTTCTCTGCACTTTCTCCAGTTCCCCAATATCCTTTTTAAGAACTGATGCCCAAAACTGAACTGCATATTCCAGATGAGGTCTTACTAATGATTTGTACAGGGGTAAAATGATAACTCTCTCTCTCGAGTCCATGCCTCTCTTAATGCAAGAAAGGACTTTGCTCGCTTTGGAAACCGCAGCTTGGCATTGCATGGTATTATTGAGCTTATGATCTACCAAAACCCCCAGATCCTTCTCCACTATGGATTCCCCCAGTTGTACTCCCCCTAGTAAGTATGATGCATGCATATTCTTAGCCCCCAAGTGCAAAACTTTACATTTATCAACATTAAACCTCATCTGCCACATAGTTGCACAATTACAGTGCATTGAGGTTGGCCTGTAAATTGGAGACATCCTGTAAGGACGTTATTCTACTGCATAGTTTGGTGTCATCTGCAAAGACTGAAATGGTACTTTTAATTCCAGACCCTATATCATTTATAAAGATATTAAAAAGTAAGGGTCCCAGCACTGAACCTTGGGGTACACCACTGATAACCATAGACCATACAGAGTAAGAATTATTAACCACTACTCTGTCTTTTAGCCAGTTTTATATCCATATACAAACTGATATTTCCAAGCCTGTAGACTTTACCTTACACATGAGCCATGTGTGGGGAACTGTGGCAAATGCTTTTGCAGAATCCAAGTATACCACATCCACAGCCACACCTTGTTAAAGTCACCTGGGACATGGTCATCTATGGCAAAAATGACAAACTGTACCCCCACCTCCCCAATGTGTGAGCATCATGTCTCATCAAACATCACCTCCCTCCAAAAAAAATCCAGCACTAATCTGCATGCTCAGCCCCCTTAGCAAAAATTCCCTTTGCAAGCCAAAATTCTCCTCAAACAAAAATGCCTCCCCCCCAGCTCAAATCTCCCCTCTACCAATTTCCCCTCCTAGCACAAATCCTTTCCCTAAAAAATCACCCCTCCTAGCACAAATACCTCCCCATTTCAACTCCTAGCACAAAAGCCCCCACATTCCCCCTCCCCAAAAAAAAAAAAAAACCCTATACCCCAGCACAAACCCTCCCCAACAAAAATCCCCTCTCCCAGCACAAATCCCTCCCCCCACACCAAGCAAACATTATCTCTGGTACCCAAATCCCCCCTCCCAGCACAAACCCTCCCCCCACTCCAAGCCCCAATTCTATCCTCTCCCCAAATCCCCTCTCCCAGAACAAAATCCCATAACCCCCCCTCCTCTGAGTACAAATCCTCTTGCCCCCAGTACAAATGTTTGTTACCTCAACACCCCCCCTTGTAACCCCAATACATTTCCCCCCTCCCTCCCTGAAATTAAATACCCCAGATGCTACAGAGGTTTTAACTTGATACAGAAGTAGTGACCACAAGAGAAGGAGAGGGCCGGGAGAAGGTACAGGCTGTGCTCTCCCTGCCCTACAGCTCCTCCCTTCTGTCAGTATACAGGAGTGCACTCAGATCGGGATTGTGCAGCGTTTGATTACCTGTCCCCTACCCACATTTTCTGCTGCTGGGACAGGAGCAATCTGGGAAGGATATGGGGTGTGGGTAATCAAACCCTGCACAGTACTGATCTGACAGCATTCCTGCTCTCCCCTCCTCTCTGCTGTTGTCACTCCCTCTGTAGAGAGTTCACTCTCACTACTCCTGTAGCGAACTCACCATGTGGTACCCCCCTGCCCTCACATGAGTTCACTGCGCCAGGGGCAGCTGTTCTCCCCCCCCCTTACTTCCTTGTCCGGGCCCTGGTTACAATTCCCCCTCTGGGTTTAGTCTGCTGCCACCAGTGCCAGGGATAAAGATAGACACTAGAAGGGACATTACAAATCTGTGCATGAAATTTGATCTTGCATATGTGATAAATAAATTAAAGGCCACGTCAAATTTTTTAAATAATGCAAAATATATACTTATTTCAAAATAGTTGTATTCTAAAATTAAAATATTGATTTGCTGATTTAAAAAATTAAACGTTTTGAAGCCTTTAGCTTTCTTCATCAATGTCTTGGCATGAAATGAGAAAAAATAATCTTAAAGATGAACAGGATAAGGAAATATTGTCTAAATCCAAGAGGGGTGTATATTCTTACTTGCATCTCTATGTGCTTTGTGCACTTCTTCCAGATCTGTGCAGTAATCCAATGTGAAAATGTGCCTTTGTGCAAGAGCTTCCTGTAATAATAAAGACCAACCACTACTGTTCCCTCTCTCTCTTTGTGCCAGGGTGACTGGTCTTGTCTCTGCCCTTCCTGTAGTTTTCTGCAGGCAGCCGGTAATGGATTGACCTGCAGGTCCCTCCCACAACTCTGCTCTCAGCACAGGCTATGTACAGTCCAGTGACAATGTCACTACTACATTTACAAGTTCGAAAGTAAAGGGGGAGGTCAGCACCAAAAAAAAGACACAACATACAAAAGTACCAACATCCCTAGTAATAATGGTACAGAAAAAGGTGAAAGAATGGGGCTTTATAGGTACATTATATACAAGGCAAGACAAATGCAATAATATAAAAAATATGAATCATTTATTCAAAGAAGACAAGATAAAAATAAGGACTGCAGTTATAAACATAGTCCTGGGTAAGCACAAACATCGTAACCCTGACCAGTAAGACAACTGAAGTCACAAACAATGTGTTCCTGCGACCTAAAGTTTCAACATGTTTCGCCGGAATGGCTTCATCAGGAAAAGGACGGGGATATTCAATTAAAAAGATATATATAAGACATCAAGCTATTCGCAACCTTAAGTATAAAGAAAAGTAAAAAACAAAAATTAATACAGTACAATACACTAAAATGTATTTATATAACATTGCATATGCATGACCCCATATCATTCACAAACCAGTGGATATTGCCCCCCCCCCAAAAAAAAACCCCACACCCCACCCACACAAACCTGCATCCAAACTCAGTCCACAATTTGTCAGATCACCCATAGGGAGGGATGTAGTTTGTATAATTATGGCAATATGTTGAGAATGCTGCAATGCCTGCAATATATTAAAATAAAATTGCAACATAATAAGGATGGAGGGAACACAAGTCCATATAGAACTCCAAAATGGACTGCACTCAACACAAACCTATTTCTTAACTAATATGAGGTTATCTCTATTGGGAGCTCATGCGGACGAGAAAGTCATACACGGCAAGGGCGTGTCCTTTGTATGTGCACCAAATACATCCATCTAAGAATTCTATAAAACACATAGCCGCCTTTCAAATATTCTATAATAAAGAAGAGTTCTCAAAACAATCCATATGATATAAATTATATCTCTCACCCCGGTATGTATTACTCTTAGACTGCTCCAGATATCAATAGACGCCCAGGTTAAGAGAGCACTTAAGAATAGCAGAGGACCGAGAAGCCGAGTCCCCTATGGGGGGAAGATAGCTAGGATCGATCTATACCATAAAAAAAAAACAAAAACATTTATACATACAAGGCATCATCATTCATAAGTCCTTCAGGGTCACAGATAAAGATATACCCAATCTTGCTTCAAATAAAATTAATACCTTAGATCTCATCCGTGTTGCTCATGAGCTCCTGGCTTGTTCAAATGCTTCTGCACCATGTGGGATTTATATATCACTCCCCGCGACGCCGCAATGACGCCCCGCGGATGCAAAAGGGAAGCACCACATGGTACGGGCTAACATCCGGGAGCCGGGAAAAGAGATGACAACATCTAATGAACAGTTTAATACCGCCAGAACCGGCCGTGCAGACAGTAGCAGAGAGCAGGCATAAGCCATGCTCTAAAAAAGATGTAAAAAATGGCGGAAAGCCGTAAGAGACCGGATACCTCAGGGCGGGCATGCATCAAGACAACACCACCCATAGGGGCAGATGTCTCATTGCATACCCTTGGGCGTCCGTACGGGGATCTAAAGACAAGGACCAGGATGGATGTGGATGGGGCAGATGTATTATTGGAAATATATGCATGGGGGGAAAAAAAAAGGGGAGGAAAAAAGGAGAAAACCCTTGATAGGGATAAATGAAGGGGGAAAGGAGGAAAATCCCACATGGTGCAGAGGTATTTGAACAAGCCAGGAGCTCATGAGCAACATGAGATCTAAGGTATTCATTTTATTTGAAGCAAGATTGGGTATATCTTTATCTGTGACCTTGAAGGACTTATGAATGACAATGCCTTGTATGTATAAATTTCTTTTTTTTTTTTACGGTATAGATCGATCCTAGCTATCTTCCCCCCATAGGGGACTTGGCTTCTCAGTCCTCTGCTATTCTTAAGTGCTCTCTTAACCTGGGCGTCTATTGACACCTGGAGCAGTCTTATGCCCCGTACACATGTAAGACACTTTGTTCGGACATTCCGACAACAAAATCCTAGGATTTTTTCCAACGGATGTTGGCTCAAACTTGTCTTGCACACACACGGTCACACAAAGTTGTCGGAAAATCCGATCGTTCTGAACGTGGTGACGTAAAACACGTACGTCGGGACTATAAATGGGGCAGTGGCCAATAGCTTTCATCTCTTTATTTATTCTGAGCATGCGTGACACTTTGTCGGTCGGATTTGTGTACACACGATCGGAATTTCCGACAACGGATTTTGTTGTCGGAAAATTTTATATCCTGCTCTCAAACTCTGTGTGTCGGAAATTCCGATGGAAAATGTGTGATGGAGCCCACACACGGTCGGAATTTCCGACAACAAGATCCTATCACACATTTTCCGTCGGAAAATCCGACCGTGTGTACGGGGCATAAGAGTAATACATACCGGGGTGAGAGATATAATTTATATCACATGGATTGTTTTGAGAACTCTTCTTTATTATAGAATATTTGAAAGGCGGCTATGTGTTTTATAGATTCCTTAGTTGGATGTATTTGGTGAACATACAAAGGACACGCCCTTGCCGTGTATGACTTTCTCGTCCGCATGAGCTCCCAATAGAGATAACCTCATATTAGTTAAGAAATAGGTTTGTGGTGAGTACAGTCCATTTTGGAGTTCTATATGGACTTGTGCTCCCTCCATCCTTATTATGTTGCAATTTTATTTTAATATATTGCAGGCATTGCAGCATTCTCAACAGATTGTCATAACTATGCAAACTACATCCCTCCCTACGGGTGATCTGACAAATTGTGTACTGAGTTTGGATGCAGGTTATGGGGCCGTTTTGGGATCCTTTCAAGTATGCTTACTCCAAGACCCATTGAGGTATGGAGGTTGGGCTACTTTTGGGTTTGTGTGGGTGGGGTGTGGGGTTTGTTTTGTTTTTTTGGGGGGTGGGTGGCAATTCCCATTGATTTGTGAACGATATGGGGTCATGCATATGCAATGTTATATAAATAAATTTTAGTGTATTGTACTGTATTAATTTTTGTTTTTTTCTTTTCTATACAGGTTGCGAATAGCTTGATGTCTTATATATATCTTTTTAATTGAATATCCCCGTCCTTTTCCTGATGAAGCCATTCCGGCGAAACATGTTGAAACTTTAGGTCACGGGAACACATTGTTTGTGACTTCAGTTGTCTTACTGGTCAAGGTTAGGATGTGTGTGCTTACCCAGGACTATGTTTGTAACTGCATTCCTTATTTTTATCTTGTCTTCTTTGAATAAATGATTTATATTTTTTATACTACATTTACAAGGTAATACCTGGGTTTGCAAAGACATGTGGTGCAAATAAAGTGTAATTATATTCTTTGTGGTTATTGAGGAATATATTTAAAGTGTTTGAGTTTAAAATTCCACTTTAAATTGTAGCTACAAGAGGATATTTTTGTGCCTGTCCTTTTCCTGATAAAGCCATTTCGGCGAAACATGTTGAAACTTTAGGTCGCGAGAACACATTGTTTGTGACTTCAGTTGTCTTACTGGTCAGGGTTAGGATGTGTGTGCTTACCCAGGACTATGTTTGTAACTGCAGTCCTTATTTTTATCTTGTCTTCTTTGAATAAATGATTTATATTTTTTATACTACAAGGTAATACCTGGGTTTGTAAAGACATGTGGTGCAAATAAAGTGGAATTATATCCTTTGTGGTTATTGAGGAATATATTTAAAGTGTTTGAGCTTGAAATTCCACTTTAAATTGTAGTTACAAGAGAATAGTTTTGTGCCTGTTCTTATCTCACTATATACTCTTATATGGAAATTTGGGTGGTGCACAGAAGAGTTCTTTTTATAGTGAATGCAAATTTTCAGTTATTGTCAACAAACCAAAAGTGCACATTCAGCTGAAAGCCGCACACACAGAACACAGTTTTCGTCACTTAATTACGAGTGACTGTGCCATCAAAGCTCCCTAAAATAAAGTATGTTTTTTTTTTTACAATGGAGGAAGTATTGGCACAAAGCCTTGGCTGAATGCCTTATTTAAGTTAATGAGGAGCGTCCTCTTCCCTAGAACAGATTGGAGGTTATTTTACTGCAACTTAATGTTTGACACTCAAACGCTTGTTAAATATGTGTTTTTCTTTGCTGCATACTAAAGTAAGTAAATAATCATAACATCGTGTCTGAAACAATGCATTCATATTTTGACATCTATTATCAGAACTCTGCTGGATAAATAATTCTCAGAACTACATAACATGGTTTAAAATATACAATTTTTGAATTTTTGAAAAGAGTTAAAATAATTAGTATGCTGCTAACCAGATTCTCCTGATTTTATTGTTAAAGAAATCCTGTTATGAGAGAAACATGGATACTGTCATTGCTGATCCCGTTCCCATATGCTGACCCTTCTGCTTTAACCTTTTCGCTGCCAAAGCTGGTTTTGCATTTTTTGCACACATGTTTAAAAAAATAATTTTAGCCCTAAAGATTATGTAAAACCCCCAAACATTTTATTACTATTAAGTCCTGAACGAAGGGAAAAATTGTTTTAGCACCACAATCCAATATTAAATACAGAAAAATAATTATGTCATAAAATCAACATTTATTTTATATTAACAACATTCATTTTGTAAACTTCATAAATTCAACAGGCACATATATCAGATTTTATGTTAAAATTGATGCTTCCACTTTACATATTTCACCAAATTTTTTCACTCCTTCGGGAGTATACGCATCAATCAGTTAAGTTTTCTTTAGATATTATCTGTAATTTTATGGTAGTTGACACCCATATAGAAATAATCTAGACAACTGATTAGGCAGCCACAGAGAGGATAAAAGGTCCAAGAAGGAGTCCTAGATTCCTGAGTGAAATGCGGGAGCAAGCTGAGACTCTAATTAGTTTCTATCTGGATTATCCAACATCCGCAAAGTATGAGGATTCGCAGATTGTGTTGGTGTCCTCTGGTAATGTGGAAAGGGGGGAAAGCACTGCGCTAAAACAAATTGTGCTAAGAAGCTGCTAACACTCAAACACACAAAGTAGAACAAAGATGGGGTGAAGTAATGTAGCGCTATAAATAAAGTGCAAATGCCAAAATACAAAAGTATGTGGCTACACAATGTGAAGTAACGTGAATAAAAAAGTGCAAATGCCAATACATATATTCAAAACGTAATATGCATTACACAATGTAACAAATAAAATTACGAAAGGGGTGTGTAAAGCACAAGGAGTGCATAAATCCAGTGGTAAGTGAAACTATAATTGGTCATATGGAATAAAGTCCACACAAAGTGAGAGAGTAAATAAGACGTGCTTCTTCCTGTTGGGATGACACCAAAACAATGAAAAAGGAAACATGTTGTCTGTAGTCACCTAAATAACTCTTGAGAGATAAGATAGATACTCTTACCAGCTGGGGTGGACACACATGTTTTACAACAGTGGGTCAAATGAGCTTGTGATCCTTAAGGATCTGAATTCGGTGCTTTGTACAGAAGATGGATCAGGTAAGGGGTCCTCAGTTTCCCAGCAGCGTATTCCCAAAGTACTGTGTTATCCAGCTAGATGTACCTCCAAACAGCTCCTTGTGGACTCCAATGAACATATCATATGGAAAAAGAAGGAGGGCTCCAAATAGTGCAGATCAAACCAATAGGTTTATTGGAATATATAAAAAATGACACAGAATAAAAGTGATCACAAAAACGTAAAAAGTATATAAAAAGCCATGTGAGGTGCAGTAAATGCTAGCGTCCTTGGTGTCCTCTGCCTATTTGCTCCCTCGTGGCTCCAGCCTTCTTGGACCTTTTATCCTCTCTGTGGATGCCTAATCAATTTTCTAGATTATTTCGATATTTGTCAACTACCAATGAAATTATATCTGAAGAAAACTTAACAAACTGATGCATATACTCCTGAAGAAGCTGCCCAAACATTATATATTTATATTATATATTTTCTGAAAGCAGACACCCTAGAGAATAAAATAGTTGTAGTTACAATTGTTTTATGCCACATGATATTAAGACAAAGGTCTAGGAAACGCAACATTTCAGTAAAAAACACACCTCAAGTGAATTTTACGGCAAACTAGCGCAATAACCTACCCAATTTTTTGGTGAAGTATAAATGATGAGGTTATACTGAGTAATTAGATACCCAACCTTTCAACCCTTAAATTTGAGTGCACCCGTGAAATGACAACCAACTTCAGTACCCTGTATTTTCTATAGGCAATGCTTAAAAAAGCCCCTATAGGTCATCAGTTTAGTGCTAGAGGTCTGGTGCTAGAATTATTACTCTCACTCCGGCATGTGGGGCCATATGGAACATGTGTATAGCGATCAGCGTTTTCACGCGTAGGCATCCCTGATGGATACTTTATGTTCGTACATGCATGTATGTGGAGGTGGGGGCCTCAACATTTTTTGGGGGAAGATTTTATGTGCTTGGGTGTAACTTTATTTTTTTTGCAAACAAAAAAACCTTTTTTTTACTTAACTTTTTTTCCATCACATGATGATTTTTTTAGTAACAGGTTCTCTTTAATGGGTCCTGCATGTCTCCTCTGGGCTCCACTGAATGTTTTGCATTTCAGATCGCATTGCTTTCCGGGTCACAGCAAGAAGGGGAGGAGAGCAGATGTGTGTCCTCTCTTCTACCCCCAACTGCTGGCACCTGCCATGTTAGTCCCGGGCCTGCAGATGAGCAAGTGGAGCCTGGAAAGCATGGCGGGGCATGTGCACGTGGAAGGAGTGCCAGTACCGGGGGGTATGTGTGAGAAATCGGGCGGCTGCGCAGCCACCTGAATGCTTTGACCTGTCAAGCAGGAGTACGACATATGGAACTGGCAGCGAAAGGGTTAATGCTTTAGTTAATGATCCAGAATAAGTGGGTATATGAAGGTTTCTGACCAGTGGCAGCCTGTGCATTGAGGGTGCATGGGCGCTGCACCCACTATCCCTGCCGCCGCCCCTAACCATTTTCAGGATGCCGGCGCATTAATTCCTACGACGGGGGTGGGCGGAGGCATTTTTTTTAAGCACCTGATAAGAGCCAGAGGCTCTAATAGGCTTCAAAAAAGGGTGGACTTGGGGAGCAGAGTGTGCACCCCAATCCCACCCAATTGTGTGAAGATAGCAAATTAATTTTTGCTATTTTCACATTTAAGTTCCTCTACCCCAATCAAGAGGCAGGTCGTAAAACCTGTTTCCCGTTTGGCTAATATGCCAGGCGATCCAATTGGATGCCTAGCACTTAGGAAGATGAAACACGCAGCCAGATGAGCAGAGGAGACACGTGCTTGAGGAACGGACACCTCCGCCCCCGCCGCTGCTGCCTGCTCTCTGGAGGAGACACAGGACTCAGAGGAGAAGACACCACAGCCTGGTAAGTGCCGGACCTCCTGCTGGGGGGTGCCCTCAGAGTGCCGCGAGCCCTGCTCCAGGGGTGGAGTGGGAGTTTTCAGTGCCACAAGCCCACGGGCCGCCCCTGCTGAGCTGTATACCCTGATCTGTGTCATGCTGAGCTATATACCCTGATCTGTGTCATGCTGAACTATATACCCTGATCTGTGTCATGCTGAGCTGTATACACTGATCTGTGTCATGCTGAGCTGTATACCCTGTTCTGTGTCATGCTGAGCTGTATACCCCGATCTGTGAGGCTGAGCTATATACCCTGATCTGTATCACGCTGAGCTGTATACCCTGATCTGTGTCATGCTGTGCTATATACCCTGATCTGTGCATTTATAAAGCCCAAAAAATGAAATTTTCCCCACAAGCTTTCTTTATTTTGTAAGTAATGGCTTGGAGAGCTAGTCTATATGATGAGGCCACAATGTAGTGCACAGGGAACAAGATTAGAGATTTTTTGGATAAATTCTGGTGTCTCTACGACAGACTTTGTATTTCTACTTCTGTAACGGGTGTGGAAAAATTGTTCTTTGGGTGTCGGTGGCGTAACCCTATAGAGATACTCTTGATTAAAGCAAGAATTGGCCTTGCTGTCAAAAATTGTAAGGATATGCACCTGCCAAACAGGTGCGGAAAAATTGTTCTTTGGGTTTTGGTGGTGCCTTCACACTGTAACCTTATAGAGGTACTCTTGGTGAATTGACCTTGTAATGATATGCACCTGTCAAACAAGAAATATTGGTCTTTGGGTGTTAATTGTGCCCATGAATCCTACACCAAAAACATCCAGATGAAATCAACACCCACAACACTAGGCTGCCTAGAAGTCCTGCAGAGATTCCACATCCCAAAAACACTTAATTTGGCGACATTGGCATCAGGGGCTTCATAGCTGCTGGTAATCCAGGACTGATTAATTTTTGATAAAAGTCAGACAGTCCACGGAGTCTGTGGACAGAGGCGTTCTATGATCAGCAACAAAAACCCCCAAAGGCACTGAATGCCCATTCTGAAAGCACGCTGGATGCAGGGCAACCCAGCAGCTCAGTAGCATACTGGGCAAGTTCTGGCCAGTGGTCTATTCTCATGACCCAGTAAGCCATTGGATCGTCGACTGGAAAGCTCTCCATCTCTGTTTTCGCCCCTAGATAATCATCAACGTTGTGAGATGCAGATGTGCCGAAGGGATGGGCAGCGAGGACTAGAAAAATTCAGAAATGCATCACTTAGGAGGCCGCCTTCTCCACCGCTCCTCTCTTGACCAACAGAAGCCTCAAAACTACGTTTTCCATGACACTGTAACCTACCAGATTCAGGAAAAGCATTCGATAAACTTCTCTTTAAGGTGTCCTCAAGAGATTTCATCTTCTGCACTCTCTGTGGGGATGGGATGAGTTCTGAGACTTTCCCCTTATAACGGTGGTCAAGGAGGGTTGCCAACCAATAGTGATCCTTTTCCTTTATGCCACTTATTCTTGGGTTCTTTCGCAGGCTTTGAAGCATGAGGGAGCCCATGCACCGCAAATTTGTGGAGACATGAGAAGCAGACTCCTCGGGGTCACTGAGGATTATAGTATTTTGAGCTGCCTCCTCCCAGCCATGTACTACTCCCCAGGGTGTCTTCCTCTGCTTCAGTGCCTCTGAAAATGCCAGAATCCTCCTCCTCTCTCTCCTCTTGTGTGTTCTGTGGCATAGGAACAATGGTGTCTGCATAAAGTGGTCCTTGAGAGGAACGGAAGTCCTCCTCTTCGTCCCGCTGCTCTGCCTCAAGTGCCCTGTCCATAATGCCACGCAGGGATTGTGTCACTGATGCATGCATTGTCATGGCTCACCATCCTTGTGGCCTCCTCAAATGGTGACAGTACAGTGCATGCATCCTTTATGATCAGCCACTGGCATGGGGAAAAAAAGCCGAGCTGGCCTGAGCCTGTCGTTGTGCCATACTCACATAGGTACTCGTTGACGGCCTTCTGCTGCATGTGCAGCCGCTGCAGCATTGCCAAAGTTGAGTTCCACCTGGTGGGCATGTCGCAAATCAGGCGGTTTACAGGCAGGTGGAATTCCCACTGAATTTCAGCCAACCGAGCACTGGCTGTGTATGATCACCTAAAATGGCTACACACTTCTGACCTGCTTTAGTAGATGTTCCAACCCTGGGTACCTATTTAGGAAATGCTGAACCACCAAATTGAGGACATGTGCCAGGCATGGCACATGTGTCACTTTTCCCTGTCTAATGGCGGTCACTGGCTGTGTATGACCGCCTGAAATGGCTACAGACTCTTCTGGCCAGCTTTAGCACATCTTGCAATCCTGGGTACGTATTTAGGAAATGCTGCACCACCAAATTGAGGACATGTGCCAAGCATGGCACATGTGTCAACTTTCCCTGTCTAAGGGCAAATAGGAGGTTTGAGTCATTATCGCACACCACCATTCCTGGCTCCAGTTGGTGTGGTGTGAACCACCTCTGGGCCTATCCCTGCAGAGCTGCAGGAATCTCTGCTCCGGTGTGGTTCCTGTCCCCTAGACACACCAGCTGAAGCACTGCATGACACCTTTCAGCCTGTCTTATAGAATAGCCCTTTGAACGCTTAGGGGGTATTTGAGGTTCATAGGACACAGGACAACTGAGCCCTGTCCTGCATCCTTCCGAAATGCAAGCAGAGTTACCCAGTGTGCTGTGAACGAAATATATCCTCCCTGCCCATGCTTGCTGGACCACGTGTCAGCAGTAAGGTGGACTTTGCAGCTGACTGCCTTGCCCAACGATGCCACAACATTGCCTTCCACGTGATGGTAGAGAGATGGAATGGTTTTACATGAAAAGAAATAGCGACTGGGAACCTGCCATTGTGGTACAGCACATTCTGCAAATTCACGGAAGGGGGCAGAATTCACCAGGCGGAAAGGCAGAAGTTGTAGAGCCAGCAGCTTTGACAAGCTTGCATTTGAACGCTGGGCATGTGGATGGCAGGAACTGTATTTTTTTTCCACTGCAGCAGATGGGGCAGAAATTTGCCGGCTATAGTCTACAGCTGGTGGTGTGCTGCTGGCAGATGTGCTGCAAGGACCTGGGACACCCTCCTGTCAGTGGAGGCTGCTGAGAGGTCATGAGGTATAGCAGGGACAGACAGACTGAGGTGAGTAAGGAGGAGGGACAGATTTGTGCCCCTTTTGTGCTGCTTTTAGGTGCTTTTGCCAACAGGCTGAGTGGTGGGCGGTTAAATGCTTTGTCAAGCATGTCGTACCCAAATGGTTGGTGTTTTTGCCACGCTTGATGCACTTGAGATGTTTGCAAATAGTACTGCACATGTACTTAAAAAGGTCCAGACAGCTGAATTGTGGGAAGTGGGTGGGAGATAACAGCTCCACAAGGTTAAGGAATAGGGTGGCTGCTCTCTACTCTTCCATGATGGCTGCCTCATTGGGGTTGTGTCTCACCCTCACTATCCTCCTCTGCTCTATCCGGCACCCAAGTCGACTCCGTAACCTCATCATCTCCTCCATCCTCATTACCACTGGAGACAACTTGGCAATAAGCTGTGGCTGGGGAAAATGACTGCCAATTTGTGTACCAGTGTTCTCCCCTCTCTGTAGGCTCATGTTCCTGCCTCCCTCAACCTCAGAGTCAGAAACAACATTTGATTCAAGTAATGGCATCGTCAAGGAGCAAGTGGATGACGCTGTGTTCAAATAACTTTGCTGACTCCTCCATGTCTGATGCTAGGGCTATGGCAGGAATAGCTGTGGACAAGGAGGCAGGTATTGCCACTCTTTCAGCTGCGCACTAGTCTCTGCTTTGGTGAGGGAGGATGAGGACAGTAAAGTAAGCCAGTCCACCACCTCCTTTGCATGCTGTGGCTGGATAGCACTGGCAACATCACTAAGCAGAGGAAATGATGCCCTGCCTGAGGACTGACTACGTCCACCTTTGCCTGTGGACACATATGCTGCTGGCCCCCTTACAGTGTCATGGGAATGTCTACCTCTCCTTGCTGTCCTCCCAGACACGATGGGGGGAGTGGGAAGTGATTATTAACAAACTGTAATAAAAGATGTGTAAATGTCTACGTGGATGCACTTTAATCAATGGAAAGTGGTGTTTGGTGCACTTTAATTTGAGTATTCAAGACACAGACACACTCCACAGATATACTATAATATACTGCAATATACTGCATCAAGCGTGCAGTAACGCACAGAACTATACGGCGTTAAACTTGCAGTAACGCAATGAAATATATGGCGTTAAACTTGCAGTAACACAATGAAATATATGGTGTTAAACTTGCAGTAATGCACAGAACTATATGGCGTTAAACTTGCAGTACTGCACAGAACTATATGGCGTTAAATTTGCAGTAATGCACAGAACTATATGGCGTTAAATTTGCAGCAACGCAAAGAAATGTACGGTGTTAAACTTGTATTAACACACAGAACTATATGGCGTTAAATTTGCAGCAACGCAATGAAATATATGGCGTTAAACTTGCAGTAATGCAATGAAATATATGGCATTAAACTTGCAGTAATGGAATGAAAAACAGCATTAAACTTGCAGTAATGGACAAAACTATGTGGCGTTAAACTTGCAGTAATGCAATGAAATATATGGCATTAAACTTGCAGTAATGGAATGAAATATACAGCGTTAAACTTGCAGTAACGCACAGAACTATATGGTGCTAAGCTTGCAGTAGCTCAATAAAATATATGGCATTAAACTTGCAGTAACGCAATTAAATATACGGCGTTAAACTTGCAGTAATGCACAGAACTATATGGCATTAAATTTGCAGTAACGGAATAAAATATATGGCTTTAAACTTGCAGTAATGCAATGAAATATGCAGAGGTAAACTTGCAGTAACGCAATGAAATATATGGCCTTAAACTTGCAGTAACGCAATGAAATATACAGAGTTAAACTTGCAGTAATGCACAGAACTATATGGCGTTAAACTTGCAGTAACACACAGAACTATATGGTATTAAACTTGCAGTAACGCACAGAACTATATGGTGTTAAACTTGCAGTACCACAAAGAACTATATGGCGTTAAATTTGCAGTAACGCAAAGAAATATACGGCGTTAAACTTGCATTAATACACAGAACTATATGGCGTTAAATTTGCAGCAACGCAATGAAATATATGGCGTTAAACTTGCAGTAATGCAATGAAATATACAGCTTTAAACTTGCAGTAATGCAATGAAATATATGGCATTAAACTTGCAGTAATGGAATGAAATATACAGCATTAAACTTGCAGTAACGGACAAAACTATATAGCGTTAAACTTGCAGTAATGCAATGAAATATACGGCATTAAACTTGCAGTAATGGAATGAAATATACAGCGTTAAACTTGCAGTAACGCACAGAATTATATGGCATTAAACTTGCAGTAACACACACATTTATATGGCGTTAAACTTGCAGTGTTAAACGATCACTACACTCACACTGTCTGAACTATCCCTACATTCACACTAATGTAAAGATGAATGGTGGTCGCACTACACTCACAATGACTGAACTATCCCTGCATTGACACTAATGTAAAGATAAATGGTCGCTCTACACTCACAATGACTGAACTATTCCTACATTGACACTAATGTAAAGATGGATGGTGGTTGCACAACACTCACAATTAAGGATGGGCGAACGGTTTGGCCCGAGCATAAGTTTGGCTGAACTTTCATTGTTCGGCATCTGAACAAAAGGGTCGTACGACCATTTCCCCCCCCGAACCGACCGCAATGCATTGTGGAACTGAACAGTGCATTGCAAGCCCTGATTGGATGAAGCAGTGAAAGCTTCAGCCAATCAGGGCACAGAGCACTGTCAGAGTCATGATTGGACACTGTCATCATGACTTTATCCAATCATGGCTCATTCCCACCCCACAATATAAAAGTATTCTTTCAATGGCAGCCATTTTCAGTGTGATTTCGGCATGGAGAGAGATAGAACAGGGCTCTGTGCTATTAGTTAGTTAGTGTGCTATACTGTGCTATTTTGCTTCAATTGTCAGTGTAGAATATTAGTTCAGTGTCAGTCTAGGAATAGTGTGAGTGTAGTGAGTAGGACCATCATTCAGCTTTGCATAGTGTGCAGCTAGAATAGGGACAATTCAGATAGCGTCAGTGTAGTGAAGGTTGATTACGTTACTGCCAGTTTAACGCCATTTACTGTTTTTTGTACGTTACTGTCAGTTTAACGCCATTTACTTCTGTGTGCGTTACTGCCAGTTTAATGCCATATAGTTTTGTGTGCGTTACTGCCAGTTAATGCCATATAGTTCTGTGTGCGTTACTGGCAGTTTAACAACATATAGTTCTGTGTGCGTTACTGCAAGTTTAACGCCATTTACTTCTGTGTGCGTTACTGCCAATTTAACGCCATATAGTTCTGTGTGCATTACTGCCAGTTAACACAGAACTATATGGCGTTAAATTTGCAGTAATGCACAGAACTATATGGCGTTAAACTTGCAGTAGCGCACAGAACTATATGGCGTTAAATTTGCAGCAATGCAAAGAAATATACGGCGTTAAACTTGCATTAATACACAAAACTATATGGCGTTAAATTTGCAGTAACGCAAATAAATATACGGCGTTAAACTTGCATTAACACACAGAACTATATGGCGTTAAATTTGCAGCAACGCAATTAAATATATGGCGTTAAACTTGCAGTAATGCAATGAAATATACGGCGTTAAACTTACAGTAATGCAATGAAATATATGGTATTAAACTTGCAGTAATGGAATGAAATATACAGCATTAAACTTGCAGTAACAGACAAAACTATATAGCGTTAAACTTGCAATAATGCAATGAAATATATGGCATTAAACTTGCAGTAACGCAATGAAATATACAGGGGTAAACTTGCAGTAACGCAATGAAATATATGGCCTTAAACAGTAATGCAAATAAATATATAGCGTTAAACTTGCAGTGACGCAATGAAAAATACAGCATTAAACTTGCAGTAAGGCACAGAACTATATGGTATTAAGCTTGCAGTAACGCAATGAAATATGCAGCGTTAACTTGCAGTAACACATAGAACTATATGCCGTTAAACTTGCAGTAACGCAATGAAATATTTGGCCTTAAACTTGCAGTAACGCAATAAAATATATGGCATTAAACTTGCAGTAACACAATGAAATATACAACGTTAAACTTGCAGTAACACACAGAACTATTTGGCGTTAAACTTGCAGTAACACAATGAAATATACAGCGATAAACTTGCATTAATGCAATGAAATATACAGCGTTAAACTTGCAGTAACATACAGAACTATATGGCGTTAAACTTGCAGTAATGCAATGAAATATATGGTGTTAATCTTGCAGTAACCCAATGAAATATACAGCGTTAAACTTGCAGTAACACACAGAAATATATGGCATTAAACTTGCAGTAATGGAATGAAATATACAGCATTAAACTTGCAGTAACGGACAAAACTATATAGCGTTAAACTTGCAGTAATGCAATGAAATATACGGCATTAAACTTGCAGTAATGGAATGAAATATACAGCGTTAAACTTGCAGTAACGCACAGAATTATATGGCATTAAACTTGCAGTAACACACACATTTATATGGCGTTAAACTTGCAGTGTTAAACGATCACTACACTCACACTGTCTGAACTATCCCTACATTCACACTAATGTAAAGATGAATGGTGGTCGCACTACACTCACAATGACTGAACTATCCCTGCATTGACACTAATGTAAAGATAAATGGTCGCTCTACACTCACAATGACTGAACTATTCCTACATTGACACTAATGTAAAGATGAATGGTGGTTGCACAACACTCACAATTAAGGATGGGCGAACGGTTTGGCCCGAGCATAAGTTTGGGCTGAACTTTCATTGTTCGGCATCTGAACAAAAGGGTCGTACGACCATTTCCCCCCCCCGAACCGACCACAATGCATTGTGGAACTGAACAGTGCATTGCAAGCCCTGATTGGATGAAGCAGTGAAAGCTTCAGCCAATCAGGGCACAGAGCACTGTCAGAGTCATGATTGGACACTGTCATCATGACTTTATCCAATCATGGCTCATTCCCACCCCACAATATAAAAGTATTCTTTCAATGGCAGCCATTTTCAGTGTGATTTCGGCATGGAGAGAGATAGAACAGGGCTCTGTGCTATTAGTTAGTTAGTGTGCTATACTGTGCTATTTTGCTTCAATTGTCAGTGTAGAATATTAGTTCAGTGTCAGTCTAGGGATAGTGTGAGTGTAGTGAGTAGGACCATCATTCAGCTTTGCATAGTGTGCAGCTAGAATAGGGACAATTCAGATAGCGTCAGTGTAGTGAAGGTTGATTACGTTACTGCCAGTTTAACGCCATTTACTGTTTTTTGTACGTTACTGTCAGTTTAACGCCATTTACTTCTGTGTGCGTTACTACCAGTTTAATGCCATATAGTTTTGTGTGCGTTACTGCCAGTTAATGCCATATAGTTCTGTGTGCGTTACTGGCAGTTTAACAACATAGTGTTCTGTGTGCGTTACTGCAAGTTTAACGCCATTTACTTCTGTGTGCGTTACTGCCAATTTAACGCCATATAGTTCTGTGTGCATTACTGCCAGTTAACACAGAACTATATGGCGTTAAATTTGCAGTAATGCACAGAACTATATGGCGTTAAACTTGCAGTAGCGCACAGAACTATATGGCGTTAAATTTGCAGCAATGCAAAGAAATATACGGCGTTAAACTTGCATTAATACACAGAACTATATGGTGTTAAATTTGCAGCAACGCAATTAAATATATGGCGTTAAACTTGCAGTAATGCAATGAAATATACGGCGTTAAACTTACAGTAATGCAATGAAATATATGGTATTAAACTTGCAGTAATGGAATGAAATATACAGCATTAAACTTGCAGTAACAGACAAAACTATATAGCGTTAAACTTGCAATAATGCAATGAAATATATGGCATTAAACTTGCAGTAACGCAATGAAATATACAGGGGTAAACTTGCAGTAACGCAATGAAATATATGGCCTTAAACAGTAATGCAAAGAAATATATAGCGTTAAACTTGCAGTGAAGCAATGAAAAATACAGCATTAAACTTGCAGTAAGGCACAGAACTATATGGTATTAAGCTTGCAGTAACGCAATGAAATATGCAGCGTTAACTTGCAGTAACACATAGAACTATATGCCGTTAAACTTGCAGTAACGCAATGAAATATTTGGCCTTAAATTTGCAGTAACGCAATAAAATATATGGCATTAAACTTGCAGTAACACAATGAAATATACAGCGTTAAACTTGCAGTAACACACAGAACTATTTGGCGTTAAACTTGCAGTAACACAATGAAATATACAGCGATAAACTTGCATTAATGCAATGAAATATACAGCGTTAAACTTGCAGTAACATACAGAACTATATGGCGTTAAACTTGCAGTAATGCAATGAAATATATGGTGTTAATCTTGCAGTAACCCAATGAAATATACAGCGTTAAACTTGCAGTAACACACAGAAATATATGGTGTTAAACTTGCAGTAACGCACAGAGCTATATGGCGTTAAACTTGCAGTAACGCACAGAACTATATTGCGTTGAACTAGCAGTAGCACACAGAACTATATGGCGTTAAACTTGCAATAACACACAGAACTATACGGCAATAAACTTGCAGTAACGCACAGAACTATATGCCATTAAACTTGTAGTAATGCAGAGAACTATACAGAGTTAAACTTGCAGTAACACACAGAACTATATTGCGTTGAACTAGAAGTAACGCACAGAAATATATGGTGTTAAACTTGCAGTAACGCACAGAACTATATGCCATTAAACTTGCAGTAACACACAGAACTATATGGCGTTAAATTTGCAGTAATGCACAGAACTAGCAGAAAAGATGTAAAAATTAAAACCTCAAAGTGGCGCTTCTATCAGGCAGATATTATAAACCTGATAGATTGATTTGCCATCACTCAAAATTACAAGACTGATATGAACAAAGAGTCTCTAGTGGGTATACAGGGTGTAACTGGTAATAGATTAATGAGTGCACTGTTCACCAAACACTTCACCACCGCATGCTCCACACACCCGTAAGGGGTTCAAACTCACCAGAACCCGGAGGTTATCAGGCCCCAAACAGCATCCTATGGACTGTAGATCTAGATGTCCTAATAGGGTAGTCCAGCCTCATCTCCGAAATCCTCATGTGTATAAAAGAGACTTCACATAGTCTAATTCCATTTTTAAAAATGTATTCGCAAACTCAAGTTAATAAAAATAAGATCCAATAACACAACGAAGTGACAGTCCGACTGTGGTTATGTAGCTCAAGGTCATTTGCTAAAGAGCTTACTATCATCCACTTGCCCTGGGTTTTCCAAAAAAGGGAAGGAGTATAGTCCGGTGTAGACCGGTGTGGACAGTAGGTCTCTGCATACAGCACTTCCTCCTTCCTGGCTGGTATCCTGGGTCTTGGAACGCACAACGTCGTGACGTAGTATCCGGTCGCCATAAGGTCACGCCCTGATACCGCGTTTCATCATCATGACTTTTTTGAAGGGCGGGGCCTCACAGCGCAGCATCCCGGTATTTAACTATGGGGCGAGCGATCGGTTTCAGCTGATACTCTGCCCACAGCAGACGAGCAGGCAAGCGCTCGCTATTAACCCCTAAACAATCGACTGCAGCAATTTGGTAAAGGTGCACAGCAGGTCCGTTCTGTCAGATCAATAACATGCTTCATATGCTAAAGCAAAAGACATTGAGCTATGGACCATTACAATCTTACCACCTAAACTAAAAGTGGATAACAGAATGATATAATTATAAAAACATTTAATCACAGCAATTAGATTAAAAATAAGAAACCCCACTATTTCAAGTGGCGTTTCAATATCCTTATTCTAGATATGCACTTGCAATAATGCATCTAACATATCAAAACAATATATACTAAAAAACTGATTCTTCCTCATAATCAGAAGTCAATAAGAACCATTAACATGAGAAAGATCATACTATGATAAATTCTTACACAGGATTGGTATAGGGCGAAAGGAAAGGTATTAGGAATATACATTTTTTTATTTTTTATTATGGAATAAAACATATATCAAAAATATATATTAAAAACCAGAATGATGTTTCAACTAAGAAGTCTAGATAGAGCCATGTTAACCAATTATAGGGCCAAACAAGTGAAACAATGGGTCCTAACGTAAAATTGAACCTCAGGGCATAAACGTTGTCTGAACATATATCATAATTTAAACCCACTCCATACTCTAATGTATATCTAATAATTGCTAATAAAGCAATTCATATCTAATTCTATGTTTAACCCTTTCGGGCTAAGTGTATCTGTAAGGAAGATCCATTGCGTTTCTCTTTTGGAGAGTTCCCGTACAATATTGCACCCTCTCCAGCATGGCTTAATGTGATTAATTCCCCAAAAAGCAAGTCTAGAAGGATCTTGATCATGGTATTGCTTAAAGTGAAGGGATACGTTATGATCCTTAAAACTCGATAGCAATGTTATGTATATGTTCTGCAATTCTAATTTTAAGCAGACGTTTAGTCCTCCCTATATACATTAGCCCACAGGGGCACCTCAGAGCATAAACTACATGTGATGTATTACACGTAATGAACTGTTTGATTGAGAATTCTTTGTTATTCAAGGTAGACGAGAACATCTCTATTCTCCTCAAAGGTCTAGAGACCTTCCTACAGGCCTTACACTTTCCACATGCAAAGAATCCATTTTGATCACAAAATGTTGGATATCGGCCAGGTGGATCTATTACTTTTTTAACCTCCCTGGCGGTATGATTATTTCGGATTTTTTTTTTTTTTAAAGCGGTACAATTATTTTGCATGTAAATTTGGCGTTTTATATTGTAGGCCAGTAATTCTTAACAATAACACACTTAAATCTGTCCACCAAGAGTCTAGTAGATATCCCGGGTATGATGAAGTTTGAAACACAAAAACATAAATTATAATATAATAAATAAATATAAATAATTTAAAAAAAATAATATAATAATAATAAAATAAATTTCCCCACGACTCACTATCGCTCAATTCTGCAAGTGTTCTAATTTATTATCGCTGTTTTCTAGCTGGTCTAAAGCCACTTTTGACATAAAGGGACACTTTTTGGTTGCTATGGACAATCTCCAGTTTCCAGGCAGAAAGAACAGTATATATAACATAAAACTGCATGCAGGGCATGGGCCAAAGCACTGGGGACAAAAGGAATGTGAAATAACAGGGAACGGAGCCTGGCATGGAGAGGCTTCGGAGGAGACAGAGCCCGCAGACACAACGGGGACATCGCAGGATCCTGGGGACAAGTAAATAACGCTGCACCAGGATCCTGCAATGTAACCCCGAGTGTGGCTCGGGGTTACCGCTAATGGTACTGAAATTTAACCCCGAGCCACACTCGGGATTACCGTCAGGGAGGTTAACAATCAAATCCCCAAATCTCGGTGCTTTGCGATAGATGAACTTTGGTTTCATAGGAAGAACACTTGACAAGGTTCTGTTTAATGCACAGAACTATATGGCATTAAATTTGCAGTAATGCAATGAAATATATGGCACTAAACTTGCAGTAACCCAATGAAATATGCAGCGTTAACTTGCAGTAACACACAGAACTATATGCCATTAAACTTGCAGTAACTCAATTAAATATACAGTGGTAAACTTGCAGTATTGCAATTAAATATATGGCCTTAAACTTGCAGTAATGCAATGAAACATATGGCGTTAAACTTGCAGTAACACAATAAAATATACAGCGTTAAACTTGCAGTAACACAATGAAATATACAATGTTAAACTTGCAGTAACACACAGAACCATATTGCGTTAAACTAGCAGTAACGCACAGAACTATATGGCTTTAAACTTGCAGTAACACACAGAACTATACGGCAATAAACTTGCAGTAACGCACAGAACAGTAATGCACAGAACTATACAGCATTAAACTTGCAGTAACGCACAGAACTATATTGCGTTGAACTAGAAGTAACGCACAGAACTATATGATGTTAAACTTGCAGTAACGCACAGAACTATACAGCAATAAACTTGCAGTAACGCACAGAACTATATGCCATTAAACTTGCAGTAACACACAGAACTATATGGTGTTAAATTTGCAGTAATGCACAGAACTATATGGCGTTAAACTTGTAGTAACGCAATGAAATATATGGCATTAAACTTGCAGTAACGCGATAAAATATACAGCGTTAAACTTGCAGTAACGCACATAACTATATGGCGTTAAACTTGCAGAAACACAATGAATTATACAGCGTTAAACTTGCAGTAACTGACAAAACTATATGGTGTTAACCTTGCAGTAATGCACAGAACTATATGGCGTTAAACTTGCAGTAACGCACAGAACTATATGGCTTTAAACTTGCAGTAATGCAATGAAATATATGGCGTTATACTTGCAGTAATGCACAGAACTATATGGCATTAAACTTGCAGTACCGCACAGAACTATATGGCGTTAAATTTGCAGTAATGCAAAGAAATATACGGCGTTAAACTTGCATTAATACACAGAACTATATGGCGTTAAATTTGCAGCAACGCAATGAAATATATGGCGTTAAACTTGCAGTAACACAATGAAATATACAGCTTTAAACTTGCAGTAATGCAATGAAATATATGGCATTAAACTTGCAGTAATGGTATTCCTACATTGACACTAATGTAAAGATGAATGGTGGTCGCACAACACTCACAACAAAGGATGGGCGAACGGTTTGGCCCGAGCATAAGTTTGGGCTGAACTTTCATTGTTCGGCGAACATCTGAACAAAAGGGTCATTCGACCATTTTTTCTCCCCCCCGAACCGACCGCAATGCATTGTGGCACTGAACAGTGCATTGCAAGCCCTGATTGGATGAAGCAGTGAAAGCTTCAGCCAATCTGGGCACAGAGCACTGTCAGAGTCATGATTGGACACTGTCATCGTGACTTTATCCAATCATGGCTCATTCCCTCCCCACAATATAAAAGTATTCTTTCAATGGCAGCCATTTTCTGTGTGATTTTGGCGTGGAGAGAGATAGAACAGGGCTCTGTTCAGTGCTATTAGTTAGTGTGCTATACTGTGCTATTTTGCTTCAATTGTTAGTGTAGAATATTAGTTCAGTGTCAGTATAGGGATAGTATGAGTGTAGTGAGTAGGACCATCATTCAGCTTTGCATAGTGTGCAGCTAGAATAGGGACAATTCAGATAGCGTCAGTGTAGTGAAGGTTGATTACGTTACTGCCAGTTTAACGCCATTTACTGTTTTTTGTACGTTACTGCCAGTTTAACACCATTTATTTCTGTGTGCGTTACTGCCAGTTTAATGCCATATAGTTTTGTGTGCGTTACTGCCAGTTAATGCCATATAGTTCTGTGTGTGTTACTGGCAGTTTAACAACATATAGTTCTGTGTGCGTTACTGCAAGTTTAACGCCATTTACTTCTGTGTGCGTTACTGCCAGTTTAAGGCCATATAGTTCTGTGTGCTTTACTGCCAGTTAATGCCATATAGTTCTGTGTGCGTTACTGGCAGTTTAACAACATATAGTTCTGTGTGCGTTACTGCAAGTTTAACGCCATTTACTTCTGTGTGCGTTACTGCCAGTTTAAGGCCATATAGTTCTGTGTGCGTTACTGCCAGTTTAATGCCATATAGTTCTGTGTGCGTTACTGCCAGTTTAACGCCATATAGTTTTGTGTGCGTTACTGCCAGTTTAACGCCATATAGTTTTGTGTGCGTTACTGGCAGTTTAAAGCCATATAGTTCTGTGTGCGCTACTGCCAGTTTAACACAATATAGTTCTCTGTGCGTTACTGCCAGTTTAATGCCCTATAGTTCTTTGTGTGTTACTGCCAGTTTAATGCCATATAGTTTTGTGTGCGTTACTGTCAGTTTAACGCCATATAGTTTTATGCCTTACTGCCAGTTTAACACCATGTAGTTCTCTGTGCATTACTGCCAGTTTAATGCCCTATAGTTCTCTCTGTGTTACTGCCAGTTTAATGCCATATAGTTTTGTGTGCGTTACTGTCAGTTTAACGCCATATAGTTTTATGCGTTACTGCCAGTTTAACGCCATATAGTTTTGTGTGTGTTACTGCCAGTTTAACGCCATATAGTTCTGTGTACATTACTGCCAGTTTAACGCCATATAGTTTTGTGCTTTAAGGCCAGTTACTGCCAGTTTAACTCCATATAGTCCTGTGTGCGTTAACGCCATTACTGTCAGTTTAATGCCTGATAGTTCTGTTTACTTTAATGCCAGTTTAACAGCATATATAATTTTGTGTGCGTTATGGCCAGTTTAACGCCATATAGTTCTGTGTGCGTTACTGCCAGTTTAATGCGATGTAGTTTTGTGTGTGTTACTGCCAGTTTTAATGCCATATAGTTTTGTGTGTTACTGCAAGTTTAATGCCATTTACTTCTGTGTGCGTTACTGCCAATTTAATGCCATATAGTTTTGTGTGCGTTACTGCCAATTTAACGCCATATAGTTTTGTCCATTACTGCAAGTTTAACGCCTTTTGCTTCTGTGAGCGTTACTGCCAGTTTAACGCCATATAGTTCTGTGTGTGTTACTGCCAGTTTAATGCTATATAGTTCTGCATGCGTTACTGCCAGTTTAACGCCATATAGTTTTGTGTGCGTTACTGCCAGTTTAGCGCCATATAGTTTTGTGCGTTACTGCAAGTTTAACACCATATAGTTCTGTGTGCGTTACTGCCAGTTTAATGACATATAGTTTTGTGCGTTACTGCCAGTTTGTCAACATCTAGTTCTGTGTGCGTTACTGACAGTTTAATGCCATATAGTTTTGTGCATTACTGCAAGTTTAATGCCATTTACTTATGTGTGTGTTACAGCCAGTTTAACGCCATATAGCTCTGTGTGCGTTACTGCCAGTTTAACGCCATATAGTTCTGTGTGCATTACTGCCAGTTTAACGCCATATAGTTTTGTGTGCGTTACTGCCAGTTTAACGCCATATAGTTCTGTGTGCATTACTGCCAGTTTAACGCCTTGTAGTGTTGTGTGTGTTACTGCCAGTTTTAACGCCATATAGTTTTGTGCGTTACTGCAAGTTTAATGCCAATTACTTCTGTGTGCTTTACTGCCAATTTAATGCCATTTAGTTCTGTGAGCGTTACTGCCAGTTTAATGCCATATAGTTCTGCATGCATTGCTGCCAGTTTAACGCCCTATAGTCTTGTGTGCGTTACTGCCAGTTTAGCGCCATATAGTTTTGTGCGTTACTGCAAGTTTAAAGCCATATAGTTCTGTGTACGTCACTGCCAGTTTAACGCCATATAGTTTTGTGCATTACTGCAAGTTTAATGCCTTTTGCTTCTGTGTGCATTACTGCCAGTTTAACGCCATATAGTTCTGTGTGCGTTACTGCCAGTTTAATGCCATATAGTTCTGCATGCATTACTGCCAGTTTAACGCCATATAGTTTTGTGCATTACTGCCAGTTTAACGCCTTTTGTTTCTGTGTGCGTTACTGCCAGTTTAATGCCATGTAGTTCTGTGTGCGTTACTGCCAGTTTAATGCCATATAGTTCTGCATGCATTACTGCCAGTTTAATGCCATGTAGTTTTGTGTGCCTTACTGCCAGTTTAGCGCCATATAGTTTTGTGCGTTACTGCAAGTTTAACGACATATGGTTCTGTGTGCGTTACTGCCAGTTTAATGCCATATAGTTTTGTGCGTTACTGCCAGTTTGTCAACATATAGTTCTGTGTGCGTTACTGCCAGTTTAAAGCCATATAGTTTTGTGTGCGTTACTGCCAGTTTAATGCCATATAGTTTTTTGCATTACTGCAAGTTTAACGCCATTTACTTCTGTGTGCGTTACTGCCAGTTTAACGCCATATAGTTCTGTGTGCGTTACTGCCAGTTTAACGCCATATAGTTCTGTGTGTGTTACTGCCAGTTTAACGCCATATAGTTGTGTGTGCGTTACTGCCAGTTTAATGTCATATTGTTCTGTGTGCGTTACTGCCAGTTTAATGCTATATAGTTCTGTGTGCGTTACTGCCAGTTTAATGCCATATAGTTTTGTACATTAACGCCAGTTACTGCCAGTTTAACGCCATATAGTTCTGTGTGCGTTACTGCCAGTTTAATGCCATATCGTTTTGTGTGCGTTACTGCCAGTTTTACACCATATAGTTTTGTGCGTTACTGCAAGTCTAATGCCATTTACTTCTGTGTGCATTACTGGCAATTTAACGCCATATTGTTTTGTGTGCGTTACTGCCAGTTTAACGCCATATAGTTTTGTGCATTACTGCAAGTTTAACACTTTTTGCTTCTGTGTGCGTTACTGCCAGCTTAACGCCATGTAGTTCTGTGTGCGTTACTGACAGTTTAATGCCATATAGTTCTGCATGCATTACTGCCAGTTTAACGCCATATAGTTTTGTGTGCGTTACTGCCAGTTTAACGCCATATAGTTTTGTGTGTTTCTGCCAATTTGTCAACATATAGTTCTGTGTGCATTACTGCCAGTTTAAAGCCATATAGTTTTGTGTGCGTTACTGCCAGTTTAACGCTATATAGTTTTGTGTGTTACTGCCAATTTGTCAACATATAGTTCTGTGTGCATTACTGCCAGTTTAAAGCCATATAGTTTTGTGTGCCTTACTGCCAGTTTAACGCCATATAGTTTTGTGCATTACTGCATGTTTAATGTAATTTACTTCTGTGTGTGTTACTGCCAGTTTAACGCCTTGTAGTGCTGTGTGTGTTACTGCCAGTTTTAACGCCATATAGTTTTGTGCGTTACTGCAAGTTTAATGCCAATTACTTCTGTGTGCTTTACTGCCAGTTTAATGCCATTTAGTTCTGTGTGCGTTACTGCCAGTTTAATGCCATATAGTTCTGCATGCATTACTGCCAGTTTAACGCCCTATAGTTTTGTGTGCGTTACTGCCAGTTTAGCGCCATATAGTTTTGTGCGTTACTGCAAGTTTAAAGCCATATAGTTCTGTGTACGTCACTGCCAGTTTAACGCCATATAGTTTTGTGCATTACTGCAAGTTTAATGCCTTTTGCTTCTGTGTGCATTACTGCCAGTTTAACGCCATATAGTTCTGTGTGCGTTACTGCCAGTTTAACGCCATATAGTTCTGCATGCATTACTGCCAGTTTAACGCCATATAGTTTTGTGCATTACTGCAAGTTTAACGCCTTTTGCTTCTGTGTGCGTTACTGCCAGTTTAACGCCATGTAGTTCTGTGTGCGTTACTGCCAGTTTAATGCCATATAGTTCTGCATGCATTACTGCCAGTTTAATGCCATGTAGTTTTGTGTGCCTTACTGCCAGTTTAGCGCCATATAGTTTTGTGCGTTACTGCAAGTTTAACGACATATTGTTCTGTGTGCGTTACTGCCAGTTTAATGCCATATAGTTTTGTGCATTACTGCCAGTTTGTCAACATATAGTTCTGTGTGCGTTACTGCCAGTTTAAAGCCATATAGTTTTGTGTGCGTTACTGCCAGTTTAATGCCATATAGTTTTGTGCATTACTGCAAGTTTAACGCCATTTACTTCTGTGTGCGTTACTGCCAGTTTAACGCCATATAGTTCTGTGTGCGTTACTGCCAGTTTAACGCCATATAGTTCTGTGTGCGTTACTGCCAGTTTAACGCCATATAGTTCTGTGTGCGTTACTGGCAGTTTAATGTCATATTGTTCTGTGTGCGTTACTGCCAGTTTAATGCTATATAGTTCTGTGTGCGTTACTGCCAGTTTAATGCCATATAGTTTTGTACATTAACGCCAGTTACTGCCAGTTTAATGCCATATAGTTCTGTGTGCGTTACTGCCAGTTTAACGCCATATCGTTTTGTGTGCGTTACTGCCAGTTTTACGCCATATAGTTTTGTGCGTTACTGCAAGTCTAATGCCATTTACTTCTGTGTGCATTACTGGCAATTTAACGCCATATTGTTTTGTGTGCGTTACTGCCAGTTTAACGCCATATAGTTTTGTGCATTACTGGCAGTTTAACACCTTTTGCTTCTGTGTGCGTTACTGCCAGCTTAACGCCAAGTAGTTCTGTGTGCGTTACTGACAGTTTAATGCCATATAGTTCTGCATGCATTACTGCCAGTTTAACGCCATATCGTTTTGTGTGCGTTACTGCCAGTTTAACGCCATATAGTTTTGTGTGTTTCTGCCAATTTGTCAACATATAGTTCTGTGTGCATTACTGCCAGTTTAAAGCCATATAGTTTTGTGTGCGTTACTGCCAGTTTAATGCCATATAGTTTTGTGTGTTACTGCCAATTTGTCAACATATAGTTCTGTGTGCATTACTGCCAGTTTAACACCATATAGTTTTGTGCATTACTGCATGTTTAATGTCATTTACTTCTTTGTGTGTTACTGCCAGTTTAATGCCATATAGTCCTTTGTGAGTTAACGCCATTACTGCCAGTTTAATGCCATAAAGTTCTGTGTGCGTTACTGCCAGTTTAACGCCATATAGTTTTGTGTGCGTTACTGCCAGTTTAACGCCATATAGTTCTGTGTCTGTTACTGCCAGTTTTATGCCATATAGGTTTGTGTGTGTTACTGCCAGTTTAACGCTATATAGTTTTGTACGTTACTGCCAGACTAATGCCATATAGTTCTGTGTGCGTTACTGCCAGTTTAACGCCATATAGTTCTGTGTGCGTTACTGTCAGTTTAACGTCATATTGTTCTGTGTGCGTTACTGCCAGTTTAATGCTATATAGTTCTGTGTGCGTTACTGCCAGTTTAATGCCATATAGTTTTGTGTGCATTACTGCCAGTTTAACGCCATATAGTTTTGTGCATTACTGTAAGTTTAATGCCATTTACTTCTGTGTGTGTGTTACTGCCAGTTTAACACCATATAGTTCTGTGTGCATTACTGCCAGTTTAACACCATATAGTTTTGTATGTTAACGCCAGTTACTGCCAGTTTAACGCCATATAGTTCTGTGTGCATTACTGCCAGTTTAACACCATATAGTTTTGTGCGTTACTGCAAGTCTAATGCCATTTACTTCTGTGTGCATTACTGGCAATTTAACGCCATATAGTTTTGTGTGCGTTACTGCTAGTTTAACGCCATATAGTTTTGTGCATTACTGCAAGTTTAACACCTTTTGCTTCTGTGTGCGTTACTGCCAGTTTAATGCCATATAGTTTTGTGTGTTACTGCCAATTTGTCAACATATAGTTCTGTGTGCATTACTGCCAGTTTAAAGCCATATAGTTTTGTGTGCGTTACTGCCAGTTTAACGCCATATAAATTTGTGCATGGTCACTGATTACAATGTGGGGTCTGTACACATGGGCCCTTTTCATCTGAATAGGTTTTTACTATTCGATTATTTTCTTTATTATCGTTTACAGGGTATGCTATTTACGAAAATTTAGTATTAAATATCTAGTATCAATCTGCCAAGTTTAGGATGTTTCTCTTGTCCTCTACATATTTTAGCATTTTTTGTTCCTACGTCACTGCTTATTGGTTATTCCAAAACATTTTTTAGTTTTTAGTTTTCAGGTTTTAATACTTGTATTGTCCTGGCGCAGAAGTTGAATATGAATTTCGCCAATTTTTAGTATCAACACAAAGTTAAACATGATCATAATATCCTTTATGTTTGGCTATATCAGTTTTTTGTCCGGCCTGCTTTAGGGGATTGCTTTTCCAGCACCTAATATGGCAGATCTGGGCTTGTGCCATATTTTAATGTGGAACGCTGGACAATTTCCTGGTCTGGATTCACATCGAGGCTTGGTTTAATCTCATGTGGTTATATACGCGACACGTCGGGAGGAGCTGACGTGCTGATGTCTCACATGTACCATTCGAGGGACGGGTGTTGTACTAGCCGGCCAGCTGACTTGCTTTTAACAGTTTGGAATATTGTAAGTGACATTCTTTATATACAATAAATAATGTTTATCAGTATTATGCTATGGTGATCCTTTCTCATTCTGGGAACATCTGAATGCCATCACTTTCTGACCTTACTTATGATCTGTGACTGGGGAGTTTGGTGGTCTCTGCTCTGTATGCTGACCATCTTGAGGGGTTTTGCCTGGATTTAGTCCTTTTGGTCCTCCATTGGATAAAGGCCCTGGCCGGTTATAGGTCGCAAGCTTTTTAGAGCTTGCCACCTGGTAAGCGAGCAATCTGTGTGGTCTATTACTGGTGTTGCGGTGGAGGATGAAACTAATGAATTGAACTACATGCACAATCCTGTTTATTAGAACACTGTTCTAATAAACTCCACTGGTGTTGCGGTGAAGGATGAAACTAATGAATTGAACTACATGCACAATCCTGTTTATTAGAACACTGTTTATTTATGAAGATGGACATTTATTCATTAGTATTTTTTTAGTTTTTTATTTTTTACATTGCACATTGTTAATTCAAATTGGTGTGTGGTTTTCAATTTAGAGGTTATGTAGCGCTGCTACTTATTGCTTTAGTTTTGTGCATTACTGCAAGTTTAACGTCATTTACTTCTGTGTGCGTTACTGCCAGTTTAATGCCATATAGTCCTTTGTGAGTTAACGCCGTTACTGACAGTTTAACGCCATATAGTTCTGTGTGCGTTACTGCCAGTTTAACGCCATATACTTTTGTGTACATTACTGCCAGTTTAACACCATATAGTTCTGTGTCCGTTACTGCCAGTTTTATGCCATATAGTTCTGTGTGCGTTACTGCCAGTTTAACGCCATATACTTTTGTGTACATTACTGCCAGTTTAACACCATATAGTTCTGTGTCCGTTACTGCCAGTTTTATGCCATATAGTTTTGTGTGCCTTACTGCCAGTTTAGCGCCATATAGTTTTGTGCGTTACTGCAAGTTTAACGACATATTGTTCTGTGTGCGTTACTGCCAGTTTAATGCCATATAGTTTTGTGCATTACTGCCAGTTTGTCAACATATAGTTCTGTGTGCGTTACTGCCAGTTTAAAGCCATATAGTTTTGTGTGCGTTACTGCCAGTTTAATGCCATATAGTTTTGTGCATTACTGCAAGTTTAACGCCATTTACTTCTGTGTGCGTTACTGCCAGTTTAACGCCATATAGTTCTGTGTGCGTTACTGCCAGTTTAACGCCATATAGTTCTGTGTGCGTTACTGCCAGTTTAACGCCATATAGTTCTGTGTGCGTTACTGGCAGTTTAATGTCATATTGTTCTGTGTGCGTTACTGCCAGTTTAATGCTATATAGTTCTGTGTGCGTTACTGCCAGTTTAATGCCATATAGTTTTGTACATTAACGCCAGTTACTGCCAGTTTAATGCCATATAGTTCTGTGTGCGTTACTGCCAGTTTAACGCCATATCGTTTTGTGTGCGTTACTGCCAGTTTTACGCCATATAGTTTTGTGCGTTACTGCAAGTCTAATGCCATTTACTTCTGTGTGCATTACTGGCAATTTAACGCCATATTGTTTTGTGTGCGTTACTGCCAGTTTAACGCCATATAGTTTTGTGCATTACTGGCAGTTTAACACCTTTTGCTTCTGTGTGCGTTACTGCCAGCTTAACGCCAAGTAGTTCTGTGTGCGTTACTGACAGTTTAATGCCATATAGTTCTGCATGCATTACTGCCAGTTTAACGCCATATCGTTTTGTGTGCGTTACTGCCAGTTTAACGCCATATAGTTTTGTGTGTTTCTGCCAATTTGTCAACATATAGTTCTGTGTGCATTACTGCCAGTTTAAAGCCATATAGTTTTGTGTGCGTTACTGCCAGTTTAATGCCATATAGTTTTGTGTGTTACTGCCAATTTGTCAACATATAGTTCTGTGTGCATTACTGCCAGTTTAACACCATATAGTTTTGTGCATTACTGCATGTTTAATGTCATTTACTTCTTTGTGTGTTACTGCCAGTTTAATGCCATATAGTCCTTTGTGAGTTAACGCCATTACTGCCAGTTTAATGCCATAAAGTTCTGTGTGCGTTACTGCCAGTTTAACGCCATATAGTTTTGTGTGCGTTACTGCCAGTTTAACGCCATATAGTTCTGTGTCCGTTACTGCCAGTTTTATGCCATATAGGTTTGTGTGTGTTACTGCCAGTTTAACGCTATATAGTTTTGTACGTTACTGCCAGACTAATGCCATATAGTTCTGTGTGCGTTACTGCCAGTTTAACGCCATATAGTTCTGTGTGCGTTACTGTCAGTTTAACGTCATATTGTTCTGTGTGCGTTACTGCCAGTTTAATGCTATATAGTTCTGTGTGCGTTACTGCCAGTTTAATGCCATATAGTTTTGTGTGCATTACTGCCAGTTTAACGCCATATAGTTTTGTGCATTACTGTAAGTTTAATGCCATTTACTTCTGTGTGTGTGTTACTGCCAGTTTAACACCATATAGTTCTGTGTGCATTACTGCCAGTTTAACACCATATAGTTTTGTATGTTAACGCCAGTTACTGCCAGTTTAACGCCATATAGTTCTGTGTGCATTACTGCCAGTTTAACACCATATAGTTTTGTGCGTTACTGCAAGTCTAATGCCATTTACTTCTGTGTGCATTACTGGCAATTTAACGCCATATAGTTTTGTGTGCGTTACTGCTAGTTTAACGCCATATAGTTTTGTGCATTACTGCAAGTTTAACACCTTTTGCTTCTGTGTGCGTTACTGCCAGTTTAATGCCATATAGTTTTGTGTGTTACTGCCAATTTGTCAACATATAGTTCTGTGTGCATTACTGCCAGTTTAAAGCCATATAGTTTTGTGTGCGTTACTGCCAGTTTAACGCCATATAAATTTGTGCATGGTCACTGATTACAATGTGGGGTCTGTACACATGGGCCCTTTTCATCTGAATAGGTTTTTACTATTCGATTATTTTCTTTATTATCGTTTACAGGGTATGCTATTTACGAAAATTTAGTATTAAATATCTAGTATCAATCTGCCAAGTTTAGGATGTTTCTCTTGTCCTCTACATATTTTAGCATTTTTTGTTCCTACGTCACTGCTTATTGGTTATTCCAAAACATTTTTTAGTTTTTAGTTTTCAGGTTTTAATACTTGTATTGTCCTGGCGCAGAAGTTGAATATGAATTTCGCCAATTTTTAGTATCAACACAAAGTTAAACATGATCATAATATCCTTTATGTTTGGCTATATCAGTTTTTTGTCCGGCCTGCTTTAGGGGATTGCTTTTCCAGCACCTAATATGGCAGATCTGGGCTTGTGCCATATTTTAATGTGGAACGCTAGACAATTTCCTGGTCTGGATTCACATCGAGGCTTGGTTTAATCTCATGTGGTTATATACGCGACACGTCGGGAGGAGCTGACGTGCTGATGTCTCACATGTACCATTCGAGGGACGGGTGTTGTACTAGCCGGCCAGCTGACTTGCTTTTAACAGTTTGGAATATTGTAAGTGACATTCTTTATATACAATAAATAATGTTTATCAGTATTATGCTATGGTGATCCTTTCTCATTCTGGGAACATCTGAATGCCATCACTTTCTGACCTTACTTATGATCTGTGACTGGGGAGTTTGGTGGTCTCTGCTCTGTATGCTGACCATCTTGAGGGGTTTTGCCTGGATTTAGTCCTTTTGGTCCTCCATTGGATAAAGGCCCTGGCCGGTTATAGGTCGCAAGCTTTTTAGAGCTTGCCACCTGGTAAGCGAGCAATCTGTGTGGTCTATTACTGGTGTTGCGGTGGAGGATGAAACTAATGAATTGAACTACATGCACAATCCTGTTTATTAGAACACTGTTCTAATAAACTCCACTGGTGTTGCGGTGAAGGATGAAACTAATGAATTGAACTACATGCACAATCCTGTTTATTAGAACACTGTTTATTTATGAAGATGGACATTTATTCATTAGTATTTTTTTAGTTTTTTATTTTTTACATTGCACATTGTTAATTCAAATTGGTGTGTGGTTTTCAATTTAGAGGTTATGTAGCGCTGCTACTTATTGCTTTAGTTTTGTGCATTACTGCAAGTTTAACGTCATTTACTTCTGTGTGCGTTACTGCCAGTTTAATGCCATATAGTCCTTTGTGAGTTAACGCCGTTACTGACAGTTTAACGCCATATAGTTCTGTGTGCGTTACTGCCAGTTTAACGCCATATACTTTTGTGTACATTACTGCCAGTTTAACACCATATAGTTCTGTGTCCGTTACTGCCAGTTTTATGCCATATAGTTTTGTGTGTGTTACTGCCAGTTTAACGCTATATAGTTTTGTGCATTACTGCAAGTCTAATACCATTTACTTCTGTGTGCGTTACTGCCAATTTAACGCCATATAGTTTTGTTTGCGTTACTGCCAGTTTAACACCATATAGTTTTGCGCATTACTGCAAGTTTAACGCCTTTTGCTTCTGTGTGCGTTACTGCCAGTTTAACGCCATATAGTTCTGTGTGCGTTACTGCCATGTAGTTCTGTGTGCGTTACTGCCAGTTTAACGCCATATAGTTCTGTGTGTGTTACTGCCAGTTTAACGTCATATAGTTCTGTGTGCGTTACTGCCAGTTTAATGCTATATAGTTGTGTGTGCGTTACTGCCAGTTTAATGCCATATAGTTTTGTGTGCATTACTGCCAGTTTAACACCATATAGTTTTGTGCATTACTGTAAGTTTAATGCCATTTACTTCTGTGTGCATTACTGCCAGCTTAACACCATATAGTTTTGTACATTAACGCCAGTTACTGCCAGTTTAACGCCATATAGTTCTGTGTGCATTACTGCCAGTTTAATGCCATATAGTTTTGTGTGTGTTACTGCCAGTTTAACGCCATATAGTTTTGTGCGTTACTGCAAGTCTAATGCCATTTACTTCTGTGTGCATTACAGGCAATTTAACGCCATATAGTTTTGTGTGCGTTACTGCCAGTTTAACGCCATATAGTTTTGTGCATTACTGCAAGTTTAACACCTTTTGCTTCTGTGTGCATTACTTCCAGCTTAACGCCATATAGTTCTGTGTGCGTTACTGCCAGTTTAATGCCATATAGTTCTGCATGCATTACTGCCAGTTTAACGCCATATAGTTCTGCATGCATTACTGCCAGTTTAACGCCATATAGTTTTGTGTGCGTTACTGCCAGTTTAACGCCATATAGTTTTGTGTGTTACTGCCAATTTGTCAACATATAGTTCTGTGTGCATTACTGCCAGTTTAAAGCCATATAGTTTTGTGTGCGTTCCTGCCAGTTTAACGCCATATAGTTTTGTGCATTACTGCAAGTTTAATGTCATTTACTTCTGTGTGCGTTACTGCCAGTTTAATGCCATATAGTGCTTTGTGAGTTAACGCCGTTACTGCCAGTTTAACGCCATATAGTTCTGTGTGCGTTACTGCCAGTTTAACGCCATATCGTTTTGTGTGCGTTACTGGCAGTTTAACGCCATATAGTTCTGTGTTCGTTACTGCCAGTTTTACGCCATATAGTTTTGTGTGTGTTACTGCCAGTTTAACGCTATATAGTTTTGTGCATTACTGCAAGTCTAATACCATTTACTTCTGTGTGCGTTACTGCCAATTTAACGCCATATAGTTTAGTGTGCGTTACTGCCAGTTTAACACCATATAGTTTGCGCATTACTGCAAGTTTAACGCCTTTTGCTTCTGTGTGCGTTACTGCCAGTTTAACGCCATATTGTTCTGTGTGTGTTACTGCCAGTCTAATGCCATATAGTTCTGCATGCATTACTGCCAGTTTAACACCATATAGTTTTGTGTGCGTTACTGCCAGTTTAACGCCACATAGTTTTGTGCATTACTGCAAGTTTAATGCCATATAGTTCTGTGTGCGTTACTGACAGTTTAACACCATATAGTTTTGTGCGTTACTGCTAGTTTGTCAACATATAGTTCTGTGTGCATTACTGACAGTTTAATGCCATATAGTTTTGTGCATTACTGCAAGTTTAACGCCATTTACTTCTGTGTGAGTTACTGCCAGTTTAATGCCATATAGTTTTGTGTGCGTTACTGCCAGTTTAACGCCCTATAGTTTTGTGCATTACTGCAAGTATAATGCCGTTTACTTCTGTGTGCGTTACTGCCAGTTTAATGGCATATGGTTCCATGCACGTTACTGCTAGTTTAACACCATATCGTTTTGTGTGCATTACTGACAGTTTAATGCAACATAGTTTTGTGCGTCACTGCAAAGTTAACGGCATTTACTTTCGTTACTGCAAGTTTAACGTCATTTACTGCTGTGTGCATTACTGCAAGTTTAGTGCCATTTACTTCTGTGTGCGTTTCTGCAAGTTTAATGCCATATAGTTCTGTGCGTCACTGTACGTTTGGGGCATTATATTGCAGTATATTATAGTGTATCCGTGGAGTGTGTCTGTGTAGAGTACTCAAATTAAAGTGCACCAAACACCACTTCAAATTGATTAAAGTGCATCTACCTACAGATTTCCACTTCTTCTTTACATTTGCTTATAAGCACCACCCCCTCCCTCCCAATAATGTCTGGAAGGACAACAAGGAGAGGCAGACATTCACTTGGCGCTGTAAGGGGGCGAGAAACAAATGTGTCCACAGGTAAAGATGGATGTGGTGGTCAGTCCTCAGGCAGGGCATAATTTCCTCTGTTTAGTGAGTTTGCCCGTGCTATCCAGCCACAGCATGCAGAGGAGGTGGTGGACTGGCTTACTAAACCTTCCTCACAGCACACTGGGTAACGCTGCTTGTAACTCGAGTTTAACGAGTTTAACGAGTTTGAGGATGACAGAAACATGAGCCTAGAGAGATGGGAGAACAATAGTAGACAAATTGGCATTCATGTTCCCCCAGCCGCAGCGTATTGCCAAGTTGTCTCCAGTGGTAATGATGATGATGAAGATTGAGGAGATAGAGATGGAGATGGAGATGTCAATGGAGATGATGATGATGATGAGGTTACTGATGCAACTTGGGTGCAAGATAGAGCAGAGGAGGAAACTGAAGGTGAGGCGGCACAACCCCAAGGAGGCCGACATCAAGATAGAGCAGAGAGCAGCCGCCCTATTCCATCACATTCTGCAGCTGTTATCTCCCGGCCCATTCCCCAAAGCTCAGCTGTCTGGGCCTTTTTCAGCACATCTGCAGCAGATCGCACTGTTGCTATCTGCAAACTGTGTCTCAGGCACATCAAACATGGCAAAAACACCAGCCATTTGGGTACCACATGCTTAACAAGGCATTTAACGTCCAACCACTCAGCCCAATGGCAAGAGCACCTAAAAGCCATAGAAAAGGGGCAAATCTGTCACTCCTCCTTACCCAGCTCAGTCTGTCCCTGCTATACCTCATGACCTCTCATCAGCCTCCACTGACAGGAATGATGGTATAGCACAGGGTGTCCCAGGTCCTTGCAGCACATCTGCCAGCAGCACACCACCAGCTGTAGACTGTAGCCAGCAAATTTCTTTGCCGCATCTGCTGAAGCGGAAAAAAAATACAATCCCTGCCACCCACATGCCCAGCGTCTAAATGCAAGCTTGTCAAAATTGTTGGCTCTCCAACTTCTGCCTTTCAGCCTAGTGGATTCTGCCCTCTTCTGTGAATTTGCACAATGTGCTGTACCACAATGGAAGGTTCCCCATCGCTACTTCTTTTCACGCAAGGCCGATCCATCTCTCTACCATCACGTGGAAGGGAATGTTCTGGCATCGTTGGGTAAGGGAGTCAGCCGTAAAAACCACCTTACTAATGACACGTGGTCCTGCAAACATGGGCTGGGACGATATATTGAATTCACAGCACACTGGGTAACGCTGCTTGTAACTCGAAAGGATGCAGGACAGGGCTCGGTGCTGCAGCTTGTTGTGCCCCCATGTCTCCATACAGTTGGTGGTGATGATGCCAGACCTGTGAGCTCTACTCCCCCCTCCTCTCCCTCCACCGCCTCCATGCCCTTCCCTGCAGAATTGTTCTATGAACACCAGGTACCCCCTAAGCATTCAAAGGGCTATTCCATGAGTCAGGCTAAAAGGTGCCATGCAGTGCTTCAGCTGGTGTGTTTAGGGCAAAGGAACCACACTGGAGCAGAGATTCTTGCAGCTCTGCAGGGACAGGCCCAGAGGTGGTTCACACCACGCCAGTAGGAGCCAGGAATGGTGGTGTGCGATAATGACTCAAACCTCCTGTCCGCCCTTAGACAGGGAAAGTTGACACATGTGCCATGCCTGGCACATGCCCACAATTTGGTGGTGCAGCATTTCCTAAATGCGTACCCAGGATTGCAAGATGTGCTAAAGCTGGCCAAAAGAGTCTGTAGCCATTTCAGGTGGTCATACACAGCCAGTGCTCGGTTGGCTGAAATTCAGCGGGAATTCCACCTGCTCATAAACCGCCTGATTTGTGACATGCCCACCAGGTGGAATTGGCAATGCTGCAGGGGCTTCATGCAGCAGAGGGCTGTCAATGAGTACCTATGTGAGTATGGCACAACAACAGGCTCAGGCCAGCTCGGCTTTTTTTCCCCATGCCAGTGGCTGATCATAAAGGATGCATGCACTGTATTGTCACCATTTGAGGAGGCCACAAGGATGGTGAGCCATGACAGTGCATGCATCAGTGACACTATCCCTGTTGTGTTCCTGCTGGAGCAGACTCTGCGTGGCATTATGGACAGGGCCCTGGAGGCAGAGCAGCAGGAGGAAGAGGAGGAGTTCCTTTCCTCTCAAGGCCCACTTTATCCAGACACAATCATTCCTATGTCACAGAACACACAGGAGGAGAGAGGGGAGGAGGATGAGGAGGAGGATTCTGGCACTTTCATAGGCTTCGAAGAAGAGGAGACATGCGTCAATCTGTAAGTAATTGCTGGCTTTGCAACCCCCGGGACCCTTGGGAGTAGTACGTGGCTGGGAGGAGGAAGTTCCAGATGCTGTCATTCTGAGTGGCCCCCGAGGAGTCTGCTTCTCAAGCCTTGGCAAGTTTGAGGCGCATAGGCAACCTCATGCTTCCAAGCCTGCGAAAGGACCCAAGAATACATGGCATACTGGGTCATGAGAATAGACCACTGGCCAGAACTTGCCCAGTATGCTATTGAGTTTTTGGGCTGCCCTGCATCCAGCGTGCTTTCAGAACGGGCATTCAGTGCTGCAGGAGGTTTTGTTATTGATCATAGAACGCATCTGTCCATAGACTCCGTGGACCGTTTGACTTTTATAAAAATGAATCAGTCCTGGATTACCAGCTATGAAGCCCCTGATGCCGATGTCACTGATTACGTTTTTTTGGGATGTGGAATCTCTGAAGGACTTTGAGGCTGCCTAGCTTTGAGGGTGTTCAATCAATTTTACAGTCTTTTAGCAAACTAAATACCATTCAGGTTTTTGGGGGTTAATTTACAGTTGTAGGTTACTTTAACATATTCAATTTAGATCCCTTGTATTTAAAGCGGCTTTAGACCCTTATACAGTATATAACCACTGAAGTGAGTAGTCTCAGGTGATACACAGAGATTAAACAAATCCTCCTACATAAGCTGCACCTGTTTATCTGTGGGCATAACTGGCACAGTACAGGGCCATCTTTTCGCATGGGCATGCTGGGCTGTTGCCTGGGGGGCCCCACCTGCCCAACGACCCCAGCCAAGGCCTACACTCAGTGCCTGTCAGCACACTGGAGCAACCATACCTCCGAGATTGGCCACCATTCACATGTAGCAGTGACTTGCCTGGGAGGGGCGCGCTAATGTGGGCACACACACCCCGCTGCTTGGGCGGGGTGTTTGCTGTCCCATGTGATCTCAGCCCAGCTCTTCATGGCAGCCGACATCGCTTCCCGCTGGCTGCCTCTCTTACTGGCAATGCACATAGTGCCATGCCGATGAAGCTGCCCCCTACCACACCTCCTCTGCTCTGACGTCTTCTGTGTACACAGACAGGAGGAGAAGCCGGGGAGGAGGCGAGACGCTGCTGTGCTGTGCATGTGCCGTTCATCCAAAGGTCTGTTTTTATCACACACACATACACTATAGATGATATTCGCGTGGGGGAAGCCGATATAAATGAATACTTGCAGTGATTTGTGTGGGGGGGAGAGGGTACTGCATGTGCTAGGGGGCGTTTTAGGAAAATCTGCCCCCCCCCCCCCAGCACATGTCCTCCCTCCTCCCAAAGCGCCCCCTAGCACATGCAGTACCCAGAACTCATAGCCGGTTCACATGATGAATCACACAGGATCACACTGCGTTCCTGTGCGATTCACATGTTTTCCAGGTGCAGTACAATTTCAGTCCATTCATTCGAATGGGCTGAAATTGTGCTGGACCACACCAAGAGTTATAAGATGCACAGGAACTGAATTGCATGGTACTACTGTACCGTCCGATCCAATGCAGGTAAACGCATTACATTTCAGATCTGTATTTATGGTGTCATTAAGTTAATATTGACATCAACTGCAGATCACAACTGGAGCGCATTTTGATTGTAGTGCGAGAAACGCACATGGAACGCAGGTTTCCAGGAATACATAAGTGTGGGGGCTGTGTAATGTAAAGGGGTCCAGAGGTATGGGAGCTGTGTAATGTAAAGGGGCTCAGAGGTATGGGGGCTGTGTAATGTAAAGGGGTCCAGAGATATGGGGGCTGTGTAATGTAAAGGGGTCCAGAAGTATGGGGGCTGTGTAATGTAAAGGGGTCCAGGGGTACGGGGCTGTGTAATGTAAAGGGGTCCAGAGGTATGGGGGGCTGTGTAATGTAAAGAGCTTCAGAGGTTCACCATTGCAGCTCCTCTCTCTCACACACCATTAGCCTTATTGATAATTTGCATTATTATTCTCGTGCGTGATTGTGTAGACAGGGCCCCAGTGCACTGTATTTCCTGGGGGCCTATAATGCTCTTATGATGGCACTGGCACAGTAGACGGGTCTTTGATTCATCCATGAAAATATTTTTAGTTTCATAAGGAAAAAAGGCTGATGCCATTCTTCAACTATCCCTTCCATTGTATTACATATGTGGTCCTTTTAACCGGCCAGTGATCACCTGGAATGTTTTGGGAAGACCAACAGTACAGTAAGGGCACTCGTAATTTTAATGACTATAGGGTGCAAAGATAATTGTATTGTTTCCAAAGAATATGCTTTCTGACCTCTGAACTGTGGTCATCTGGTTTAGAGGGACCAATCAGTGAGTTCTCCTATGTGCCAGTTTCCTTCCTATAAAAGTCACGATTTGCAGCAGCCTTTGTTCAGTGTTTGAAAAGGTAAGATCACAGGCTGTTTGCAGGGATAGCTATGTGCCATTGCTACTGCGGCAGTTACTTGCTGAGAATGTCTATTTACACAAGTCACAGACACACTCACAGTGGGGTTAATTTACTTATGAGTGGGTGCAATAATGACACAGAGCCCGATTGCAGATAATGCAAAACTTGTATTGCAGAGAATGTCTAATTACAAACAACCCTAGAGAGAGTGTGCCATTCCTGGTAAACACTTATGCCCCGTACACACGGTCGGATTTTCTGACGGAAAATGTGTGATAGGACCTTGTTGTCGGAAATTCCGACCGTGTGTAGGCTCCATCACACATTTTCCATCGGATTTTCCGACACACAAAGTTTGAGAGCAGGATATAAAATTTTCCGACAACAAAATCCGTTGTCGGAAATTCCGATCGTGTGTACACAAATCCGACGGACAAAGTGCCACGCATGCTCAGAATAAATAAAGAGATGAAAGCTATTGGCCACTGCCCCGTTTATAGTCCCGACGTACGTGTTTTACGTCACCGCGTTTAGAACGATCGGATTTTCCAACAACTTTGTGTGACCGTGTGTATGCAAGACAAGTTTGAGCCAACATCCGTCAGAAAAAATCCTAGGATTTTGTTGTCGGAATGTCCGAACAAAGTCCGACCGTGTGTACGGGGCATAACAGTTCTGTTAAATGTAGAGATGCAGAGGGAAAAATGCACTGACAGCATCTGTCTTGAGTTGGCGGAATGCGGCCTGGCTAGTTCGGTCCCAATAGGAAGGTTTCCGTGCAGGATTGTGTGTCCCTAGCCTGTCCCAACTCATCAGAAACCTTTCCCTGCCACTAATCACTTTCCCTGACAGACAGATTCTCTTTCCCTACTCTGTCCACTTTGCCAAAGTATGCCAAAACCTGGGGGCAGGGACTTAAAAAGGCTCTGTTGATGCAAGATGGCCACCAGGGGTTACCTGGATGCAGTGTAGCCAACTAGAATGCTGCCTTCAGGGCCCAGGAAAGCATAGAGAAACCATGTTCTCCTGACTTCCTTCCTCCCGACGCTGCATAGCTCTCTGGTCAAGAACCACCTGCAGGGGAGAAAACAGAATGCACCGGTCTACAAACTGCAGAGTGCAAAATCTGGTGCATCTGTGGGTTGTAGCCACTTTGTTTCTAACTTCAGTTTCTTGTTTAATTAGGCTTTAACAAAACAAAAAAAAAGCTAATTGGTTTCTATGCAGAGCTGCACCAGATTTTGCACTTTTCAATTTGAGTAAATCAACCCCAGTGTGTTTTACAGTCCTAAAGCAAATTAGGAAGAGTTCACAGAGGGTTTCTAAGCAGTTAAATGCTGCTGTTTATTGCTGAAAACATCTATATATACACGGGTCACAGTTGTTTTAGTAAAAGCGCTGTTCACTTTTCAAGGGAATTTTCCCCAGAGATTAGGGAATGTGGTTAAATTTCACTTTGGACAGGATTCTCCATCACATGTAGGAAAAAAATGCTAATATTTTGCCTGCATGTCAGAACCCCCATTCAAATTAGAGTCCCCTTTATATCAAAGTCACCCTATCACATCAGAGCCCCCACATCACACCAGGGTCCCAACTTCACATTAGAGCCCGTTCATCACATCAGGGTTCCTCCATTACATTAGAGCTCTCCTTTACATCCATCTGTATGCTTATGCAACAAGTGTGAAAGCAAGGCCATCTTGTGGGAGGATGATCAGCATTTTCCCATTAGGTGTTCCCCCTTCACCTATGCCTCAAGACAAGTGAATCCAGCCACCATCAGGACATGTGGCTATGTGCACTTTATGCTCCCTCCTCGATGCTGGTATAGATCCCCATATGATTTTCCCCTTGGATCAAGGTAGGGTGAAACATTCCCCTTGAAGCTTTACCAAGTTGTTTCCTCATTTCTGACACCACAACCTTCTGCATTACCACCAGAACCCCAACACATCACCTTCTCACTGCCAACGCTCCAACTCTCCCCCTCTTTGCCACCAGCACTTCAACACTCCTCATATTTCTTCTTTGTCTCCTGCTGCCTCTGCCTCACAGGGATGGAAGCATTAGGGAAAGGATCCTGCTGGCCCTGAGACAGCATGAGGCCCTCCTTTTCCTTCTGCCATGCCTCCAGTGCCTGATCTAGTACAGCACACAGTGCGGTTGATTTACTAAAGACAAGTAGACTGTGCTCTTTGCACTCTGCAAGTGCAGTTGCTCCAAAGCTTAGTACATGAAGTAAAGGTTCTCTTTGCAAAAAATACCCAACCAAATTTAAGGAAAATGTAAAAAAAAACAGCATTTTTGCTTGCACATGATTAGATCATGGAAGTCAGCAGAGCTTCTGCTTATTTACTAAGCTCTGGAGCAACTGCAGTTTCTTTGCATTTAGTAAATCAATCCCAGTTTGTGCTCCTGCAGGGGATGATGTTACTAATCCCTGTCTGATTATGGCTTGCCATTCTGGTCACCTCTTGGAATGATGTCAAGATGTTGATTGCATCCTGAATCAGGAGCCACCGATGTGGTGATGGTCCAGGGCTGCTGGTGCAGCTGCTGCATCATGGCCAACATGAAATAACAGGACATGAAGGGATAACATATCAGACAGTTCGCAGGCAGTTTCTGTGGATGCCGTATTTCGACTAGACAAAGGTAAGGTGCAAATAAAGTCTTAATAAATAGACACTGTTAAAAATTGTACAATTTTATAAATATATTAAACCCAAGTAAAACACACAAGTTCATCAACTATGATACAGTATAACACAAGATTACAGTTAATGTTCACATATCAATAACAAAAATTGCCAAAGTCAGTATTTATATTATAAAAATGGTTTACAAGTGGATTGATTCAATCCAGGGAATTATGATGCCCATATAGATTGAATCCACCTCATCTCTAATTGTGGAATTTGGCAATCCTAGTCACCACCTCTCCAAATGTACAGTATCTCAGAAAAGTGAGTACACCCCTCACATTTTTGTAAAAATATTATTATATCTTTCATGTGACAACACTGAAGAAATGACACTTTGCTACAATGTAAAGTAGTGAGTGTACATCTTGTATAGCAGTGTAAATTTGCTGTCCCCTCAAAATAACTCAACACACAGACATTAATGTAGCTGGCAACAATTTTGTGAGATACTGTACATGATCTAAAGCCAGGAACTTTATACATGATGAATTGTATCTATATATAAAAACGCGGCAGCAGCAGCATCCACACTCTACGTCCCTGACAGGTTTTCTTGCTCGAGTTGAGTCTAAGTGCACCTGTGAAAGTTTTTTTATTCACCATTTTAATAAGCTCTTTTATATATTGTACATATAGGTGTGCTTCCTCAAGCTCAATAAATAGTGAAATTATATCTCAACACATAAAATGCATCAAACATGAAGGAAATATATTATAGCGTGTTCAAAAGTGACCCCCAATGTGGTGGGGGAATGGGAAATTAACTTTCACTGCCAGGGGCACACAATATGGGAATGGGGGTTACGTTTCACTGCTACTGAGTATGATCACGAATGCAGGGTGAGTGGGGTTAAATTCCTCTCCCACGGGCCACCAATGCAGGGGAGGGATGGGGGGTTAGCGTTCACAGCCACTGACAACCAATGTGTGTTAATGTTAACAGTACTGACACCAATGTTGGTGGTTATTATTGTGGCCACTGACACCAATGCTGCAGCTATTGCACTCTAAATTCTTCAATGTGCATTGCACTATGCTGCTGCTGCTGCAAAAAAAGACAGGACCAAAATTTTGGATGTTGAGGTGCACTACCATTGTGCGGCTCACTGGAAGAGTTGTGGTCCGCACTTGAGGTCCTTCATTTTCCAGTAGACCACCACTGCTCTAGCTAATAATAGTATCCTCAGAGCAATGTTTCTCAACCTTTTTTCAGTCAAGGCACCCTTTAAAAGGATGCACAATCTTGAGGCACCCTATTCTGAAATTAAAAAAAATGAAATGAATAGTTTTACATATTGCAACAACACCCACACACGTAGGTGTCAGTGCAGGAGAAGAACTCTAGCACCCAGCATCTGCCAGGGCACCAGTGGCAGGAGAAGGGCTCTAGGACCCAGCATCTCAACCAGCACTTCACATGGGCCTATATAAGGAAGCCTGTCAGTGGTTGAAGTTGCTGATTGATCTTCAGCTTGTTACCTGTGTTCCTGTGATTCCTTGCTCCTATGGTCCTTAGTTACCGACCTGGCTTGTTCTTGACCTGTTTCCTGCCTGCTCCAGTCTTCGACCCTGGCTTGTCTTTTCTGCTTTTTGTGTTTGACCTTGGCTTCCCACCTGACTTTGTCTGCTCTGTTACCCACCTGGCTCCTGATCCTGGCTTGTATCGACTATCCTTCTGACACGGTGATTCCACAGACCTGCCAAACCTTACAGGCTCCATCTGCCTGCAGCCTCTGCTCAATACATCAGCAGCATCCCTGAGTTTTTCTGCAAGCAACTCTGCAGGCGACCTGTGCTACTTTGTGCCCGACTCCTCCTGTCTCACCTCCAGGGGAGTCCGGAACTTTGCTCAAGGGAATCCCTCTCTCCATTGGCCTCCAGCACCCGGTACGTGACAGTAGGACACCCAGCGTTAGAGGTGATTTATCCTTACAAATAGCAAATAGCCTTTGCACACTGGTACTGACTACTTTATTTTCTCCCTCAGTTTCTCTCCCTCACTCAGCTAATTTGACCCCCAGTGCTGATGGAAAAGGGCAGGGAGGGGCAAATAAGGTTGGGGTGCAGGCGCCCAACGTCCTTCTTATCAACTGATGATGTCTTTGGTTGTTAGGAAGCCAGTGATTAGAAGGTTGTAATGGTGCACATTGAAAATCTGTGGCTTTGTGTAACTAAAAGGCAGGCTCGATCCACCCACTGGCTTGTATGCAATTTTAGGGCAATTTTTAGGCATTTTGCCAAGGCACCCCTGAAGAAACCTAAATGCACCCTGATTGAAAAAGGCTGCCTTACAGCATCAGCTTCTTCTCGAAAAATGTCCTTATCTGAGCAAATACATTTAATATTTAGATATTTATAATTATTATACAGGATTTATATAGCGCCAACAGTTTATGCAGCTCTTTACAATATTTAAGCGCATACACACAAATGTTGGTAGACAACAACCGGTTAAAAAAACTGGCCAACATTCAGCCTGTGTGTGTGTTGGTCTGTCTGACAGAAGGCGGCCATTCGGGTCAGCTTCTGCCGGACATGCATGCTGGAAAACCAGCATCTGACTGTCTCCCGATCAGCACTCCCAGTCAATGGCAGAGAGTGCTGATCGGAGTCTTCTGATGGAGGGGCTGTCCCCCTGTCAGAACACAACAGCTCAGCAGGGGACATCACTGAACTAACCTTGCATGGTTAGTACAGTGGCTCCGACCGGAACTGACAGTTTTTTTTAGTTTAACCCTAAATAGTGTGTACCCGGCTTAACTATATGTAGCAGATCTAATTAGAGGAATCAGGTGAGAGATGCCAGCAAAAACTGCATTAACTACCATGGATGGGGTGCCACTGTCTTTATATGAGCACCCAGTAATTCACTGTAGAGCAGAACTTTAAGTGCTAACAACAGAGAACAGAGAGATTACCTTATCAGTCTTTTGCTCTTTCTTCATTGTGCAATCATAGTCAAGGGGCAGTGTGGTGCCTAATTATAGTAGAGGAAAGTGAGATTCTCAGGCTGTTGTGGCTGTCTGACAGGGCTAACTAATTCTGTGGACTGGATGAACAGACATGAAAAAACAAAAAAACATTTGGCAGCTAAGACAGTTCCCATATGTGCATTTGAGTAATATATTTAGGTATTTGCATGGAGTTCAGCTTTAAATCTGGCTAAACCTGGCAGCATAGCCATATTTTGTTTGACATATTACCCAGGGGAGTAACTACCACCATAGCGACCCATGCAGGCGCTATGGGGCCCGCAGCCGAGTGGGGCCCGGTGAGGATAAGAGCACCACCTGCACAGTCTCCCAGCCAGGGGAAGAGAGAGGAAAGGAAGAGTCGAGCTGTCCGTATCAGCAGAGAGCTGAATTGCCCGATGTAAGAGCTTTCATTAGAACTTCCAGTGTTCCCGGAGCTCACGTCACATAGCTCCACCTTTTGGCCCGGCGCCTTTGATAGACAGAACGCTGATCCAATGTGGGACATGTGACGTCATCAAAGGCTTCGGGCCAAGAGGTGGGGCTATGTGACCATGAGCCCTGGGAAAACGGGAAATTCAAATGAAAGCTATTACAGTGGGCAATCCCGCTCTCTGCTGATCCAGGTGGCTTGCCTCTTCCTCTGAATAGGTGGGGCTGTATGGGGCAGAGGCATACCAGGCTGTATTGGGCACAGGTCATGCTGTATGGGGCACAGGTCACGCTGTATGGGGCACAGGCAGACCAGGCTGTATGGGGCACAGGTCACGCTGCATTGGGCACAGGTCACGCTGCATTGGGCACAGGTCACGCTGCATTGGGCACAGGTCACGCTGTATGTGGCACAGGTCACGCTGCATTGACACTAGGGCAGCTGTGGGGGGGGGGGCTGTTTGCAGAGGGGCCCCATACAACATTTTGCTATGGGGCCCTTCTTTTTCTAGTTACGCCCCTGATATTACCTGTCAAATTTGCAGCATTTGCAACCAAATATGTTGCTTGAAGGCCTTTCCTTTTTTTTTTTCAATTCATAATTTTTATTAGCACCGATTTTACTTTACAACACTTAGAACAAAAACAACTAAATACATACTGAAAAAAATAAAACAAACAAAAAACACTAAACAAACCAAGAGCCCTTTCCTAAATTAAATTAAATTATATCTGGTCAGAAAGAACCTCACATTGTAAAGATGTCTGTAAATTGTTTTTCAGAGAACTTGTATTGCATTGTAACCTTAATAATCCAGAGCCGGGAATAAAGCACAACCTGTTTTATTTAAATAGAGAACTATCAAATAATTCCTTTCAAAAATGGGGAAATTTACTAATTTTTGCTTTTGTATAACAAATCTTTATTTCCCTCAACTATCCCAGCTCTTTAACATACTCACTGCTTGGAATAGGCTTCTTGGGGTGGGTTAAAAATACTCCTCTAATCAATCATGACGAACACTGCAGCATTATGAATAAAGTATATAAAGTAAATCCACATATCTCTATTATTTTGTGTTTCAGTAAAAAGTAATTTTGTGTTAATAGTAAATAATACTACATAAAGATAACAAATCTTATGTCTCACAGAATTCATATATATATATATATATATATATATATATATATATATATATATATTTTCCCCCCTATATAAAGCTTTGACATTTTTAAATATTCTCTACCCTTATTATATTTTATCACTATCTCTAGACCATTCATGTTTAGCTACGGTATGTATTATTTGAAAGCCATCCTCATTCAGGTCCCTAAACAAAGCAGATGGTGTTTCATAGTTGGTCACAAATGGTTGACAGTGAGTTTTTGGCTTTGTGCCAATAACCTATAGTTTGGGGACTCCCTATGAGAGTGTACCAGCCCTGACTTTGCTGATAGCAGCATTTGAGAAAATGATCCATCTTTTCTTGCCCAGTGCAAAATTACCTAATTCACTTCCAAACTGTTGACAAGGGAACACAGAAAGGGTAGGACACTTATTGAAAATATAAGACAATGTGGCTTGCATTACATTGACTTGGTGTACTGACTCATCACACACCTTTCCTGTGTTGCTGCAAATTTTAAATACTGCATTTTGTTCAGGCCCTTAACCATAATCTAATATTAGATAAGAGAACCCCCTAAAGCATATCTGTGGTCAAAATGCAAAATCATATTTTTATTTCCTCATTTATTTTAGTTATTTCTAGCCTACTCCTATTAATCTGAATGATCTTAAAGTTTGTAAACTTACTTTGTGAAGAACCCCACACATTTACCTCCTTGAATTCTGTGACACGTATTCACTATGCCCTGTGGGTTAGGCACTGCTGTGTCACACATTTCACAGAGCCTGTTTTCTGAACTACAGAACTGCTGAGAGGAGGAGTTTCAGGAGGCGGAGTCAGTACAGGAATCAAGGTACTATGGGATATGTAGTTCTTAGAAATTGAAAGTAAACAGTAGAGGAGAAGCTGCAAAGCATGCAGAGAATCCAGGAAGTTGTGGAAAGATGGGCAGCAGCAGGCAGCACTCACAACATAAAAAGGAGATTTTTTAAGTGCACTTATTTTGGATTGTCAAAAATAACTGTTTGTTTTGTCATTATAATGCTGATATTATAAAATGAAAGTGTATGCTGTGACTACAGAACAGTCTGGCATAGATTGAAAATATTGAAGAAAGAGGGGCGCATGCGCAAAGCAGTCCGTGCCGGTCATGTCCGACTGACAGCTTTGCATCAGGGAGATTCACACTGCCGCTGACTGCCTTCACCAGTTCACACACTGCAAACCCGCTGGTCCCACAAGAGCCGAGGGAACACTACGGAGCACCTGCCATGGTGCTGGGCGGCTCCTGCCAGAAGCCAAAGGCAAAAACAATCCAGGAGGTCCTGGCCAAAACGGAATCTGCCAAAAAAACACTTTGTCAGTCTAGGCATAAACTACAGTCAGATCCATAAATATTGGGACATCGACACAATTCTAATCTTTTTGGCTCTATACACCACCACAATGGATTTGAAATGAAAAGAACAAGATGTACTTTAACTGCAGACATTCAGCTTTAATTTGAGGGTATTTACATCCAAATCAGGTGAACGGTGTAGGAATTACAAAAGTTTGTATATGTGCCTCCCACTTTTTAAGGCACCAAAAGTAATGGGACAGTTTAACAATCATCCATCAAACTTTCACTTTTTAATACTTGGATGCAAATCCTTTGCAGTCAATTACAGCCTGAAGTCTGGAATGCATAGACATCACCAAATGCTGGGTTTCATCCCTAGTGATGCTCTGCCAGGCCTCTACTGCAACTGTCTTCAGTTCCTGCTTGTTCTTGGGGCACTTTCCCTTCAGTTTTGTCTTCAGCAAGTGAAATGCATGCTCAATCGGATTCAGGTCAGGTGATTGACTTGGCCATTGCATAACATTCCACTTCTTTCCTATAAAAAACTCTTTGGTTGCTTTCGCAGTATGCTTTGGGTCATTGTCCATCTGCACTATGAAGCGCCGTCCAATGAGTTCTGAAGCATTTTGCTGAATATGAGCAGATAATATTGCTGGAAACACTTCAGAATTCATCCTGCTGCTTTTGTCAGCAGTCACATCATCAATCAATACAAGAGAACCAGTTCCATTGGCAGCCATACATGCCCACGCCATGACACTACCACCACCATGCTTCAATGATGAGGTGGTATGCTTTGGATCATGAGCAGTTCCTTTCCTTCTCCATACTCTTCTCTTCCCATCACTCTGGTACAAGTTGATTTTGGTCTCATCTGTCCATAGGATGTTGTTCCAGAACTGTGAAGGCTTTTTTAGATGTTGTTTGGCAAACTCTAATCTGGCCTTCCTGTTTTAAAGGCTCATCAATGGTTTACATCTTGTAGTGAACCCTCTGTATTCACTCTGGTGAAGTCTTCTCTTGATTGTTGACTTTGACACACATACACCTACCTCCTGGAGAGTGTTCTTGATCTGGCCAACTGTTGTGAAGGGTGTTTTCTTCATCAGGGAAAGAATTCTTCGGTCATCCACCACAGTTGTTTTCCATGGTCTCCCAGGTCTTTTGGTGTTGCTGAGCTCACCAGTGCGTTCTTTCTTTTTAAGAATGTACCAAACATTTGCTATCTCTCTGATGGGTTTGTTTTGTTTTTTCAGCCTAATGATGGCAAGCTTCACTGATAATGACAACTCTTTGGGTCTCATATTGAGAGTTGACAGCAACAGATTCCAAATGCAAATAGCACACTTGAAATGAACTCTGGACCATTTATCTGCTCCTTATAAATGGGATAATGAGGGAATAACACACACCTGGCCATGGAACAGCTGAGCAGCCAATTGTCCCATTACTTTTGGTCCCTTAAAAAGTGGGGGACACCATATACAAACTGTTGTAATTCTTACACCGTTCACCTGATTTGGCTGTAAATACCCTCAAATTAAAGCTGAAAGTCTGCAGTTAAAGCACATCTTGTTCGTTTCATTTCAAATCCATTGTGGTGGTGCATAGAGCCAAAAAGATTAGAATTGTGTCAATGTCCCAATATTTATGGATCTGACTGTATACATGAAAGGCAATAAACCAGATGCCTTCCTCGCCCTAACCCTTAGAATATCTGACTGCACACACAAACCCATTTGCCTGAAACTAGCAAAAGACACCTATTCAAGTAACCCCCTAAAATCCTAGCCCTGTTTCTTAAACACCTATCAGCCTTATATTCTTCAAAAATACTTTTGACAAAACCCACTCAAAAGTTCTTCCATCTTAACCCGCCCACTCTATCAACATCGCAGCGCACATCTCTTGAGCAACCCATCTCAGATCTAGAAGTCTGCATTGCGGTCAAAACCCTGAAAGCCAACAAGTGCCCAGGCCCGGGTTTCTTTACGGCTGCCTATTACAAACATTTTACTACTCTACTAGTAGGAGCCTTCAATTGAATCCTAAAAGGCCACTGTTTTTGACCCGACTCCCTCACAGCCATTATCTCCATGCTGCCTAAACTCCATCTCATTATTAAATATTGACATAAAATTGATGGCCAAAATGATGTCCTCGTGCCTGAATCTAATCGTTGGATCTCTCATCCACAAAGACCAGGTAGGGTTTATGCCTCTAAGGCAAGCTGGAGATAATGTCTGCAGGGCAGTCCTCATAGCCCATGCAGCCTGCAAATGCTGCATACCAGCCTGCTTCGTGTCATTGGACATTAAAAAAGCATTTGATATCCTCTCCTGGCCTTATCTACAGTTTGTGCTCCGACGTTGGGGTTTTGGTCCGCACTTCTTAACCTGGATATCCTTTTTATACACCTCCCCTACAGCCCACCTTAAGTATGCCGAATATAAGTATGACCCTTTTCCCATACAACGGGGGACAAGACAGGGGTGCTCCCTGTCCCCACTTCTTTTCACCCTAGCCATTAAAGGAGTGGAGCTAGGAGGTCACCAACATAAGCTCTATCTATTCGTGGATGATATCCTTCTCTTCCTATCCTCCTCCCAAACCTATTTTCCTAATCTCATTAAAAACCTAGACCAATTTGGGTCAATATCCAGCTTAGTAGTGAACCCCCAATCTAAAGCCCTCAATATATCCATACCTTCCTCACTAATACCGCAACTTCAACAAGCCCTACCTTTCCTACCTGGGAATCAACTTGACTGCAGACCCTAATGCACTGTATTCCACCAACTACCCAGCAATGTTGACCCATTTATAAACTAAAAATTGTGCGCTAGCATAACATGTAATAAGGTTTTACGATTAGAAGGCTCCTTGAGATGATATCCAGAGCTACAATGTATTTAAATCCCAATGCAAGGAAATAACAAAACAACAAATTTATAACATATCTCCATAAAAAATTAATAGAAAAAGAAATAGAAATGAAAGTTCTGAAGATGCGATTGAACACTCAATCGTTTAAAAGACACCACATTCAGTCCATAAAAAACAAAATAGCAAAAACAAAAATTGTGAGGAAAAAAAAGGCGTTCCTTTGATGTGTCACATCAGGGTAGAAAGGTGAAAAGGGTGCAGAAACACTTCCGAGCCACCATTAGTTGCGGGAGAGGAGTAATGGATGTGCCCTTACCCCATTTGTTGGACCTCCTCTGTGGCGAGGTCATACGCACTTGCAGATATAACCCTCTGCAGGGACAGATGAGATATAGATGTCCGGGTCTTGCTTACGAGCACCACCAACTCAGAGCTGATCTTACTGCTATAGCGTCAGGAGGGAGACTCGTGGTTCGGAGGATCCATAAATAAGAAAAAGGGGAAAAGACTTCAATGGTGTAGTAATAGTAGTGAGGAGTTTATTACTTAAAAAACCAAAGGTATGAATACAAAAATTCAAGTATAAAAATCATTGGATTTAAAAAGCCGGCATAAAAACAAAGGCTGAACGCCCGTGCAAACATGGAACACGTGATGGCAAGCACCGCGAATGCCTTTTTTTTCCTCACAATTTTTGTTTTTGCTATTTTGTTTTTTATGGACTGAATGTGGTGTCTTTTAAACGATTGAGTGTTCAATCGCATCTTCAGAACTTTCATTTCTATTTCTTTTTCTATTAATTTTTTATGGAGATATGTTATAAATTTGTTGTTTTGTTATTTCCTTGCATTGGGATTTAAATACATTGTAGCTCTGGATATCATCTCAAGGAGCCTTCTAATCGTAAAACCTTATTACATGTTATGCTAGCGCACAATTTTTAGTTTATATATGTTTTTTACTTTATGGATATTTGAAGTATTTTGTTGCAGCTGCATTTTGTGAAGTTAAAAAAAAAATTTTCTTGCTCATTAGCGCAGGTTTTTCCACCATTCTTTTTATGTTGACCCATATAACCAATTTTATGTTCTCGTGGTCCCTACTCCCCTTGAGGCAGATGGGCCACATCACTGTTACCAAAATGGCAATCTTGCCGAAAATACTTTACCTTTTCTGAACCTTACCGAGCCCAGTCCCATCACACTTTTTAGGAATCCTACAGTGTCATGTGTTCAGCTATGTTTGGGGCAGTACAATACCTTGTGTCTCAAGGCACATCCTATGCCTTTCTAAACTTAAATATCACCAAATATTATCAAGCCGTGCACCTGGCTCAACTTCCCAAACATCACACGACACACGAAATACCCTTGTGGATGGCACTGGAGTCGATAGACTGTGAACCCCTATCTGTAGCCAATTTATTGTGGCTCCACCCAAGAGATCACAGATCACTAAGCAACACAATAACCTGTCACTCCTTAGCAATTTGTGACAGACTGAAAAGTAAGTTCGGCTTCCAATCTCCTCACTATCCTCTCCTGTCATTCCTCCACAACCCAGCCTTCTATCCTTCCTGGACCTCCCCCTCATCATTCTATAGGTGGTCCTCTGCTAACCTTATTCGAGCCCACACGTTTACGACTTTACTGACGCGTTTAAGTTGTTCCCGACCCTCTGCAAATCTCATCAAATCTCATGGCATTCCCAACTCGGAAATGTTCTGCTATCTCCAAATTAAGCATTTTTACCTCCTGCCTCTGAAGAAACATGTCACTACCCACTATGTCAACATTCAAGCGCACATACAAAATGGACCCCCATGTTCGCGGTTTATTCTCCACCATATATGCTCAACTTTTGGACCACCATATCATACCCCTATACCATATAAGGCTAAGTGGGAGAGAGATCTGGGTTTCCATCTGGACACCAAAGTCTGGACAGAGATCTGGAAAGCTACCAAGTCAACGTCACAGAATATAGTGGTGTTGGAAACTAATTTTAAGGTTCTTACGTGCTGGTATCTGATCCCTGCCGGGACTGCTAAATTCCATCCTACTTACCCTCCCAAATGCTTCTGTGGCTGCCCAGATGCAGGTAAGCATCTCCACATCTGGTGGACCTGCCCACTGGCCCAAACATTCTTGACTGAAATTTTCCATATTCTCTCAACATTGTTCAAAGTGCCACTGGACCTTAGCCCGGCCACAGCCCTACTTAATAAAAAGCCCCAGGAAGTAACCCGACCACAATTTAAACTCCTCTTGCAGGTTACTACCGCGGCAAAGCAAACCATCAAAAAGGCCTGGAAATCTCCCCATCTTAGCATCACAGAAACTAAAAACAGGGTCACCGGAGCCATGATCCATGCTAAAGTGTAAGCAACTCTCTTGGACAAAGTAAAAAAATATAAACGCCCATGGAAACCATGGGTGGAGCACTATCTCCCTTCTGACTTCGACCAAACACTACTGTCCCCATAACCCCCCTTACTTATGTCGCTAGGGACCATTGAGCGAAGATCCCTAATGCTCGCTTGTACTTCACCCTCCAGGACCTATCCTTGCTTCCTTTGTCCCCCCTCACCTCTTAGATCCCCTACCCCCTACTTCCTCCTATTTTCCCTTACCCTCTTGCCCCCCTTCCCTACTTCCCCTCCAGCTGCTCTCACTCTCTTTACTTTTCTTTCTACCCTCCTCCTTCTTCCTCAGATTGTGCAGCCTTAGCCTAACACAGACTACCCCAAACGGGGACAGCCCGTCCATATGATAACATGCATTAGATGATAGCAGCACCTATCATCACGCAAACTTTACTCCACTCATTCTTTCTAAAAACAGCCTATGTTGTTCCCACAAACTGTCCAGCCTATTACCCCTATCTACATACCCAGATTGCAAACCAATTCAAGTGTGTGTTTAGTCGCCCTGAGGGGTGATCCTTCTCCCCCTGTCTCCCATGATTGACCTAGCTGAGTAGTTGGGGTTAACCACACCCCCAAACACAGAGTAATGCAACAGCTATCGCACGTTAATTATCTGTTATGAAGGCTTTTTTTTTACCAAACTACCATGGGCTGCATCCCCACGCATCTGGCGTGATATTGTAACCTATGACTGTAATGCCGCGTACACACGATCGGACATTCCGACAACAAAATCCTGGATTTATTTCCGATGTATGTTGGCTCAAACTTGTCTAGCATACACACAGTCGCACAAATGTTGTCGGAAATTCCGAACGTCAAGAACGCGGTGACGTACAACATGTACGACGAGCAGAGGAAAATGAAGTTCAATAGCCAGTGCGGCTCTTCTGCTTGATTCCGAGCATACGTGGAATTTTGTGCGTTGGAATTGTGTACACACAATCGGAACCAGCTCTCAAATTTTTGTTGTCGAAAATTCCGATAACAAATGTCCGATGGAGCCTACACACGGTCGGAATTTCCGACAACAAGCTCACATCGAACATTTGTTGTTGGAAATTCTGACCGTGTGTACGTGCCATTACTGTATTTGCTTGTTATCCTTTTCTTCCTGTATCAATAAAATTATTTGAATGAAAAAAAATTAAAAAAAAGAACATTTTACAGTTGTCATCAGAACAAGAGATGAAATTAAATCTTACAACAAGGCACCTGTTTCAGTGAGAGCTGTCTAAGAGTGGATTTCGCCTCACTTTGTAGAGATCTGTTTTTACTTCCTGTTGTGTCTCTGGGACATGAAGGAAAATCTCTTCAACAGGACACAAACCGCTTAAAGGATGAGTTCACCTTTTTCAGGCAGAATTTCACTTTTCATAATAAATCAAAGTGTTTTCCAATGCCATTTCCGGCCCAGCCTTTACCAATGTGCTTTTGTCTCACTTACCTTGTCCACAGGATGTTTAATATCTTGTCAGTTTTTTTTGTAATTTTGAACTGATTTTCAGATTCCATAACTTCCTGTAGCTTGTATCAGCATTTACTTCCTGTAGGACATCTCACAGAAGCCTTCACTTCTCTGTTACATCACAGAAGAGGGTGTGATAGGGTGTGTTCACCACTCTTGACCACACCTCTCTCATTACAATTCCACCTTCCATCCACTCCCTATACAATCTGATAATACAAACTCCTTTAGATCTCCCATCAGCTATGTAGTACTGCCCGATTTGTTACAAATTGAATGGATTGTTCAGGTGTGTCCGCCTATTCCATAGTTCTGGTAAATCTAAAGGAAATTGTTCCTTTAATAATTAATGACACTGAAAGCGCAACTAGATCATTTTAGGTGTATAACTGTGGCCCTACACTATACAATCTGATTGTACAATCTCGAATGTTGCATGCAGACTGAGCCCATCTGAAGGAATGCTGGGGAAGCCAGGCAAATGCACACATGGAGGAAAGTCAGGGTAGCTGTGAAAACTTAGTTGATGGGTGAAGGTGTGCTAATGTAGGTCAGCTGGTAAACTCCTCCCTGTGTCTTACTGGCCGGTCTGTCTGTGTCTGTATACCAGGGAGTTTCTAAAATGATCTGCAAAATATAGCAATGGATGAGGTAAGGCCTTGTTTTCAAAATAAAAAAAAACTTGGGCTTGGCTTGGGTGCCTCCATAGCAAGCTGCTTGCTGTGGGGGCACTCAGCATGAGGGAGGGGCCAAGAGCTAGGGTTGCCATCTGTACGACATTCACCTGCACAGTCAGGGTTTTGAATCATCTGCCCGGTTTTCAGACTGCCTGAAACCCAGACAGACCATTTGGACAGGGGGAGCACCATTAGCATACTTACCACTGTGGAGACAACAGCGGTGTCATTGCTTCTCAATAAATACACTGTGCTGGTGTGTGTTGGAATCTGAAGCTCCTTTCAGTCCCCCCCCCCTCCAGGCTCCTGCAGAGTCTCTGTTATCTATGACTTAACCCCCCCCCCATCACCAGTGCGGTGTGCTGAGAAAATCAGGAGGCGGAGCTCACTGTAGCTACTGTCGGGCTGGCCGCTGCTCCCACTACATGCAGGAAGGAGGTGAGATGAGGTTTTTTTTTTCTGAGGAGTCTCCTAGGGTGGAAATATGACAAACTTTCAGGAGGATTTCTTTTGCAGGTGTTGCAGTGAAGGGTTAAGGTGACAGGAGGATTTGGAAGAGTGTGTGTGTCACAGCTGACAGATATCTCCCAAGCAGCACACATCTGTCTATACAAACACCCCCCAACCCTTGGTCCATATAATGTGAAATAATTTATGACCATTCATTTACCCTGTGTTTATGTGGTGAGTTTACACTTCTGATTGTACAGACTCAGAGCTTGGATAACACAGGGTTTAATGAATGGCCATACGTTACCTTCACATTATCTAGGCATACAGAGTGCTAGGAGCTGGCAGTTGTTTTCATTGAGTAGTACTGTTGTAAATATTAGAGGATAAGCACAATAGCTTTTGTTTGATTATATACATCACTATTTCTCAGCCCCCTACTCCCCCAGTTTGCACCCCCAGGCCACTTCATACACACATCACTCAGAGTTGTTTCCTACCCCCCCAGCTGAGGGACATCATTCCATGGTCACTTTCCTTCCCTTATATTCCCAACATCGCTCCCTGGTCACCCCATAGACACTGTAAGAAATCTGCCCCATCATACCCTCCACACTCCTCTCCTGTACCTACTGCCCCCATCATACCCTCCACACTCCTCTCCTGTACATACTGCACCCATCATACCCTTCGCACTCCTCTCCTATACCTACTGCCCCATCATACCCTCCGCACTCCTCTCCTGTACCTACTGCCCCAATCATACCTTCTGTACTCCTCTCCTGTTTTTATCCTTATTTAGCTTACCTGGAAAATCCTTTACTTTGAGTACATCATGGGACACAGAGCCACAGTATTTACTGAACGGGTTATATAGGCACCTCTAGGTGATGGACACTGGCACACCCTAGACAGGAAGTTTAGCTCCCTATATAAACCCTCCCCTTACTGGGAGTACCTCAGTTTTGTAGCAAAGCAATATACGTGTATTAGAAGAGGGGAGGTACCTCTGTACTAGAAGAAAACGATTTTACAGGTAAGCTGTTATAAAAATCCTATTTTCTTTTTCGTACATCACGGGACACAGAGCCACAGTATTTACTGAATGGGATGTCCCAGAGAAATGCTATCTGAGGGGAGGGAGACACAAACAAAAAGTAGGGTGTATTCAGACCTGAGGCTCTATACTGCTGGCTGCAGCACACTGCGCCCAAAGGCGATATCCTCATGCCTTCTCACATCCAGCTGATAGAATCTGGTGAATGTATGGACTGAAGACCGAGTTGCAGCCTTGCAGATTTGAGCCATGGAGGCATGGAGGCCTGGAGGCCTGGTGATGCACTGCCCATGAAGCACTAACAGCCCTGGTGGAGTGCTCTTTGATTTGAAATGGTGGAACTTTCCTCTTCAAACCATAAGCTTGAATAATTACTTGCCGTATCCACTTAGCAATAGTAGATTTCGACGCTGCCTGTCCTTTTTTAGTACCTTCAGGCAACACAAACAAGACATCTGTTTTCCAAATCTGAGCAGTCGCCTCCAAATAGGTTTTGACCGCTCTCACTACATGCAGAGAATGTAGTGACTTTTCTTCTATAGAACAGGGTTCTGGAAAAAATGGCAGAACAATATCCTGGTTTAGATGAAAACCTGAAACCACCTTCGGTAGAAAGCTAGGATGAGGATGCAATACTGCTCTTTCCTTGTGAATAATTAAATATGGCTCTTTACAAGAAAGAACCGCCAATTCTGATACTCTTCTTGCAGAGAAAATGGCTACCAGAAAAATTAGCTTCCTTGTCAAAAGGACCAAGGGAATATGTTGTATCGGCTCAAAAGGCTGTTTCTGTAATGCCGACAGAACTAAATTCAAGTACCAAGCCGCGTTACCCCCTGTATAAAGCTTCGGATCAAAGAATGCGAAGCAAGCGGAAGTTGAAACAATACCAATAAGGCCGAGACCTGGCCCTTGATAGTACTCAAAGCCAGCTTCATCTCTAACCCCATTTGCAGGAAAAGCAAGGATTCTACCTATGACATACTTTCTGGGATGCCAACCCCTGGATTCACACCAGGAAACATATGCCTTCCAGACTCTATAATAAATGACCCTGGAAGCTCCCTATATAACCCCTCCCCTTGCAATAATCAAGGTAGATATTACTGAGCCTGAAATCCCGCGATTCTTCAGAATGTGGGTTTCAATAGCCAAACCGTTAAATTTAGCGTTTTTAAGGTAGGATGGAACACTGGGCCCTGCAATAGCAGGTCTGGACGTTGTGGTAGGGTCCATGGGGGCCCTACCGCCATGTTTACTATTTCTGCATACCAAGAACTTCTGGGCCACGCTGGGGCCACCAGAAGTACTGACTTCTTTTCCTGCTTGATCCTGCGAAGAAGTCGTGGTAGCAGCAGAATAGGAGGGAATGCATAAATCAGTGAGAACTGATCCCACGGGGTCACCAACGCATCTGTTTTGCATGTGAGTGGATCCCTTATTCTTGACACAAAGTTGTCCATCTTGTTGTTGAACCTGGACGCAAACAGATATATGTCCGGGATCCCACATCTTTGGCATATAGCCAGGAAGATGTCGGGGTGAAGAGTCCATTACCCCGGGAACAACTGCTGGTGGCTTAAGTAGTCCGCCTGCCAGTTTTCTACCCCCGCCTGCCGATGTGCATGGCACATGCTTTTCTGCCCAGGTTAGGACCTGGTTTACTTCTCTCTGGGCTGCATACTCCTGGTGCCCCCTTGGTGATTGATATAAGCCACTACTGTGGCATTGCCAGATTGGAACCTGACAGGACAACCCTGCAACCTGAATGTCCAGGCCTTTAGGGCTAGGTACGCTGCCCGAATCTCTAGAATGTTGATGGGTAATGTCCTCTCAGTTTTGGACCATTGCCCTTGGATAGTCGTCTCTTCCAGAACTGCTCCCCAACCCAAAAGGCTGGCATCTGTTGTTACCACCTTCCAGGTAACTGGTAAAAAGGATTTCCCTTTCCGCAGATTCTCGGGTACCAACCACCAACTGAGGCTCTGACGCACTATTGGCGAGAAGCGCATCGGAAAATCTAACGCCTGGACTTTCTTGTTCCAGGCAGACAGGATACTGTTTTGCAGCAGTCTTGAATGAAACTGAGCATAGGGAACCGCTTCGAATGAAGCCACCGTCTTTCCCAACAACCTCATACAAAAGCGAATAGAAGGACCCTTCTTCGCCCTGACTACCTGAACCAGCTCCTTTATGGCGCTGGTTTTTGCCTGGGGTAAAAACACCCTCTTCTGGGTTGTATCTATAGCCAGACCCAAGTACTCTTGTCTTCTTACTGGTTTTAAAGAAGACTTCTCTGGGTTGAGGACCCAACCTAAGTATTCAAGGTAGTTGACTGTGGTGACCAAGCTTTGGTCTAAGCGGGCTACCGACCGGTCTATTAATAGCAGGTCGTCTAGGTACGCTATAATCGTTATACCCTGGGACCTTAATCTGGCCAGAGGAGGGGCCAGGACCTTTGTAAACACCCGAGGTGCAGTAGCTAGACCGAAAGATGGAGCTACAAACTGAAAATTAAGTTTTTCCAAACACAGATATTTCTGATGAGCGGGGAAAATAGGCATATGCAGGTATGCATCCTTGATGTCTATTGATGCCAGAAGGTCTCCTCCTTGTAGGATGGAGACTACTGATCATTTTGATTCCATGCGAAAAGACCGAATTTTTAGGAACCGGTTTAGATCTTTGAGATCTAGAATGGGTCTGATATCTCCATTTGGTTTTGGCCCGTGAAAAGGTTTGAATAAAACCCCAACCCCTGCTCTGCCATGGGAACCACCATGATTACTTTTTGCGACAAAAGTCGCTCCAACGCTTGAAAAAGAGACTTCTTTTTCTCTGGGTCTTTGGGAACATTTGATGTAAGGAAACGAGGAGACGGGTATTCTTGGAACTCTAGTTTGTAACCTAGAGTTATTGTGGAAACCACCCATATGTCCTGAAAATCCTCCTGCTGGACCCTTGAGAACTGCAGCAGTCTTCACCCCACTCGAATGAGCGGGGGCGCCCCTTCATAAAGAGGCTTTAGCATTCTGTCTTGTAGATTTCCTCCCCCAGGACTTCTTTTGTCCCTGGGGTTGACTCTGAGTTTTACCTCTTGAACCTGATGGTGGAGGCCATTGCAACTACCTGGAGACTGATGCCCCTGGCACGGGAGAAAGAGCCTGTTTAAATGAGGGATGTTTACTCCTTTTCTTAACTGGCAAAAGGGTACTTTTCCCGCTTGAGATTTTTTGGATATAATTGTCCAAATCATCCTCAAACAGCCTTACACCATGGAAGGGAAAACAAGCCAGGAGCTTTTTGCATGGCGCTTTGGCTGACCAATTTTTCAACCATAAGGTTCTACGCATATGCTCCAACCCAAGCGTAAGGCGAGAGATTTGAAGAATAGAATCTCTAATTGTGTCAACTGCAAAACACAAAGCCGCTGGCAGCTCGGCTAACTCCTGGGCCTGCTGTTCAGGGAAAACCTTGAGCACCTGTTTCAAGTGATCTCTTAAGAATTGACATACCCCAATTGCCGCCACTGCAGGTTGAGCTACTGAACCTGCCAAGGAAAAAATGTTTTTTAACAGGAATTCCAATTTTTTATCGGTTGGGTCCCTAAGCATTTGAGCATTGCCAACAGGACAAGTCAAACTCTTATTCACAGAGGATATAGCAGCGTCAATTGCTGGTATACCCCACATCTTTGTAAATTTTTCCTCCATAGGATAAAGTGTTGAAAACTTTTTAGGAGGGAAAAAATGTTTATCTGGGTGATCACACTCAGAATAAATAAGCTTTTCCAGCAATGAATAAACAGGAAAGGCATGCACAGCTTGAGGAGGCTTCAGTGAACACAAACAAGAAGTGGGCTTTTCAACCGACCCAGTTACGGGTAGCTTAAATGTGGAGCGGACCATTTCAATAAGAGAATGCACCAGCAATTTCTCAGCCTGTGAAGCTGAAGAGGGTCCTTCCCCACTTGATTCCTCAGAAGAGGAGTCATCAGTCTCATCCTGGTCCTCTGAGGGGGATTCGTCTCCCCTTTCCCAGAGTTCCTCTGTTTGAGGGTCCTGGGTGGTAGAAGGGGAGCTAATGCATTTTCTTCCAATTTGTGAAGATGCAATTAAGGCCACTAATCTTTCCTCCAATCCACTCATGGCTAAGGAAAAAATCTCCTGAGTAATATATACAGGGGCTTAAATGCCAGAAGCAGTTGCAGCCCCTGACCCCGAGGGCTCACTCTGACCAGCCTTCCTAGGTCTTTCAGGGGGAGATGGCTTTGCAGAGGGGGGTCTTTAGAGCCAGGGAGATCCCTTTGAGCCCCTATTTTTCAGAGTATTTGTATCTCCCCTTCTGCCCATAGTGTTAAGCACAAATGCAGAGGTACTACCAGAAATGCACCCACTGCTGAGCAAAATAGTTCAGCAACTGCTGCTACTATCAAGGCTCAGTCTGATGCTAAGTAAATGCACCTGGGAATGCCTGTGTCACTCACACTCACATGCCATCCATCTGCTCTGTGTCCCTCCTTTAGCTGTGTGTACCTGCAAAAAGTGTACCTGTATAGCTATGCATGGCCCATGTTTGTGGGCCTTGAACCACACCAACGCTGCGATGATGCTCCCCCTCCTCCGACCACCCCTTCCGCCCCCCACTCATCTTTTTTCAAAAAAAGACCGCTTTCCACGTGTGCGGGGGCTCCGATCCGACTGGATCGCACGTGGAGGGGGGGCTGGGGCTGAGGAGAGAGCAGGAGGATGGGGACCCGCCGCAATGGCGGTGGTAGCGGAAGCGGTGCGTCATCCGCCGACTGCCCCATGGCCTCTAGCCTGGAAGAAAAGCTGTGGGGGGACATTCCTAAATTGAAAAAAACCCCTTCCCACATCCTACCTGGAGCTGGGCTCGGAGGAAGCGTGCAGCTTGTGACAATGAGCAAGACTGAGAAGCATGGAACAGGTATGTGCTCTTGACAGCCTCCGGTGGCGACTTTAGGCAAAGCACCATTTACTTAAAGGAGAAAATCCACAAGAATTAGAAAAATTCCTTAAGAATCTCCCTTACCTTATCCGGCTGTAGGGTTCTGTGGTGAATCAAACAGACCCAATCTTCACCACTCACGGTGGGCTCCATTAAAAAACCTTCAGGAACAGAGGCCCCTTGTTATCGGGGGATCCACACTCCTGGGCCTGTAAAGCACCCCGCCAGGAAAATATGGCTGAAAAAACCAAACACTGGATGCCGGGGTCCAGCTCTCTAGAAAGAGAAGCGTTACAGGCAAAACTTCGTTTCTTCGGACATGAGGCCCGGGTACCATTCATTTCGGCCTGGAAAAGACACTTTGAATGGATCTGGTTGCATGGCCGACCCCAGCAAAGGTTTCTCCAGCGGAGCTCAGCACAGAACATCTTTACTCGTGACCAACACCTTAGACACTGGCAAAAAAACTGAGGTACTGCCAGTAAGGGGAGGGGTTATATAGGGAGCTAAACTTCCTGTCTAGTGTGTGCAGTGACCATCACCTAGAGGTGCCTATATAACCCATTCAGTAAATACTGTGGCTCTGTATCCCATGATGTAGGAAAAATAAATTCATATATTATACACCACAGACCAGCAGGCAAAGTACAGTGCCTTGCAAAAGTATTCACCCCCCTTGGCTTTTTACCTATTTTGTTACATTTCAGCCTTTAGTTCAATGTTTTTTTAATCTGAATTATATGTGATGGATCAGAACACAATAGTCTAAGTTGGTGAAGTAAAATTATAAATATATATAGATAAAACTATTTTTCAGAAATAAAAAACTGATAATTGGCATGTGCGTATGTATTCACCCCCTTTGTTATGAAGCCCATAAAAAGCTCTGGTGCAACCAATTACCTTCATAAGTCACAAAATTAGTGAAATGATGTCCACCTGTGTGCAATCTAAGTGTCACATGATCTGTCATTACATATACATACCTTTTTGAAAGGCCCCAGAGGCTGCAACACCTAAGCAAGAGGCAACACTAACCAAATACTGCCATGAAGACCAAGGAACTCTCCAAACAAGTAAGGGACAATGTTGTTGAGAAGTACAAGTCAGGGTTAGGTTATAAAAAAATATCCAAGTCTTTGATGATCCCTAGGAGCACCATCAAATCTATCATAACCAAATGGAAAGAACATGGCACAAGAGCAAACCTGCCAAGAGACACCAAAACTCATGGACCGGGCAAGGAGGGCATTAATCAGAGAGGCACCACAGAGACCTAAGGTAACTCTAGAGGAGCTGCAGAGTTCCACAGCAGAGACTGGAGTATCTGTACATAGGACGACAATAAGCCGTACGCTCCATAGAGTTGGGCTTTATGGCAGGGTGGCCAAAAGAAAGACATTACTTTCAGCAAAAAACAAAATGGCACTTTTTGAGTTTGCGAAAAGGCATGTGGGAGACTCACAAAATGTATGGAGGAAGGTGCTCTGGTCTGATGAGATTAAAATGTAACTTTTTGTCCATCAAAGGAAACGCTATGTCTGGTGCAAACCCAACACATCACATCACCCAAAGAACACCATCCCCACAGTGAAACATGGTGGAGGCAGCATCATGCTGTGGGGATGTTTTTCAGAATTCGGGACTGGGAAACTGGTCAGAGTTGAGGGAAAGATGGATGGTGCTAAATAAAGGGATATTCTTGAGCAAAACCTGTATCACTCTGTGTGTGATTTGAGGCTAGGACGGAGGTTCACCTTCCAGCAGGACAATGACCCCAAACACACTTCTAAAGCAACACTTGAGTGGTTTAATGGGAAACATGTAAATGTGTTAGAATGGCCTAGTCAAAGCACAGACCTCAATCCAATAGAAAATCTATGGTCAGACTTAAACATTGCTGTTCACAAGCGCAAATCATCCAACTTGAAGGAACTGGAGCAGTTTTGCAAGGAGGAATGGGCAAAAATCCCAGTGGTAAGATGTGGCAAACTCATAGAGACTTATCCAAAGTGACTTATAGCTGTGATAGCCGCAAAAGGTGGCTCTACAAAGTATTGACTTTAGAGGGGTGAATAGTTATGCACATTGACTTTTTCTATTATTTTGTCCTATTTGTTGTTTGCTTCACAATAAAAGAAAAAAAAAATCATCTTCAAAGTTGTGGGCATGTTCTGTAAATTAAATGAAGCAAATCCTCAAACAATCCATGTTAATTCCAGGTTGTAAAGGCAACAAAACACAGAAAATGCCAAGGGGGGTGAATACGTTTGCAAGGCACTCTATTCTGTATTGGTTAACCTAAACCTTCTAGTGCTTTAAAATGATGCCACGTAAATTTTGTAGTTGCCATAATAACTTTCAAGAATGTCCCTAGAAATCTTCTAGTATCTTGTATATTGCTCAGCAAAATGCCTGGTTATTTAGAAAGGCCCAGCGTTATCTCTAACATAATGAGAGCATGTGTAGCAAGCTCAGTAATAGAAACCAAATATGTCAATTATGTCAGCTCCTTCCCGCTGACTGTGCACATATATGTGGACTGGCCTCACAAAGTGGGCCTTCTTCCATGTGGCCGCATATATACAGTACATACTTTGTGCCGGGAGCGCACACTGCACAGGACACTCCTAGCACAGGGACCAGTCTTTCACCAAGAGCTTGGGTCCCTTACTGAAGATCGGGAACAGGCAGACCCATTTCCTGATCATTTGATCGTTGTGATAGCCTCTGATTGGCCATCACAGTGATGAGTCACTGTATAACCCACCCCAGTTGGGTTTTCTCCTCTTAAATAGAGAAAAAGATACATAGGGGGTTATTTACGAAAGGCACTTTGCACTACAAGTACACTGCAAGTGCACTTGAAAGTTCAGTCGCTGTAGATCTGAAGGGGACATGCAAGGAAAATAAAAAAACAGCATTTTAGCTTGCACATGATTGGATGATAAAATCAGCAAAGCTTCCCCTCATTTCAGATCTACCCCTCAGATCTACAGCGACTGCACTTCCAAGTGCACTTGCAGTTCACTTGTAGTGCAAAGTGGATTTGCCTTTTGTAAATAACCCCATAGTATCTTTTTCTCTGTGCTAGAGGAGAAAACTGTAAACAAAGAAGTGTGTGTAAAAAAAAAAAAATTATAATAACAATAAAAATAAAGATAAAATAGCTAGATCATGGTTTGAGCTAGGTCAGAGTTTGGGTCAAAGGACGTGATCTCAGGCAAAGGTCAGGGTCACAAGTCAGGTTCAAAGGTCAGGGTCAGTGTATTTTAGGTAGGATTCAGAATTTTTTAATTGTATTTAGTATGAGTGTCAGTAAAGCCTCGTACACACAATCGGATTTTTGGCAGGGAATTGTGTGATGACAGACTGCCTAAAATCCAACCGTTAGTACGCTCCAGCAGACAATTGTTGTCCAACTTTTAGCCAACAAATGTTGGATGGCAGGCTAGTAAATTTTAGGTGGACAGCGGTCTGTTGTCAGATTTTCGTATTGTGTGTACACAAATCCCTCACACAAAAGTCCAAAGTACAAACACGCATGCTCGGAATCAATGCTCACCAAACACGACATTAGCAGAAGGTGCCCAAAGGGTGGCGCTCAAGAGCTGAAATTCCACGTAGTACGTCACTACGTTCGTGTTTGTTGGCCGACAATCGTGTGCCATAAGTATGCAAGACAAAATCCAGGCACACGCCCTTCGGACAAAAGTCTGCCGCTTTGTCGGCCGAAAATCTGATCGTGTGTATGAGGCTTTAGTGTCAGTGTTGATTTTTTTTAGGTAGAATAATAATAAGTGCACACTATTACGCTTTTGGAGCCTACTACTGTTACAGACAACAAATTATATACACATATATGGTATTGCTGCAATTATCAGCAGCAAAACAATTTATTTCGGATTGTTTTTTGGTGGGAGGTTATGGTAATAGCAACAGCTGCATTTTAAATTATTTTACTACAACGTGTATTTTGTGCCAGTTTTCCTTTGACATTAAAGTGGAGTTCCACCCAAAAGTGGAACTCCCGCTCATTTGTCACCTCCCCCCTCCGGTTCCACATTTGGCACCTTTCGGGGGGAGGGGGGGGTACCTGTCTTTGACAGGTATCCTGTTCCCACTTCCGTGAGCCACAGCCGTGGCCGTTGACATCACTGCTCAACTCCCTCCTCCTTCCCCTGCCGCGTGGCCAGTGGAAGAGAGGAGCGGAACCTCGTGCATGCGCAGTAGGGTTCCCGGTGTGACGCCGTAAGGCTACACTGCTGGGTTCCCTTACCCGCAATGGCGGCGGCAGCACCTGACAGCTAATGGAAACATCAGCTATGGTGTCGACATCGCTGGACTTGGGACAGGTAAATGTCCTATTATTAAAGGCCAACAGCTACAGTATGTGTAGCTGCTGGCTTTTAATTTTTACAGAGGTGGGCGGATCTCCGCTTTAAATAAAAAACAAAAACAGGAGATAACCATTACCATTTACCACCAAATGAAAGCCCAATTTGTCTTGAAAAATAAACAAAGTATAATTCACCTGGATACACTATGTAGTTGTGATGATATATACAGTTTTACTAGCAGCATTTTGTGCTTTAGTATACTAATTTTTATTAAAATAAACTATTTTGCCAATAATATACTGTATATATAGAGGCTGTCTCAAATATATAGGTAATTGTAAAATGTCAGACACCACTCAGACACCACTACTCCAGTTATCTCCACTTGCTTCCATGTCCTGTGCTGAGTGGCCGGCCTGATGCATTGTAAATACAGGAGGTCTGATGCTCAGCATGGGAGCCTTTCAGAGAATACTTTGCATTTTCTGAATGAATGCAAAGCATTCTCTGATTGGATGAGGTGGAGAGTAGGATGTCACTGCCCTGCCTTTCCACCCTGGGACCCAGAAAAAAGTTCAAATCATTGGTAGTAGCGGTATCGACTTCAGTGATTTCCAGCTTTGATGGGCATCAGTCAGGTATGGTATATACATAGTTACATTGGTCCAAGCTAGAACAATGTAAATACAGTATCTCACAAAAGTGAGTACACCCCTCACATTTTTGTAAATATTTTATTATATCTTTTCATGTGATGACACTGAAGAAATTACACTTTGCTACAATGTAAAGTAGTGAGTGTACAGCTTGTATAACAGTGTAAATTTGCTGTCCCCTCAAAATAACTCAACACACAGCCAATAATTTCTAAACCACTGGCAACAAAAGTGAGTACACCCCTAACTAACAAATTGGGCCCAAAGTGTCAATATTTAGTGTGGCCACCATTATTTTCCAGTACTGCCTTAACCATCTTGGGCATGGAGTTCACCAGAGCTTCACCGGTTGCCACTGGAGTCCTCTTCCCCTCTTCCATGAGGACATCACGGAGCTGGTGGATGTTAGAGACCTTGCACTCCTTCACCTTCCATTTGAGGATGCCCCACTGATGCTCAATAGGGTTTAGGTCTGGAAACATGCTTGGCCAGTCCATCACCTTTACCCTCAGCTTCTTTAGCAAGGCAATGGTCGTCTTGGAGGTGTGTTTGGAGTCGTTATCATGTTGAAATACTGCCCTGCAGCCCAGTCTCCGAAGGGAGGGGATCATGCTCTGCTTCAGTATGTCACAGTACATGTTGGCATTCATGGTTCCCTTAATGAACCGTAGCTCCCCAGTGCTGGCAGCACTCATGCAGCCCCAGAACATGACACTTTTACTGCCATGCTTGACTGTAGTCAAGACACACTTGTCTTTGTACTCCTCACCTGGTTGCCTGCCACACATGCTTGACACCATCTGAACCACATTTAAAAATTCAAAGTACTAACAATAATTTACAAAGCCATCCATAACTCTGCCCCCAGCTACATCACTAACCTAGTCCCAAAATACAAACCAAGCCGCTCTATTCGGTCATCCCAAGACCTCCTGCTCTCTAGCTCCCTTGTCACCTCCTCCCATGCTCGCCTCCAGGATTTCTCCAGAGCTTCTCCCATCCTTTGGAACTCCCTACCCCAATCTGTTCGACTGTCCCTTAATCTATCCATCTTTAGGCGATCCCTGAAAACCCTTCTCTTCAAAGAAGCTTATCCTGCTTCTAACTAACACTGTTTTACTTCCTCCATCAGCTCATCACCCCACAGCTGTTACCTTTTGTATCAACTGACCCTTCCTTTTTAGATTGTAAGCTCTAACGAGCAGGGCCCTCTGATTCCTCTTGTACCAAATTGTAATGTAACTGTAATGTCTGCCCTCATGTTGTAAAGCGCTGCGCAAACTGTTGGCGCTATATAAAACCTGTTTAATAATATAATATAATAATAAAAATTATTTTGGTATCATCAGACCACAGGACATGATTCCAGTAATCCATGTCCTTAGTCTGCCTGTCTTCAGCAAACTGTTTGCAGGCTTTCTTGTGCATCATCTTTAGAAGAAGCTTACTTCTGGGATAACAGCCATGCAGACCAATTTGATGCAGTGTGCGGCGTATGGTCTGAGCACTGACAGGCTGACCCCTACCCCTTCAACCTCTACAGCAATGTTGGCAGCACTCATACATCTATTTCCCAAAGACAACCTCTGGATATGACGCTGAGTACGTGCACTCAACTTCTTTGATCGACCATGACGAGGCCTGTTCTGAGTGGAACCTGTCCTGTTAAACCGCTGTATGGTCTTGGCCACCGTGCTACAGCTCAGTTTCAGGGTCTTGGCAATCTTCTTATAGCCTAGGCCATCTTTATGTAGAGCAACAATTCTTTTTTTCAGATCCTCAGAGAGTTCTTTGCCACGAGGTGCCATGTTGAACTTCCAGTGACCAGTATGAGTGAGAGTGATAACACCAAATTTTGCACACCTGCTTCCCATTCACACCTGAGACCTTGTAACACTAACAAGTCACATGACACCAAGGAGGGAAATTGGCTAATTGGGCCCAATTTGAACATTTTCACTTAGGGGTGTACTCACTTTTGTTGCCAGTGGTTTAGACATTAATGGCTGTGTGTTGAGTTATTTTGAGGGGACAGCAAATTTACATTGTTATACAAGATGTACACTCACTACTTTACAATGTAGCAAAGTGTCATTTCTTCAGTATTGTCACATGAAAAGATATAATAAAATTTTCACAAAAATGTAAGGGGTGTACTCACTTTTGTGAGATACTGTATGTTAAAACCATATACCATACCTGGAATTATTCTTTAAACCATGTGACACTTTCTTTTGGGATGCTGTCTTCGTAAAATCTCAGATTATAGGGCTGATCACCTGATCTGGCCATTATGTAGGGTTCCCACTTTCCCGTTGGATCTTTAAGTTATTATATATTAAGAAGGTAACAGGAGGTCTTTGGACAAGCAGAGGTGGACATGAACACTTTCAGACCCCCAGATTGTTAGGAATGAAGTTGGACATTTTGCATTGCACCCAAACTTGAACAAACTTTATCCACCCCTCTCAATAATAGTTGTCATCCTGTTTGGTCTGGTGTATAGATGTCTGCAGTATAAATAAATGTAATATTTATTTATCACAAAAATGTTTTAATCCTCTTAACTTTTTACTTTCAATATTCTTTTTGTTATTTATAAAGACAGAAAAAGCAACAGCACAGTATTACTCATATAGCAAAGGTACATTAACAATAATGCCCTGTGCACACGGTCAGACGTTGATCTGACATTCCGACAACAAAATCCATGGATTTTTTCAGACAGATTTTGGGCCAAACTTGTCTTGCATACACACGTTTGCACAAAGTTGTCAGAAAATCCGATCGTTCTGAACGCGGTGACGTAAAACACGTACGTCGGGGCTATAAACGGGGCAGTAGCCAATAGCTTTCGTCTCTTAATTTATTCTGAGCATGCGTGGCAATTTGTGTGTTGGGTTTGTGTACACACGATCGGAATTTAACCGATCGGATTTTGTTGTCGGAAAATTTTATAGCCTGCTCTCAAACTTTGTGTGTCGGAAATTCCGACGGAAAAAGTCTGATGAAGCCCACACACGAACGGAATTTCCGACAGCACAATCCGATCGCACTTTTTCCGTCGGAATATGCGACCATGTGTACAGGGCATAACAGGCAGGGTACAATAACACCGGTTATGTAGGCAGGAGACTTCAAGGACCTCATAACCCTGAATCAATCCACCCCTCAGTAGCAAAAAGTAACTATTACCGTGACCGCTCACCCTATAGGGGGTGGCTTGTCATACCTGAAGTGCTGTCAAGAACCCTATGGGCAGAAAAGGCCTAAGAAGAAAAAAAGAAGGAATATAGAACAGATTAAAGTGAAGGGATAAAAGAACATATCCAGACCAACCAGAGCAGAGACACTCATCCGCAATGCCAGAAATATCCATTATGTTTTAAACAAGACATGCATATATTTAGCCCCTGGTTCCCAGGTCTTTTCAAACTTATGAACAGAATCCTGTAGAACACTAACAATGTTTTCATGAAGCATAATCCATGTGATTTTTTTCTTTGCTTGCGCAAGGGACACAGAAGTTTGCTCCCACGATTTAGCTATAGTATTTTTTGGCCCCAGTAAGATAAAAAAAGAATCAGGTGTTGTGAACTTTTAAAAATGTTATCTACTGGAGTATTAAGAAGAGCAATGTGGGGCATTTGTGGAACTGACACTTCCGTGACCCCTCGCAGCAAAGCAAAAACACAATTTCAAAAGCTGCAAAATCTGGGGCACTCTCACCAAGTATGATACATGGACCCTCACAGATTACATCTGTGAAAACATAAAGAAGAAAAGGAAGGGTACATTTTAGCCAGATGAGTCGGGACCAAACACCATTGAGTGAATACCTTCAGATTAGCTTTTACCAGTGCAACATTCGTAATACCAGTAAATGAACATAGAAAGCATTGATGCCATAGATCAAGATAACTTTCCTCTGACACATATGCTGGAATGTATCACATTCCTGCATATAAGAGAATTTGGGTGGAGCACCCAGGAGCAGCCTATAAATGAGAGAGATACCTTCCTGCTGACCCGAGTCCAAGGGGGTAACCCTATATTGTGTGTCTGGTCTAATAGAATGTAAAAACTTTTTTAAAAAACCGAAAGCGCTCCATTGGAGGCATTTCAAGAGTCTTTTTACAGAACCTCAATGTAAAGGGCCCCTATGTGTAAACTAGTACCCAATTTTGTAGAACCCTTTGTTGCGCCTCCATTGAAAGGCCTTAATGTCCAACCCCGGCGGAAAGAGGGGTTATTGAAAATATGCGACAGTGGGCAAAAGGGAGAAACTAAATTAGTATTGTGTGGGAGCTTGTCCCACAACACAAAAGAGTGTGAGAGGGTAGGTGCTAGCATGGGTGGACTTCTCTTGAGGGGCACCACAGCAGATAATCTAAAGTATATCCTAGGGTCGCTTGTCTTTCCAGCTTTACCCAATCCAGTTTAGCGAGCAAGAGTAGACCACTAACATTTGAGTTAGCTGGGCAAACTGGTAGTAAAGGAGGATATTAGTTAGCCCCAACCCCCCTTGTGTCTTAGGCGTAAACATTATCTTACATAGTTACATATTTATCTTTTTGGAGAGACAATGTCCCTTACGGCCCCATATGTAATGGACAACTTTAGATTGTAATTTCAAGATTGAATGGGGAAAAGGAATCGGAAGGGAGTGAAAAAAATAAAGGTCCAGTCCTGAGACCTTCCTGAAGTCACAGAGCAAACATAGTATATTATATTAGGTGGTGAGATCAGTGGAGATTTTATGAAAAGGAACATGTTGTCCACAAACAGAGCACACTTGTGCATTTGTGATCCCCAACATACCCCATGTATATCAGGTTCAGTCTGGATAGCAACCCCTAGGGTCTCTAGTTCTATTGAAAAAAACAAATGGGAGAAGGAACTACCCTGTTTTGTACCCCAGGCAATCATAATTGGTTGAGAGAAATGGCCTTGCAGCTGGATTTGAGCCTGTGGGGTGGAGTACAAGAGATGCATTATCCCCACAAAGAGGGATCCAAAACTCCAGCGTTCCAGGACTGAAAAAGTATGGCCAGGAAACTGTATCAAGTGCCTTTTGTAGATCAATAGACAGTAAAAACCCTTCCTGGAGAGACCCTCCATCCCAGCCGGATTGAAGCAGAGACACAATATCAATCGCCGTTGAATTTCGTAGATTCCGAGCATGCGTGAACTTTTGTGCGATGGACTTGTGTACACACGATCGGAAAGTCCGACAAAAAAGTTTTGTTGGTGGAAAATTTGAGAACCTGCTAGCCAACACTTGTTGGTGGAAAATTTGAGAACCTGCTAGCCAACACTTGTTGGCGGAAAGTCCGACAACAAATGTCCGATGGACCATACACACGGTCGGACTTTCAGCCAACAAGCTCACAACCAACATTTCCCGTCGGAAAGTCCGATCGTGTGTACGCGGCATTACCCTTCTTTCACCATGTTAAGTATGCACCTGTAAAACTCCACAAAATTAGCACTGATTTGGATGTCATGTGATAGCAGCCTCCAGCACAGGTTAGGGGCCTTGGCAGATAAGGGCATGAGCGGAAATGACAGATTTAATTTAAATGCCATGCTGTCTGGAAATATTTGACTTAAAAGTACTAATGAAGAAGGGTGTCTTTATTCAAATGCATGGTCCTATGCCAAACTTTGCCAACTTACAAATTTTACATCTTTATGTTCAATTAACTTCACAACTTTACTGTATGTTCACAACTTTAAGAATTTAAAATAGATCTAAGCTCTGAACGGATTACATTTTTATATATAAAAAAGTGTTTTACAGGGTAACAACACAGACGCACAATTGGAATACAGTTGTCATCCAAAAACAGAAAGTACCTAAACAAAGAGTTCTATGGCGGGGTACCTCTGTATATTCGATTAATAACTGCAGATTTAAAAATATTAAAAACAACTTTTGAAAATACATTAACATGGTAAAGTGTATACAAAATGTTCGTTTTTCAGCCTAAATCTAGTTGAACAAATACATTTAAAGTGAAACAATAAATTAGAAAAAATCCTTTAAATATAGTGCCTTGGGGTCCCCTTAGTCTGCCTGTAAAGTGCAAAGCGCATCTGTGGCAAGTATAGAACATGCTGCACAAAAATGATAAAATTAAAAACAAAAGAGTCAAATCCCATTTAGGCTGGGTTCACACCTATGCGAATTGGATGTGGGTTTCCCTGCATCCAATTCACATAGCAGGAGAATGTGACTGGCTCTTTATCCGTAGAGAGCCGGTTCACATGTCTCCGGGGCGGCTGTGGAGCGCACTGCACAGAAAGGCTGTGCATCTTTGCCTCCAATTCAGGGCCGAATTCAGGCAAAGATTCTGCCCTGATTCGTTCCTGAAATAAAGAACAGGAACGAATCAGCATTGCTATGCAATCCGCGGCCGGTTTAGGTGTGAACCGAGCCTAAAATTGAGTCACGGTTGCAATTGCCAACCTGGCTATTTAAAAAAAAAAAAAAATGGTGTGCCCCCCCACCCCTTGTCCATACCAGGCCCTTTGTGGCCCTTTGAGTCTGGTATGGATTCTAAGGGGAACCCCACGCTGAAATTTAAAATAAAATCCATACCAGACCCTTATCTGAGCACGCAGCCTGACAGGCCAGGAGGGGGTGGGGTGGGAGCATGCACCCCCCTCCTGAACCATACCTGGCCACATGCCTTCAACATAGAGGTGCTGGGTGCTTTGGGGCAGGGGGCAAGGACCTTTTCCTGACAACCCTGGGCGGTGGTTGTGGGGGTCTGGGGGCAGGGGGCTTATCGGAATCTCCCCCTTTAGCAAGCAGAACCCCAGATCCCGCCCGCCCATGTGTATGAGTATGGGGTACATTGCACTCCTACTCATTCACCAAAAAAAGTGTCAAAAATAAATAAAAACAGTAGACGGTTTTTGACAAGTTCTTTATCAAAAAATAAGTAAATCAATGTCCCCCCAATATAGATCTATCTCAAGCCGCCCGCCACACCCGAAAAAAGAAAAAAAATGCTCCCCATGGACTGCCTGCTCCCCGTCTGACATTTATTAAATAGCCAAGGGGCGGAGTCACCCGTTGATGCCAGCGGGTGACCCCGCTCCCTTGTGACGTCATCGACCCAGCATGCCCTGATCGGTGATGTCACAAGAGAGTGGGGTCACTTGCTGATGTCATAGGGTGACTCCGCCCCTTAGCTATTTAAGAAATGTCAGATGGAGGAGCAGCCAGTCCATGGGGAACGTTCGACAAGGCCAGAGGTTTTTTATTTTTTTGGGTTCGGCGGTGCGGCTGGCGGCGTGAGATGGATCTACATGGGGGGAGGGATTGTTTTTTATTTTTTAAAAAATAATTGTCAAAAACACATTTTTCCATTCTGCACATGTCTAGTACTATGCAAAAGTTTTAGGCAGGTGTGAAGAAAAGCTGTAAAGTATGAATGCTAGAAAAATCTAATCAATATTTGGTGTGACTACCCTTTGGCTTCAAACCAGCATCAATGCTAATGCCGTGTACACACGATCGGACATTCCGACAACAAATGTTCGATGGGAGTTTGTTGTCGGAAATTCCGACTGTGTGTAGGCTCCATCGGACATTATTTGTCGGAATTTCCGACAACAAAAATTTAAGAGCTGGTTCTCAAATTTTCCAACAACAAAATCCGTTGTCGGAAATTCCGATCATGTGTACACAATTCCGACGCACAAAATTCCACGCATGCTCGGAATCAAGCAGAAGAGCCGCACTGGCTATTGAACTTCATTTTTCTCGGCTCGTCATATGTGTTGTACATCACGGCGTTCTTGATGTTCTGAATTTCCAATAACAATTGTGTGACTGTGTGTATGCAAAACAAGTTTGAGCCAACATCCGTCGGAAATAAATCCAGGATTTTGTTGTCGGAATGTCCGATCGTGTGTACGCGGCATTACACTTGCACAAAGTCAGGGATTTTGTAGGATTAAAGCCTCGTACACATGATCGGATTTTCTGCAGACAAAACCTCGGACTTTTGTCCGAAGGCGTGTGCCTGGATTTTGTCTTGCATACAAACGGCAAGGAATTGTCGGCCAACAAACATGAACGTACTGATGTACTAGGTGGTTTTTCAGCTCTTTAGTGCCACCCTTTGGGCTCCTTCTGCTAATTTTGTGTTAGTAGAAGTTTGGTGAGTGTTGGTCCGCGCTTTTCATTTCGCGCTTTTCAGTTTGCGCTTTTCATTCCGTGCTTTTCAGTTAGTTTCTGAACGGCCAATCGTCAACCAGACATGGCGGAATTGGAGAAGATAACATGTTATTTATTAGTGGGTTTGGAGGTAATGCTTTGAACCAAGTCCAGTCCAGGAACAGGAGGAGGAGGAGTTCTTGGACCAAAAATGGGTTGCTTTATTAATCATGACCAATTATGTCATATGCCATTGCTGCGGGAGCTCCAGGAGAATAATCCAGATGATTTTCGGAATTATCTCCGGATAAAGGACTCCTGCTTTCACCAGCTCTTGGCATTGTTGACTCCCTATATTAAGAAGCAGGACAGATGCATGAGGCTTTTATTGCATTTTTGGTTGAATAATATTGATTTAATTTGGTATATTTTCTATATTTTTGGATGCATAGAATGCACTTTTTGGTTAAGTTCTATTGGCAGATAGCATGACTAATTGTATTTGCTTTCTTTTTTTAATGCACAATAAAAAAAAATGTTGAGAATAATACTTGGCTATGTGTTTTACTTCAAATGACAGTTTGTGAGTAGGTAGTTGCATTTAAAAAATACAATGTAAGATTGACAAAGGACACCAACATAGTTGTATCTTTGATCTTAAAAACTACGGGATAATGGTGTTGTGGTAACTTGCACCAAAAAAAAAAAAAAAAAAAAAAAAAAAAAGCATAATAATATTATTCTTGATATCACTAGAAAAAAAAGCCTTTGAAAATGTGTTTGCAATAACTCCATCAGTATCACCAGCAAAGCAGCTTCATTATTATCCCATTAAAGAAGAAGAGAATTGTGCGCTGCATTTCGAGATTTCATCATTTGCCACATCACGAATGTTAATTCTTCATTACGAATGCTAGTTTACAAGACCGACCGCTTCTGGCTCGTCCTTGCTTCCGAGCATGCGTGTTTGTACTTTGAACTTTTGTCCGATGGACTTGTGTACAGCAACAATTGTCCGATGGAGCATACAAACGGTCGGATTTTCCGCCAACAGCCTGTCATCACACATTTCCTGTCAGAAAATCCGTTCGTGTGTACGAGGCTTAAGTGTCAAGTGTAAACAAAGCCTGGGGAATGCCCAAGGAAAAAAACCAAAGCCTACTTACCACCAGCTCGCAGACAACCAAATTAACCTGTCTAACAGTACGCTTTAAAAACAGGGGTTTAGTCCGCACGCATTTGCAAATGCATGCGTAAGCCACAGAGCCTCGTCAAGGCACCCTGATATCTGTGGTCCTAACACTAAAATATGAGTGTCCCCACAGTGGAGGCACATGCATTCTAATGGATAATTGCTGGCAGGTGGACTGAAGGGCAGCCCATCCCTTCTTAAAGGTACAGAAGCACACCAAACACCCAGCAAATATCACTATGGCTGAAAAGGTGCTGGTGCGTTTCTGGACCAATAAACACACCAAGGTGATCTCAAAAAACTCGCCACCACCTTCATTTAAAGCTGGCTATCGCAGTAAGTGGCTTTGGAGGGCTACAAACAGATGCAAACAAAGTCTGGGGAATGCCCAGGGAAAAAACCAAAGCCTACTTACCACCAGCTCACAGACAACCAAATTAACCTGTCTAACAGTACGCGGTAAAAACAGGGGTTTAGTCTGCATGCATTAAGTGTCAGGTGTATGATTAACCAATTATGCCAAGCAGGTGCTAATGATCATCAATTTCATATGTAGTCTGAAACATAGTCATTAACAGAAACATCTGTGTAGAAGGCTTAACATTGGATGTAGAGCAGCCAAACTCTGCTATTAAGGTGAAGTTGTGAAAGACAGTTTCATGTCAAAGGTCATACACCATGGCAAAACCGAGCACAGCAACAAGGCCAGGGCTGCTGTTAGAAATCATGGGGCCCCATACAGCCTACCCGTCAGACAGTCCATTTACACCCACTGCACCATAGATGAAAGCGGCTGTGTCTGTGTCTGCTCTGCATAAGCGGAGCTGACATGGACCAGCAATCCACCTTGCTCAGCAGGGATCAGCAGACAGATTTCCTGCTGAGCAGGCAGACTTCTAGTGGTGTCCTCCCTGTGTGGGAGGGGCCTAATAGATATTTCTTAAGCGTTGCAGTTCATCTATTATGCTTATTTGCTGCCAGAGTCATTTTTGCATTATTTGAACATGTTTAAAAAATAATTTTAGGTCTGGAGATTATGTAAAAACTCCAAAACTCATATTTTCTGAAAGCAGACATCCTTGAGAATAAAATGATAGTAGTTCTAATTTTTTTATGCCCCACAAGATTAGTGCAACATTTCTAAAACACTAAATTTCATTTTAAAAATACAATAAAGTTAATTATAGGGCACATAAAAGCAAAATATTACCTATTTTTTTGGTAAAATGTAATAGATCAGGTTGTGCTGAGTAAATAGATACCCAACATGTCAAGCCTTTATATTGCGTGTGCCTGTGAGACAGAGACAAACTCATATAGCAGGGCCCTCTGATCCCTCCTGTATTGATTTGTATTGTAAGTGTACTGTCTGCCCTCATGTTGTAAAGTGCTGTGCAAACTGTTGGCGCTATATAAATCCTGTATAGTAATAATAATAATAATAACAATAATATACTTTTCATAGGCAATATTTACAGCGCAGTTTATGTTCGCAGTTTATATGCGCCTAGAATTATTACAATCACTCCGGCATGTGCAGTGTTATTTACCCCGTGACGGGACCCCACGGGGTAAAGGACCGCGCTGTACCGCAGATGGACACCAGCGGCAAAAATCGCCCTAAGGCGATTCAGTTCGCATAGGTAGCGCTATACAAGTTACTCATTCATTCATTAACATGTGCAGTGCAATGGACAATTTTGTGCATAGGCACCCTTGATGCATACATTTATGTTTGTATGTGAGGGGGCTCAAAAAGTTTTGCTGGTGAATTTTAGGTGCTTGTGTATAATTTTTTTTCATTTAACAGATTTTTAACATTTTATTTTTTCTAAGCTTTTTTCCGTCACATAGGGGACAAAAAGTTATGCATTTTTTGGTGACAGGTTCTCTTTAATGAGACATCAGAGGTCTAACGATGATGTCTCACCTGCCTTACAATAAAGCTAATAGAGTGCAGATCACTGACTTATTTCTCTGCTATTCTGTGGACAATGACATCATGACAGTTTTACCATCCACCAAGGCACTGCTTCCGTAGTATGGCTGCAGGGTGTTTTACACAACACTCCACCAATACTGCCGCACTATGGTAGCAGTGCCTTTGCAGCATAAGGGGGAGTGTTGTTTGGGGGACCGTAAAACTGTGGCTCAGCTGCACTTTTTTTCTTTACTGCCCCCCAACACAAAAGTAAACAAGACCTAACAGTTAGCATCTCACAGTGCTTATGTGACCTGCTGTCCCATCTGCGGGCCCAGTGTGCTCTTTGTGGATGATGCTGGGAAGGGTGGCTGGAGCTCAATGGACATCCATCCTTTGAGCTACCCTCCTGTGCACAGACCAGGAGATGACATGTATGATGTCAGTTCCCGGTTCTGGGCTGTCAATCACCAGGATCAGGAAAGTAGGAGAATGACAACTGGCCAACACATATTATGTATCAACGGGCATGCCGGAGTGAGAGCAATAAATTTAGCACCAGAGCTCTTGTGTATCTCTAAACTAATGACCTATACGGGCTTTTAAAGTGATGCTTATGAACACAATTTTAAGGTTTGACATGTTGTGTATGTATTTACTCAGCACAGCCTCATCTTTTTTATTTTACCATTGGGTATTGGGTATTAAATTGCATTTATTTGCTCAAAAATCAACTGGTGTATTTTTTACTGAAAGTTTGCATTTCACAAACTGTCATGCTAATATTGTGTGACATAAAAAATTGGAACTACTAACATTTTATTCTCTAGGGTGTCTGCTTTCAGAAAATATATAGCATTTTAGAGGTTTTAAATAATCTTCCAGTCTAAAATGATTTTTAAAACATGTATACAAAAAATGTAAAAAATGACTCCGGACATAAAGTAGAACTACAGGCAAAACTTTTTTTTTTCTTTTTGAACAGACTAAGGTAGGGTTATTTTTTTGTTTTTGCCATCTGTATCCCATTGGGGAGATTTACCTTGACTTCTTGTCCTATAGCCAATATAGGACATGCGTCCCCATTGGAACATTTCCCCTCTATTACTTTTCTGGGGACAACCCAAAATTTAGGATTTTTTCTTACTTTCACTTTCAATTATAATAGCAAACAGGGCAAACAGAGTGGGGCAAAGACAGTGATAACAACTGACAGAGGGTCTAATCTATCTTCACTCTATCCATAATTAAAAAAAACTTTTGCCTTTAGTTCTACTTTAGGTGGTTAATAAGGATGAGCTTGGGCGTGTTTGCACAGCCCACGTGCAGAGCCCGCCAGGAAGTCGGTACGGCGCTGCGCTAATCACAGGCAGTGAGACATTTTCCCGATGTGCAGATGCAGAGATCGGAAAATGTCTCACTGCCTGTGATTAGCGCAGCACAGTGAGACTTCCTGGCGGGCTCTGCACGTGGGCTGTGCGAACACGCCGGAGCTCATACTTAGTGGTTAAAATACCTGTCTCCTGTTCAGTTCTTTTTGCTTACTGAAAATGTTTTTATTAGGAGGTATTCATTCACGTTGTTTTCACATACTGCATTGTCCAGTACTTAACAATTACCTATACACTCTAGGGTAAGTTTTGAATGTAATCCGACTACCTACAAGCATGTTTTTGGATTGTTGAAGGAAACTGAAAAACTTGTGCAAACATAGTAAAAACTGAACCCAGTGTAGCAAGTCCACTGTGATAGCCACCATAACACCATGCTACCCATACCTCCCAACATTTTGAGATGGGAATGAGGGACACTTACTAGCAAACGTATGTAGGCATGGGACACGCCCCCTGTCACATCCCCTTAAAGGAGAATTAATAAAAAAAAAAAGTTTATTTAAATCCACAAGCGCTTTTTTTTTTTTACCACTACTATTCCTTTATATTGGCTTTTAAAATTTACAAATGCAGCAATTTAGAAATTGGATGAAAGGTTTAGCACTGGGAAACACTTTTTGAAAGATAAAAAGTGCATTTTATATACAACTATATAGATCAGACCAAAATGAAGGACAAATGAGGAGGAAAGAGAGACAGAGCGACATTGCTCCAAATCAGGGACAGTCTCTCGAAATCAGGGACAGTTGGGAGCTATGATGCTACCCATTATATAATCTAAAATATGTTCACTGCACAGTGTTCTCAGCCTGGTCTGTGTGTCATTTTCAGTGAGCTGAAACACAAGGACCCATCATTCCTTAAAGTGGGAGTAAACTTCCTTGGTTTGAGTTTTACCTACAGTAAAGGTACAGTAACTATCTCCTAAACATGCACTGTTTAGGAGATATTTACTTGTGAATGCCGCTGGTGACGTCACCGGCGCATGAGCTCTGAAGGAGCAGCATACCCATGCTGTTCCTTCAGAGTCCTGTGCCGTGAACAGCGGCTCCCGCGCACTTGCAGTTGAGTGACGTCATCGTGGCTTGTCCAATCAAAGGACTGGGGCTCGCCAACCCGGAAGCAAGATTGGGTGAAGATAGAAGCCCTGTCAGTGGTGACAGAGTGCCGCTGGAGGGCTTCGTTTAAAGGTAAGTTTCACATATTGTGCTAGTATGCCATGCATACTAGCACATTATAAGTTTGCCTTGCAGATTTAAAAAAAAAAAAAAGCCAGCAGTTTACTACCACTTTAATCGATGTACACACGTGGTTAGATGTTTTTTCACCTTTTCTCCACAAAAAAGGGAATACATAATGCCTGGTTGAACAGAGACATGCAATGTACATTGCATTTGGGTTGCAGTGCAAATCTGGTTCTACAGAGATCCCCCTTCTGCATTATGCATTTTTACCCTTAATCAAACTTTATCAAAACAAGGTTGTCCCTCAAGACTCAGGTGAGCATTGACTGCACAAGTGAATAGTGTATATGTCTAGGGAGATCATTGCAGCTTGATATGAAAGATGATATCACTGATTAGTTAACCGTATGGGCAGAGCCTCAAGGGAGGTATGTGAAATGAATCAGATTAAACAAAATTGATACAGTGAATACTTAATCAAACAGACAAAGGTAGTCTGCACAGCTAATTAGGGGCAAATAGAGTGTCCCTCTTGTACCTCATTTAACTGACAAATTGTGCAGACAGTTTTAATGGGAGTCTGTTTAGCAGAGAGAAAGCTGTACAGTTGACAGCTTGGCAAAATGTGGTTTCTGTAGCACCACATGATGCTTATGGAAATAAGTCTGGTGCAGCTGAGCTCGAGGTAGGGAGACCGACTCTGAATGGACCAACAGGAATCTGCTTGGCAGGCTTGTTACCTGAAGTAGCAGAAGGCATTTACAAAACTACAGCTTATCAATACCAAATGGACATATTTTTATACTTAAAACCGCTGAGATCTTTGAAGTGAGTATAGAATAGATGTCACAAGCTCTTTTGAAGAACGCTTTCTCTCTATGAAATTTTAAATACATCACAGAATGTTCTTTCTTGATTTACTTCATTTTAGAGGAAGCAAATAAAATCAGTCATCTGAAGCCTGATTAAAATAAAATTGCTTATATATTTGACATGATGATAGGCACATTAATTACAATAAATGTAAAAAGGATTCAAGGTAAAACCATGAGTACATGTAACCGACTAATAATAATAAATGACTTTTAGTTTGATAAAATACTGTATCTTAATTAATTGCAATTTTTTTAAAAATAAAATACTTGCATATCAGCACTCCCACAGCACCTTTGCAGCCACTTCTTGTCTACCTACAGTGTCTCACAAAAGTGAGTACAACCTTCATATTTTTTGTAAATATTTTATTATATCTTTTTATGAGACAACACTGAAGAAATGACACTTTGCTACAATGTAAAATAGTGAGTGTACAGCTTGTATAACAGTGTAAATTTGCTGTCCCCTCAAAATAACTCAACACACAGCCATTAATGTCTAAACTGCTGGAAACAAAAGTGAGTACACCCCTAAGTGAAAATGTCCAAATTAGGCCAAAAGTGTCAATATTTTGTATGACCACCATTATTTACCAACACTGCCTTAACCCTCTTGGGCATGGAGTTCACCAGAGCTTCACGGGTTGCCACTGGATTCCACTTCCACTCCTCCATGATGACATCATGGAGCTGGTGGATGTTAGAGACCTTGCGCGCATCCACCTTCCATTTGAGGATGCCCCACAGATGCTCAATAGGGTTTAGGTCTGGAGACATGATCTGCCAGTCCATCACCCTCAGCTTCTTTAGCAAGGCAGTGGTCATCTTGGGGGTGTGTTTGGGGTCGTTGTCATGTTGGAATACTGCTGTCAGGTACCTTTTCCGAGGCCAAGATGCTGAGGGAGGCTCCCCTTGCGACTAAGTGCAGTATACCCCTGATGGTGGTACAGGAGGTATAGGGCTCAAAGAAGCACGGGTTGCCAGAAGGTTGAGAAGGCTTGAGCTGGTGATCACTTTGAGACTTTGCTTGAGAAGATGACAAGCAGTATTCCAGACACTTAGTAAAAGCCTGGCTGATAGTAGAACACAGGAGAGCAGATCGGAGGCTGTGGTGTGGCCATCTGAGGGTCAATTACAGGTAAGTGATAAGCAAAGTCCGTGAGTCACGCCGGGGGTCAAACACTGGTAATCAGGCAGGTGCAGGTATAGCAAAGTCCTTGAACCAAGCCAGGGGTCAAACACTGGAGAGATCAGAGCAGGTCAGGAGGCAAGCCGAGGTCACAACAGGAATCACTTGCAAGTATAAAACAGGTTCAGGAACAGAGAAGAGCTGAAGACAATCCAGCAACTTGGGTCAGACAGAGGCAGCCTTATATAGGCCAGCAGGGGGAACCATTTGTCACATGGTGCGCCTATGGCGCCCATTTCTTCCACTGGCAAGATTGCCAGTACTTTCCTTTCTCTGACAGTGCCCCCCCCCCAAGGGGCAGTCTCCAGATGCCCAAACTAGCCATCTTTCTTGGATGTTTGTTGTGGAAGGCTTGTATAAGACATGGAGCATGCACATTGCTAGAGGGCTCCCAGGAATTATCTTCTGGGGGATACCGCTTCCATTTGATGAGGTATTGTACTTGCCTCCCTCTTTTTCTGCAGTACATAATGGCTTCCACTTCAAACTCTGCCTCGCCTTCTACCAGAACTGGAGGTGGTGATAGTTCTTCCCTCCTGGGAAAGGGACTTGGAACCACCGGTTTTAGTAGCGAGGCATGAAAAACTGGGTGACACTTGTAAGAGGCAGGTAGTGATAATTCAGTCCACCGGATTTATCATTCTCTTCATCTTGAAAGGCCCAATTAATTTTGATCCTAATTTCCGTGATGGGCAGGAGATTTTAAGATTTATAGCAGAAAGCCATACTTCATCTCCTACTTTGAAAACAGGGTTGTCTCTTCTTTTATTGTCGTGGTATTTTTTAAAAGTTTTCTTGGGCCTGTTGCATGGCTTTCTGGAGTTGCTGGTAATTGGTCTGGATGAAGTTTTTATCCGGTCCTGGACCGCAGGTACTGAAGCTTCTAGTATGGAATTGGTTAAAAAGGAGGGATGGAACCCATAATTTGCCCAAAAGGGGGATTGATTGGTGGCAGTATGCAGGGAATTATTATAGGCAAACTCTGCACAAGGAAGAAGGGACACCCAGTCATCTTGAGAGCAGGTACAAAAACACCGTAGGTATTGCTCCAAGGTTTGATTTGTCCTTTCTGTCTGGTCATTGCTCTGTGGGTGGTATGCTGATGAAAGAGATACTTCTATTGCCAAGGATTTGGCAATAGAAGGCACACGTGCCTGCATATGATAGGCACAGTGGCTGCATATGATGGGCACAGTGGCTGCATATGATGGGCACATGTGGCTGCATTTGATGAGCACATGTGGCTGCATATGATGGGCACAAGTGGCTGCATTTGATGGGCACATTGACTGCGTTTGATGGGCACACGTGGTTGCAAATGATGGGCACACGTGGTTGCAAATGATGGGCACAATGGCTGCATATAATGGGCACAGTGGCTGCATATGATGGGCACAGTGGCTGCGTTTGATGGACACAATGGCTACAATTGATGGGCACAGTGGCTGCATTTGATGGGCACAATGGCTGCATTTGATGGGCACAGTGAGGCTACAATTGATGGGGGGGATACAGTATTTTTCAGTTTGTTTGTGCCCCCCCCCAAAAAATTTTGAGCACCAGTCGCCACTGGTTCTGAGACAAGAGGGAGCGGGTAACGATTTTTAATGGTGATCTTATTAAGATCTCTGTAATCCACACAAGGTCTGAGAGTACCATCTTTCTTCTCAACAAAGAATATAGCAGCTCCAGCTGGGGAAGAAGAAGGGAGGACAAACCCTTTTTCAAGGTTTTCATTGATATATTCTTGTAAGGTCTCCAACTCGATTTCTGATAGAGGGAATATTGGGCCAAACAGAATCTCAGTTCCTGGTAGCAGTTCGATAGTCATAAGCTCAATGGGGTGGAAAATTGACGGATTTTTTCTTATCAAAAACATCCATAAATTCTTGCTAAGCTGTGGGGACATTTTGATGAGTATTTAGTATTGACTGGGCCACATTGGAAGAAGAGGAATTGTCTTTGGCCGCACATATGTACTAACAATAAGGCTAGCTGATGAGCAGTTCTTCCTGTGACTATAATGACAGGTCACTGGTAACTGCACCTATCTGTGCCAGTAGCTTCACTACAGGGGGGCAAGGGGGAGCAATTTCCCCCATATCCAGGTTATTCCTTTGTCCCCCTCCTATAGGGGGCCCGTACAGCAGGGAAAACTAGTTGTAAGCAAGATAGGGAGGGGGATTGCTGCGGGGGGAGCAATCACAGCAACAATGCTCTGTGTCTATGTCTCTCCCTGCAGCAGCTGAAAGCCAGTTTCTCCCCCTCTCCCTGTCACCGGCTTTCAGCTGCCACAGGGAGAGACATAGACACAGGGCATTGTTGCTGTGATTGCTCCCCCGGTCGCACCTAGGGTTGCAACATTCAGACTGGACTGAGGAGTTGTGGAGGTCTCTGTGATGGAGGTTCCCCAGGTGTCCCAATACCCTGCGCTGTCCAGTGCTCTCTCCGGTGACCTGCACTCCCCCTCTCCTCTTCCTGAGCAGCAGCTGGCTGGGACCTCTGATGACCCTACGTTTGTTCCCTGGGACATGTTTCTCCTCTGAACGCGGGCGTCACTCTGCTGTTCAGGGACAGTGTAAAGGCATCCCTGCCAGAGACAGACGTGCTGAGAAAGACCTGGCCCCAGGATACCTTCAGTGCCAGAGCCCAGGATTGAGTGAGTGGAGGTTGGGGGCTGGCTATGAGCTTCAAAGTGGACCTGTCACCTGCCAGTTGTTGTGGAGCCAGAACTCCCAGCGTGCCCTGACAGCTTCTTCTGGACTTCAGAGACTGCGGACATGGCACAAGGGATGGTCAGAGATTGCATGTCCGCAGTCTCTGACCATCCCTTGTGCCATGTCCGCAGTCTCTGACCATCTCTTGTGCCATGTCCACAGTCTCTGATCACCTCTTGCGCCATGTCTGCAGTCTCTGACCATCTCTTGTGCCATGTCAGCAGTCTCTGACCATCCCTTGTGCCATATCTGCAGTCTCTGACTGCCTCTTGTTGAAAAGTCTTGAAAGCTCATCTTGAAAGTGTTGGGTTAGTACAATAAAAAAGTATCATTGCATAGCGCATTACTCTCATATTTTATAATCTTATTTATATATACTTATTATTTTTTTTTCAGTGGTATGATTTATTGGCAAAAATTATTAGTGCCCCCAATTTTGACTGTGGTATCTTATGTACCCCCCTGTATATTGTGTTTAGAGCCTCCACTGCTCTGCGCCTCTGCATTCCCTGTTGCCAGTGCTATTGCAAACATGGCAGCCCCTGCATCCCTCCAGACGTGCGTTTGCCTGGCTTGTTTATGTAGGCTGCCATGGCTGCTATGTTTTCATGGCATCCCCGGCGTCCTTCAGCCGCGCATGTGCCGAGCTTGTCTGTGTCTGCCGTTGTAGCTGCTGTGCTTGCATGGCATCCCCGGCGTCCCTCCAGATGGGCCCTGGTCGCATTAAAAACTCTCTGGGCCCGCATGTGGCCCACGGGCTGGACAACCCTGATTTAAATGATAATCACCCTATATGCTTGCAACTACCTACTTATGGGATAACAACAAAATGCTTCCAGCCTTCAGAAGTGTTTATTCCAATTTGCTGGAAAATCTCTATATGTCATTCCCTCTCTGAAGTGACAGGCTGCATAGACTGCTTCTATCAATTGGTAAAATATCATGGTGGATAGTGGTGTGTTCCAGCCTGTTAAAAGAGATGTCTCAGGGAGACATCAGCCTGTCTATGGCACTCGTACACACTATAAGGAAATAGGGCAAACATTTTGGTCTGAGGAACGATCCTATGATTTTCTGATAGTGTGTACACAACTTTCACCGATTCCGACCTTCCGAATTAAAATTTATGAAGGGACAAACTCCAAAAATGTTCATATACGGGACCAGAACGAACGATTTTCATTTAATGTGTACCATTTTCGTACAATTTTCGCATGATAAAAATCAGACATAAAAGACTGTGCATGATCAGAAATAATAAACAACAAAAAAAGGCTTTTTTGTACAAGAATTTTCATACATTTTTTCCTTCCTCGGTTTCGACTTGCTGTGAAACAACAAGGAAAATCGGACGATCGTTTGCGTGTACCCCAGGAACCCCTGTTACTTCACAATGCATGGAAGCAGATTAATTAATGATGAGTGTCACAGCTGCAAAAAGCATGGTAATTGTTCTTCATGTTAGAGCAATCTTTCTTTCACCCAAATAATGGCTGTTGGTGTTGTAGAATTTCCCATCGCTTTTGCAGCTGCACTTTTTTGCACAATTTTTGAATGATGAATGACATTAATAAGTTGCAATTTATCTATTCCAGTTCACTGATATTGGGGCAAAATTTACAGTATGGCTGATTTCTGTTACAAGTAATGGGCTTTATAAAAACATAATCATTGTAAGAAAAACATGATGGTTTTTCAGTATCCAGTGCTTTTGAAAAAAAAAAAAATATGGAAGACGAGAGGCATCAATCACAGTAGGACTGAATTAACACATTTTGTTGTATACAGTACATGGGACTAGAAAATTAGACAGTGACTTACCACATTGTCTTTTAAATCACTATAGTATGCTTGTGTCATAAGGTCACATGAGCAACCAGGTGTGTACATATCGTATACCGACATTTAATGCATGTAATGCAGTCCTGCTTTGCCTTGAGCATTAAACAAGAAAATAAAACTGCTGGTAGAATGAAAAAAATTCAAGACTATTCAATGGGCTGCTTCAGGCACACCATTGCCAAATTAGCATACGTTTGGATGGTGGTGCATTCACTCCATAACTCCATAGCAAAGCACACTTGTTAGTAAACTTAGCATATATATACTGTATATGATGTAGCCTGCGCATATGTATGCACACATTGCAAGCATAAAGTTAAAACTGTGTAGGATCGAATCAATGGCTTATATTCCTCAGTAAATCATGTCTCATTCAGTTACTGCTTGCAACGTGCACAAAAGTAGAGCTTTGTGGTAATGTAGATCTGTGAAAGCAGTCCAAATTAAAATTTGTGCTACAATCAAATATTTCCTCTAAGAACCAAAGATTTTCTTTTTTTTTTCTTTTTGTTATTCTTCTGTAGGAAAATTCATAGCCTAATTGAAATGTAAGATATTTCCCAGTTGTCTGTCAGAAAAACTGTTGGAGGTAATTGATAAATCTCTTAATTTATTGCTAGCTCCTGCCTCCAAGCCAGAAACATACAAGCAACTGTCCTAACTGGGATACTATATTCCCATGTGGGACTCTGGCAGATATTGGAAATTGTAACGGCAAATTAGCAATGGCCACAAACCAGAAGTGACAGCTAAAGTAGCATGATGTAAAGAGTGTAACAATCTAATATTAGCTGCAATTGGCCAGACTTATCATATGGGCTAATCACAACACAACCTGGGAAATAATAGCCTCCAGACGGTACTGCTTTGTTAATGCCTTCTCCCAGTAGGGTAAAAAACTGAATGAAAGCTGCTAGTGAACAAGAGTATAATATTGTAGTAATACAAAATGACAAGTGGAAAGTGAGGGTCACTTTTCATGATGATCAATAGAAAGCTTACTAAGTTATCTTATATAACACAATAAAAATGTTCAAATCATCTACTGAATAAATGCTGTATATCATTATTATTATACAAGATTTTTATAGCACCAACAGTTTCCAAAGCGCTTTATAATATAAGGGAGACAGTACAGCTAAAATACAATTCAATACAAACGGTATTAAAAAAGAGTTATTACTTTTCACTACTTGCACTGTTATATGTTTATATTATCTATAAATAATTATGCTAAACATTGAAAGAAAGGATCATTTTTTTTTATTATTATTTTATAATGAATAAAAAAACAAACAAAACAACTTAGTGTCTAAATGAAAATTAATGAAAAAAAGGGCTGCCTACTGAACTCATATTCTCAACCTTTTTGGGCCAAAACTCACCTCCTAGAAAGCACAATTTTTTGCAAATTTCTTCTATACATTTGTATCAGGGGACGTGGCCGAAATTGATCATCTATCCATATCTTCATCATCAATCATTTTCACAAAACATACACTTTGCACTTCTCAATGTGAAGTTTGTAATTTTTTTTATGAGTAGGATAACTTTTTAAAAAAAACAGGGACAAATAAATTGACCTGGGCCACCTCTACCAAGCCAGAGGTAACACAGAGAAAAAAAAGATAATGGGGAGAAGAGGGCTAAGAAGAAGGAAGGGACAACCATAAGTCCCAGGGCATAATTTTGTCTTTTGCAATTTTCATATGAGTAAAGTTAAAAAGTTCACCATGAAATTGGGGGAATTTCCCAAATCCAGTTATGTGACTAAATTGTCCACATTTGCCCAAATGTAGAAGGCAGGTTACAATCCATTGTGTGTATGACAATAACAAGTCTGCTGTGTAGCTTCTGTTGACCACACTTTGCTTCAAAATGATAATTAAACACTTTACTTTACTTTACATGTGATGAGAGGGATAGAAGTAGTTGTTGGCCATCTTTCAATTCAGGATTGCTAGTCAGCGTTTGTATGTGTGAGTGAGTGGGGTTGGAACATTTATTGACTCGTGGCTATGAAATGTGTTGATGGTCTCTCATGGCCTTTGACTAATGGCTTTATTTGCTCAATGGCATTGCCCATATATGACAACGTGGCTATATTAGGTCAATGATGTCACCAGCATCCCCGCTATTTTGTTACATGTGACTGTGGAGCATTCCATGGCCACATCTGACTGGGCTGTTAGCCTGCTATTATGTAACAGTTTGGGCTGAACTGAACTGAGCTGAACTGAGCCTAATGCCGCGTACACACGGTCGGACTTTCCGGCATACTTGGTCCGGCGGACCAGAGTGTGCCGGACAATCCGCCCGTGTGTAGGCACCGGCGGACTTTTCCGGCGGACTTTTTCCCAAAAGCCCGCCGGACCTAGATTTGAAGAAAGTTCTAAATCTTTCCGCCGGACTCAGTTTCGGGCGGAAAGTCCGCTCGTGTGTGCTGGTCCGACGGAAAGCCCGCTCGTGTGTAGGCTGGTCCGACGGACCAGATACAACACGAGGGCAGGGTATTGCATCTCACGCTCGCTGCAATAGGAAAAACAAATTTTCCTATTGCGGCGAGCGCGGGGCATACCAGGCCCTTAGGTCTGGTATGGATTATAAAGGGAAGCCCCTACGCCGAAAAAAACGGCGTGGGGTCCCCCCTAAAATCCATACCAGACCCCGATCCGAGCACGCAGCCTGGCCGGTCAGGAAAGGGGGTGGGGACGAGCGAGCGCCCCCCCCCTCCTGAACCGTACCAGGCCGCATGCCCTCAACATGGGGGTGGGTGCTTTGGGGGAGGGGGGCGCCCTGCGCCCCCCCCCCAAAGCACCTTGTCCCCATGTTGATGAGGACAAGGGCCTCTTCCCGACAACCCTGGCCGTTGGTTGTCGGGGTCTGCGGGCGGGGGCTTATCGGAATCTGGGAGCCCCCTTTAATAAGGGGGCCCCCAGATCCCGGCCCCCCACCCTATGTAAATGAGTATGGGGTACATGGTACCCCTACCCATTTACCTAGGAAAAAAGTGTAAGTAATAAAACACACTACACAGGTTTTTAAAATATTTTATTAAACAGCTCCGGGGGGGGGATCTTCCTCCGGCTTCGGGGGTCTTCTTCCGGCTTCGGGGGTCCCTCCGCTTCATCTTCTCCCGGCGTCCGGTTGGTTCTTCTCCCGGTGTTCCAGTTCTTCGGCCGGCTCCTCTGCTGTCTTCAGGTAGCTCTCTTGCCAGCAGAGGTCCGGACTTCTGGGCTTCTGGGCTTCTGGGCTTCTTCTCTTCTCTTCTCTTCTCCAGATGTTGACACGACGCTCTCTCCGGCTGGACTGCTCTCCGAGGGCTGCGTTGTGACTTATATAGGCGGAGACCCCGCCCCCTTTTGATGTCACAGTCCCTGGGCATGCTGGGACTGTGACGTTTTAGGGGGCGTGGTCAACATCACCCAGTGACCACGCCCCCTAAAACGTCACAGTCCCAGCATGCCCAGGGACTGTGACATCAAAAGGGGGCGGGGTCTCCGCCTATATAAGTCACAACGCAGCCCTCGGAGAGCAGTCCAGCCGGAGAGAGCGTCGTGTCAACATCTGGAGAAGAGAAGAGAAGAAGCCCAGAAGCCCAGAAGCCCAGAAGTCCGGACCTCTGCTGGCAAGAGAGCTACCTGAAGACAGCAGAGGAGCCGGCCGAAGAACTGGAACACCGGGAGAAGAACCAACCGGACGCCGGGAGAAGATGAAGCGGAGGGACCCCCGAAGCCGGAAGAAGACCCCCGAAGCCGGAGGAAGATCCCCCCCCCCCCGGAGCTGTTTAATAAAATATTTTAAAAACCTGTGTAGTGTGTTTTATTACTTACACTTTTTTCCTAGGTAAATGGGTAGGGGTACCATGTACCCCATACTCATTTACATAGGGTGGGGGGCCGGGATCTGGGGGCCCCCTTATTAAAGGGGGCTCCCAGATTCCGATAAGCCCCCGCCCGCAGACCCCGACAACCAACGGCCAGGGTTGTCGGGAAGAGGCCCTTGTCCTCATCAACATGGGGACAAGGTGCTTTGGGGGGGGCGCAGGGCGCCCCCCTCCCCCAAAGCACCCACCCCCATGTTGAGGGCATGCGGCCTGGTACGGTTCAGGAGGGGGGGGGGGCGCTCGCTCGTCCCCACCCCCTTTCCTGACTGGCCAGGCTGCGTGCTCGGATCGGGGTCTGGTATGGATTTTAGGGGGACCCCACGCCGTTTTTTCGGCGTAGCGGGGTTCCCCTTTATAATCCATACCAGACCTAAGGGCCTGGTATGCCCCGCGACGGGGCTCGCAAGGTGTCAATCTCGCCGATAAAAGCGGCAAGATTGACATCCTTTTCTAGTCCCGTCGCACCTGAGTCACGTTCAAAATGAACGGACTTGTCCGTGTGTGGGCAAGTCCGTTCATTCTGAAAGTCCGCCGGAACTCCGGCGAAAGTCCGTCGGAAAGACGGGCGGACTTAGCCCGCCGGAAAGTCCCGGCGTGTGTGGGCAAGTCCGTCCGTTTTAAAGTCCGGCGCACCTGGCGGACAAAGTCCGTCGGAAAGTGTGCCGGACCAAGTAGGATAGAAAGTCCGCTCGTGTGTACGCGGCATTAACCTGAACTCATCCCTGGTGACAACACTGCTACTCCACAGATACAGCAGGGTGAGTGAGTGTTTTCACCCTAGGAAAGGGAGGAAACATGTTATTGGTAGGATTACGAGGTGAAAATAAAAGAAATGCGTGAAAAATGGAAACTAAAGCAGCCACCACATTTAAGAACTGGTAAGCTACATATTACATTTACAGTGCATCTGGAGTATTCGCAGCGCTTCACTTTTTCCACATTTTGTTATGTTACAGCCTTATTACAAAATTGATTAAATTCAAATTCATTCCTCAAAATTCTACAAACAATACCCCATAATGACAATGTGAAAGAAGTTTGTCTGAAATCTTTGCAAATTTATTAAAATAAAAAAAACTTTAAAAATGTACGTAAGTATTCAAAGCTTTGCTCAATACTTTGTTGAAGCACATTTGGCACCAATTACAGCCTCAAGTCTTTTTGAGTATGATACTACAAGCTTGGCACACTTATTTTTGGGCAATTTCTCCCATTCTTTTTTGCAGGACCTCTCAAGCTCCATCAGGTTGGATGGGGAGCGTCGTGTACAGCCATTTTCAGATCTCTCCAGAGATGTTCAATCGGGTTCACGTCTGGGCTCTGGCTGGGCCACTCAAGGACATTCACAGATTTGTCCCATAGCCACTCCTTTGTTATCTTGGCTGTGTGCTTAGAGTCGTTTGTCCTGTTGGAAGATGAACCTTCACCTCAGTCTGAAGTCCAGAGCGCTCTTTAGCAGGTTTTCATCAAGGATGTGTCTGTACATTGCTGCATTCATCTTTTCCTTGATTTTGACTAGTTTCCCAGTTCCTGCTGCTGAAAAACATCCCCACAGCATGATGCTGCCATCACCATGCTTCACTGTAGGAATGGTATTGACCAGGTGATGAGCGGTGCTTGGTTTCCTCCAGACATGATACTTGCCATTCAGGCCAAAGAGTTCAATCTTTGTTTCACCAGACCAGAGAATTTTGTTTCTTATGGTCTGAGTCATTCAGGTGCCCTTTGGCAAACTCCAGGTGGGCTGTCATGTGCCTTTTACTGAGGAGTGGCTTCCGTCTGGCCACTCTACCATACAGGCCTGATTGGTGGAGTGCTGCAGAGATGGTTGTTCTTCTGGAGGGTTCTCTTCTCTCCACAGAAAAAGTTTGGCTGGGCGGCCCACTGTAGGAAAAGTCCTGGTGGTTCCACACTTCTTCCATTTATGGATGATGGAGGCCACTGCGCTCACTGGGACCTTCAATGCTGCAGAAATGTCTCTGTACCCTTCCCCAGATCTGTGCCTTGATACAATCCTGTCTGGGGGGTCTACAGATAATTCCTTGTAATTCATGGCTTGGTTTGTGCTCTGACATGCACTGTTAACTGTGGGACCTTATATATACAGGTGTGCCTTTCTAAATCATGTCCAATTAACTGAATTTACCACAGGTGGACTCCAATCAAGTTGTAGAAACATCTCAAGGATGATCACTGAGTTCAATTTTGAGTGTCATGGCAAAGGCTGTGAATACTTATGTACATGTGATTTTTTTTTTGTTTTTTTTTTGTTTTAATAAATTTGAAAATATTTCAAACAAACTTCTTTCACGTTGTCATTATGGAGTATTTTTTGTAGAATTTTGAGGAAAATAATGAATTTAATCCATTTTGGAATAAGGCCTCTTTCACACGGACGATCCGTTCAGGTCCGCCTGTCAGTTTTTTAGGTGGACCTGAACGGATGACATGTCCGCTGACATCCGACCTGCTCCGATACGAAAAAAGTGTGAAACCTACTTTTCCATCCGTCTGCGGATCGGATCGGGAGACGACGGACTCTACGGTCCGCCTTCATCCGATCCCCCATAGGGGAGAGCGGCGCTCTGACAGGTCCGTCGCTGCACAGTTTGCAGCGTCGGACCTGTCATCTGCCTGCTCAGCGGGGATCGACGGAGCGATCCCCCGCTGAGCAGAGCAGGCTCCGTACACGGACACATCCGTGTGAAGGAGCCCTAAGGCTGTAAGATAAAAAAATTTTGAAAAAGTGAAGCTCTGTGAATACTTTCCAGATGCACTGTATATTCTTCAAATTAGAAACACTTTAAATTTGATTGATGAGGTTTGCTATACTTTATCCATCTTTGCCCAATAAGGTAAAACTGCAGACCCTCTAGAAGTCTTTCTGAACTACCCCAGTAGCTGTACTAAAATAGGACATAATTGTCTCCTGTTCTAACAAGAAATATCTTTTATTTTAATGAATAGATTCCTTTTATAACAATAGGTGATGGCCAGAAATGTAGAAAATGTAATTGGTTGAAATGCTCCTACTGTGCATTTGGCTGGCTGATGACATCTGTTGGCCTTAGGCAAAAATTTATCATATCCCCCACTTAACGTTGTCCCCAGTGCACACAGCCTCAGGGTGGGCTTTTGTGATTTCATGTCATAATAGTAAGTATACATTCACATAGAGAATGGACAGCTGTTAGGTTTGTAGCACACTGTTTAGTACTGTGCCATTGCTTGATGAGAAGGGGCGGCAATACAGTGCATGCTGCATGTCTGAAACTGAGAGCTTCAACTGTTAACAAGGTTTGATGGATGACATAGGGCATGAATTGGGTTTTTACATATCCCTCCAACAGTGTGTTGCAGATTATGCTGATTAAGATTTAATTGTAAAAAACAAGGCAGAGGAACTAAAATGCTGTCCTGAGAAAACTTTCTGTTTACGTACAATTGATAATAATTATGTTTTAGATAACTATCTAAAACAAATCTAAAAAAATCTCCAATATTCCCAATATACAAATACTCTATGTCATGTGTGCCATGTGCATCTGCTCTAACAGTGGAGAACAATAAAGAATAAAAAAATTCAATTCTGGTCAAAAGATATTCTGTCAGCTTAGTACTTCTCAGTGTTGGTACCTGCATGGCGTGCTTTTGGTACCAACAGATCTGGAATCTAAAAAGTGTGATCTTTCATTGTTATATTAGCTTTAGTCAGGGCTTTTTTTTCTTAGAGAATAGGTGCAGGAACTCCCCCTTTTGGGAGTTACCCATTGTTTTTGCCCCTACCTACCTCTGAGCACCAGTCCTTGGTTCCACTCCCTACCCACCTTCCACCACTGCCCCTTTTATAGAATCCAGAACCAAGTAACATTTGTTATTGATAACAAGAAAAGTAGTAAAATAACCCCCCCACAGCCAACAACAATAGACCCACCAGCAACAATAGATCCCCCCTGCAACAGTGAACCACCTACAACAAAATACCTCAGCAACAACACCCTCTAGCAGCCAGCTATAATAGACTGTTCCCTCAACAGTAGGTCCCTCTCAGTGACAACTGACCCCCCAGCAACATAAGACCCACCCCAGCAACAATAGATCCCCCCACTAGCAACAATAGACCTCCCCAGCAGCAATCAACCCTTCTACAGAAATAGATCCCCTCCAGCAACAATAGATCCACCAGCAGCCAGCATCAATAGACACTGTAGCACAACCCAGCACTCCTTGCCATTACATACATTCAGTGCTGTAGGTGCCGGAACTGTGTTCCCCCGCGTTCCCGCTGAAAAAAATCCCTGGCTTTAGTGTTTTGTTTAAATACTAGGTTAAGGTGAATTGTTAAGGTTTAAGGTCTAGGCCCCTTTCACACAGACGCTTCTGTGAAGCGGAATCTGCTTGCTCAACAGGGGATCACTCCACTGATTCCCCCTGAGCAGGTGGATGACAGGTCCATGTCTGCTCTGCATACAGTCCCGCTCTCCTCTCGTTCTCCAATCAGATGCAAATGGACTGCCTGTCCGTTTCCATCCAATGCCATCCGATCCCCCAGACGGATGGGGAATAGGACCACCATCTGTCTGTTTTTGGGGAACAGGATCCGATTGGATGGTGGCAGGTATCAGCAGACATGTGTCCGCTGACATCCACCGCTACATAGAAGAGACTTGAGGGTCTGATCAGGTCCGCCCAAAAAGGGGCCTTAGAGGATTATGGATTGGATTAAGTTTTTTAAGTATTATAGGTTAATTAGACATTTTAAGTTAGGTTAACCACTTCCGGACCTCGGAAGTACATCGGTACTTTGACGTTGAATACCATTGTTATGGCAGCAGATAGCTGCCATAACCCCTGTATTTTTAAAAACAGAGGGCGGTGCGCTTTCAGGTAAAAGTGGTCTCTGTGGCGGATCCGCCATGAGATCACTTTTATCGGCGTCGGGAGAGGTGCCCATCCCCCTCCTGCCGCGTCCCGGTCATCTCCGACGCTTACCGGGTAGTGGCAGGGACGATCCGATCCTTTCTCTTCAGAGGCTGGAAGTCGAGTGAGGGAATGATGGCCCCCACACGAATCCATACCAACGGATGACGGAACTGACATCAAACGTCACTTCCGCCCAATGGTCTTAAAGGGGAAATTTTATTTTATTGAAAAAAAAAAAATTTTTCTTTTACTATTACATTTACGTGTAAATGTGAGATCTGAGATCTTTTTGACCCCACATTAAAGAGGTCCTGTCATGCTTTTTTTTTATCACAAGGGGTGTTTACATTCCTTGTAATAGGAATAAAAGTGATCCAATTTTTTTTTTTTTGAAAGTGACAGTGTAAAAATAAAAAGTAAAATAAATAAGCGGACGCATACATAAGTCGCACCCGCATATGTAAACGGTGTTTAAACCACACATGTGAGGTATTGTCGCGATCGTTAGAGCAAGAGAAGTAATTCTAGCAACACCTCCTCTGTAACTCAAAACTGGTAACCTGTAAAAATTTTTAAACTTTGCCTATGGAGATTTTTAAGTGTCAAAGTTTGTCACCATTCCACGATGTGTGCAATTTTGAAACATGACATGTTGGGTATCAATTTACTCGGCGTAACATTATCTTTTACAATATAAAAAAATTGGGCTAACTTTATGGTTTTATTATTTTTTTATTCAAAAAAGTGTATTTATTCCAAAAAAATTGTATATATTTGAGTTTTTTTTTTCACTTTCAATGATAACGGTCGCACGGGCACAAGTGGAGGGTGACCCACCCTAACAGGGACCTATACAGCAATACAAACCTGCCAATGTTAAGTCTTATGCCGTGTGCACACGGTCTGATTTTCTGACGGGAAATGTTGGATGTGAGCTTGTTTTCGGAAAGTCCAACCGTGTGTATGCTCAATCGAACATTTGTTGTCGGACTTTACGCCAACAAATGTTGGCTAGCAGGTTCTCAAATTTTCCGCCAACAAATTTTTGTTGTTGGACTTTCCAATTATATATATAGCAAACTAAATGTCACCCAGTTAGAGTTTCAATCTACTTTTAAAGTTTTAAATGATAATTGTATAGGCTAAGTTTAGTAAGTGTTGGTTTGGGGTTATGTTATAAAGGATTAATAAATATATCTATATACATCTATATATAGATATATCTATATATACAGTATATATATAGATCTATATATAGATCTGTATATACAGTGGGGATGGAAAGTATTCAGACCCCCTTAACTTTTTCAGTTCAAAGTTCTTTTTTTCCTCATAAATGTACACACAGCACCCCATATTGACAGAAAAACACAGAATTGTTGACATTTTTGCAAATTTATTAAAAAAGCTGCAATATAACAAAGAGGGAAAAATTTAAGGAGGTCTGAATACTTTCCGTCCCCACTGTATCTATATATCTATCTATATATCTATATATACTCTACACAGCCATACCCTTTTTACCACTGACAGGTTATGTGAATAACATTAATTATCTCATTACAAAGGCATTTGAAATATTAGACAACAAGTAAACATGTTGTCCCTCAAGTTATTGTGCTGAAAGCAGAAGAAATGGGCACTGCAGTTTGATGTGTATGAAGCTATGTAGCAGCAGACTGGTTAGGGTGTTCATGCTGACCCGTGTCCACAACCAAAATTGCCTACAATGGGCACATTAGCATCAGAACTGAACCATGGAGCAATGGAAGAAGGTGGCCTGGTCTGATGAATCATGTTTTCTTTTACGTCATGGGGGTGGTCCTGGGTGTGTGCTTCATTTACATGGGAAAGTGATGGCACCAGGATGAGGTATAGGAAGAAGGCAAGCCAGGTGAGGCAGTGTTATGTTTTGAGCAATGTTCTGCTGGGAAAACTTTGGTCCTGCCATTCATGTGGATGTTGCTTGATACGTATCTCTTACCTAAACATTGTTGCTGACCAAGTACACCCCTTTATGGAAACAGTAATCCCTGATGGCAGTGGCCTCTTTCAGCAGGATAATGCACTGTACTACACTGCAAAAATGGTTCAAGAATGGTTTGAGGAAAACAACATCGAGTTTGAGGTGTTTACTTGGCCTCCAAATTCTACAGATCACTCTACAATCAAGCATCTGTAATACATGCTGGAAAAACTGGAGGTGTTTACTTGGCCTCCAAATTCTACAGATCCAACAAGTCCAAACCATGGATGCCCCACCTCGCAACTTACAGGACTTAAAGGATCTGCTATTGATGGCTTAGTGCCAGATATCACAACATACCTTCAGAGGTTTAGTGGTGCCCATGCCTCAATGGGTTAGGGCTGTTTTGGTGGGAAAAGGGTGACTTGCTCAATATTAGGTGGGTGGTCATTAATGTATGATATACTGTATAAAAAGTTACATATAAAGTTTGTCTTGCAAACCCTTTGTCAAAGACAATCCAAATATAAGAAACTATTTTACAAATTTAAACACAAATCAAAAGAAGAACACAAAAGAAGTAGGATCCTGATATGTTGAATTTGCTGTATATATGACGAATTTTAGTATCAGTCTGGGACTGAAGGTGGAAGGAGCAGCAGTAAGTAGAGTGCACCTCCTGAGCTCATTACTCATTTTTTGGCAGGCAAGCAGAGAGTTAGTACAAGCTGTCAATCAAGAAGATGCCTGCAAACACATTGACAATAAGTAGTGGCAACTCATTACAGATTAGCTGTCTGCTGCATGCTGACTAGCCAGCCCCTTTTTAAATGGAGTATCTAATGGCAGAAGTGAAGCAGATTGATGGTTATACATTTTCCACCATTTTTGGACAGAAGTGAAGGAAACTGGTTACTTTTCTACTCATGTCCCTTTATAGTACAGTACTTTGTTCATCTGCAAAATCAGATCTTAAATATTATTTTTTATGTCTTATTGTTCCTTTCAGGTGAGATCCTCAGGGTCAGATTACATTTTTATTCCCCCCAAGGCTACTCTTATTTTGCCTTTATGACTAATGATCTTTGTACTCAGGACCCTATATGTACTTCTTAATTTGAGAAATGCATAGAAATAAAATCGTTTATTGAATTTTTTTTTCATGCAAAGTTAAAGTCTATCAAATGCTCTAAAAAAAAAAAAAAAAAAGAAAGAAAAAAAGAAAAAAAAAAAGAAAGAAAGAAAGAAAGAAAGAAAGAAAGAAAGAAAGAAAGAAAGAAAGAAAGAAAGAAAGAAAGAAAGAAAGAAAGACTGAAACTCACCAGAAATGAAACTCCTATTGCAGGGAATTCTTCTTATGTGAGTTCAGCCTTTGTGAAGTCTAGGAAAAAGCAGTGAGCCCATTACGTATGATGGTTTTTGTTACACGAAGTGCACACAATGCTATCAATGTTGTCATGATTGCAGAGAAGCTTTTGAAATCTGGATGCAGATAAAATATAAAAATGATCTTAAATGCATACAGCACCCGATCCCTTATGTGAGTTCAGCCTTTGTGAAGTCTAGGAAAAAGCAGTGAGCCCATCACGTATGATGGTTTTTGTTACACAAAGTGCACAGAATTCTATCAATGTTGTCATGATTGCAGAGAAGCTTTTGAAATCTGGATGCAGATAATATATAAAAATGATGTTAAATGCATACAACACCCAATCCCTTATGCCGTGTACACACGGGCAGACTTTTCGGCATCAAAGGTCTGACGGTCTTTCCGACGGACTTTCGACGAACTTTTGACGGACTTCTGACGGTCTTTCGAATGAACAGACTTGCCTGCACACGATCACACCAAAGTCCGATGGATTTGTACATGATGATGTACGACCGGACTAAAATAAGGAAGTTGATAGGCAGTAGCCAATAGCTGCCCTAACGTCGGTTTTCGTCCGTCGGACTAGCATACAGACGAGCGAATTTTTTGACCGGACTCAAGTCTGTCGGAAAGCTTTGAAACATGTTCCAAATCTAAAGTTCGTCAGATTTTCATCCGGAAAAGTCCGCTGCAGGTCCGATGAAGCCCACACATGGTCGGATTGTGCGACGGATTCGTCCCGTCCGACCAGTCCGGTCGAAAAGTCTGCCCGTGAGTACACGGCATAAGTAGCACTTCTGAACAGTAAACCACAAATCATAACATATCGTTAATTCAAATTACTACTTTTTAGAACCACTAAACAAACTATAACAAAAGCGTGGAAGTGGAACTCACTTTGCATAGTGTCAGTCAAACAGAGAGTCACACAATCCATGATTCATGCAAAAACTGAAGCAATCCTGCTAGACAAAATTTCTAAATTTGAATCCTTATGGAGCCCTTAAATTAAACATTACTTACCCCCAGGTCTTGACTGCTCATTACTTCTTCCCTGAAAGTATATGATACCTGCCCCGCTATTATGATTACCTTCACCTGATTCTCTAAACCACTGATCCTCATTGGTATTTCCCTCCTTCTCCCTCTCATGCCCTATCCCCCTGCTTAATTTATTCCTTTTTTCATCCACCTGATCGGCAGAAGATGTTTTGAATGACTGGGATTCTTGACTTACACACCAGATTAAGCCAAGCCAAAAGTAGGAACTTGGCCCTGGTATAGCTCAAAATATCCCCCCATCTATTCTACAACACTTTAACTTTATATTTCTTTATAGGCTCAAGCCCCTTTATTCTCTTCATTGATGACCCGGCCATATTATCTCATTTAACTTAATTTTTCAATATTAACTGTTGTCAAATAGCTGTAATGAAGCTATGATTATGACACTTAATGTTATATAATTGTATCCTACAACCCAACGTGTTAATTATTTTCATTTACCTTTAATAGGAGAACTTTTCTGAAAGTTTATGTCTAATTCTTTTATATTAATGTACATGCTCTGTGAATGGAATATGTCTATTCCTATTATATTATTGTACATGCTCTGTTAATAAAATGTTGTTGTAAAATATAAAATGCAATAAAATATTTGAAAAAGAGAAATATCAAGAAGTAGTAAATCCACAAATGTGAACAACTTAAGAGCAGTGCAAGGAAGTTGAGGAAGATTGCATATCAGTCCCACAGTGCATGTTGAATGTAGAGGAGCAAAGAGGATCATCCATTCTCAGTACTACGCATTCTAAGGTACCCAACACCTCTGAAGTCCTAGGGAATGCATGGAAGACTAGTAAAAAATAGACTGTAGACTAAACTCTGAGTAGTGTAGATCCAGACCATTTAAGTGCTAAACAAGGCACAGAGAAAGTGTTACTTCTGTGAGTATGCCTATAGTGCATTATACTGTAGTGGCATGCTTTGCAATAGTTTGCAAAGAAACAATTTGTTGAAAAACATATTACAAATTGAATTGGTGTCTCATGGCAAATCCCACATTTCAGTATTGGTCAGGGGAGGACTGACAACTTATGGTGCCCCCGGGCAATAGGAGATTATGGGGCCCCCAGGCAATAGGAGATTATGGGGCCCCCAGGCAATAGATTATTGGGCCACACAGTATACACACACACACACACACATACAATATACACATACAGACACACAGTATACACACACAGAATACACATACACACACTGAAAAGGTACTGGAGAGGCGGGCAGCTATAATCTTGGGATTTAAAAAAAAACAGATTTTTACATACTGTCCCTGGTTTTATTGAAGCTGGCAACCCTGATGGGGCCCCTTAGTGGCATGGGGCCCTCGGGCAGTGCCCGAGGGCCCGAATGGTCAGTCCGCCCCTGGTGCTGGTTTAAATGAAATGCAGTGTGTACTGTTATTGGTGTAATGGAGTGACAGTAAATACATATCTGAGGCCAGCTAAAAGAGGGTGGCTACATTCCTACATACAGTGGGACCATGGAGAACAAACATAGCCGCCTTCCAACAGGAAGTTGGATCACATCAGCAAAAGAAAAAGGAATGGCTAAATATAAACAAAACCTAAACCAAGAAAGGGTGGGTGGTATGAAGAGGGCCATACTAGAAAATATTGTTTCAGAACTGTTGTTATTATTTAAGGCTGGGTTCACACTAGTGCAAATTGGATGTGGGTTTCCCTGCATTCAATTTGCATGACAGGAGATTGTGACCAGCTCTCTATGGAGCCAGTTCACACATCTCCATGGCGGCTGCTGAGCGGGTGTCCTGTGCGTCTTTGGCTCAGTTTCAGGGCCGAATTCAGACAAAAATTTGTCCCTGATTCGTACATGAAATGGAGAACAGGGACGCACTGGACCCCTGCTGCAAGCCTTAATTATTTTTCTTTTGCCCTTTTATGCTTTTAGTTGTACCATATTGAACAGATAAATGGGTAGTGGGTAACACTTTCCCAACCAACACACGGGACAGGTGACTCAAACTTAAGTCATTTCCATATTCCCAAACCATCTATTTGGGTACTTGTGGTGTGCAGTAACCTGGTTCCAGGCTCGTGTTTTAAGAGTATGGCTCCAATTTTTAAAACTACCTCTTTAAAGCATATGCCTAGTGCTGAAGGTCATATGGTGCAACCCTACAGCTATAAGCAACCAACCTATAGAGCTGATTTTCAGGACTGGTAGGTTTAGGTAAAGGGGACTGTGTCACGGTTTTTCCTAAATCAATACAAGAATATTTCAAACTAGTCTAATTAAATACTGTTAAACCAGCTTTGCATTGGAGAATGTCTGCATTTTTCCACCTGTGGTGAATTAGCCTAATTCCAACTTATCTTTATCTTTGATGTAGCATTAATATTAATGTAAGGTCTCCATACATGAGACACACTAAATAGGGTTGGAATTCCTATGGTATGCTGTACAGTGAAGTTTTGCCTATGATGGCTTAATTTGGATACATTGAGACTTCCTGCAGCATGTATATTTAGGATTGTGGGATTTTACTGTACACAGAAATTGTACAAAGAAAAAAAAACATTTAAAAAGCTTCATCTGTTTATACAAGTATAAAACAGTGTTCTAAAAATGTATATGTGCATTTTGTTTTTACCCCTAGTTCAGTTTGTAATATTAACATGTTGTTTGACAGGGTGATCAGTCAATGCCAATCTGTTATTTGCACAGTGAGAGGGCTATTGGTATTGTGATATTTCACTAATCCCTTCACCTCCCATTACATGCTTGCATTTAGCCTTAGAATAAGACACTTGGTTTTGCAACACAAATTACCTGCAATGTAAAGCTTGACTTTAACGAGGGATAGAGAAACAGCAGTAGGGAAATGTCTGTAGACTTCTGTCAAGTCCCGTCAGCTCCAGACCCAATTTTTACATTTCCTGAAGAGCAGCCTTTCAATCCCTATAAAGTAATTATCAGTTCTATAGCTTGTCTCCATCAGTCTTCAGTCGTCCAATGCTAAGTCAGGAAAGAAAATTATTTTCACATTAGCAACTCATTAATGGCCACACATTTTTTTTTACCTGGAACACTGCTGGAGTCAAATGCATTGTTTTAACACCAACTTGAAGGTATTGTCAGAATGGCCAGCCCTAGCCTGCAGGTCCTTCTGTGATGCACATGGATAAGTGGTCTGGGTGGAGATGTGTCACAGTCATTCATCATTCTCCATCAATGTCACTAGCACCTCATGCTGAGATAGCACCAGCAGTAAATCTGTCATTCATTGCTCCTGACATCTTGACAGCAGTTTACTGTACCTACTATAAGTGTTTGCAATATTTTTTATACCATAAACCGGCTTGAGAACAGATTGCCTGCACCTTGACAAACCTTGTCAATGCATGGAACATTGAGAGTGAAAAAGTTCAATATAACTTTACCTATTGAATGTGTTTTACAGATCAGCTGATTTTTTACAAATGGGGTTAAATATGATTTTTTTGGCTTGTGTTTTGGGAGGTGGTAGATATGTAAAATTGTTGCAATCAAACAGAAATTGATCAAAAACTCTTTAAGGAATTTGATAGAAATGGTTCTGATTTTCTATGTTTGATGGTGGGGATGTTTCAAAATAATTGCCTAGTGGTTATTTAAACATAGTAGATTATTTATTTTATTTTCATGGAAAATGTCATAAAAATGAATAATAAATGCTTGGATTTCCTCTTGAATGGCCAGCTTTGCAGTATTATTAAAAAGGCCAGAATGGTGAAAATGTGCCAATTTCTGATATCAAGGTCATTTTAATACAGGAGGGATTACTAGGGAACCAATCTAGCAGGTAGCAATAGATGCTGGCACTACCCTGCTCTACATCAGGTTAGTAAATATTTTGCTGTGTAATAATAATGATACGAAACATAGGTAATTAAAAATATATAGATTACGTGCAACAGATTTGAAATTTAATTTGCAATAATGAGGTATTTGTATTAAAATGATCAGGCTGTTAGAAGTAACAGGGATTTCGTAGCATCCGTCACAGATAATTTCCAGTATCCTGTTAAATTTGTATATAAAACTCATAGACAAAATACATAATTTGAGCGGAACTGACAGTTATTATAAATGTATCATGACTGTTGCATACAGTAAATGCTCAGTCCTTCAGTTTACCTTACAATAGACATTTAAAGCACTTATTTTCACTTTTCCTGTGTTTGTGTCAGCTATACGGAGAAGCTTTCGGGGTGTGTCCCCTTCTTCAAGGTCCAAGCAGTACTGATTCACAAATTTTTAAGCAGCATGTTAACACATACAAATCAATGGTAATAAAGATAGCAGCAGAGTTAGTGAGATAAGACAGAGGGAGAGCTATAGAATGCAGGGGGGGATACTAGTCACAGAGGGGTCGTAAAACTTTAGCATAATGTGTAAGGAAACCACTATCTAAATTCAGGCCGTTATTTTTCATGTCAAAAAGAAGTATCATTCTTAGTTCAAACGTTTTCCTTTCCTGGATAGTTCTGAAATTCCCTTTAAGAACTAAAACATTGAGGTCTTCTATAGTGTGGTCCGGTTGTGAGAAATGATGTCCCACAGGTGTGCATAACCAGTTGCCGACCGTCTAACGCAGATACACTGCGGCAGAATGGCACGGGCAGGCAAAATCACGTACCTGGTACGTGATTGCCTTCCCGCGGGCAGGGGGTCTGATCGAACCCCCCCCCGGTGCCTGAGGCGGTCGGCTTTGGTCTGGGAGCGTTCAGAGATGAGGGGGAGGCCATCCATTCGTGGCCCCCCCCTCGCGATCGCTCCCAGCCAATGAGATCATTCCCCTGCCTCTGTATAGTACACAGAGACAGAGGAAATTATGTCATCTCTCCTCATCTCGGCATTTTCCTTTTCGGCGCCGAAGAGAGAAGACTGCAATGTGAGTGCACAAACACACACACACACAGTAGAACATGCCAGGCATACTTTACACCCCCGATCCCCCCCCCAATCACACCCCCCCCCCGTCACACTGACACCAAGCAGTTTTTTTTTTTTTTTCTGATTACTGCATTGGTGTCAGTTTGTGACAGTTATGCCCCGTACACACGGTCGGACTTTGTTCGGACATTCCGACAACAAAATCCTAGGATTTTTTCCGACGGATGTTGGCTCAAACTTGTCTTGCATACACACGGTCACACAAAGTTGTTGAAAAATCCGATCGTTTTAAACGCGGTGACGTAAAACATGTACGTCGGGACTATAAACGGGGCAGTGGCCAATAGCTTTCATCTCTTTATTTATTCTGAGCATGCGTGGCACTTTGTCCGTCGGATTTGTGTACACACGATCGGAATTTCCGACAACTGATTTTGTTGTCGGAAAATTTTATCTCCTGCTCTCCAACTTTGTGTGTCGGAAAATCCGATGGAAAATGTCCGATGAAGCCCACACACGGTCGGAATTTCCGACAACGCACTCTGATCGGACATTTTCCATCGGAAAATCCGACCGTGTGTACGGGGCATTAGTGTGGTAGGGCAGTTAGTGTTAGCCCCCTTTAGGTCTAGGATACCCCCCTAACCCCCCTAATAAAGTTTTAACCCCTTAACCCCCCCGTCGCAAGTGTCGCTAAGCGATCATTTTTCTGATCGCTGTATTAGTGTCGCTGGTGATGCTAGTTAGGGAGGTAAATATTTAGGTTCGCCATCAACGTTTTATAGCGTCCGGGACCCCCATATACTACCTAATAAATGTTTTAACCCCTTGATTGCCCCTAGTTAACCCTTTCACCAGTGATCACCGTATAACTGTTACGGGTGACGCTGGTTAGTTCGTTTATTTTTTATAGTGTCAGGGCACCCGCCGTTTATTACTGAATAAAGGTTTAGCCCCCTGATTGCCCGGCGGTGATATGCGTCGCCCCAGGCAGCGTCAGATTAGCGTCAGTACCGTTAACACCCACGCACGCACCATACACCTCCGTTAGTGGTATAGTATCTGAACAGATCAATATCTGATCCGATCAGATCTGTACTAGCGTCCCCAGCAGTTTAGGGTTCCCAAAAACGCAGTGTTAGCGGGATCAGCCCAGATACCTGCTAGCACTTGCGTTTTGCCCCTCCGCCCGGCCCAGCCCAGCCCACCCAAGTACAGAATCGATCGATCACTGTCCCTTACAAAACACTAAATGCATAACTGCAGCGTTCGCAGAGTCAGGCCTGATCCCTGCGATCGCTAACAGTTTTTTTGGTAGCGTTTTGGTGAACTGGCAAGCACCAATGGCCTAGTATACCCAGGTCGTAGTCAAACCAGCACTGCAGTAACACTTGGTGACGTGGTGAGTCCCATAAGTGCAGTTCAAGCTGGTGAGGTGGCAAGCACAAGTAGTGTCCCGCTGCCACCAAGAAGAAGACAAACACAGGCCCGTCCTGCCAATAATGCCCTTCCTGCTGCATTCGCCAATCCTAATTGGGAACCCACCACTTCTGCAGCGCCCGTACTTCCCCCTTTCACATCCCCAACCAAATGCAGTCTGCTGCATGAGAGGCATTTTTATGTCCTCCCGAGTACCCCTACCCAACGAACCCCCCCAAAAAAGATGTTGTGTCTGCAGCAAGCGAGGATATAGGTGTGACACCCGCTATTATTGTCCCTCCTGTCCTGACAATCCTGGTCTTTGCATTGGTGAATGTTTTGAACGCTACCATTCACTAGTTGAGTATTAGCGTAGGGTACAGCATTGCACAGACTAGGACACACTTTCACAAGGTCTCCCAAGATGCCATCGCATTTTGAGAGACCCGAACCTGGAACCGGTTACAGTTATAAAAGTTACAGTTACAAAAAAAGTGTAAAAAAAAAAAAAACACAAAAAAAAAAATAAAATACAAAAAAATAGTTGTCGTTTTTTGTTCTCTCTCTCTCTATTCTCTCTCTGTTGTTCTGCTCTTTTTTACTGTATTCTATTCTGCAATGTTTTATTGTTATTATGTTTTATCATGTTTGCTTTTCAGGTATGCAATTTTTTATACTTTACTGTTTACTGTGTTTTATTGTTATCCATTTTTTTGTCTTCAGGTACGCCATTTACGACTTTGAGTGGTTATACCAGAATGATGCCTGCAGGTTTAGGTATCATCTTGGTATCATTCTTTTCAGCCAGCGGTCAGCTTTCATGTAAAAGCAATCCTTGTGGCTAATTAGCCTCTAGACTGCTTTTACAAGCAGTGGGAGGGAATGCCCCCCCCCCCACCGTCTTCCGTGTTTTTCTCTGGCTCTCCTGTCTCAACAGGGAACCTGAGAATGCAGCCGGTGATTCAGCCAGCTGACCATAGAGCTGATCAGAGACCAGAGTGGCTCCAAACATATCTATGGCCTAAGAAACCGAAAGCTACGAGCATTCTATGACTTAGATTTCGCCGGATGTAAACAGCGCCATTGGGAAATTGGGAAAGCATTTTATCACACCGATCTTGGTGTGGTCAGATGCTTTGAAGGCAGAGGAGAGATCTAGGGTCTAATAGACCCCAATTTTTTCAAAAAAGAGTACCTGTCACTACCTATTGCTATCATAGGGGATATTTACATTCCCTGAGATAACAATAAAAATGATTTAAAAAAAAAATGAAAGGAACAGTTTAAAAATAAGATAAAAAAGCAAAAAAATAATAAAGAAAAAAAAAAAAAAAAAAAAGCACCCCTGTCCCCCCCTGCTCTCGCGCAAAGGCGAACGCAAGCGTCGGTCTGGCGTCAAATGTAAACAGCAATTGCACCATGCATGTGAGGTATCACCGCGAAGGTCAGATCGAGGGCAGAAATTTTTGCAGTAGACCTCCTCTGTAAATCTAAAGTGGTAACCTGTAAAGGCTTTTAAAGGCTTTTAAAAATGTATTTATTTTGTTGCCACTGCACGTTTGTGCGCAATTTTAAAGCATGTCATGTTTGGTATCCATGTACTCGGCCTAAGATCATCTTTTTTATTTCATCAAACATTTGGGCAATATAGTGTGTTTTAGTGCATTAAAAAGTGTGTTTTTTCCCCAAAAAATGCCTTTGAAAAATCGCTGCGCAAATACTGTGTGAAAAAAAAAATGAAACACCCACCATTTTAATCTGTAGGGCATTTGCTTTAAAACAATATATAATTGGGGGTTCAAAGTAATTTTCTTGCAAAAAAAAATAATTTTTTCATGTAAACAAAAGAAAGGGCTTTGTCTTCAAATGGTTAGAAGAGTGGGTGATGTGTGACATAAGCTTCTAAATGTTGTGCATAAAATGCCAGGACAGTTCAAAAGCCCCCAAATGACCCCATTTTGGAAAGTAGACACCCCAAGCTATTTGCTGAGAGGCATGTTGAGTCCATGGAATATTTTATATTGTGACACAAGTTGCGGGAAAGAGACACATTTTTTTTTTTTTTGCACAAAGTTGTCACTAAATGATATATTGCTCAAACATACCATGGGAATATGTGAAATTACACCCCAAAATACATTCTGTTGCTTCTCCTGAGTACGGGACACCGCATATGTGAGACTTTTTGGGAGCCTAGCCGCGTACGGGACCCCGAAAACCAAGCACCGCCTTCAGGCTTTCTAAGGGCGTAAATTTTTGATTTCACTCTTCACTGCCTATCACAGTTTCGGAGGCCATGGAATGCCCAGGTGGCACAACCCCCCCACCCAAATGACCCCATTTTGGAAAGTAGACACCCCAAGCTATTTGCTGAGAGGTATAGTGAATATTTTGCAGACCTCACTTTTTGTCACAAAGTTTTGAAAATTGAAAAAAGAAAAAAAAAAATTTTTTTCTTGTCTTTCTTCATTTTCAAAAACAAATGAGAGCTGCAAAATACTCACCATGCCTCTCAGCAAATAGCTTAGGGTGTCTACTTTCCAAAATGGGGTCATTTGGGGGGGGAGGGGTTGTGCCACCTGCGCATGAAATCAAAAATTTACACCCTTAGAAATCCTGAAGGCGGTGATTGGATTTCGGGGCCCCGTACGCGGTTAGGCTCCCAAAAAGTCCCACACATGTGCTATCGCCATACTCAGGAGAAGCAGCTAAATGTATTTTGGGGTGCACAAAAAAAAAAAAAAAATGTCACTTTCCCGCAACTTGTGTCAAAATATAAAATATTCCATGGACTCAACATGCCTCAAAGCAAATAGCTTGGGGTGTCTACTTTCCAAACTGGGGTCATTTGGGGGGGGGGTTGTGCCATCTGGGCATTTTATGGCCTTCAAAACTGTGATAGGCAGTGAGGAGTAAAATCAAAAATTTACGCCCTTAGAAATCCTGAAGGCGGTGATTGGTTTTCGGGGCCCCGTACGCGGCTAGGCTCCCAAAAAGTCCCACACATGTGGTATCCCCATACTCAGGAGAAGCAGCTAAATGTATTTTGGGGTGCAATTCCACATATGCCCATGGCCTGTGTGAGCAATATATCATTTAGTGACATCTTTTTGTAATTTTTTTTTTTTTTGTCATTATTCAATCACTTGGGACAAAAAAAATTAATATTCAATGGACTCAACATGCCTCTCAGCAATTTCCTTGGGGTGTCTACTTTCCAAAATGGGGTAATTTGGGGGGGGGTTTGTACCGCCCTGCCATTTTAGCACCTCAAGAAATGACATAGGCAGTCATAAACTAAAAGCTGTGTAAATTTCAGAAAATGTACCCTAGTTTGTAGACGCTATAATTTTTGTGCAAACCAATAAATATACGCTTATTGACATTTTGGCCTAAATGTATGACTAAAATTGAGTTTATTGGATTGTTTTATAACAAAAAGTAGAAAATATCATTTTTTTTCAAAGTTTTCGGTCTTTATCCGTTTATAGCGCAAAAAATAAAAACTGCAGAGGTGATCGAATACCATCAAAATAAAGCTCTATTTGTGGGAAGAAAAGGACGCAAATTTTGTTTGGGTACAGCATTGCATGACCGCGCAATTAGCAGTTAAAGGGACGCAGTGCCAAATTGTAAAAAGTGCTCTGGTCAGGAAGGGGGTAAATCCTTCCGGGGCTGAAGTAGATAAACTGTCTTCTTTATGTTCTTTGATGGTATGTCTGTGCAAATTCATCCTAGCTTGCAACTTCTGTCCTGACCTCAATGTTTTAGTTCTTAAAGGGAATTTCAGAACTATCCAGGAAGGAAAACGTTTGAACTAAGAATGATACTTCTTTTTGACACAAAAAATAAAGGTCTGAATTTAGATATTGGTTTCCTTACACATTATGCTAAAGTTTTACGACCCCTCTGTGACTAGTATCCCCCCCTGCATTCTATAGCTCTCCCTCTGTCTTATCTCACTAACTCTGCTGCTATCTTTATTACCATTGATTTGTATGTGTTTGGTTTTCTCTTTTTTTTTTTTTCTTTAACATGCTGCTTAAAAATTTGTGGGACACACCCCGAAAGCTTGTCCTGAAAAATTGTATGTTAGTGCAAATAAAAAAAGTATCACGGACAGTACTCAATTTTCTCTATCACAATAGCACTAATACGGCTACAATCAAATTATGTATCTCACCTATACGGAATGATTTCTGGGGTATGTAAAAACTATTACTTTAAATGAGAACAGCATTACTCCTGAGGCATTTGCTGATTTTTTGAACTATAAGGGTACTTTTAAGCCAGTTTGATTAAGAATGTATAACCGTTTTTTTAATTTTTCTTCCCAATGTACAATATTTATTAAAAGGAAGACATTTTTTCAGTGATAAAAATCAAAGCTAAAAATATTTACCCACACACTGGAATTTTTCAACCATCCAAAAATGAACATATAAAAAAAATAAAAACATGCTTGTCTGAAAAAATCATGCAGGAAAAAAATGTTTAGGCCAGCAAAAAGTATTGGGAGATCATACTTATACTTATAAATAGGCAGCATAAACTATGTGCTGGCAGTGTCCTGAATTAACAGTGCCAAATCAAATCTTTAAAATGAAGCTAAGTGGAATTGATTCTGTTTTCATTGTCCAAGATTACATCTTTGCTGCTTTAATACCTTTAGTTGCTTATGTACAGTCTATTGTATTGAGGCTTCTTAGGTAAGGAGATATGGTTATTTTAACCAAGATACACGATATTGCCAAAAGTATTGGGACGTCTGCCTGTACACGCACTTGAACTTTAATGGTATCCCAATCTTAGTCCGCAGGGTTCAATATTGAGTTGGCCTATCCTTTGCAGCTATAACAGCTTCAAATCTTCTGGGAATGCTGTCCACAAGGTTTAGGAGTGGTATAAAAAGACGAAACAAAAAATACTCTTGCGCACTGGTGTGTTGGCTAAAAAGTCCCAAAAGTTCAAGAAGGACTATGGATTTCGGCTTTGCTGCTCTCAAAGGATGGGATTGTCCTAGTGTTGAAAGAAAAGAAGAAAAAAGAGAGCGCACCAGCCTAGTGCATTATCCTTGACAGGTTTATTTAATTAAAAACAAGATAAAAACTACTCACAAAAGTCGAAGAAAAAATCGCATAGTAATCGCACAAAGGCGATTATTCCAGTGGTAGCAGTTTTCCAGGTCCCAGGAAGGAGGCATACGGACTACTGCTGGCTAACGCGTTTCGAAGGTTACCCTTCTTCATCAGAGCCTTAGTAGTGTTGATCTCATGCTGGCTTTTTATACACATGTCAAACTAAAACAGACTGATCAGATTGGTTCTAGAGCTCCTCCCTTAATTGATGGGCGGTCCTCTAGGGAGGGTGAATCTTGGCTTGGTAGTCATTAATAAAGGGCCATAATATATTGATTTATTAATTTATTTAATTAGTTGGTTCGCTTCCATTTCCATTATTATTGTTATTGCTAATAAAATGTATCTAGCCCATAGCAAGTAAGCTGAAAGGGTCATGCCAATAGTTATCTATAAACAGGCCAAAGGCATCCCAGAGAATCTGCTCGTCTTCCCTCACATCCATAAATCACACAGATGATAGAGAGCAATGTACAGTGTTCAGGGGTTTAAAAGTTTGAAATAGGGGTGTACCTTATTGTATGTGGATCCAATGGCATCTCCTCTGCTTGAGTACTTTGTCACTATAGGGGCTGTGTCTGTGTGGGCCACCATTGCTGACAAGTCCTGACTATTAGCACATTCCTATGCCCTGTGGGACCGGGTGGAACGCACGCCGCTGATTTACTTCCGGGTTGCGGTCCACAGGGCGGAAGTGCGGTCGTGATGTCACATCCCGTGCGCCCTTCGGCGCCTGGGATATGACTCAATAAGGTAAACAGTGGCCTCCATTTTGCCGTAGGCGCACATAGAGGCCAAAGTCAGACAGATAACGTCTGACTTCAGGCTAGAAGGAGAGGGGCTGATTAAAATAAATACATATATACAATAAATGAAAATAATTGAAAATAATATGTAGTAGTATATAATAATGATAGGGGAATTTAAAGGGGACCAGGGGAGGGGAGTTGTTAGAAAATCTGGTCTGGAACAATAGCTAGAGGTGGCAATGCTCAGAGCATGTGTATTTAGAAGCCAAACATTCCCATAGACACATGCCTAAACCTTGTTGACATCCTTCCCAGAAGAGTTGAAGCTGTTATAGCTGCAAAGGGTGGGCCAACTCAATATTGAACTCTACGGACTAAGACTGGGATCCCATTAAATTTCATGCGCGTGGAAAGGCAGGTGTCACAATACTTTTGGCAATATATTGTATGCATATTGGCTTCTTCTGTATAATTATCTGATTAAATATCTGTTATTATGTGCCCAGCATTGACATTTCTAATTGCCCTGAAGAAGAACTGAACTTTGGAAGCTGTATGCAAAAATTGGCAGAGGGCAAACAATTGGCTAATAGAAATGCCTGTGGTCTCCCTGCAGCTATTTTTTTTCCTGTTGCTGATTTTTAATACCTTATTCTGCATTGTGTCTCTGTGTGGAGGCAACCACCTTTGTAGAAGCAGGGCTTTGCTTCCTCATGTCAAAACCTCCAGCAAAGAGAGCAACACAGTAAATCTCACTCTGAATGTGGTGTGACTAGCAGTTAGTAGCAGCAGTTCTTTAGATCTCATACTACAGATGCACAAATATGAGGCTGTGTGTACAGGAGTACCTAGGTACACTCACATACCAAGAAGTTCCCTGCTATGTTTCAGGATAATTTCCAAGCAAAATTAACATTTTAAACATTTAGGCAAAATGGATGCTTCTAAGTGCCCCCTATAACATAGCAAATGTTCACTCTTTTAGTGCAGGTCCACTTTAAAGGTACTTTCTAATAATGGAACTTATATGTAGGAGATGTAGCTTTGATCCTCCAAAAGCAGCTGCCCCCTGTGCTTACATGAGTGAAGCTGAACATGTTCACTTTCTTTGTAACAGTACCACCTTGGATCTAGTAGGAAGCTTGTTTTCCAGAGAGGGTGGAGTATTGTGGGAGCACTGAACCTTCTCCACACATGTCAGCTCCACTGTGACATGATGGGGTTTATTTACCAAAGGTATTGGAGGCTGTTCACCTGGCAAAATGAATGTTTACTTTACAAAGTGTATGCTCACTTTGGAAAGTGAATGTTATCAAATACTTTGAACGTGTTCTCTTTGAACATCCAATTATTGGCTACCAAAAAAAAAAAATAGGTTTTCAATATTATTGTAAAAAGTGAACAGCCTATAATACTTTAGCATTCAGCCCCACTGCTTTCATAATGATCAAAAATACAGTATATGGATCTGATCATCTCATCCTTTGTACAATTCTCATTTCAACTGATGTGCACAGTTAACCTTTGGTAATTCAGATTATTTCTCTTTACAGTCTAAGAGGCAATCTGGCAATGGCAACAGGATTTTTTAAAGGTTAAATGGCAGAGAAGAATAGACCCTTTCTGGTCTGCTACACCCTGTGCTATTTGTATAATATCATTCTTTGAGCACCATCCAGAATGTAGAATGAACAAAATTGTATCATGCTCATTCTGTCTCAATGCTTCCTGATATGTTACCTATAACCTGTTTTGGATCTGCAGACATTTAATGCACTAAAGTAAAGGTTATTTTTATCAATCATCAATCAAAGCTGAAGTTGGTCATAGTATGCGAGTATTTGTGCAAAAATATTTGCTATGGTGGATGCTGTTTTCCACTATTCCACCATATACAGTACATGAGGATTGTCATTCCCCCATACTTGACTAAATTAGGCAAAGATCAACCTATAGCCGCATACACATGATCGTTTTTTCCGACAGGAAATGTGTAATGACAGGCTGTTGGTGGAAAATCCGACTGTTTGTACACTCCATCGGACAATTGTTGTCGGATTTTCCGCGGACAAATGTTGGATGGCAGGTTTTAAAATTTTCCGCGAACAAATGTGTGTTGTCAGATTTTCCGAGCGTGTGTACACAAGTCCGTCGGACAAAAGTCCAAAGTACAAACACTCATGCTCGGAAGCAAGGACAAGCCAGAAGCGGTCTTTCTTGTAAACTAACATGATCGTGATGGAGAATTAACATTCGTGACGTGGCAAATTATGAAATCTCGAAATGCAGCGCACATTCTCTTCTTCTTTAATGGGATAATAATGAAGCTGCTTTGCTGGTGATACTGATGGAGTTATTGCAAACAAATTTTCAAAGGCTTTTTTTTCTAGTGATATAAAGAATAATATTATGATGCTTTTTTTTTTTTTTTTTTGGGGCAAGTTACCACAACACCATTATCCGGTCGTTTTTAAGATCAAAGATACAACTATGTTGGTGTCCCTTGTCAATTTTACATTGTATTTTTTTAAATGTAACTGCCTACTCCTAAACTGTCATTTGAAGTAAAACACATAGCCAAGTATTATTCTACACAATTTTTTATTTGTGCATTAAAAAAAGAAAACAAATAAAATTAGACATGCTATCTGCCAATAGAACTTAACCAAAAAGTGCATTCTATGCATCCAAAAATATAGAAAATATAACAAATCAAATCATTATTATTCAACCAAAAAATAAAATAATAGCCTCATGCATGTGTCCTGCTTCTTAATATAGGGGGTCAGCAATGCCAAGAGTTGGTGAAAGCAGGGGTCCGTCATCCGGAGATAATTCCAAAAATCATCTGGATTATTCTCCTGGAGCTCCCCCAGCAAAGGCATATGACATAATTGGTCACAATTAATAAAGCAACCAATTGTTGGTCCAAGAACTCCTCCTCCTGTTCCTAGACTGGACTTGGGTCAAAGCAATAACTCCAAGGCCAATAATAAATAACACATTATCTCTGCAACATGTCTGGTTGACGAACGGCCGTTCAGAAATGAACTGAAAAGCACTAAATGAAAAGCGCAAAATGAAAAGCGCGAATCAACACTCAAATTAGCAGGAGGAGCCCAAAGGGTGGCGCTAATGAACTGAAAAACCACATAGTACGTCACTACGTTTGTGTTTGTTGGCTGACAATTCCTTGCCGTTTGTATGCAAGACAAAATCCAGGCACAGACCTTCAGACAAATGTGCGAGGTTTTGTCTGCGGAAAATCCGATTGTGTGTACAAGGCTTTAGTCTTTAGTGATATTTTTATTTACAATCCCAATCACTTCTTGAATATGTTAAAACTCTAAGTATCAATGCTAATGTTTAACCACTTGCCCATCACGCTATAACCGATATATGGCTATAGAGCGTCTCTCTACTTCTGGGAGGAATCCCTGGGTGCCCTCTGGGGCATGCATTGGGAAGTATCTGTGTCCCTTGGACACAGCAGATTACAAATCTGGGTAAAGAGCCAATCACAGTGGCCCTTTACCATGTGATCATCTATGTCCAATCACAGTTGGTCACATGTAAATATTCTTGTCGGTTATTGGCTTCCCTTTCCTCACACAGAGACAACGTGTATGGAAAGGAGAGCTGATCTGGCAGGGCACAGTGAGTACAACATTTACACTGATAATCAACACACTGATTGTTTATTTAGCAAAAAATAAAAAAACCCAGTGGTGATTAAATGTCACCAAAATAAAGCTTTATCTGTCTGAAAAAAATGATACAAAATTAATTTGGGTACAGTGTTGCATGCCCAAGGAACTGTCATTCAAAATGTGACAGCACTGGAGGCTGAAAACTGGCACGAAAGGAGTGAATGTGCCTGGTATTGAAGTGGTTAAAAGAGAAATATGGGAAAAGCTCTTTTAGGCATACTTCTCATGTGGCTCACAGGAATGCACTAAATTCTGCACTCCTGTGATTCGGTCAACAGTAAAGTCCGCTGTTGGCTGATGTCACAGAGCCAGTCCAGGTTCTGCAAGGATGCCAACAATAATGTTGGAATCTTCCCAATGCCTGACCGGCAGCTCTGGCTCTTACCCTCTCAATAGGCCGGTGATACGGTGAGCACAGGAAGGGCAAAGCAGAGAGTGGGTGACTGACAGTGTTGTAAGTGTTGTATTTTAATGATACCATTGGTGGCCACAGCTCTGCCAGTTGTCAAAGATTACTTTCACTAGCAGCAGGACTGGTAAGAATTAGTTCAAGTTGAACTCCACCTTTACTATCAAAAATTAAATATCATATTCCAAATACTTGTCCCTGTATAAGAATAAAAAAAAAAAAAAAACATACTTATTTGTCCATGAAGTTCAGCATTGGCTTGCTTGCAGGTAAAGTTCTCCCTACACTGCTCTTTTCTGGCATCGGCATCTTGAAGTGAGCTCTGGCTCATGTGCAGACATGCCACAGGGGTCTTTATCAGGTCAATAAGACCGTAAGACCGGGCAGATCTGTGTGGAATGTCTGCACATTAAACTGGTAAAGACCCCACAGCAGAGGCGTAACTAGAACCTTCAGGGCCCCGGTGCAAGAAACCATGAAGGGCCCCCCTGACTCCCGGATGGGGTCCCTTCTCATGAGCCTGGGACCCATCCCCCGAAGCCCAGTGGTGGAACCCTCAGGGCTCAGTCGCAAGTGTAACCTTTGTGACTCTGGTAGTCAGTAGTCTTTTTATTATTATTATTTTTTTTTTACTGTTTATTTTATTTTTTTACAATATTATTTTTTATTATTTTTTTTTACATTTTGTTTAGGAGCCCCATTGGGGGGCTTTGGTAAGATATCAGAGGTCTAAACAGACCTCTGATGTTCCACTGCTGAGCTCCCAATCTCCTTCTCTGCAACCTCAGCTGCGCAGAATCTTCCCTTTCATTCACAAACTAAAGCATAGTTAAGATAGTTATGAATGAACAGAGTCAGTGATCGGTACAGATCCCTGACTCTGTCCATTCAGACAAAGAAGGGGCCGGTAAATTAAATATTTTCCAGCCCTTTCCCTGCTCTCCATCCTGACAAATCCCCCCCGCAATACTGCAGGGGGGCCAGGACAGAGGACAGGGGCCCAGGAGCAGCAGAAAGAAGCTGGATAGGAGGAACGGAGGGGGGAGGCGTATAGAGGAATCAATCTCTCCATTTTTCTACATGAGGAAAATGGAGGGGATCGGTTCCTCTATATGCCGCTCTTCCTATCCAGGTGTACATTGGAGCATGGGCCTCCGTAGAGCATGAGGCCAGATCGCAACTGTGATCCCTGTAGTTACGCCCCTGGTGGCAGTGATGTGTGGGGGATGGGACACAGCGCTGCTAGGGTGGATGGGATCAGTGGCAGTGCTGGTGATAATGCGATCATTGGTAATGCTGGAGGGAAGGGGGATTAATCAGGGGCAGTTCTGGGAAGAAGGGGGTGGACTAATCACTGGCAGATGCTGGGGGGGGGGGATCGGATCACTGGCAGATGCTGAAGAGGGGGTGGTTGGGATCACTGTCAGATGCTGAAAGGGGGGGGGGTGGTTGGGATCACTGTCAGATGCTGAAGGGGGGTGGTTGGGATCACTGTCAGATGCTGAAAGGGGGGGGTGGTTGGGAACACTGTCAGATGCTGAAGGGGGGTGGTTGGGATCACTGGCAGATGCTGGGGGGGGATCACTGGCAGATGCTGGGAGGGTGTTGGGATCACTGGCAGATGCTTGGGGGTGGGTGGGATCACTGGCAGATGCTGGGGGGGGGGGTGTTGGGATCACTGGCAGATGCTGGGGGGGTGGGTGTGATCACTGGCAGATGCTGGGGGGATGGGTGGGATAATCGGCAGATGCTGGGGGGGTGGGTGGGATCACTGGCAGATGCTGGGGGGTGTTGGGTGGGATCACTGGCAGATGCTGGGGGGGTGGGTGGGATCACTGGCAGATGCTGGGGGGGATGTTGGGATCACTGGCAGATGCTGGGGGGGTGGTGGGATCACTGGCAGATGCTGGGTGGGTGGTGGGATCACTGGCAGATGCTGGGGGGGATGTTGGGATCACTGGCAGATGCTGGGGGGTGGTGGGATCACTGGCAGATGCTGTGGGTGGTGGGATCACTGGCAGATGCTGGCAGGGGGGTGTTGGGATCACTGGCAGATGCTGGGGGGTGTTAGGATCACTGGCAGGTGTTGGGATCACTGGCAGATGCTGGGGGGTGGTGGGATCATTGGCAGATGCTGGGGGGGTGGTGGGATCACTGGCAGATGCTGGGGGGTGGTGGGACCATTGTCAGATGCTGGGGGGTGGTGGGATCACTGGCAGATGCTTGGGGGTGGGTGGGATCACTGGCAGATGCTGGGGGGGGTGTTGGGATCACTGGCAGATGCTGGGGGGGTGGGTGTGATCACTGGCAGATGCTGGGGGGATGGGTGGGATAATCGGCAGATGCTGGGGGGGTGGGTGGGATCACTGGCAGATGCTGGGGGGTGTTGGGTGGGATCACTGGCAGATGCTGGGGGGGTGGGTGGGATCACTGGCAGATGCTGGGGGGGATGTTGGGATCACTGGCAGATGCTGGGGGGGTGGTGGGATCACTGGCAGATGCTGGGTGGGTGGTGGGATCACTGGCAGATGCTGGGGGGGATGTTGGGATCACTGGCAGATGCTGGGGGGTGGTGGGATCACTGGCAGATGCTGTGGGTGGTGGGATCACTGGCAGATGCTGGCAGGGGGGTGTTGGGATCACTGGCAGATGCTGGGGGGTGTTAGGATCACTGGCAGGTGTTGGGATCACTGGCAGATGCTGGGGGGTGGTGGGATCATTGGCAGATGCTGGGGGGGTGGTGGGATCACTGGCAGATTCTGGGGGGTGGTGGGACCATTGTCAGATGCTGGGGGGGGTGGGATCACTGGCAGATGCTGGGGGGGTGTTGGGATGTTGGGATCACTGGCAGATGCTGGGGGGAGGGGGGTGTTAGGATCACTGGCAGATGCTGGGGGGGTGTTGGGATCACTGGCAGATGCTGGGGGGAGGGGGGTGTTAGGATCGCTGGCAGATGCTGGGGGGGTGGGATCACTGGCAGATGCAGGGGGGGGTTTGGGATCACTGGCAGATGCTGGGGGGAGGGGGGTGTTAGGATCACTGGCAGATGCTGGGGGGATGGGATCACTGGCAGATGCTGAAGGGGGTTTGGGATCACTGGCAGATGCTGGGGGTAGGGGGGGGGTGGGATCAGTGTGACAGTGGTGGTAGGATGGGAGCAGTGCCAGTGCTGTATGGGGGAAGTGCCAGTGCTGGAGGGTGATGGGATCAGTAGCAGCATTGGTGTGGGTTGTGATCTATGTTACTCACTTGCACTCGTTGTTCTGTATATGCTCCGGCTCCCACATGTCTCCAGGTCACTATCCCAAGATGGGGATTCCTTAGGCATCTGAGACCTCCCCTGGCTCCTCCCCCTTCACTCTACCTGACTGGTCGGCTGACAATTTTATACAGCTTCTGCCTCCCGATGGCTCTGGATGAGCGATCCGCTGTGCAGTTCCTGTAGCTGTGTTAATACTGTAAACAGTGCAGCTGCGAACTCCGTGGGCGGAGAGGCTGGGTGGGCGATCCGCTGTGCAGACGTGGGCCCCCCCCATCGTGGCGTGATGACAGGGCCCAGTCGCAAGTGCGACTGGTGCGACCCTGGTAATTCCGCCACTGCCCCACAGCATTTCTGCTCATGCACGAGATCCTACAAACTGCTTCCTGGAATGTGTGATGCAGAAAGCCTATGAAGCAGTTTGCTGGATCTTGCACATGTACAGCAATGCCATAACGGCTCCTGGAGTGACCCGTAGCATGTCTCTGCAAGAGCAGGTCCAGATATCTCATCTTTGCCTAGGTGAAAATTAAGGACATGGATTTTTTATGCAATTGTGTAAGAGAGATGGGGAGAAGGTAGGAGAAATTACCTTAAGAAAAGGGGTGAGGGTCTCTTACAGGGTGCTTTTATTTTTTAGGAGTAGAGTCCCTTTAGGGTGATTACCTCATTAGTGTACTTCTGCATTGTCCGATGTCATAATCTTTTATCAAAGTTGACAGTTATCAGTTATGACTACTGTACACCTGTTGTATGCTAAAAAGGATCTCCGTTGCTTGTCACAAAATTTGTATTGTTAAAGTGATTGTACACCTTGTAAAACAACCCATTCAGTTTGAAATAGAAATGAAAGGCAAAGCATTTTTGTATATATATAAAAAATAAATTATAAATACCCTTTTTTATAAGTGATCATATTCCCTCTGTTCTCAGGTGCATAAGATCTGGGGGAGGAGAAGCAATGGCACACTGAGCTTTCCAGGGAATGGCTGTACAGGGGAGGTGTGTCAGGACAAGTCTGATTATTGGAGGAGAGTACACTGAGTTCCCAGCACAGCTAAAGAACTGACCACTGTGTGTTCTCCTGCTTTGTGTGGTTAGTTAGTAGGAAAGCAGAGGGACTGACAGGAACACCAGGGATTTCACGCAAAAGAAACAACAGAAAGAGAACAGGATACTTTCTCATACAAGTACATGGTACAGCAGGTACATATCAGGAATATGAAATGTTGGGGTAACATATGCTTTAAGTTGTGCAACATCCATGTAAAGTATCCATGAAAAGCAAATGTGCATTCTGTGGCCCTAATTCACATGTGAAGTGAACCCCCAATTATGTGAAGTAGAAGCTCTATTTCTTGGATTCCCTACATATAATGAAATAATTAAAGTGAATGCAGGTTTATATTACTTCTCAACAGTGGACCAACATGGTCTAAGGCAGCGGTCTCAAACTGGCGGCCCTCCAGCTGTTGTGAAGCTACAAGTCCCATCATGCCTCTGCCTGTGGGAGTCAGGCTTGAAACTGTCAGCCTTGCAATGCCTCATGGGACTTGTAGTTTCGCAACAGCTGGAGGACCACCAGTTTGAGACCCCTGGTCTAAGGGGTCAATTTACTAAGAAGTAATTTTGATTGCATTTGTTATTTGACTTGAAAATATTGACTTGAAAATATTGTTAGATCATACAGTATGCATAAATATAATACCTGTGTGTAACTCATTATACATTTGTATTCAGTTGTTTAACTATTAAAATCTTTTTTTTTTTTCATGAATTGAAATGTTATGAAGCATAATTTGTTTTCGTAAGGATGACAGGAGTCCCATAGTACTTATGGGGGAACCCCATAGGAGAGGACAAGGGGCACTTTATTCTCTCCTTCCTTTCTTGTGTTTTTTTGCAGGGGCTCCTTCATTGTTCATTGGACCTCCAGTCCTTCACCAGTGGCAGATTCCCAATTGGCTGACTTCTAGCCCCTTCTCCATTACCACTCTGACAGTGGCGGAACTACCACCATAGCGACACACCCGGTCGCTATGGGGCCCGTAGCCGAGCTGGGGCCCGATGACTTGCGTTGGTAGGCGGGTGCAGGCAACACCGGGTGACACCCGCCAGAGGGGTGACACCCTTAGGTAGCGGCAGCCGCACTGCTCACTGTCCCTCAGCGGTGCGGACCAAAGCCACCTCCCCTCCTCTCTATTTACATCCACAGAGGAGGAGGAGGAGGAGAAGCCTGCGCTCGAGCCTCGGGACTGTCAGCGCTGTTCTGAGGTATGTAAGAAGGGGGGGTGTCTGTACTGCTGGGGGGGGTGTCTGTACTGGGGAGGTGTCTGTACTGCTGGGGGGGTCCTACACTGAGGGGGGTGTCTGTACTGCTGGGGGGTGTCTGTACTGGGGGGGTGTCTGTACTGCTGGGGGGGTCCTGCACTGAGGGGGAGTGTCTGTACTGCTGGGGGGTGTCTGTACTGGGGGGGTGTCTGTACTGCTGGGGGGGTCCTGCACTGAGGGGGGGGTGTCTGTACTGCTGGGGGGTCCTGCACTGAGGGGGGGTGTCTGTACTGCTGGGGGGTCCTGCACTGAGGGGGGTGTCTGTACTGCTAGGGGGGGCTGCACTGAGGTGGGGGGTGTCTGCACTGAGGGGGGGTCTGTAATGCTGGGGGGGTCTGCACTAGGGGGGTGTCTGTACTGATGGGGGGTCTGCACTGAGGGGGGTCTGTAATGCTGGGGGGTGTCTGTACTGATGGGGGTCTGCACTGAGGGGGGTCTGTAATGCTGGGGGGTCTGCACTGGGGCGGTGTCTGTACTGATGGGGGTCTGCACTGGGGGGGGTGTCTGCACTGCTGGGGGGGTCTGTACTTCTGAGGGGGTCTGCACTGGGGGGGTCTGCACTGCTGGGGGTGTCTGCACTGAGAGGGGTGTCTGTAATGCTGGGGGGTCTGTAATGCTGGGGGGGGTCTGTAATGCTGGGGGGGTCTGCACTGGGATGTGTCTGTACTGAGGGGGGTGGTCTGCACTGGGGGATGTCTGTACTGCTGGGGGGGTTGGGTCCTGCACTGATGGGTGTCTGTACTGCTGGGGGATCTGCACTGAGGTAGGGGGTGTCTGTACTGATGAGGGTATGCATGTGTGTCTTTCAGGGGCTGCATACTAGGGCTGGGGAAAAATCGATTTGAATCTTGAATCGAGTTGAGATTCAAATCGATTCAAATTTTCAGCAAATTGATTTTTTTAGATTTTTTTATTTACACCAGGACTGCCGCTGACACCGCAGCAGTCCTAAGGAGCTGCGGGCAGGAGTTTTTAGGCGAGGCCGCTGCTTCTGGCTAGTCCGCGAGGCCGGACGCCGCGTACTAGGACGAAGCCGCGGCCTCGCCTAAAAACTCCTGCCCGCAGCTCCTCAGGACTGCCGCGGTGTCTATCAAAAAAAAAAAAAAAAACTCGATTCGAATCGTTGATTGAGTTGTTTTTTTTTTTTAAAAATCGCACTTTTTTTTGGAGAAAATCGCCCAGCTCTACTGCATACAGTATACTGCATACTTTGTTGTTCGAAATTAATATAAGCTGCCTGGGTACTGTGCTACATAGGTGTGGTAATCTGCTGTTCAATGGCATTAGTTCATTTTTTTTTTTTTTTTTTTGTGGGGGGGGGGCATACAACATTTTGCTATGGGGCCCTGTGATTTCTAGTTACGCCCCTGCACTCTGAGTCACCAGGGAAACAATTTTTCACCCTCCCTTTATGTTCATGAATGGACAATGTAATATATATTTCTTATCTTTAACAGGTTATAGTCTGATCTGTCCCTTTAATGTTAGTCTTTAAAGATATACTTTGTTTATGTGTTTATTAATCATTTACTGTAATTTTGAATCATCCCTTAAATAAACGCCATGACTCTATTAACCATTCAAACCTGTTCAGGTATCAGTCTGTTTACCATCCCATGACTTCAATTTTTTATTCACATCAAAAGACATCTCATAGGATTTCACAATTAAAGCCAGTCAGATGCTTGCCTTGCAATAGTCTTTGTGGATTGGCTTTTACATACAAAAATACTGCGAAAAAAAAAAAAAAAACATTTAATCATTATACAAATTAGCAAATGAAACATCTTAATGAAGATATTATATGTGTAATGCTTTAGTGAATTGACAGCTATGGATTTTTATGTAGTTTGTCCATGACCCAGTTTGCAGTCTGAATGTTATGCATATCTGCCGGGTTTACAACTTCAGTAAAAGTAGAAAATTCTTATAAGTTATCAGTTTGGAATGGAGTTAATTGAGTTGATAATTACAGAAATAAAGCATTACAATATTTACTGACAGCCCCTTTGATCTTACTTTATAATTTGAACACTGGATGCCACACAACACCAATAATCTCTCAGAACATATTGATAGTGTGAGTTGTTTAAGAAAGATGGCATTAGTAGCTTAAAAGAAACTGATGTGGTTTTATAGAATTAAAGAAAATCTATTTTGCTTTTTTGTTGTTAATGAGTAAACAGCTGTGCTTGAATAGCTCAATATCATTAACATATCCATTCTCTACGCTAAACAGTACAAGCTGTGCTCCAAGTAAATTCTAATAGAGGTCTAAAGTTACCTCCCATGGTAATGTGCTCTCTTTTGCACTTAGATTGTATTTTTTGAGTTCTCCATTCTTTATACGATTTTTAAAGAGTCAAAGTGCTAAAGTTGACCATATACTTTAAAGTGGTTCTAAAGGCAGAAGGTTATATTTAACCTTAATGCATTCTATGCATTAAGGTGAAAAACTTTCTGCAGGCAGCTCCCCCCCCCCAAATACTTACCTGAGTCCGATTTAGATCCTGCAATGTACACAAGAGCAGCCGCTCTCCCTCCTCATTGGTTCAGACACAGCCATTCGCTCCTGCTGCTGTTAATTACAGCCACAGTCTTATGTACACACAGAGCGGGGCTCAGGAGCAAGCATGCACGAGTGCCCCCATAGCAAATATCTTGCTATTGGGGCACTTGGCAGAAGGGAGGAGCTAGGATCGCGGGAGGGAGACCCCAGAAGAGGACGACCGGGGTTGCTCTGTGCAAAACTATTGCACAGAGCAGGTAAATATGACATGTTTGTAATTTCAATAATAATTAAAAAAAGACTTTAGAATCACAAGTGGGGGGTTGTTTGTGTGTCAGATTGTGCTCCTACAATCCGACCATCAACATCATCATTATCATCATTTATGGTCTGCTTATAGTGTAATTGTACTCAGAGTAACGTTAATTATAAATTCTATTAGAGTAAAATAGATTGCTTGAACTGGTTGTAAAGGCAGAAGGTTTTTTTTATCTTAATGCATTCTGTGCATTTAGATAAAAAAACCTTCTGTGCAGCAGCCCCCCTAATACTTACCTGAGCCCCATCTCTATCCAGCGATGTGCACGAGTGCCTTGGCTGTCCGAGTCTCTCCCTCGCTCTCCCTCACTGTTGTCCATCAAAGTCAGTTGGCCAATCAGGAGAGATGGGGTGGGGCCAAACTGTGGCTTCATGTCTGAATGGACACACAGAGCTGCGGCTCGGCTCGGCTCGGCTCGGCTCGGGTGCCCCTACAGCAAGCTGCTTGCTGCTGGGGCACTCGACGGGAGGGAGAGGCCAGGAGCACCGAAGAGGAATCTCCTATATACATGTATAGAGCCATGACAGGTCCTCACATTGTGTTTTGATAGCAATTGGTCACCAAGACAATTAGAGGAGCAAATCTCCCCAATAGGGATAAGACACCCCCCGGTTCGGTTTGCGGCAGAACATGCGAACCGACCAAAAGTTTGCGCGAACATTCGAACACCATTAAAGTCTATGGGACCTGAATGTGAAAAATCATAAGTGTGGATTTTAAAGGCTAATATGTAAGTTATTGTCCTAAAAAGTGTTTGGGGACACGGGTCCTGCCCCAGGGGACATGTATCAATGGAAAAAAAGTTTTAAAAACGGACGTTTTTTCGGGAGCAGTGATTTTAATAATGCTTAAAGTGAAAAAATAAAAGCGAAATATTCCTTTAAATATTGTACCTGGGGGGTGGCTATAGTATGCCTGTAAACTGGCGCATGTTTCCCGTGTTTAGAACAGTCCCTGCACAAAATGACATTTCTAAAGGAATAAAAGTCACTTAAAACTGCTTGCGGCTGTAATGTAATGTCGGGTCCCGGCAATATGGATGAAAATTATTGAGAAAAACGGCATGGGTACCCCCCCAGCCCATTACCTGGCCCTTTGGGTCTTGTATGGATATTAAGGGGAACCCCGTACCCAAATTAAAAAAAGAAAAGGTGTGGGGCCCTCAGGCCCTATATACTCTGAACAGCAGTATACAGGCGGTCCAAACAAAACATGGACTGTAGGTTTGTTCTTAAGTTGAATTTGTTTGTAATTTGGAACAAGTACATTTTGTAAGTGTAGCTCCAGCCAAAAAAATCAATCTTTAAGCTTTTTGGATAACATAGGGAAGGGTTATCACCCCTGTAACATTTGTTTTGCTGTCTGTGCCCCTGTTCAGAAGATTTCACCTCACTTTCTGTCCCAATGACAATTGGATTTTGAAAATTTTGGGTTATTAGGGAAACAAGGATTGGTGATAAAGCATCAGTGGAGACACCTTTTTCCATTATTAACTCTTACAGGAGAGAATTTCCCTTCCTAGGGGTAGATTTTCTCTCACTTCCTGTTGTCTCCCTCCGTTTGTAAGTAGGCGTTGTTTGTAAGTCGGATGTTTAAAAGTAGGGGACCGCCTGTATATACTATACGGCCTGCCCTATATACTCTGCAGAAAATTGGGCCTTAGGTGTTGGTGGTACCAGAACACTGTAAGCCCTCACAGTTATTCTTGGTGGGCGCTGGAACGGGCCCTGCTGTGAAATATTATATCAAGAATTGTAATTACATGCCCCTGTTGAACAGGGGCAGAAAAATTAGGCCTTTGGTGGTGGTGCCACAACACTGTAAGCCCTCACAGGTACTCTTGGTGGGTGCAGGAATGGGCCCTGTTGTGAAATATTATATCAAAAATTGTAATTACATGCCCCTGTTAAACAGGGGCAGAAAAATTGGGTCTTAGGCAGTGGTGGTGGTGTCACAACACTATAACCCCTCACAGATTCTGTTGTTGAGCGCAGGAACGAGCTCTGCTATGAAATATTAGAGAAAATATTGTAATTACATGCCCCTGTTAAACAGGGGCAGAAAAATTGGGCCTTAGGCACTGGTTGTGGTGCCACAACACTGCAAATCCTCACAGATGCTCTAGTTGAGTGCAAGAACGAGCCCTGCTGTGAAATATTACAGCAAAAATTATAATTATACGCCCCTGTTAAACAGGGGCAGAAAAATTGGGCCTTAGGCACTGGTGGTGGTGCCCTGAAACCAAAATGTTCTTAGCAGCTATCAACATGAAAATTGAGGAATAGGATAGCGTGCTCCAACAGGAAGACAAGAGGGACAGTATCACTGATGTATGCATTGTCACTGCTCACCATCCTCGTGGCCTCCTCAAATGGTGACAGGACAGTGCATGCATCCTTGATCAGTAGCCACTGGCGTGGCAAAAAAAAAGCCAAGCTCCCCTGACCTGTCCTGGTGCCATACTCACACAGGAACTCAGTGAAGGCCCTCTGCAGGCCACTGCAGCATTGCCAACGTTGCGTTCCACCTGGTGGGCATGTCACAAACGAGGCGGTTCTTGGGCAGGTTGCATTCCTTTTGAAGGTCAGCCAGCCGAGCACTGGAATTATATGACTGGTGGAAATGCCCACAGACTGGCCTGCCTCAGGAGATCCCATAAGCCCGGGTACCTGCACAAGAACCGCTGCACCACCAAATTAAGGACGTGAGCCAAACAGGGAACATAGGTCAAGTGTCCCTGTCAGAGGGCGGAGAGGAGGTTGGTGCCATTGATGCAAACCACCATTCCTGGCTGAAGCTGGCGTGGCGTCAACCACCTCTGAGTCTGCCCCTGCAGAGCAGACCAACTCAAGCACCACATGGCATCTTTTTGCCTGAGTGCTTGCGTAGCCCCTTGAACGCCTACGGAGCACCGCTGGTTCTGAGGACAAATCTGCAGAGGAAGAGGCCATAGAGGAAGAAGAAGAGGAGGGGGTGGAGGTGAGAGGTGTGGCAGAATCACCACTACTAGCATTTTGGAGGCGTGGTGACGGAACAAGCTCCAACAATACTGCACCCTGTCCTGCATCCTTCCCAGCTGCCAGCTGAGTTACCCAGTGCGCTGTGAAAGAAAGGTCCATGCCTGCTGGACCATGAGTCAGCGGTAATATGCACCTTACCGCTGACTTGCCCTGTCCAATGAGGCCAAGACATTGCCTTCCACATGCCGGTAGAGAGCCGGAATGGCCTACCATGAAAAGAAATGGTGTTTGGGAACCTGCCACTGAGGTACCACACATTCCACAAATTCACGAAAGGGGGCAGAGTCTACCAGCTGAAAAGGCAGCAGTTGGAGTGCTAGCAATTTAGCCAAGCTAGCATTCAGCCGCTGAGCATGCGGATGGCTGGGACCAAATTTCTTTCGACGGTTTAGCAACTGGGGTAGGGAAATTTGCCTGCTACAATTGGATGTTGGTGTAGCAAAAGCAGATTGCCAGCAAGTACATGGCACACCTAATTCTACACCTTCATTCCTCTCAGTGCAGGTATAGTGGGGTTGGAGATCCCAGCTGATGAGGAGCAAGGAGAGGTCCGCTTTGTTCTTTGGTGTGGGTCTTTTAAGTACTGTTGCCACTGCATGGGAGGTCGACATATGTCTGGTCAAGCATGTGGTGCCCAAGCGGCTGCTGTTTTGGCCACGCTAGATACGCTTCAGACATATGTTGCAAACAGCAACGATGTGATCTGTTGCACACGTATCAAAAAAGGCCCACACCAAAGAACTTTTCAAAATACGCGGGGAGTCAGCAGCGCCCCGCACATGCGGAGCTCTGCAGTGTTACGCAGTCGGTTGGCTTCCCTTATGCTAGCCCCTGGAGGGCATCCTGCCTCGTTGGAGATGTGCCGCCTCCTCCTCCTCTCTTCTATCAAGCACCCATGTAGAGTCAGTGACCTCATCATCCCCTCCCTCCTCGTCACTGGAGCAAACCTGGCAGTATGCTGTAGCTGGGGGAACATGACTGCCAGTTTCTTGTCCTTCTTGGACACCCCCTTCCTCTGGGCTCACGTTACTGCCTTCCTCAACCTGGGTGCCATCATCGGAGCCTTCAAAACGCTGCGCATCCTCCTGCAGCATGTACCCAACACTGTGGTCGAACAGTTCAGGGGACTCCTCCGTGTATGATGGTGGGGCTAGGGAAGGAGTGACTGATGACATTGAGCCAATGGAATAGGTCACTTTGGCAGCTGCATTGGCAGGCAAACTACTCTGAGCCTGGGTGAAAGAGGATTAGGAGGATGAGGACAGCTTAGTTATCCACTCTACCAACTCTTCTGCATGTTGTGGATCAACACGGCCAGCTGCCGAAAAAAAGGACAAGTGTGCCCCACAGCCACTTGCTGAGGATGCACCGTGTCCACGACCAGCACTGTTGGCTGTAGACACAGAGCCTGCTTGCCCTCTTTTAGTGGCCTGTGAGCATCTGCCCCTCCTTGGTGGCCTTCCAGACATGCTGTAAAATTGTATTAGCAAAACACCGCCTGAAGTTTACTAGAAAAAGTACACCAGGAATGGCCTGCAGTCTGATATAGGCTTGGCTAGACTAGAATGCAGTGGATATATATGTGTAGGAGACTGTATATATTTTATGCACTGCAGCTCACTGAATCACCTGCCTGCCTGAAAGTATATTTGAAAACGTACACCAGGAATGGCCTGCAGTCAGATATAGGCTTGGCTAGACTGGAATGCAGTGGATATATATGTAGGAGACTGTATATATATTTAATGCACTGTAGATCACTGAATCACCTGCCTGCCTGCCTGAAAGTATATTTGAAAACTTACACCAGGAATGGCCTGCAGTCAGATATAGGCTTGGCTAGACTCGAATGTAGTGGATATATATGTAGGAGACTGTATATATATTTTATGCACTGCAGCTCACTGAATCACCTGCCTGCCTGAAAGTATATTTGAAAACGTACACCAGGAATGGCCTGCAGTCAGATATAGGCTTGGCTAGACTAGAATGCAGTGGATATATATATATGTAGGAGACTGTATATATATTTTATGCACTGCAGCTCACTGAATCACCTGCCTGCCTGAAAGTATATTTGAAAACATACTCCAGGAATGGCCTGCAGTCAGATATAGGCTTGGCTGGACTGGAATGCAGTGGATATATATATATATATAAGAGACTGTATATATATTTTATGCACTGCAGCTCACTGAATCACCTGCCTGCCTGACAGTATATTAGAAAAAGTACACTAGGAACAGCCTGCAGTCAGATCTAGCTACACTGGATACAGTGGATGTATATATATACAAGACTGTATATATATATATTAAATGCACTGCAGCTAGCTGAATCACCTGCCTGCCTGCCTGCCTGAAGTATATTAGAAACAGTACACCAGGAACGGCCTGCAGTCAAATCTAGCTAAACTGGATACAGTGTATATGTGTATATATATATATATATATATATATATATACAAGCCTGGATGTATATATATATATATATATATATATATATATATATATATATATATATATATATACTAAATACACTGCAGCTAACTGAATCGCCTGCCTGCTCAATCTAAATTAAATTACACTCTCTCTCGGTCAACGCCAGCAACACACTACACAGGGCCGACGTGCAGGTGGCCTTATATAGTGTGGGGCGTGGACTTAACCCCTGAGCCATAATTGGCTAAAAGCACCCTGCCTTTGGCCAATTATGGCTCTCTTTGCTGACGGCGCTGTGATTGGCCAAAGCATGCGGGTCATAGTGCGTGCTTGGCCAATCATCAGACAGCAATGCACTGAGATGTCGCAGTGCATTATGGGGCATGCCACTCGAATTTAGCGCGAACGCCCCATAATGTTCGTATTTCGACGAACGATCAAATAGCCAATGTTCGAATCAAACTCATGTTCGACCCGAACATAAAGCTCATCCCTACTCCCCAACAGGGACACAGCAGCAATAAAAATTTGCCACAGGGTCTAACCTTTCCCTACACTATTGAAAACTAAAAAGGGTTGCCTTTACATATATTTGATATGTTTTCCTTTTTCACCCTCTTCAATGTCTGTGGGTTTTATAAATTACTGCAAATGTAATATAGCTTTTAACTTAACAACAACATGACACAAAACACAAGGTAAAAGTGTATCCAGTGGTCTAATTTTTTTAACTTTTGGACAGTGTGGAAAAGAGTTGTTATTGCTCTGTGTAGATTCATTCCCCTAGTAGCCCCACCTAAAGTGAGGAATAAATCTACAATTTTGATTTGTCATCTAAACAGGAGCAGAAATTACATTTTCCAAAAGGGAAACAGATCTAAGAGGGTAATTCCCTAATTTTTGATAGTTTTCTTCTCACTTACAGCTGGGTCCACAAGTAGGGAAGTGAAGGGAGATCTTCCCAGCATGACACAGGAGGCAACAAAAAATAAAAATACAAATCTAACATGGGTATAACCAATTCCTACCCTATCCAAAACTACAAAATAAAATAAAAGAAAATGATGCCTACAAGATTTTATATGCTGTTCCTGAGAATGGAAGTTCCAATGATAAATATTTATATACAGTATATATACCCTGTCTTCTTTGCACCAACTGTCAAATCATTGCAGTAATATGCATTTACACTTGCTGTCACTACACTGCTGACCTCTCCATATGAAAATACTAGTTGCCTGGCTAAATGCTGACCTTACCACTTTATTATGCTGGTTTACTGGACCCTGGAGCAAGTATGCACATTTCTGACTTTACGTTGTTCTTCCTGATCTGCATGTCAGTGTCCCAGGAAGCACTGAGTAAGGCTCTGTTTCCACTACTGCGAACTGTTGTGAGACTTGACACATGTGAAGTCGCATGACAAGTCAAAATTCATGCATTTCAATGGTCCCCATTCTAATTGGTACAACTCAAGTCGCAGCGTCTCCCAAAAAAATTTTTGCACTACTTTGTTCCGAGTTCGGTGTGACTTGTTCTTGCATAATTCCCACCAGTCGCATGACATCACATCAAAAATCGCATTGCAAAGTCGCACTGTAAATCACGTGACTTTGGGGTCGCAATAGTCGAAACCTAGCCTTAACGTGACAATCAGGCAAACCACATTTCAAAAGCAGTTTTAAATAGTTTTGTATGTTGTTACAATGTAATGCCTAATTGATTTAGAATGTAGCATATAATTACCTACAAATATATATAAATGCAGCACTAAGTGGTACAAAAAACAGGGTGACGACATATCGTCCTCAATGTAATGAAGAATGATTGGTGGTAGTAGTTATATATCAAAACAGATGAAGTGAAAAAACATTCTCCAATAATTAGAGGTAGCACTGGCTGCGGCGAGCATCTTCTACATGTGTCTTCTGTGCGTGCAGCATCCATCAACACCAGTGCAACCGGGCCGTCCTCCGGATATCCTGTGCGGTGGAGTCTACATGCTCTAGCTATCTGCTCTCCGCAAATGTAAATCCATCTATCTGCTGAAGGATCAAGCATCATCATCCACCCAGGGTTGTTCCAGATGGGGCCATTGGAATACACCACCATTGTCTTCTATCAAGTACCTTCAGGATCGATTGATCCACAAGCCTGATTGACATACCGCTGTATGGTGAGTGTGTCCACTCGTTCTGGTAAGCGTATTAATTTCTTCTACCACTGCTATCTATATGTGGACCCTGAATGCATGAAGACCACTGTTCCGTTCACCTATTGATTGAAAGGCACCATCCGCATATATCCCTTTTTTTCTTTATGAAAAATATTGCGTTTCATTTATTGATGATCTTTGATTCCAGTATGGACACCTTTTTCTAATTATTGGAGAATGTTTTTTCACTTCATCTGTTTTGATATATAACTACTACCACCAATTATTCTTCATTACATTGAGGACGATATGTTGTCATTCTGTTTTTTGTACCACTTAGCGCTGCATTTATATATATTTGTATTTCATTTGCACGGTTTGCTACACTGCTGATGCTGGCTGCTATTACTCTTATATTTTTTGTTTGTAGAAGCGCAACTTTATTTTTCTGCTTTTGTTAGCATATAATAACCTAATTTAAAAATAATCATAGTTGTATGAGAATGTGTTAGTATTTATTACTCAACTAAGGCAAATTTAAATTGTACTCATTAGTGTAATGTCAAAGTTCCATAGATCATATTATCTGCTTGCTTATGGGATAATATGGATTTATTGATCTTTAGGATATTCTCAGACATTATTTATTAACTTCAAATATTTACTTTATATACTGTCTAAGCTAACAAAGGTTATCATCAGCAACATCTCATTGTAGGTTTACTTAATTTCAGTTTGGTTTCTATTGCTTTGTATATTTTTGTACATATTTTATATATCATGGTCATTATAGTCAGTTAAAAAAAAATATTATATTTCTTGTTATTTTAACAAGATAAATATGAAATGTTGTATATTTTGGGGTTTAGGTATCAAAGGAGATGAGAATGTTTACTAAATACATTGTACAGTAGTTGTGTTCACTGAATACTCAGCCCTGTGCAGATGAATCAAATAAAGAGGAATATGCTTTTCACATGTTTAGATAATTAAGTAAACATTCTCCTCTCCTTTAGAGAATGTCTCTGTGTTCTCAGATCCAGTCAATAGAGCTTTAAACCTTTTTTACTTGTTTTGCAGTTTCGTCGTACCACTGCATACCTACCAGGGGTGTACCTACAGGGGGCACAGGGGTTGCAATTGTGACCTGGACCCATGCTGCAGGGAGCCCGTACGGCCCCCATGTACACCTAGATAGGAGAAGTGGCGGGGGAGGCTGCATAGAAAGGAACCAATCTCCCCATCTTCCTGTAGCTGGTGAATGCATGCGGGAGGGAGAGGAGGGAAAGCAGGCATTTAGTGGCTGCAGGAGGAAAATGCAAAAATTGGTTCCTCTGTATGCAGCCTCCCCTGCCGCTCCTTCTATTCAGCTTCTGTTTGCTGCCCCCCATGTGCTCTTCAGCCCCCTGTATTCTTTCTCAGCCCCCCGTGCTCTCTCCTGGCCCCTCCTTGTCCCCTGCAGTTCTGCTTGGTTCCCCCCACCCCTATCCCATTGGCTGCTGCAGGGGATCTGTCAGAATGGAGAGCGGGAAATGTGTCATTTAGCCACCCCTTCCTTTTCTGAATGGAGAGTCAGTGATCCGTACCAAACTGTGTTTACTATGCTTCAGTTTGTGAATGAACAGAAAGCTCAGTACAGAGCTTTTCCTGTCCATTAATTCACTGCAGCTGAAGCTGCAGAAAAGGGGATTGCAGGCTGTGTCTTCAATTTTCTTTCTCTGTCTCAAAGGTGAAAAATCAAAGGTCTGTTTAGATCCTTGATATCTCACCAAAGCCCTCCAAAGGGGCTCCCAAAAAAATTGTAAAAAATAATAAAAAAATAATATTGTAAAAAAATAGATAAAAACCTACTGACACCAGTGACGGAACTACCAGGGACACAAAGGTCGCACTTGTGACCGGGCATTGGCGTTCCGCCACCAGGCAGGGAAGGGCCCAGGCCGGGGTGCCCTTCTTGGTTTCTTGTATCTGTGCCCTAGAGGTTCTAGTTATGCCACCACTACATACATGGGTCAAAGTGATGATTCATCGTCTTTTCTCTCTCTCTTTTCTTTATACAGCTGTTTCTGAGGCTTCAGTCAGCGACAGTAAGTTTGAAATGAATGAGCTTCTGCTGTCCTCTCTCTTTAGAAAACCCATAGAGCTCCAAAATCTTTTGTCATTATATATACTTTCAAGCTAGCCAGCAAAAAAAAATTCAGTTTCAACTATTCCGGTTAAAAACATAGGTTTTAGTTGTATACATTTGCACATACATGTGAAAGTCATGCTGCCACATCAAGGCACCTCCGATAAGGGTGCTTCCTCTGAGTCTCCAAACTATGGCACATACTATGTACTGTATATAGCAAAGCATAAACAAAGAGTAAAGGTACAGGAATACACCAGATAAGGCAGCTAAAGTGTGGGTCTGTACCAAATCTGAAGAAGTAACAATGACAGCCACTGTGATCCCTAGCAAAATAGGTCAATATTTTTTGAGGGGAGGGGTTTGGCCTCAATTGTGCTGGGGCTTATAACTTGAGCTTTTGAACTCTCTGTGTACACGGTAACATATGATGCAGTCCTCGTACCCAAAAAATGTTCTTTAATTGCTATGCCACAATAAAGAGTCTAACAGGGCCAAGAATATACATACAGAACAGTACACAGAGTACAACAAAAAATGACCTCCCTCCCCAAGCCAAAATCCCCCCCCTCCAGTACAGATTTCCCCCGCTCCCACTAGTAAAGATTCCCTCCACATAATATAGCACTCTCTACAGTAGAGATCCTCTTAGTAAAGATCTCCTCTTAGTATCTCCTCTTCAGTACAGCTTCTCTTGTATAGATCTCATCCCAGTACAGACTTCCCCCCCATTATAGATCTCCCTCCAAGTACAGATCTCCCCCCCATTACAGCTCCCTGCCGTACAGATCTCCCACCCACCAATACAGTTCATCCAGTACAGATCATACAGATTGTCCCCACGCCCTGCCAGTACTGTCCCCCCCCCAGTACAGATCTTGCCCTAACCAGTACGGATCACCTCCAGTATAGATATTGCTTCCAGTACACATCTCCCTCCCAGTACAGATCTCCCCTTTTTCATACAGCTCCCCCCAGTACAGACCCCCCCCCCCCATACACATCTCCCTCCCAGTACAGATCTCCCATGCAACAGACTGGTGTAAATGTGTTAGAATGCTGTTTCTACATTCATAGTTATATCTATACAGTGTAGAAAGAGAGCCAGAATAGTCTAGCACCAGCCCTGTCTATACCCCACTGTGATGTTTGTTGTCATCTCGTTGAACTGCTGGACACAAGCATAGTTGCCAACATTTAAAAAAATAATTTAGGGACACTTTTTTCTGTGGGTCCAGAAAGCCACAGTAGGTGGGGCATTATCTTAATTAGAGGACTGGGTGACAGCAGGGCAGAGAACTGGATGACAAAAGAGGACTGGGTGACAGCAGGCAGAGGACTGGGTGACAGCAGGGCAGAGGATTGGGTGACAGCAGGCAGAGGACTGGGTGGCAGCAGGCAGAGGACTGGGTGACAGCAGAGGACTGGGTGACAGCAGGCCAAGGACTGGGTGACAGCAGACCGAGGACTGGGTGACAGCAGGCAGAGGACTGGGTGACAGCAGGACAGAGGATTGGGTGACAGCAGGCAGAGGACTGGGTGACAGCAGGGCAGAGGATTGGGTGACAGCAGGGCAGATAACTGGATGACAGCAGAGGACTGGGTGACAGCAGGGCAGAGAACTGAATGACAGCAGAGGACTGGGTGACAGCAGGCAGAGGACTGGGTAACAGCAGGGGAGAGGATTGGGTGACAGTAGGCAGAGGACTGGATGACAGCAGAGGACTGGGTGACAGCAGGCAGAGGACTGGGTGACAGAAGGGCACAGGACTGGGTGACAGCAGGCAGAGGACTGGGTGACAGAAGGGCAGGGGACTGGGTGACAGCAGGCAGAGGACTGGGTGACAGCAGGCAGAGGACTGGGTAACAGCAGGGCAGAGGACTGGGTGACAGCAGGCAGAGGACTGGGTGACAGCAGGCAGAGGACTGGGTGAGAGCAGGCAGAGTACTGGGTGACAGAATGGCAGAGCACTGGGTGACAGCAGGCAGAGGACTGGGTGAAAGCAGGGCAGATGATTGGGGGACAGCAGGCAGAGGACTGATGACAGCAAGCAGAGGACTGGGTGACAGCAAGGCAGAGGACTGGGTGACAGCAGGGCAGAGGATTGGGTGAAAGTGGGTTGAAAAGAACAGTACCACAGCAAAATTACATTTCTAAAGGAAAAAAGTCATTTAAAACTGATCGTGGCTGTAATGAATTGTTGGGTCTCGGCAATATAGATAAAACTCATTGAAAAAAACGGCATGGGTTCCCCCCCAGTCCATTACCAGGCCCTTTGGGTCTGGTATGAATATTAAGGGGAATCCCGAACCAAAATTTTTTTAAAAATTGCATGGGGGTCCCCCTAAAATCCATACCAGGCCCTTCAGGTCTGGTATGGATATTAAGGGGAACCCTGCGCCAAATAAAAAAAATGGCGTAGGGGTCCCCAAAAAATCCATACCAGACCCTTATCCAAGCACGCAACCTGGCAGGCCACAGGAAAAGAGGGGGGATGAGAGAGCGCCCCCCTCCTGAACCGTACCAGGTCACTTGCCCTCAACATGGGGAGGGTGTTTTGGAGTAGCCCCCCAAAGCATCTTGTCCCCATGTTGATGGGGACAAGGGCCTCATCCCCACAACCCTTGTCTAGTGGTTGTGGGGGTCTGCGGGTGGGGCATTATCGGAATCTGAAAGCCCCCTTTAACAAGTGGACCCCCAGATCTCGGCCCCCCCCTATGTGAATTGGTAAGGGGTACATTGTACCTCTACCATTTCACAAAAAAGTGTCAAAAATAGTAAAAAAGACAGGAGACACTTTGGGACAAGTCCTTTATTAAAAAATAAAAAATAAAAATGTCCTGCGATGTAGATCCATCTCACGCCGCCCGACGAGCCGAAAAAAGAAAAAAAAAAGCTGCAACAGCTCCACCTCCATGGGAGGCTCCCGCCAAGTGATGCTTCTTCTCGATGACAGCTGTTATATAGCTGAGAGTGGGGCCACTCGGTGAGGTAAATGGGCGACCCCGCCTTCCTCTGATGTCACGTGGCGTGATTCCAATAAGCCCCCCACCCGCAGACCCCCACAACCGCCGGGCAAGGGTTGTGGGGATGAGGCCCTTGTTCCCATCAACATGGGGACAGGATGCTTTGGGGGGGCTACTCCGAAGCACCTTCCCCATGTTGAGGGCATTTGGCCAGTACGGTTCAGGATGGGGGGTGCTCTCTTGCCCCCCCCCTCTTTTCCTGTGGCCTGCCAGGTTGCGTGTTCAGATAAGGGTTTGGTATAGATTTTTTGGGGGGACCTATGCCATTTTTTTATTTTGGCGCAGGGTTCACCTTAAAATCCATACCAGACCCTTGCTGGTATGGATTTTGGGGGGGACCTCATGCCATTTTTTATTTAAATTTAGCGCAGGGTTCCCCTTAATATCCATACCAGACCTAAAGGGCCTGGTGTGAATTTTGGGGGACCCCCACGCATTTTTAAAAAAAAATTTTGGTTTGGGGTTCCCCTTAATATTCATACCAGACCCAAAGGGCCTGGTAATGGACTGGGGGGGAACCTATGCCGTTCTTTTCAATTAGTTTTATCTATATTGCCGAGACCCGACAATTCATTACAGCCTTGATCAGTTTTAAATTACTTTTTTTCCTTTAGAAATGTCATTTTACTGTGGTACTGTTCCAAACATGGGAAAACTGCGCCACTTTACAGGCATACTATAGACACCCCCCAGGCACGATATTTAAAGGAATATTTAATTTTTATTGTTTCACTTTAAGCATTATTAAAATCACTGCTCCCGAAAAGATGTCAGTTTTCAAAACTTTTTTTTGCATTGATACATGTCCCCTGGGGCAGGACCTGGGTCCCCAAACACTTTTTATGACAATAACTTGCTCATGTTTGTGTCCCATAGACTATAATGGTGTTTGTGTGTTCATCCAAATTTTTTGCCTGTTCACAAGTTCTGGTGCGAACCGAACCGGGGGGGTGTTCGGCTCATACTTAATAATCATCTGTATTTAAATGGACGTAAGACAAAGGAGCTGGTTGTGGATTTGAGAATAAGTAAGGTACCGATGACCCCTGTTTCCATCCAAGGAGTAGGTGTGGATGAAGTAGAGAATCAAGTATCTGGGGGTGTAAATAGATAATAAAGTGGACTGGAGTAAGAACACCAAAGTTCTTTAGAGGAAACACCAGAGCCACCTCTATTTTTTAGGAGGCTGAGCTCTTTTGTCATCTGCTGAATGATGCTGAAGATGTTTTATGAGTTTTTGGTGGCCAGTGCTCTCCTGTATGCAGTGACATGCTGGGGAAATAGGCCTAGGGTGGCAGACACCTACAGACTCAATGGGATGGTCTGCCAGGCATTATAGACATGTAGACTAGCCACTTTAAGACTAAGCCTTTTCTGGAACTTTTTGTTTACAAGTTTAAATTAGTATTCTTTGCTAGAAAATTACTTAGAACCCTCAAACATTATATATTTTTTTTTAGTAGAAACCCTAGAGAATAAAATGGTAATCATTGCAATATTTTATGTCACACCATATTTGTGCAGCGATCTTACAAACACAATTTTTTGGGAAAAAATTCACTTTTTTGATTTAAGTAAAATAAAAACAGTAAAGTTAGTCCAATTTTTTGTATAATGTGAAAGATGATGTTACGCCGAGTAAATAGTTACCTGACATGTCATGCTTTAAAATTGCCTACGCTCGTGGAATGGAGACAAACTACGGTGCTTAAAAATCTCCATAGGCAACGTTTTAAAAAATTTTACAGGTTTACTTTATAGAGTTACAGAGGAGGTCTAGTGCTAGAATTATTGCTCTCACTCCAATGCCCCGTACACACGGTCGGACATTGATCTGACATTCCGACAACAAAATCCTAGGATTTTTTCCAACGGATGTTGGCTCAAACTTGTTTTGCGTACACACGGTCGCACAAAGTTGACGGAATTTCCGATCGCCAACAACGCGATGACGTCAAGCACGTACGATGAGACTAGAAAAGGCCAGTTCAGAACCAAGCGAGGCACCCTTTGGGCTCCTTTTGCTAATCTCGTGTTAGTAAAAGTTTGGTGAGAGACGATTTGTGCTTTTTCAGACTCGTGGCTTTCAGATCTTTTTCTGCCGTTCAGTTTGTGCTTGTGGGTTTGTATCTGCTCTTCAGTGCGTGCAAGCAAGTACCATTGACTTGTCAGTGTGTTCTTGTGCGTTCGTTACTGTTTTTCAGGTCGCTCTTCACAGGCCTTGCTGTTCTTCAGTGCGTTCTGTTACTTCGTTCTGAGCAGCCGACCGTTTTCTAGCCATGTTGCGTATGCGTACTCCTTGTAGAGTTCGTGCTGTGCGGGGGCTTGGTGTTGGGGTCCTGACCTTGACACAAGTCCAGTCCATGAACAGGGTGGGGAGGAGTTCATGGACCAAGAATTGGTTGCTTCAGCGTGACCAGTTCTCTCATATGCCTTTGCTCCGTGAGATCCGTGAGAATAATCCTGATGATTTCAGGAACTTTCTCAGGATGACGGACCCCCTATATCAGCAGGCAGAATACCTGCATGAGGCAAGCCATCACTCCGAAGCAGAGGCTCGTCGCTACCCTGCGGTATTTGGCGACAGGGAGAAGTCTGCAGGACTTGAAGTTCTAGACAGGCATCTCCCCCCAGGCTCTGGGTATCATTATCCCAGAGACCTGTTCTGCCATCATCCAGGTCCTGCAGAAGGAGTATATGAAGGTAAGATTTTTATCCTTTAATATCACATTTTATTGTATTTAATGTTTGCTAATATCTTGTATTTCTTTCCTCATTCCCTAATTACCATGATTGTAATATGCTGTGAATGTCCCCTTTGTCCTCATGCATGCTGTTTTTTTAGGTAATTAATTTTGTAGGTCCTTCATACACATTGTCCTTCACTAACCTCCCCAACATGGTCTACGGGCCCTATATTCACCTAATGTAGTCACTTAACAATGTATTTTGTCAGCTCCATTGTAGTGCTTTACCCCAAACACCCCCTAAAATGTTTTGACATGTAATTTGTGCTTTAAATTCAGGCAGAGTGCCTGAGGCTTTTTTTTTGTGGTGTCCCCAAATCATTTTTAGTAACCCTCCCTCCCCCCAACTGCTAAGTCAGCTGATCCCAATTCTCTATCTATCCTCAATCATCTATCTGCTGACTTTGCCAAACCCATACACACTATACCCATCTCTTTTGTGGTCAGATGTATGGATGAATTCCCCAAAGCATGTAGTGCAAGGGCCTGCCTGTATACTTTCCAATGGTAGTGTTTAAACTTTTTAGATACTATTATTATCTTGATAGGTAATAGCAGAATGTCCAAATGTGCTCCAATGTGTACAGTGTGTATTTATATCTTTGTATTATGACACTTCTTACCTGTCCAGTGGGCTGCCAATAGTGTAACTAAGGAGGGGCTGTTCCAAGTAATACCCATTATTTAGGCATTCATCTCTCAATGAAGTGAAGAGGGTTACCTGTCCAAGATTTCCCCACCCCCCATAATGTTAGAAATGGCCCATGAGAGGGAGGGAGGGGGAATATGATAGGTGTACCTTATACTTTGGTGTTGTTAAATTCCCCTTAATAAATGCTATCTGGAGGTTGCCCCAGAATGTTTGTGCCTAATCTGCTTGCCATGTTTCTCAGCAAAAATATTAATATATTTTTTTTCCTCAACAGTTTCCGTCCACGCCACAGGAATGGCAGACTGTGGCCTCCCACTTTGCCCAGCGGTGGGACTTTCCTAATTGCGGAGGGGCAATTGATGGGAAACATGTCCACATCATCCCACCACCCAACTCGGGGTCGTACTATTTCAACTACAAGGGGTTCAATAGTATTGTGATGTTGGCGGTGGTGTTGGCTAATTACGACTTCTTGTATGTGGACGTGGGGAAGAATGGCCGGATGTCTGATGGTGGAGTCATCGCCCAGACGGAGTTCTACAGGCGTCTCCAGAATGTGTTCATTGCTGATGAAGCGTTTGCGCTGGGGACCATCTTATGCGGTCATTCCCGATGAGGACCCTCACCCCGGAACAGAGGGTTTTTAATTACCGGCTGGCCAGAGCCCGAAGAGTGGTGGAGAACACATTTGGAATCCTGGCCAGCCGGTTGCGCCTATTTCTGACACCTATCCATATGGCGGAGTATAAACTTAATCATATAATCATGGCGTGCTGTATTCTCCATAACTTTTTACGGAAACATTCGGCCAACTATGCTGGCTCAGTTGGGCCTGAGGCCGGAGTGATCCCTGAAACAACACTGACGGCGCTTGAAAGCGGCCATCCTGGCTTGCCCTCCCTGAGTGCTCGTGATGTCCGGTTACGATACCTGGAGTTCTTTGCGGGTAGGGGGGCCATCAATATGCCTGCAAATTTGTGAGGCCTTTTTCAAATAAAAAAGCAAAAAAAAAGAAATTCTTTGTGGACATTTACTGCTTGTGTTTGTTTTAGCTGAGCCTGACAGCAATGTGGGGAGTCCTGTAAATTGCGTGATTGTGTAACCTTATACAAAGCACTGTTGGCTGTTATATACTAAAGGCGTATACACTTTTTATACTACAAGTGCTCTTGAAACTGCAATGAAAATGCTCTTGTAGTGCAAAGAGGATTTGCCCTTAGGAAATAACCACCATTTTCTACGAAAACAGCAATTACATCACCACAAAAGTGTTGTAGCGTTGAGACAATAATCCACACATTCTTGATTAACAAATTGTTAATACCTGCACAATCACATGTGCATTTAGAAACGTTTTTTATAACAAACCAACATGTTTGTTGTATAACAATTTTTGGGGTGGCATTATCAAAAATAGAAATGTCCATTTACGATAAAACAGGCCTGTGTAAAACCAACAAGAAAGACAAAAAACTTGAACTTACAAAGTTCACATATGGAAAAACCTGAAGGCAATATCAGACATGAGTATTTAGGAACTGTGTTTGATATTGCGTTCAGATGGGGTCAAATCACCCCTTGAAAAGCCAAATTTGTAAGATGCACACCAATTTACGAATGTCAACATGTGCGACCTGCCATCACGGGGGATCAAGGGACGTGTTTTGGGGGAGCAAGCCCTTCCTCACCGCTACTTTATTATTGAGGAAGGGGTTGCACCCCCAAAACGCGTCCATTGATCTCCCGTGATGGCAGATAGCACATGTTGGCACACTGTGTGCATCCTCCAAATTTGGCTTTTCGAAACATTTCAAAAATATTTTAAACATTGTACCAAACAAAAGTGATTTTGTGGGGTATTAAATTCGCCCCAAAACATCAATGATGTTATTATTTTTTTAATCACATCATTGATTTTTGACTTGAGGTTCTCCAATTCTAAATTACACCCCATGATCTCCCCGATCAGCATCTGGGCACTTTCTGATGTGAACGGATCTCGATCCCTAACAACACGATCACCTAAAAAGAGAAAAAACAAACAAAAACAGGTATCACAAATCTGCCAGCTTCCATCTCTTACCTGAGTCTGTGGTCGCAGACACACACCTGTTGTGGTGCCAATTTCAACCACATCTTCTTCCTCCACCTGCTCCACTTGGGTTGGGGATATTTCACCTTCTTCCACAAGTGGGGGGTCTGTGGTCTCCTCGGATGAGGGGTGTCCTCCGAGTCTTTTCTCCCCTATGTAAAACAAAAATGGTATAATTAGCACACAGTGATTTGATGGCAGAACTATAAATAGGAAACATTGCTTGGAAGTGGGGTACAATTGTCAATTTTAGCAGAGTTCAAAGATGTCGCTTGTTTATTGTCCTTTGTCAACCTGCAATACTTTACCTGTTTAGTACAAGCTTCACAGATGGAGACCCCCCTATAGTATACACTGGAGCACCTGTGTGCCCCCCCCTAATAAAAATGGTGTTCTTGTGTCCCACACAAGTGCTCCAGTGTCCAGATGTGAAAACAGCTGCTCAGTGTCCTCTCCTTACACAGAATCTAGTTTGCATTTCATTATAGTAACAAACCCATCTACACAACCAAATATTTTGCATTCAAGTAGGCCCTAAAAAATGTAGGAAAATGCATATGGCCTAAACAATGGTGTTTTAGAGGGCGAAAAAAAAAATGTTTGATACGAACGAATAATGGGCCCATGAACATTAAAATTGACATTTGAAACTGTACAATTAAGAAAAGCATATGGAGCAGCACGAACGTAATAAAGACAAAAAGAATAGGAACACAGCACAACTACTTACTTTTTTGCAGCACTCTCCAGATCTTTCGGTACTGCTCGGGCTCTCTTAATTTTAGGTCCGGCCACCGCTTCCTGAGCTGATCTTTCGATCGTCGTACCCCAAAATTCCTGTGCAGACTTTTGACCACTTTCGCCATGATCTTGGCCTTTCGGATATTGGGGTTGGGGTAAGGTCCATACTTCCCATCATAGTCGGCCTTCTTCAGGATGTCCACCATCTCCAACATCTCCCCAAAGGACATATTTGTGGCCTTAAATCTTCTCCTTCTGGATCGGGACATGTCCGGATCCGGGCTTTCCTTCACCTCCTCCTCGTTGCTATAATTAGCACGCACCTGCTCTGACTCCGCCATGTGCTCTTCAACCACTGCGCCGAACGAAAAGGGGCGGGGAATAGATTAGAAAGAACGTCAGGGGCGGGTGGAGCTACACGCATGCGCAGTGTGTATAAAGCGTATCACGCGTGCGTAGTACGTACGATCTGTGAGCGGACGAAGGAGCATTGGACGCGCCGATCGTAAGAACGAAGGTAAGAGACAAACTTGTGCCTATACTGCTTCTAGATTGAGGCCTATATTGTAACAAGATTAGGAGAGTTTTGTCTGACATTAGGCTTTGTCTTGTGTTGTGTCTTGCAGTGAACATGGATATGTTATTAAAAGATAATGACTTCATGTCACTATTCATTGATATGTTAAGGGAGCTGCCATGTCTGTGGGAGATCAACCACCCACATTACAAGAACCAAACAAAGAGGAAGGCAGCACTGGATAAATTGTTGGAAATTGTGAAGCAGGTGATCCCCACGGCAGACATCACATTTTTGAAGATCTTAATTGGTGGCCTGAGGAGCACCTATGTAAGGGAGCGCCAGAAAGTCCAGGATTCGCAGAGATCCGGAGCAGCAGATGACATCTATGTCCCCAGGATGTGGTACTATGACAGGCTGCATTTTCTGGCAGGCCAGACTGAACCCAGGTCATCCCTCTCCAGTCTTTCTTCCACGCTTCCTTCCCCTCCAGCTGAGGCTTCTGACGTCCAACTTGGGCCTTCCAGGCAACAACATGTGGAGGAGCCCAGATTGAGCCAGGTATAGCATTCCTCTAAATATTGCTGGTTGTCCAATCAATGATGTTAACTAGATGTTAGTTTGGAGTACTAATTTAGGATTGTGATTGATGATGCAAAAACTAAAACCATATCCCTTTTTCATACACAGGGAAGTCTCAGCCAGGAGGTGGCTGGGCCGAGCCGCCTGCCTGATATGCCAGTCCCTCCCCTACACCTGGAAAGAGAAAGTGGCAGGAGGAGGCGTGCCCTAGAGGAGGCTGCCATAGGCCTCTTTTGGAGGGCTACAGAGGCCCTGGGAGCACCACACACCGTGGAGGAGAACATTGCTGCCATCATTGCCTCTAAAATGCAGAGGATGGAGGAGGGACAACAACTCATGTGAGAAGAAGAGAGTGCGCTGTATTAAACCATTTTTAACATTGCAGCGTGACGAAAGTGCTGTATCCATTGCGAACGCTCATTTTACCAGACTGAGCTGTTCCGTGTCGGAATTTCTTCTGAGCACTTTGTGCGTCGGAACAGTCGGAATTGACGTGATCGTATTTTGTTGTCGGAAAATTTTATCTCCTGCTCTCCAACTTTGTGTGTCGGAAAATCTGATGGAAAATGTCTAATGGAGCCCCCACACGGTCGGAATTTCTGGCAACACGCTCCAATCGGACATTTTCCGTTGGAAAATCCGACCATGTGTACGGGGCATAATGATCGCGGCAATACTTCACATGTGTAGTTTGAACACTGTTTACATACTGTATGTGGGTGCGACTTACGTATTTAACTTTTTTATATTATTTTTTTTACACTGTTCCTTTGAAAAAAAATGTGATCACTTTTATTCCTATGATAGAAATAAGCATAACAGGGCCTCTGTATTGCTAGATCTGGGGTCAAAAAGAAAAAAAAATTCTATGCATTAAGGTGAAAAACCTTCTGTATTGCTTCAGCCCCCCAGTGCCCCCATTTTAGTTACCTGAACTTGATCTTTGTTTGGCCAGGAACGAGCACACCAGCTCTAGCTGGTGTCTCATTTCCTGATTGGATAGATTGCTAGAAGCGCAGCCATTGGCTCCCACTGCTGTCAATCAAATCCAATGATGCAGGCGCTGAGGGTGGGGCTGAGTCCTGTATTCTGAGTTAATTGACACAGAAGCAGGACTTGGGAGTCCTTAGGAGAGCCTTCTCCAATGTGGGCACTCGATGTGGAGAGGAGCCACCAGCACCGCCAGGAGACCCCAGAAGAGGAGGACCGGGGCCACTCTGTGCAAAACAAACTGTACAGAGGGGGTTAGTATGACATGTTTGTTATTTAAAAAAAAACAAGAAACAAGGGTTTACAACCCCTTTGAGCGATGAAAAAAATCATCCCTTTAAAGTGATTGTAAAGTCTCATTTTTTTTTTCTATTAAAATATCAAGCATGTTATACTTACCTCCTTTGTGCAGGGGTTTTAAACAGGGCAGCCCAGATCCTCCTCTTCTCGGGTCCCAGGCTGTAGCTCCTGGCCCCTCCCTCCTGTCGAGTGCCCCCACAACAAGCAGCTTGCTATGGGGACACCCAAGCCAAGCTGCAGCTCCGTGTGTCTATTCAGCGGGAGCCAATGGCGCCGCTGCTGTGTCTCAGCCAATCAGAAGGGAGAGTCCCGAACGACCGATTCACTCGTGGACATCGCTGGATAGAGATGGTATTAGTATAATATTGGGGGCGGGGGACTGCTGCACACAGAAGGCTTTTTATCTTAATGAATAGAATGCATTAAGATAAAAAAACTTTCTGACTTTACAATCACTTTAAGGCCGGAAGGCGGAAGTGATGTCCAAGGGCATAGAGCCAAGTGGGGCTATCTTGCCCTCGCTCGGCTTCCTGCCTAGCCACGGAAAGGATCGGATCAGCTCCAGGTTAACCGACGGGTCCGGTAAGCCCGGGGATGACCGGGATCACTTTTATCAGAAAGAGAATCGCCTACAGTATAGAAAAAAATGGGGTTATGACAGCTAGCTGCTACCATAACAACAGTATTTCTGTATTTAACGTCCAAGTAATGACATATATATACTGTGGGTGGTCTTGAAGTGGCTAGACAAATTCAGACAAAATTTTCATTCTCCGGGGATTCTGATGTATCCGAATTTCCGAATTACAACAGTAATGAATTTCAACGAATCCAAAATAAATAGTAACGAAACAATGAATTTCATTTGTTGCATTTGGATGTTTTGATAGTTGGTTGTTAAGGACCGGCCAGCCGCCAGGACCATATTAACCATGACTGCTGTCAACATTGTCATCTGCCCTCAACATTGGGGGGTGCTTTGAGGCAGGAAGGCTCCCCCCAAAAAGCACCTTGTCCCCATGTTGATGAGGACAAGGGCCTCTTCCCTACAACCCTGGCCAGTGGTTGTGGGGTTCTGCGGGCAGGGGACTTATCAAAATCTTTAACAAGGGGGCCCTAAGATTCTGCCCCCCCATGTGAATGAGTATGGGGTACATAGTATCCCTACTCATTCACCAAAAAAGTGTCAAAAATAAATAAAAACACAAACAAGTGGCAAGTCCTTTTAAAAAAAAACAAACAAGAAAAAAAATATCCCCCGAAGTAAATCCGGCGTCACTCATGATCATGCCAGCCGAGGTCCACACACGGCGCTTGCCTCCTGACAAAGCTCTGGTTCTCCCCGACGGTAAATAAACAAAGAGTTGGGGTCACCCAATGACAAGTGACCCCATCTGTTTATTTACCGCCGGCACTGGGAACTGTCAGTCAGCGGGTGATTAGTAAGGCTAAATAAACAAAGTGGCGGGGGTCACCGAGTCCCCCTCCCCTTTATTTATTAGATGGATTTTGGGGGTGCCCCCCTTTTTTAAATTTTGGCATGGTGTTCCCCTCAAAAATCATACCAGAACCGAAGGAGGGACCCCCATGGGACCCCCATGTTTTTTGTTTCAATCTTATTTTATTAAAGTTTTTCAAATATGTAGAACAAAAGTTACATTTACAGTAGGCGAAGTAATGCAAGTGTAAAGAACATCTACATATATATTTAGAGTACAGGCATACCCCGCTTTACGTACCCTCTGTTTATGTACACTTGCGAGTACGGACATGTCCAGGAGTGTATGTAACGTGCCTCACAAGAAAATCTTGGTCAGCTTGACATGGCACTGCTCCCGAACCATAAGTGACAGGGATACCAAACTTGGGGAGCACTGAGAGGGGACCCAGGACTACAACATGTCCGATTTTGGGGTTGGCCAGATTGCCTAGGTAATCAGTTATGCCTGTAAATGACTGTTACAATGCAGTACATGGTTTGAGAAGTGAAAAAAGGTATTGCTTCACTTTAAGTACATTTTCATTTTACATTGATGCTCTGGTCCCATTGTGTACTTAAAAGTGGGGTATGCCAGGGGGCGTGGCCTGGACATGGCTGAGTGAAGACGCTTTCTTCCTGAGCTCCCGGCTTTGTCCAGAAAACCTCGGCTTACAACACCATACATAAGGCATGCAATCAGCCAAAAGACATAGAACAAGAGCTTCTACCCGGGGGACACCCACTGGCAAAAGTCCCGGCGAGATACGCCGTTATTTCCTGCATCTACAGGGCTCGTATCCCGGGACCACAGCTACGGCACCACGAGACTCCCCGCGCGGCGAGAAACAGAAGGCCCCAAGACAATCTGAGGCCTGTCCCTCTCAAACACCACAGACCGCACGAGAATACGCCTCGTACACTCCCAAGGGCACTCATCCACCCACGATGGAGTCACCACAACCACCAGACCCGGCCCTGCTGGAACAGGACATCAGGGGCCTGCTCCGGGCTCTCCCCACCAGATCAGACATCGAGGCACTGATCCTCAAACTGGAAGAAACACACCGACGCGACATACAAGAAGTCAGAGGGGAGGTTTCGACTCTTACAGAGCGTATGACCTCGGGAGAGACTTCGGTCACCTTACTAACAGACCGGGTGACGGCTTTGGAACAGACCAGAGACCAACAGAGAGATGCCGTTATTACCCTGCAGCTGCACCTGGAAGACGTGGAAGACCGCAGCCGCCGGAACAACCTGCGGCTGCGAGGGATCCCAGAGACGACCTCTCAGGAGAGCCTTGGGGAGACTGTACGAGAGATCTTCCGCACGGTGCTTGGGGAGCCCACACTGGAGATTGAACTAGACAGGGTTCACAGAGCCCTGGGCCCCAGATCTGAAGACCCGGCCAGGCCGCGGGATGTAGTGTGCAGGCTGCACCGCTACACCCAAAAAGAGAACATCCTCCGACGCGCCTGGGAACACGGCGACATGGACCAAGATGGCACACGAACGAAGATCTTACCGGACTTATCCAGGGCAACCCTGAAACGAAGAGCCCTCCTTCGCCCGCTTCTGGACTTGGCAAAACAAAAAGGATTCACATACAGATGGGGCTACCCTCTCTCTGTGATGTTCCGCGGTCCGGCAGGATCCTTCTCTCTCCGACGCCCGGATGACCTCCCTGCTCTCTTCCGCTTCATGGAAGCGGAACCGATCCAGGTGCCGGACTGGCTTCAGTTCCTCCCTCGCCCGACCGGCAGATCGGGTCTCCTTAGACCACGTGAACCCCTACCTCCGCGACAGCAAAGGAACAGACGCAGGAGCCGGTCGGCCTCGGGGGGAGAGCCACGTGAGTAGGCCTGTGGCCACCTATCCCTTGCCAGACACCATCCCTTGCAGTTTAGGGGGTCACCCCATTCGCTACAGCAGCTAGTCTTTGTTCCCTGAACACTAAGCCCATCATCTTTGATGTCCGTCTGGCGAACAGACGGCCCCCTGGACACGGAGACATCCACCCACCGCAGGTACCAGACATATCTCCTCCGGACCCGTCCAACATCAGTACACCCCCACCTATCCCCCTTGTACGGGACACTCAGGCAGAGGGATCTTTTATTCAGCTCTCTGAGGAAACACACCCAGTTCCGAGTACTTTCACACTACCAACCTGTGACGAGATGGGTAGGGATTTCCCCGCAGGAACTCACCATAAACCCATCTTCCCCCCCCCCCCGAAGATAGAGCCTCCTCACTCCACAGGATGAGAACAAGGAACGACATCTTAAACATTAACCTTGATCTTTACAAATGACACCTCAATTGGAGAACAATTCCTCTTCATACCACTAGGGGGATATGGGAGCAATTTAGATGCTCAGCCTCACGAGACGGAAGGAGCCTCTCCAACACAATACTGGAAACTGATAAGCCATATTAATCGGAGCTCCTGAGCTACATCCCCCAAGGGACATCTTTTGCACTAGAGACAACTGTCCCGCTACCTAGCCTCGGTTGCTTACCACATGTTTTAATATGTTTTAGTTTATTTTAGGTTTAACGCAACCGACCTAGTGGCTCGCCCTTGGTCTACACCCCCGGCGCATACTTCCCTGTGATGTGGCTGGGGATGTGGCCTTGGAAATAGGTGACCCTGGACGAAGATGCGGTGGTTGCCCATATCATCGCACTCTTCGACATCACACGGTTAAGCTACCCGTAGCGGTTTCCTACCTATACGTGTATTAGTTCACATGTCTGACAACGTTATTTGCTTTTCCAGGTTTTTTCTTAAATGATTGCTAGCCTTATTTACAGTAATTTGTTCATTTTCAATGACAACTTAAGTTTGCTGGGGTTGGAAGGAGAGCCGGAGAGACTCTTCGCCCGGCTCTGTCTATTCCGCACCCCAATTAGGATTGCGCTCCGTACACGGCATTTGACCGAGGAGCGTAACAGCCGTTTGGGCTACATTAGATTTTCTCACTTTAGCGACACTCTCTTGTGTCTGCCTCTAAACCTCTTCAATCCTTTCTGTAATCTATTAGGAACTCGTTCCGTACTTATCCACTAACCTTCCCCCCTCCCCCTTTTTCCTTTTTCTTTTCTCTTTTCCTTTTCTTCTTTCTCTCTCCTCCCCTCACCACTCCCCCCCCCCCCTCACCACCTCTTTCCTTCCCCAACCTTTCCTCCCTCCACTCCCTCCAACATCCCACGGAGATGGACACACTGAATATAGTCTCCTTCAATGTCAAGGGCCTAAATACACCAGAGAAAAGACGAATTCTGTTACATGATTTACGCCGTAGAGGCGCTGACATTGTACTCCTCCAAGAAACTCACCTTAGAGAAGGGTCCCTACCGACACTCCAAAATAAATATTACCCGGTTGTTTATCACTCGAAATATAAAGAAGCTAAATCCAGGGGTGTATCGATCTTGATCTCGGCAAAAGTCCCGTGGACACACACAGACGTTAAATTAGACGGAGAGGGGAGATCCCTTTACTTGAAGGGCCATATAGGAGAAGTTAAAATAACTTTGGCCAACCTATATGTCCCCAATACACACCAAGACTCATTTATGAAAAAACAATTAGACCTACTACTACATTTCTCAGAAGGTCAACTGATCATAGGCGGAGACCTGAATATCCCACTCACACCCACTGAAGACACTTCCTCTGGAACGTCTTCGTCCCCACGGGACTTACGTAAACGACTTAGCGCGACACTACATTCTCTACAACTAATTGACGTATGGCGTCTTTTTCACACAGGCGAGAGAGACTACACCTTCTTCTCTAAACCACATCAGTCATACTCTAGGATAGACTACTTCCTAATACCTCACAGACAGCTTCAGGCAATTAAAGAGACAACAATAGGCTCAATTACGTGGTCAGACCACGCCCCGATTACCTTACGCTACGCCCTCTCTGATCCCCGGCGGAATCAGAGACCACCATGGAGACTAAATGAAGGTCTACTGAAAGACCCAGATGTCTTAGCGGAAGTCACCAGAGAAATAGGTCATTATTTCACCTCGAATGACACCCCTGATTGTGACACTGGTCTAATTTGGGAGGCCCACAAGGCTGTAGTCAGGGGGATTCTCATTAAACATGGATCACGTATTAAACAGCAGAGGACCTCACAACTGAACGCACTCCTAAAGAAACTGGAAACAATAGAGACACAACACAAACAAACACCCACGAGACAACTAGAAACAGAATTAAACTTAGTTAGAATGCAAGTAACAGACCTCTTACGTTTCAAAGCAAAAGCCACGTTACAGATTTCTCGAAGGAGAATATATGAATCAGGCAACAAATGCGGGAAATTGTTAGCCCAGACCCTCCGAGAACAGAGACTTGCCTCTTACATACCACACATCCAATCTGCCACAGGCCAGAAAATCTCCCTACCCCATCAGATTGCTCAGGAATTTTGCTCCTATTATTCGACCCTGTATAACCTTACGGAGACAAACACCTCCTCAGAAACAACGACAGAATACATTGCGACCTCCCTAATGCCGTCCCTCCCAGAAGAAGCCAAATCACTCTTAGATGATCCCATTACACTACAGGAACTTCAAACTGCATTAAAAAGTTCTAAAACAGGGAAAGCCCCAGGCCCAGACGGCCTCACCACCACTTACTATAAAACTTTCCTACCCTCGTTAGGAAGTCACATGATCAAACTTTATAATGGTCTGGGCGGAGGAAGTGGATTCCACAAAACCACGCTGCAGGCACAGATTTCAGTTATCCCAAAAGAAGGTAAAGACCCGGGCCTTTGCAGCTCCTATCGCCCAATTTCCCTCCTGAATACAGACCTCAAACTATTCACAAAAATCATCGCCATAAGACTCCAACAACATCTCCCCTCGCTTATACATTTAGACCAGGTGGGCTTTGTCCCGACGAGAGAGGCTAGGGACAACACGACCAAAGTCCTTAACTTATTGCATATAGCAAACAGTACTAAAACTCCGTGCGTGTTCCTAGGGACAGACGCTGAAAAGGCATTTGACCGGGTTAGTTGGCAATTCATGTTTGCAACACTGAGACACATAGGACTAGGAGACAGAATGTTAAACTGGATAACTGCAGCCTACTTGAACCCAACAGCAGTAGTCCGGGCAAATGGGGTAATGTCTAAGTCTTTCCCAATTACGAACGGAACACGCCAAGGATGTCCATTGTCGTCCTTACTCTTCGCAATTTCCCTTGAACCCTTCTTATGTCACGTCAGACTTAATCCCGACATCACAGGAGTAGAGACCAGCAAAGAACAGTTTAAAGTTTCCGCATATGCGGATGATTTGATGTTTTCCCTCACAAAACCCATCATTTCACTACCTAGCCTCATGAAAGAATTCCAAATTTATGGGCAACTAGCTAATTTGAAAATTAACTTCAACAAGTCCGAAGCGATGGGTATAGGAATCCCCCAATCTCAAATCCAACATCTCCAATCCAGCTTCCATTTTAAATGGACGTCTACAGCCCTTAAGTACCTGGGCACGCAAATACCCCCGAAGCTCTCCCAACTATACAGGCTCAACTACCCACCCCTTTTAGACAAAGTTAAACAACTTCTGGTCAAGTGGGGTAGCGGCTTACATTCTTGGCTTGGGCGATGTAGCATCCTCAAAATGTCGATCCTGCCTAAATTCCTATACATCATGCAGGCCATACCAATACGCATCCCAGCAGACTTTTTTAACCAAGTAAGAACAGCCTTCACTCATTTCCTTTGGGCGGGGAAGAAACCGCGTCTACACCGAAGAGTCCTCACACTGCCTAAGCTCAATGGAGGCCTGGCTATGCCAGACCTTCAAATTTATTACAGAGCGGCCCATCTGAATAGACTCATAGATTGGTGCCGCCACACAAACACCAAATTATGGACAAGAATTGAGCAGGCACAAAGTGAGATACCCTTACACAGGGCTCCGTGGTGTCACGCCTCCCTTCCAACAGAAATCACACGACACCCGCTAATAGGTAACACAACTCGGGTCTGCTCACAATTGATACTCACCACTCCCCACTTCTCACACAACTCACCACTCAGACCCATAATAGGCAATCCCCAGTTCCAACCAGGACTACAAGACAGGGAATTTCTGAAACTGAGAGATGAGGGATTGCACCAAGCATCACATTTCAGCACCTCAGGGAGATGGAAAACACTATTGGAGCTCACTGACCCAGAAGGACAGTTCCACTTAGATTTTCTTAGAGCTTCACAGTTACACCACTTTCTAAATACCCTTCCACCACCACAGGGGTCCAATCAAAACCTCACAACCATGGAAACGCTTTGCTCAGAGACAGGAGACCTGCCACATGTTCTCTCACTTACATACAAACTACTCATCACACCATTGGGGGATTACAAAGCTCATAGTATCACCAGATGGGAAAAAGAACTAAACTGCACCTTCACGACCAATAAAAGTCAACAAATCTTACTTTTCACTCACAAGTCTTCTATCTGTTCTAAAATACAGGAAACAAACTACAAAATTCTCACACACTGGTACAGAACACCTACAATACTTAAATCAATCTCCCCCTCCACGACAGACGTCTGCTGGAGATGCCAGGAGGAAAGGGGTACGCTCATCCATATTTTCTGGTCCTGCTCTCGGATTCAGATCTTCTGGAGAGAAGTACGCCAAATAATCCAAAAATTCACTGACCGAGTACTACCTGAGGACCCAGCTTACTTCCTCTTACACGCCACTGATATACCCACACGATCCTATAAGAAATCAATTATAAGACACCTACTAGACGCAGCGAAAGCATGTATCCCTTCATTCTGGAAATCCACCCAAACGCCACCCATTGCCTTTTGGCTTCAAAAAGTTGAAGAAATAAACCAGATGGAAGACTTAATACTCACCAGCCTAAACAGGCAAGAGAAATACTCCAAAACCTGGCAACTTTGGAATATTTTCAAATACTCGGAAGAAGGTAAAAATCTTTTTGGTGAATGACTCTTTCTAACGTTGTATGGTTAGAGATGGAGATCCATTGATGCCAACCCACCCCCACCTCCGTGGGCTGTCACACCTGAACCCCCCCCCCCCCCCCCCCACCTTCCCTCACCCCACCTTACCCACCCATTTCTACTCTGACTTCTATCAGCTAATATTCCTCTTTTCCTACCTTTCTTTAAAATAAAAAAGACAGAGAATCGTTCACGGAAAGAATACTATCTCTAGAAACATCCTTATTCGTACACAGGGTATACAGCTAGATAGAGAACAAGGATAAACGACCCCCATACCTATGATACCTGAACATAATATATAAGTTATTCATAAGAATATGCTATCTCAGATCATAGGAGATTCACTGTAAGATTGAACAGATGACTTTACCCAACACCTTTGCTTTACATAACTGTTTGTGAAGAAATGTTATCAATGTTGTTAATGAAGATATGCCATGTTATGCACATCCCGGTGAAACGGTTTTCTGACACAAATAAATAATTTTGAAAAAAAAAAGTGGGGTATGCCTGTACAGTTTACACCTATTGTAGACCAAGGGTGTACATTTCCAAACTAACATACAGAAAATGATCTACATCCGCATTTAGTAGAATACAAGGAAAAGGAGGGTAAGTATGTTTCAAGGCCCCCCTTTTCCTATGGGATCGTGACAGGAGCAGTTTCAAGGCCCCCCGCTTTGAAAAGCAGTGGGTGGTCTATGAAAGGTTAGTTAGGGCAGTTAGAACTGGAAAATTCTGGAATAGGCCCTGTAAGGGTTAATCCTGTGCCTAGGGTGGTCCCTTAACCTCTCAGACCTCGGATCGATGTATTATGCAATTTCAGATATATCTGGAGTCAAGTCCCAAGAACAAATGACACGCACTATTATGTTCTGGGAATTGTCTGTATTGATGCGCATCCTGTCATCTTTTATAGCAAATTACATATCACACAGAATATTCATAATAAAACATGCACAGTAGATATTAATTTCATATGAAGTTACAGCGGTTAAAACAAGTTGCCTTTGTTCTTTGTTCTCTGGCTTCTGAATACATGAGAATCTGAAAACTTAGATAAGAAGCATGTGAAACAGTTCATTTACAAGAACTCATGCTGATACAGATTTATGGAAAGCTAAAGAGATATTCAAACTGTACATACTGTATAAAATGGAAGCTTGTGAATATGAGATGGCTGACAGAAAACAAGATGGATGCTTAGCACAACCTTTCAACCCCTCTTAAAGTCATAAATATGACTTTCTACAGATCCGCAGCCTCCTGAAATCTATGGTTCTTTCTACGTTTGTTGTATTCATTTACATAAAGCTGCAGATATTGTGTATATGCGTGAGAAGGTTGGTCTGGTGTAGTACATTTGCTAATACAAAGCAAAATAGGCTTGAAAATCAGGTAGCCTATCAATCCTAACAATAGTACTATGATAATCATAATCACTATGTCCTTTAACCATGAAAACATTCCACCTAAACCCAAACTAGAAAAAGGGTTCGATCCATAATTACCTACGTCCCTTGCTTGTTTCATTAATTGATTTACCTGTGTTCGGTGTTGATTAATAACGTCATAGTTGTCTGGGATTTCCAGGCTGGTATTGTGAATCCATGTACAACATTCATAATCCTGGGTCATTTCACATAAACCTAGTAGAGCTGCACTCATGCTTTCAATAGCTGCTTTGTGTAATAGGGATGAGCCGAACACCCCCCTGTTCGGTTCGCACCAGAACATGCGAACAGGAAAAAAGTTCGCTCAAACACGCGAACACCGTTAAAGTCTATGGGACACGAACATGAATAATCAAAAGTGCTAATTTTAAAGGCTTATATGCAAGTTATTGTCATAAAAAGTGTTTGGGGACCCGGGTCCTGCCCCAGGGGACATGGATCAATGCAAAAAAAAGTTTTAAAAACGGCCGTTTTTTCAGGAGCAGTGATTTTAATAATGCTTAAAGTCAAACAATAAAAGTGTAATATCCCTTTAAATTTCGTACCTGGCGGGTGTCTATAGTATGCCTGTAAAGGGGCGCATGTTTCCCGTGTTTAGAACAGTCTGACAGCAAAATGACATTTGGAAGGAAAAAACCCATTTAAAACTACCCGCGGCTATTGCATTGCCAACAATACACATAGAAGTTCATTGATAAAAACGGCATGGGAATTCCCCACAGGGAAACCCCGAACCAAAATTAAAAAAAAAAAATGACGTGGGAGTCCCCCTAAATTCCATACCAGGCCCTTCAGGTCTGGTATGGATATTAAGGGGAACCCCGGCCAAAATGTAAAAAAAAAAAATGACGTGGGGTTCCCCCTAAATTCCATACCAGACCCTTCAGGTCTGGTATGGATTTTAAGGGGAACCCCGCGCCAAAAAAAAAAACAAAACGGCGTGGGGTCCGCCCAAAAATCCATACCAGACCCTTATCCGAGCACGCAACCTGGCAGGCCGCAGGAAAAGAGGGGGGGACGAGAGTGCGGCCCCCCCCTCCTGAACCGTACCAGGCCACATGCCCTCAACATTGGGAGGGTGATTTGGGGTAGCCCCCCAAAACACCTTGTCCCCATGTTGATGAGGACAAGGCCCTCATCCCCACAACCCTGGCCGGTGGTTGTGGGGGTCTGCGGGCGGGGAGCTTATCGGAATCTGAAAGCCCCCTTTAACAAGGGGACCCCCAGATCCCGGCCCCCCCTGTGTGAAATGGTAAGGGGGTACTTACCCCTACCATTTCACTAAAAAACTGTCAAAAATGTTAAAAATGACAAGAGACAGTTTTTGACAATTCCTTTATTTAAATGCTTCTTCTTTCTTCTATCTTCCTTCATCTTCTTCTTCTTCTGGTTCTTCTGGCTCTTCTGGTTCTTCCTCCGGCGTTCTCGTCCAGCATCTCCTCCGTGGCGTCTTCTATCCTCTTCTCCTCGGGCTGCTCCGCACCCATGGCATGGGGGGAGGCTCCCGCTCTTCTCTTCATCTTCTTCTTCATCCTCTTCTCTTCTTCCTTCTTCGCTTCTTCTCTTCTTCTCTTCTTCATTTTCTTCTCCGGACCGCTCCGCCCCCATGCTGGCATGGAGGAAGGCTCCCGCTGTGTGACGGCGTCTCCTCGTCTGACGGTTCTTAAATAATGGGGGGCGGGGCCACCCGGTGACCCCGCCCCCCTCTGACACACGGTGACTTGACGGGACTTCCCTGTGACGTCACGGGGAATGCCACAGGGAAGTCCGGTCATGTCCCGTGCGTCAGAGGGGGCAGGGTCACCGGGTGGCCCCGCCCCCCGTTATTTAAGAACCGTCAGACGAGTAGACGCCATCACACAGCGGGAGCCTCCCTCCATGCCAGCGTGGATGCGGAGCGGCCCGGAGAAGAAAATGAAGAAGAGAAGAAGAGAAGAAGGAAGAAGAGAAGAGGATGAAGAAGAAGATGAAGAGAAGAGCGGGAGCCTCCCCCCATGCCATGGGTGCGGAGTGGCCCGAGGAGAAGAAGATAGAAGACGCCGCGGAGGAGATGCTGGACGAGAATGCCGGAGGAAGAACCAGAAGAGCCAGAAGAACCAGAAGAAGAAGAAGATGAAGGAAGATAGAAGAAAGAAGAAGCATTTAAATAAAGGAATTGTCAAAAACTGTCTCTTGTCATTTTTAACATTTTTGACAGTTTTTTAGTGAAATGGTAGGGGTAAGTACCCCCTTACCATTTCACACAGGGGGGGGCCGGGATCTGGGGGTCCCCTTGTTAAAGGGGGCTTCCAGATTCCGATAAGCCCCCCGCCCGCAGACCCCCACAACCCTGGCCGGTGGTTGTGGGGGTCTGCGGGCGGGGGGCTTATCGGAATCTGGAAGCCCCCTTTATCAACATGGGGACAAGGTGTTTTGGGGGGCTACCCCAAAGCACCCTACCAATGTTGAGGGTATGTGGCCTGGTACGGTTCAGGAGGGGGGGGCGCACTCTCATCCCCCCCTCTTTTCCTGCGGCCTGCCAGGTTGCGTGCTCGGATAAGGGTCTGGTATGGATTTTTGGGGGGACCCCACGCCGTTTTTTTTTTTTTTTTTGGCGCGGGGTTCCTCTTAAAATCCATACCAGACCTGAAGGGTCTGGTATGAAATTTAGGGGGAACCCCACGTCATTTTTTTAAAAAATTTTGTCCGAGGTTCCCCTTAATATCCATACCAGACCTGAAGGGCCTGGTATGGAATTTAGGGGGTCTCCCACGTCATTTTTTTTTTTTTAATTTTGGTTCGGGGTTTCCCTGTGGGGAATGCCCATGCCGTTTTTATCAATGAACTTCTATGTGTATTGTCGGCAATGCAATAGCCGCGAGTAGTTTTAAATGGGTTTTTTCCTTCCAAATGTCATTTTGCTGTCAGACTGTTCTAAACACGGGAAACATGCGCCCCTTTACAGGCATACTATAGACACCCCCCAGGTATGAAATTTAAAGGGATATTACACTTTTATTGTTTGACTTTAAGCATTATTAAAATCACTGCTCCTGAAAAAACGGCCGTTTTTAAAACTTTTTTTTGCATTGATCCTTGTCCCCTGGGGCAGGACCCAGGTCCCCAAACACTTTTTATGACAATAACTTGCATATAACCCTTCAAAATTAGCACTTTTGATTTCTCCCATAGACTTTTAAAGGGTGTTCTGCAGCATTCGAATTTGCCGCAAACACCCCAAATTGTTGGCTGTTCGGCGAACTTGCGAACAGCCAATGTTCGAGTCGAACATGAGTTCGACTCGAACTCGAAGCTCATCCCTATTGTGTAAATCTAGTTGTCTTCTAATTGCTTTAAGCTCGACATGAGTAGTTCTATATCTTGGGAGTTTTTTTACATAACATCAATTATTAGACTAGTGTAGTTATTTAATTTGTCCATCATGGTTATGCACCATCCTGTCCAGGATGGAAACCATACCCATGCCTTATCTGGGGCAGAAAACATAGGTGGGTTTTCTCTCTTGTATTTATAAGTTAACCTGTGTACTGGACATGAAGTAACTTGTATGTGATGATCCTGAGTCTGGCCTAGGGCTGACATGACTGGTACCAACTGTGCTAAATAACACCATCCTTTCGCTCCTGCGGGAATTCATGGGTAACAAATTTTACCACAGCATATGTATGTATTGTTTCCCAATGAAAAGCTTCTTAGAGAACTATGTTGAGGCTCAGCTCCAGCCTCAAGCGCAGCACCAACATGTTTACCCACAAGTATCCCAGAAGTTGTATTCCTGTATGTAGTAAATTTACTAATGGTGTTGTTAAGGGATTGATTTTTATAACTACACAACTGACCTGTATATGTAAAATTACTAGTGTGGGTGGGAATTCCCTTTGAAATGTTAAATACGGACTTGGAGCACATACCTACTCCTTTGGATGTATTGCCTAACTGAACACACCACTCTGGTTCATGTGTCCTTCCTAAAGTGTAAAACATAATACTCTGATTGCAGTATCCTTCTGAGACAAGAAAAAAAGTGCGCAAATCCAGTCAAAAAACCACTATATGTGAATATAAAAATGCGCAAGCAAAAAATAATAAAAAACCTCAACATTAAATATGTGAATATATCAAACATAAAAAAATAAATCATATCAAACACGTGATTTAAAAAATGTATAAACCCAAGAAGAGTCCATGTAGCATCTAAAAGAACAAAATGAACAGAGGAAAGTCCTTATATAGTTCTCTAAGGAACAGGGCATCTAATCTTCAATCCAACAGTCTGAGATGAGATGTAAGAGGTGATAATACAAACTGCTTACCAGATATGTTTACATTTAGTGATCGGCTGTTTACCAGCATTGGTGATTTTTGGTTTCTTTAGAGCCCTTGCACACTGGGGCGGTTTGCAGGCGCTATTGCGCTAATAATAGCGCCTGCAAACCGCCCCGAAAGTGCCGCTGCTGTCATCCCAGTGTGCAAGCCCCGAGGGCTTGCACACTGGAGCGATGCGCTGGCAGGACGGTAAAAAAAGTCCTGCCAGCAGCATCTTCGGAGCGGTGAAGGAGCGGTGTGTATACCGCTCCTTTACCGAACCTGCCCATTGAAATCAATGGGACGGCGCGGCTATACCGCCGGCAATGCGCCTCTGCAGAGGAGCTTTGCGGTGGTATTTAACCCTTTCTCGGCCGCTAGCGGGGCGGTTTTACCGCCGACGCCGCCCCCCGCCCCAGTGTGCAAGGGCTCTTACAGTTCGTCAAGCATTAAAAGGTTACCGGAAACACCATTCTTTACCAGATGAGAGAACTCCATTTACTCCTAAAATACTTACTTCTCTTTGTATGATTACTAGCTCAATTTGTTTTTCAAGTTATGAGGCTATATTGTTTAATGCTGTTTTTACTCTAGCCTTTTTCGCGGCATTACACATTTCTGAAGTAGTCTTGAGTAGTAAAAAGAATCTTTCTGGTTTGTATAAACAGCATGTGACCTTGGAAGTTTAAAGATTTTTTTATTCGCTCTTGTGAAACAGATCAATTGGTCAAAGGTTTTTGGCTTCAATTATCATCTTGCCAAGGTTTCTCCAATTTGCCCTGTCATGCGTATGCATACTTAATTAAATAGTCGTCCTGTTGCGGAAAAAATGATTTTCATACATGAGGACAGGTCACCGTTAACCAAATTCCAAGTTAAGGCCGGGTTCACACCTATGCGAATTAGATGCGGGCTCCGTTTCAGGGCCGAATTCAGGCATAGATTCGGCCCTGATTCATCCCTAAAACGGGGAACAGGAATGCACAGCGCTCCTGTGCGATCCGCAGCGGATTCCAGTGTGAACCGAGCCTAATAGTGTTCTGACCAAATGTTGCAGGAATTAGAATTTAGGTAACAACCGAATTTCGTCATATTCTTTTAGAATCGGGGAGGCTACAGAAGCTGCTAGGATTGGTTTTGATAGTAAGGGTATAAAAGCTGTGGGCAGATGGAAGTCTGATTCTTACAAGCTTTATATAAGGCCTAATTCTGTTTTTTAATTATTATAGGTCGTCCGAGAGCGGTCTGGTTGTTAGGACGCTCGTTTGTTTACTAGGTGCACAAGAGAGTGGCTTCTTGTTCACACACCTCCAATTTGGGTTTGGATTCTTCGTTTAAAGTCTATTGGTGCGGAAGACGGGGCATGTTGTGGGAGGAATTATTGATTGAATTTGGTAGACTTCTTTTATTTTGGCCTGCTCCTGACATCTTAATTGTGCATTTGGGTGGGAATGATGTGGTACAACAAAAAACGTTGGCTTTAATATTAAATATCAAACAAGATATTCATTATATTAAGTTGTCTTGCAATAATTTGGTGATTTTTTTTTTTAAATCATTCCACATTTGCATTGGCTTGAGTCTATTGTATTAAAACCATTTGAGAAGGTTCGAAAAGGGGTCAATATAGCTATTGAGAAATTCATGCAGCCTATCTATGGGTTTTCATTCAGACATTTTGACTTGGAAGGTGGCCTTCTGGGTCTATATTGGAACGACAGGGTGCATTTGTCAGAAATTGGCCTGGACATCCTTAATTTTGAATTTTAAAATTGTATTAAGGGTAGCACAGTGGTGTAGTGGGTAGCACTCTCACCTAGCAGTAACAAGGGTCACTGGTTTGAATCCCAACCACAACACTACCTAAGTTTGCATGTTTGCATGTTCTTTGCATGTGCCTGTGTGGGTTTCCTCCAGGTACTCTGGTTTCCACACTCCAAAGACATTCTGGTAGGTTAATTGGCTTCTGTCCAAAAATTGGCTCTAGTATATGAAAGTTGGGGACCTTGGGTTGTGGGCTCCTTGAGGGTGGGGACCGATGTGAGTGTGCAATGTATGTGTGGAGCGCTGGGTAAATTGACATCGATATATAGGTACCTTAAATAATATAATGGATGAGCATCTTAATGAGACACAATGTACAGGGATAGGGGCAATTGTAGACACACACCCTCCCTCAGGATGGACTGGTGTCTTTATTCAACCTTACTAACTATATATTGAGATGGCTGCTGGCTTGTGGGAGGATGTGACAGGTGGGGAGGCTTAGGCTCTCACCTGTTGTTTGGGACAGGTGTTTTTAAAAAAATGAAAATTAATTTTAAATATGAAGTATATTTCAGCTTGAGTCTGAGTGGCTGAGCTGGGTTTAAATGTGTATAAGAATGTTAAAGTGGAGTTCCACCCAAAAAAAAAAAAAATTGGAGAAAATTTATTTTTTACTCACCTTTTAAATGCCTGTTGCTAGGGAGTCCCTCGTAATCTGCCTCCTTCGGCATCTGGGCTCTTGACGTCACTTCCCTCAGTGCAGGAGGGGAGATCAGATCTCCCCCCTCCCTCTAGGCAATCATCTGGAACACGTGACAGGTCCCAGATGATTGCGCGGCTCGTGCATGCGCAGTGGGTGCCCGGCTGTGAAGCCACAGCTGGGTGCCCACAATTACAATGCCGGCACCGCCGAGCGGAGGGGGAGACAGGCGGGGCTTCGTTCCCCTGCATCGCTGGACCCTGGGACAGGTAAGTGTCCGATTATTAAAAGTCAGCAGCTGCAGTATTTGTAGCTGCTGACGTTCAATTTTTTTTTAAGCGGAACTCCGCTTTAATATTGGTGAATTGGTGAATATATTTATTTACATTGTGTTTTTTAAATAAAAGCAATGGAAAAAGCCGCGGCCAAAAGAATTTATCCAAAATAAAATTGATTATTTAAAAATAAATAAATAAAATGTATATATAAATACATTTTGGTGTGTTGTTTTTTCCTTGTCAAAAGAAGTTTATTGAGTATACAATGTTATAAAGATACATAAAGATACATAAAGTAAGTTTACAAGGATCTATAAAGTAAGCTCATTGTTTTACAGTAGGGTTTATACAGGTAAATATCATGAAATTTCAAATATTAAACATTGGGTTCACGTAAACCTAAATTAAAGATATATATAATTTCCTTAGTTACTTTTGTAGGTATTTAAATGATTTATACCTACTATACATATTGTTTACAGGTAGAGTGTATATAGGTCAAATAAATTCTGATAATGAGCTTTAATCGTAAGGTGGAGAAAAGGAAAGAGAAAGAAGAAAAAGGGTTGAAAGGTAGAGGTATGGTCCACAAGGTTGTCTCGCTCGTCAGTTTATTATTCTTTTTAGTTCTCTTTGAAGCCTTAGAATGGGTGTCTCTGTAAGTCATTTAATTTGTTACCATGGCAACAGGATGGTGTGTTGTTTTTATTACTATGTTCAGGCCATCCTGTTTACGATCCCATCAAATATTGCAGTTAAAATTTAAATAATCATATATTCCAATCTTGTATTAGGGAGCACATCTACGTGTGTGTTGTTTACATTACACCCCATAAGCTTAAAAAAGGGAAAAAGAAAAAGGGGGTGTATAAAAAAATTGAGTAACAAGAAAGGGGGGGGTAGAAGCCAGGGTGAGAAAGCAAAAGGTATAAGGAAAGCTCCATCATGGTTAAGTGGAGACAGTGATAGGATTTCCTTTAGGCCCCTATCACACTTGTATGGCCAGAAAGTCGCGCTACTTTGACGTGACTAGAAGCAATGCCTGTGTAATCCTGAGGTCTATGGACCTCAAGTCGCATCAAAGTTGAACCAAAGTAGTGCAGGGACTACTTTGAAGTCGCTGCAACTTGAAGTGACACAGATATGAACGGTACTCTTTGGAATTCATAGGGTACAACTTGTCATGCCACTTTGCACTTTGCACAGAAGTGTGAAAGGGGCCTTAACCCAAGTCAGAAACTCAGATAAGTGTTGAAACTTGGAGCAAGCAGTCCAAGTTTAAGAAAGCAGTCCAAGTGTAAGGCTGCACCAACAGCCATTCCAGGCCTCTAATGGAATCTAATTCAGTTGTTCAATTTCCGAGGCAGGGTACAGAAGTTGATTTTAAATGGCGGGGAATGACCGTTCTGGCTACAGCGAGAAAGTGTCTAAGCACATCCTTTTTTGCTAACGGTAGAGGTCTAGGAATCATGGTCAGAAGGGCCAGCAGCGGTGATGGGTGGATAGATGTGTCCATAAGTTTACAGTATAAATCAAAAATGTGTTTTCAAAACATCCGCACAAGGAGGCAATCCCACCAGATGTGAATCATGTTTCCCTTTGAAGCATGGCATCGCCGACAGATATCAGCTATATCATGGTCAAAGTGATGAATAGTGGAAGAACACCTACACCATCTGGTTACCAATTTAAACCCTTTTTCTTGGGTTTTCATGACTAATGACATTTTGTGGGTCAGAACAAAGCATTTTGCCAGTGAAAGGCTGTTGGAGGTCTTTTTCCCATTTACGCATATACGAAGGAAGGTCTGGGTGAGCCGATGCCAAAAGAATAGAATACAGAAGAGAGACCGTGTGTTTTGGTAAAACCTCCTGTAGTTGCAGAGTTTCAAAGTTAGTTGGTTTGGCAGGGAAGTCTGGGAGCAATGAAATAGATTGTATTTACGACAAGGCCTGTTGCCTCTGCAACCACTGTGTAGAGTTACGGGAGGACATTACAGATGAAGAGGCTGCCATTTAATGACGGGTCTGACTGAAGGACCTGAGAGAGTCTTCTATGTTCCTGTTTATGCCTGAAAGGTAGGTAAGAAGACCAGTGTTCCAAAGAAGGGGGCCATAGGGCCCAGAAATTTTGATATTCTAAAGATAGGTATCGCAAGGTCCCACATGTACAGCGTTTGTCGAGTAAGTTCGACAGGAATTGAGAGGCCCTTGCGAAAAACAGGCAAGTTCCATGGAAGGGCTCAAAGATCTATAGGGTTCATGTGGCCTTCCAGTTGTACCCATAACTTGGATGAAGAGTGGTGAAACCAGTCAAGAATACATGTAAATATTGCTGCTTTATGGTATATAAAGGCATCGGGTACCCCTGACCTCACCCCGATACTTCGGGAGGGATAATGTCCCAAGACAAATTCTAGGCCAGACTGAGATCCAAATAAAGTTGGAAAACATCCGGTGGACTTTGCAGAAATACAAAGCCGGGAGATGGATTGGAATGATTTGAAACAAATATAAGAAGCAGGGAAGGATATCCATCTTAAGAGTGTTGATTCTGCCGAACCTTGAGAGTCTCTTAAATACATAGGAAGCTAAGTCCATTTGAATTTTGTGAAGCATTGGGAGAAAATTTTAAGAATATACTTTTGATGCTGAAGCTGGTATCCGAATCCCTAAATAGCGGATAGAAGACGGGCAGAACTTAAAGGGACAGTTGGTCAAGAGTCACGTCATAATCCTTTGCGATAGAGAGATATTGAGAAGTTCCAATTTACTATACTTAACCTTAAAGTTTCTGACTTTACCAAATTTCCTCATGCTGCTTTTTAACATGCTGTTTTGTAAATAAAAATGTAATGCCGGCACTTGTTTGCTTACCAATAAGGGGAATCCTGCTGATAGCAGATGGTTGTTAAAGTGATTGTAAGGGTTTTTTTTTTTTAATACCAAACATATCATACTTACCTCCACTGTGCAGCTTGTTTTGCACAGAGTGGCCCCAAACCTGGTCTTCTGGGGTCCTCCGATGGCTCTCGCCGCTCCTCCCCACATCAGATTGCCCTCTAGGAGAAGCGCTCTCCCGAGGGGGTTACCTTGCCGGCGCACTCCTGAGTCCAGCATTCGCCGTTCATTGACGCCGAATGTATGACTCGGCCCACCCTCTGACGCCTGCGTCATTGGATTTGATTGACGGCAACGGGAGCCAATGGATGCACTGCTATCAATCTATCCAATCAAGAGCCCCAGGCAGAGAGACAGCGCTCCAGGGCTCAGGTAAGTAAAATGGGGGGCTGGGGGTCACTGCCAGGTGTTTTTTCACCTTAATGCATAGGATGCATTAAGGTGAAAAAACATGAAGGTGTACAACCCCTTTAAGGACGCTGTGGCCAACCAACTATTCTGAATATACAAAACAAATGCCGAAGATTTGAAACTAATTTCTAATTTTGTTTCGTATCTTTGGCATTTGTACATTTTTTTACTGCTATTCCAAATAAACAAAATTAATGCTGTAGATAAAAAACAAATTCTAAAATTTGTCTCGTATCTTGGGGACCCCCATGCTGTTTAAAAAAAAAATAATGCTATTCCAATTCTTTTTGTATATTTGGAATAGCATTAATTAAAAAAAAAACAGCTTGGGGGTCCCCCCAATCCATACCTGACCCTTAGGTCTGAGGCATTTTAAGAGGAACCCCATGCCAAGATTAAAAAAAAATGGGTTCCCCCCCCCCCAAATCCATACCAGACCCTTATCTGAGCATGCAGCCCAGCAGGCCAGGAAAGGGGGGGAGCAAGCACCATTCCCTCCTGAACCATACCAGACCAAATGACCTCAACATGGGGGGTATTTTGGGGCAGGGGCACTCCCTCCAAAGCACCTTGTCCCTATCTTAATGAGGACAAGTGCCTCTTCCCCACAACCCTGGACCCGGAGGTTGGGGGGATCTGCGGACAGGGGGCTTATCAGGATCTGGAAGCCCCCTTTAAAAATGGGAGCCCCCAGATCCTGCCCCCTATGTGAATGAGTAGGAGTACATAATACCCCTACTCATTTACCAAAAAAGTGTCAAATATAAATAAAAACACAAACATAGTTTTTGAAAAGTCCTTTATTTAAAAAAAACAAACAAGAAAAAATCCACCAATATAAATCCAGCGTCAATCATGGTGAATGCCGACCAACAACCTGAAAAAACAATAAAAACGCTTGCCTCCTGGTGACTGACACAGCTCTGGTTCCCACTGACGGTAAAAAAAGAAAAGAGGTAGGGTCACTGGTGACAGACCTGTAGGGCCTGGTATGGATTGGGAGGGGACTCCCACGCTGTTTTATTTTTTATTTTTAAAGCCAAGCCTGAATCATGCTAACATTCTGTTGTCAGCGGGGAATCCTGCTGACAGCAGATGAGTCATGGTTGTTAAAGAAACTGGGACAGCCTAGCTGCCCGGTCCAATTCTTCACAATGAATTTGGATTGATTCGATATTTTCAATTTAAATACTTTGAATCCATTGGAAAAATGTAAATCCAGTCAAAAACAAATAAACAAAACAAAACAAATTTAGTTGCGAATGCAACAAAACAAAATTGGCAACTTAACGAATCAATCCGAAAATAAATTAAACACATTTTTTTCATTCAGCACATATCAAATAATGACCTGGGGGAGGTGGTGAAGATTTTTTGATGGGAGGTGAGATTTTTTTTTTTTGGAAGGGGGGGGGGGGGGGGTGAAGACTTGTGAGACTTGGTGGGGGGGAAGATTTGTGCTGGAAGGAATAATTTCAACAAAGCAGGAAATATTTGTACCAGGAAAAGGTGGAAATTTTTGCATGTTTGTTTGGCTTCCATAGGAAATTTGTACTTTGGGGAGTGAACATGCATGTTAGTGCTGTATTTGTTTTTCAGAAGGGGGGGGTTTGGTGAGAGGGTAGAGAGTATTGCTTGCAGTGTGGGGGATATATTGCTCCCCCCTGATACCTGTGCTCTGTGCGTTACACACCCCTGATGCCTGAAATTTGTGTGTTACACACCGATGACGCCTGCATCCTGTGCATTACATACTCCTGACCCCTGCATTCTACAATATGCCCTCCTGACTCCTGAACTCTGTATGTTACACACCCCTGACCCCTGCACTCTCTGCAATTATATACCCCTGATCCCTACATACCACAAACACCTTTGCTCTGTTTTACATACCACTTACCCCTGCACTCTACAGTACACATCCTTGATCCATGCTCTCTTGCATTATACACTCCTAATCCCTGCTTTCTGTGTGTCATACACCCCTGACCCCCTGCAGTCTGTGCATTACAGTTTCCTGCATTATATACATTATATTGTATGTCATGTTTGAAATGTTTTGTGATATGCCTTTAAATGTTATATGTATTATTCTGTCCCTGGCCCCTTTCCATAACTTAGTTTCATCCAGTATAGATAGCTCCAGCCTTTATTCATTTTTCCCAGTAATGCATCTCAGCCACATGTCTCATGCAGTGGATCACATTATGATCTTTTGACCGATCCAATGTTCATTGTTTTTAGATGCTCACAGTTTATGGATTAAACTTCACAAGATCTGCAAGGTGTCGTCTAGATCAAGTCACTGTCTGTTAATCCAGCTAAAATTGGATTATTGATATCTCATCACAACTGTAAGTTACAGAGATCACAATTTCAATGTTTAGATTGGAGAGGCAGAACACTCAAAAAATCATTAGAACGACAAGTCAAAAGATCGTTAGAAAGATCAGTGAAATGTCCTTCATAGGATCCTTGCTAGCTCTGGGTACACAGTGAGATGTTATATGGACACTGGAAATAGCAGCCATTATTACACAAGCCTGTATGTGTCTGCAAGCAAGTCTCAACATAGCACTCATCAGCCACAGGACAATAATACCGCTGTGAATGTTCATACAACTGTGCCATACAAACAGTTTATACACTGCCTCTGTATGCATTAGCACATTGAATTTTGTCTGTGAAATCTTATAAGAAAGTCAAAGTAAACCTTTCTGCAACTGCACTCTTAAAAAGTTCAGGCATTGTATGGAGAACCAACATATGACAGTCTGTGCAATAAATGTTAGCCCTCTGCAGCTAGAGGGGATCCAAAACAACGGGGATGGTGTTGTGCAAAAGAACAAACAACAAAATCCAGCGCTGCGGGGTGATGGCAACAAACCACTTGAGGCATACCTCAAAGAAGTCATAAAAATGTCTATGTCATGGTTTGTGTAAAAAGATTTATTGCAAAATGAAAGTATTCCAAGAATGGAAAGGGTTAAAACATGGCTGACAGATAATCAATGTTAAACATCATGCTTGATATTGAACTTCAATCTCACCCAAACCTCGGCAGGCTGACTTGGGCATATCAAGGCCGATGCTGAGGGCAACGAAAAGGTGTATAGGTGCCAGATGTCGCATGGGCATCCACCCAATAAAAGAAATGACAGACCACTGGTGGAAACCGTAAGGGTCGGTGATGTGGAGAGGCCCCAATAGACCAGACATTGGACTTCAAACCGCCGGAGGATGCAGCTGATCTAGTCAGTGGCGCACTGGATGTGACGTCACCAACGCAGAGCGATGTTGAACCGACTCACCACAACAAGGCTTGGGATGGAACAAAGATGCAGATGGAAAGCTGTCAGCAGGCTATAATACTGATAACGCATTTCGAGCGTGGCCCTTTATCAAATCATGTGGATTGGACAGCCTGGAAAGTTTAAATAGAAGGTAAGGGGGCATAGAAATTAGGTCTTCCTACTTTCTGCAAATGTAGCATAGGAAACCTGAGCCAGGCACCTCAAATTGATAGATTTCATACTTCTGGAAATACTTTACTATTAACCCTCTCACAATGTTTGAGCAAAGTAATATACAATCTGGGGAAACTAATATACAACCAGAATCAGAACTCCTTCCAGATCAGGAATTAAACCCTGAATTAACAAAAGAGAAAAACGCTTAACAAAACCAACCTGGAAAGTGCACGAGAATCTTAAAGATGTCAAGGAAGAACTGCTGTAAACATCAATGACTTATGGTCTAATACTGTTAAATGCATGTCTGCTCTTTCCCAACAATCTCATGAGCCATTACAACTGGAGGGTGCTATCAAGCAATTGAATGTTGCTTATGAGAGTTATCAAAGACTGTGTGTTAAATATACTGATCTCTTAAAGCGGTACAATACTCAAGGCTCAATCTTAAAAGAGACAATTTAGTGGTGCAAACAAAGACAAAGGCAGAAGTGAGAATAACACAGCTTCATGAATCCAGATCTTATTGCTCTGTATCTACTAGATGCTCTACAAGATCTTTCAAATCCCTACAAGCAAGATCTTCTACACTCAGTCAACAACTCATAAAGGCCCAGTGCAGATGCCGAAGCTTCTAAAATTCAGGCAGCTTTCGCCCAACAGAAAGCAGAGATGGAGGCTCAAGCTGCACATCAGAAAGCAGAGAAGGAAACTGAAGCCACATGGTAGAAAGCAGAAGTTTTGGAGAAACAATGTGAGCACCCCCACAGCCATGGCAAGGTTAAGGGTCTTAGAACAAGCTGCTAGTGAATGCGAAAGAGACAACAGTTGCAGACACTGAGTTGTATCTTATGCCTCAGTTTCTTCACATACCTCTCCAGAACATCAACTCCCTGTCACAGCAACCAAAGCACTCAATCAAAGTCTCTCTGCACCTACTGTACCTCAAGACAATTTGCCTTTATATCTTTCAATACATCAGACTGCAGCATCATAGCAAGCAGCAGACACTGGTATGCATATAATAGGCTGTCCACCTTACTTTGGCAATAACCAAATACCTCCTAGCAAGTGCACTGCTCTACAGCTACTTACCAACATGTCAAGGAACTTTAAGCCAGTTCCAGCATTGAATACCTTAGCACCAACATATGTTCCCAAGTCACTCAACGTCAATGCCCCAGCCATCACAACTAACTCTGTTCCACCTGCAGTCATGTACCCAAAGACTAAAAACACGGGCATGTCACAGTTTGCTAAATACATGCTCCACAGAGAGCTCACTAAGACATGCCTTACCAAGTTTGATGACAAGCCTGAAAATTACAGAGGCTGGAAATCCACCATTGATGCCACAATGAGTGACCTAGACATCAATGCCACAGAGGAATTAAATCTGCTCATCAGATGGCTAGGTCCCCAGTCTACTGAACGCATCAGGAGGCTCAAAGCAGTTCATATTGACAACCCTGTTGCAGGCCTTAATGCTGCTTGGGACAGACTTGAACGTACCTTTGGCAGTCCAGAGGCCATTGAAGATCACTTATTCAAAAGGCTGCAAAGCTTCCCAAAGATTTCTTCTAGAGACAATCTAAAATTTCAAGAATTCAGTGATGTTCTATTAGAGCTTCGGCTTGCTAAGGCTGACATCAACCTACCTGGCCTACCTGAATGTTATATTAGAGCTTCAGCTTGCTAAGGCTGACATCAACCTACCTGGACACCAACCTACCTACTTGGATCAAAGTTGCATCAAGTTGCCTTTCCTCCTTTTTCCTACTTCTGCGAGTTCATCAAAAGAATTGCAAACACTAAGAATGACCCAAGTTTCTCCTATGGTGACTGTAACCCTCTCAGTTCACCCTCTCCAAGACCTACAAACACACGTATGACACACAGAGACCATAGACGTCCAGTGTTAGTGACAAGGACTACCTGCACCTGCTACAGTTCTTGAAAAGACTGATCAAAACAAGAAAATTGAGAACCCAAATTGCCAATGTCCGATACATAACAAACCACATCCACTTAAGAAATGTATCGGCTTCAGAAAGAAAACCCTATAAGAACGTAGCTTTTAAAGAGATTTGGGGTTTGCTACAAATGCTGTGCCTCCACAGAACACTATGCAAGGGACTGTAAAACCATTATCAAATGTATAGAGTGTGACAGTGATGACCATTTGCAAGCTCTTCATCAATATCTGCACAACTCTACTATGCTCACAAACAATCTTCCTGAGGCAAAGCAAGGCGGGGAGCACACAGATAAAACAGCACCTTCCACCTCAGTGTTCTCTACTTGTACAGAAGTCTATGGGAAGGACCCTGTGACAAATCCTGTGCAAAGATATGCTTGGTTCGTGTATACCCCAAAGGTCAACCTGAAAAGTCCATAGGACTGAATACTATTCTTGATGATCAGAGTAACAGATCTCTTGCAAGAACACAGTTTTTTGAACTGTTGAACATAACAGGAGATTATCTACCTTATACCCTAAGCACTTGTTCTGGCACTACAGAAGTCTTAGGTAGGAGAGCCAGTGGTCTTGTAGTTGCTCCTCCGAATGACAATGTGGAAATATCCTTGCCCACTATCACTGAGTGCAACCAGATTCCAAGCAGCAAAGAGGAGATCCCTACTCCTGAAGCTGCCTTTCACCTTTCCCACTTGAAGGACATAGCCAACCAAATACCAGCCATCGACAAACATGCTGATATCCTGCTGTTACTCTGCCGAGACATCTTAAGGGTGCACAAAGTTTATCATCAAATCAACGGTCCACACAATGTACCATATGCTCAGTTTCTGGATCTAGGCTGGGTCATCATGGGCAATGTCTGTCGAGACAAAGGCAGAAGGTCTTACTTAGTCTCTTCCTTTAAAACACCAGTCCTTTCAAATGGACAAACTACTTGTTCTGCAAAAAGACCACATCAATACAATGTGAAAGAAAGACTGTTTGAAAAAGGTGCATGACGACACATCATACAAGATGATAAGAAAGCTCTTAATTTCTGGGATGACAACATCGGCAACACAGTGTTCGTGGTAACCACTAAAGACAATGAGCTGGCAACTACCATGGAAGACAAAGAATTCTTGAAAACCATGAGTAAAGAGCTCTATCAAGATGATTCCAACAGTTGGGTAGCACCTCTACCATTTCGTACCCCAAGAAAGAGACTACCAAAGAACAGAGAACACGCTAAATCATGGTTTGTTTCTTTAAAGCGCAGTTTGAACCGGAAGACTGAGATGAAAAAGCACTTTGTGGACTTCATGCAGCAGGTGTTTAATAGAGATCATGCTGAGCATGCACCTCCTCTTAAGGAAGGGGAAGAATGTTGGTACCTACCATGCTTTGGTGTCTACCATCCTCGCAAGCCTGATCAGATTAGGTTGGTCTTCGACTCAAGCACTCGTCATGAAGGTATCTCCCTTGCTGTTATGGCTGATATTCAGCAAATTTTCCACTGTTTCATCATCCGTGAAGACTGCAGAAACTTCCTCAGGTTCCGATGGTACCGCAATATTGATGTCAATGATGAAGTCATAGACTACCGAATGAAGGTACATGTTTTTGGTAACAGTCCTTCTCCTGCAGTAGCAATTTATGGACTGAGGAAACAGCTCAAGAGGGTGAGAAAGAACTTGGATCTGATGCATGACAGTTCATCGAAAGGAATTTCTATGTAGACGACAAACTCAAATCTCTGCCTATGGAAAAAGAAGCTATTGACATTTTCACTAGAACCTCTGCAAACCTCAGACTTCACAAAATCATCTTCAACAGCAACAAGGTCATGAGAGCCTTTCCTTCTGATGACTATGCTATCAGTGTGAAGAAATTCCAACTAGGATCTGACCTTTCCAGTACGCAACACAGTCTTGGATTGCTTTGGAATGTTAAGCAAGACACATTCACATTTCAAGCTTCAGTCTGTGACAAGCCCTCCACAAAGCTAGGAACTGCATTTATGATCTGTTGGGTTTCATAGCACACCTCTCACCATTCAGGGTAAGATACTGCTGAGACAACTTACGTCTGAAAGCTCAGACTGGGATACCCCCTTACCCAAGAAAAAACAACAAAGGTAGGGATTCTGGAAACAGTCTCTAAAAGCATTAGAACAACTCCAGATACCACGCAATTATACCCTAGTATCCTTAAAGAATGCCTTCAGAAGATTTGTTTCTGTGCGAGGACCTGTAAAGTTACTTAAATCTGACTGTGGGACTAATTTTATAGGAGCAGAAAAGATACTGAACTTCTTGAATGACAACAGGTGTAAATGGGAATTCAACCCACCTCATTCCTCTCTCATGGGAGGCTCTTGGGAATGCATGATTGAAGTTGCAAGAAAAATCCTGGACTGACTCTATGCTACTGGACCAGAAAACTTCCCAGCTTACCCAGGAAGTCTTAGTCAATCTTCTTGCAGAGGTGTCTGCTATAATCAATGCAAGGCCTCTGGTCCCTGTGTCCTGAGATCCAGAGTCTCCAGTATTGCTCACTGCAGCAACTCTTCTTACCCAAAAAATTGGGATAGCCACTATTCCCACAGACGAACTTGATTACCCTAACGTTTACAAGCATCAATGGAAATGGGTTCAACATCTTGCTTATGTGTTGTGGAACTGCTGGAAGATGGAGTACCTTTCTAACCTTCAAAGTCGCAGTAAATGGCAAACTAGCACACCCAACATACAAGTAGGAGATATAGTTTTCTTGAAAGAGACAGATTCCCATCGCAACCATTGGCCTATGGGTCTTATTACAAAGACTATGCCAAGTAACGACGGAAAAGTACGGAAAGTAGAAGTTAAAGTAATGAAAGAAGGTTCTGCACACCATTCCTTCAGGCCTATAAAAGAACTAGTACTTATTTTGCCCAAACAGGAAGACAAGTCTCACAAGTCACCAACTTGATTCAAAGGGAGGTAAAAAGGATTGGTGCATGTTGCTGCCTTCCCCTCTAAAGATGGATTTTTTCCTTGTCACAGCCTGGACCTTCGAGACCAGCATCTGCAAGTATTATGTTAATGTTTGCATTGTTTTCCTTTGTTCTTCCCTTCCCTCTTGTTTTGCAGATGTTCCTGGAAAAGAATCTTCATTTGCTTATATTTAAACTTTAGACTAAAGTTGTTAATAATAGAAAACATAGATTTTGACAGGGAGTGTCATGTTTCACATGCTTTTTGATATGCCTTTAAATGTTATATGTATTATTCTTTCCCTGGCCCCTCCCCATAGCTCAGTTTGGGTACATATGTCACCATGATTTTACGGTACGTTTTAAATATTTTTACCCAGAATGATTTAAATTGGGGACAATCCCACCACACGTGGAGCATAGTCCCTGTCTAATTGTGGCATGTCCAACAACTAACAGGAAGTGTAGGGTTAAAATAATAATAATTAATGGTAGCAGGGCACTTGTACGATATTGTGATAAGTTTAAACCCTTTCTCTTGAATCTTCTTTGCTACAGATAATTTGTGGGTCAGAATATAACATATTTCCCAGTCTTGGATGGAATATTATATGCCTTTATGACCTTGATTTGAGTATTGGGGTCCACATTGGGAACTGAGCAGATAGATTGCACTGGACAACCTCATGCACAGTAGGAATATGTCGGGATATACATAGAGAATTGCACATTTTTATGCATTTATTGTGAGTGCTTTTTTGGCATTCTATATTATTTAAATCTTCTATGAAGAGAACACTATTATTTTTATTTTTGTTTGCATGTAACCTTACCTGTGAGTTTGGAGCTGCTGGAGAAGGAGAATACAGAAGTGAAATGGAAGAGATATCCCTTTGGTTATGATGATATATACCTTTACGACCTTGATTTTATATTGGGTCCACATTTGGAGGTGAGCAGATATATAGAGAAGCCCGGAGCAAAGTAAGAAATACATAGGCGAAGGGCGGACATGACAGGGTTAACAGGGAGATGGTATCATGAGAAAGGGAAAATGTTTGGTGCCGAGGGGGAGGGGCCATGGAAGGTGTTAAATTTTGTCCCCGCCCTGATGAGTCATCACAAGCGTGGGGGAAAGTTCCAGGGAGCAGACAGCATGGCTGATGTGGAGAGGATCTTGGCCCAGCTTAGGGAGGAGGCAGCGGCGCGGGGGGCTTCATGGCTATAGGACACTCTGGGGACTGTGTTACAAGGCTTTGAGCCTTTGCCAGGTACGAGGGGACGGAGGTCCAGACCGCCGGATCGGTTCTCCCCGGACCGCAATGCGGGACCGCAGCGGAGGGTGTGGGGTGGTGATTCTGCTGGGACCCTGTCGGGTCCGGCGGCGTAGCGGGCAGCGTTAGTGGCCAGGGGGAGCCCGGTTAGTGTTCTAGGACAGCAGGGGGGATCGAGCAGTTCATTGCAGGCCCCTGGGGGGAACATGCGGCCTACAAGGCGCAGGGACAGTGTGAGTGCGGGCCCCTCCCCCACCATCAGGAGACTGTCACAGGAGACCGGACACGCTGTGCAGAGGAGGATGGCGTCACAGGGGACAGGACACATGGAGCAGAGGGCTATGGTGGCAGTCCCTGGGCTTTCTAACACTGCAGCAGGGGACCGAAAAGAGAACGATCGTGGGAGGAGATCAGGATTGGTGCATGGGAGAGCGGAGGCTGGCAGGACTGAGGTTCAATGCACTGGTCCTGGCAAGGCTGTCCAAAAAATCATCAGAGGGCTATGCTGCGCGGAGGCAGGGTCGGAGGTCAGCAGTTCTAGCGGCAACCAGGGCTGCATCGCATGGTGGGCCATCATCTGAGGAGGAAGAAGGATTGGAGCTGAGGTCCCCAGGAAACCAGTCCGGATCTGATGAGGAGGCGGGGCCATTAACCGGGAGCGTGCAGTCGGAGGAACACGGATGATCGGCTGAGGGGTCCACGCCTGTGCAGCCGGGTAAGTTACCTTCTTCTATGCATGTGTGGGAATGTCTGATACTGTTGGAATTAGTAGTGGCTTAGCTGGGTCCGCTCCGGGTGCGGGGGTTTCGGGACCGTCCGGGGGGACTGCTGGGTTATTGGGGTTTTTTGGCCGGAATAAAGGACCTGGTACAGAAATTTGAGAATGCGGAAAGAGTCGCAGCTGGGCCAGCATCGGCATGGGTCTCACAAGTGGGAGTGCCGGGGATGCCGGTGCGGCTGGAGGGAGCTTGGTGGTGCCAGTTGTTGCGCCTAAAATCCCTGCTCCTGCTGTGGCGTCAACGGTGGGTAGTTCCCCGCAAGGGGACGTTAAAGGCAGAGGGAAGGCGGGACATCGTCAGTTTGGGAGATGCAGCAAAATGTGAAGTATATGTCTGCTTTGAGGGACCACTGGGAGCTCATCTGAAACAGGAGGTGCGGGAAAAACTGTGGAAAGGTGAGTACGTTGAGATATTTTCCCTGCTGCTTTTAAAAAAATGTAACCTGGACAGGGTAAAACCGGATGATTCCAAGAAGGAGGACGAGGAACTGGTTACATGCGTTCGCGATAATGGCAAGTGTCATAGGGGAGAAGAATCCCGAACATTATTCGGGGATCTTCTGCTAACAGGATGCTATAGGGGAGGCCTACAGGGTTTATGGCGGTACAGGATGGCTGCGGTATGATTTCGTCAACGCAGAGCGGTAAGGCCAGAACTGAGATGGGATCACAAGGACATCAGCTTGTGGATGCGCCTGATGACGTCACCGAGGGCTCCCAGCCAGTTTTTTCCAGGAGGGGCCGGTGGACCTTCGGCCCAGGGACAATCGGCCGAAAACAAAAAAGGGGTATGTTGGCAATATAATTCAGGGACCGGTAAGTTTGGAGGTGCATGTTGGTACAAGCATGAATGTTCTGGGTGCGGAGGAACTCATCCGGGGTCCAGATGCTTTAAACAGGAAAAAAGGCCGCGCTGGAGAGGCTGAAAACTGGAGGGAGGACCCCGGTGAAGGTGCGCAGAATGCGGCCGTTCCTAAGTAGGTATCCGGACAGGGAGGCGGCGAGGTTGTTAGAGTCAGGTTTTACAGTAGGTTTTGGGATTTCGTGTAATTTAGAGGTTGTTCCCCCCGTTCCGCGCAATTTGAGGTCAGCAATGCAACATCCGGACGTGGTTTCGGAGAAACTAAATAAGGAGGTGGCTTTAGGGAGAATGGGGGGTCCTTTCCCATTACCGCCTTTTGCCGATTTGGTAGTATCCCCGTTGGGGGTGGTGCCAAAGAAAGAACGGGATAAGTTTAGGCTCATTCATCACCTCTCCTTCCTGAAAAGGGGATCGGTGAATTATGCAATTGATCAGGCAGATTGTTCAGTGTCTTATACATCATTTGATGCTGCGGTGGGGTGGGTACGGCGTTACGGCAAGGGAGCGTTAATGGCTAAGGCAGATGTGGAGTCAGCCTTTCGGCTTCTTCCGGTTCACCCGGATAGTTTCCGGTTGCTGGGATGCCATTGGAATAACCAATTTTATGTGGACCAATGCTTGCCGATGGGCTGCTCTGTGTCGTGCGCATTATTTGAACAGTTCGGTTCTTTTGTAGAATGGGTAGTACGGGATGTGTCAGGCATGAATTTGGTTATCCACTATTTGGACGATTTCCTTTGCATAGGACCAGCTGCTTCCAGAATCTGCGCGGTGCTCCTGACATCGCTGGAGCACATAGCGGATAGGTTTGGCATTCCATTGGCGCCCGAGAAGACGGAAGGACCTGGTAAGGTCATCAGTTTTCTGGGCATTGTCCTGGACTCGGTGGCAATGGAATGCAGGTTACCAGAAGATAAGTTGGCGGACCTAAAAAGGGAAATCGCAGGTATGATTGGGTTGCGCAAAGTTCAGCTTCGAGATTTGCAATCGCTATTAGGTAAGCTGAATGGTGCGTGCTGCAGTTTGCCAATGGGGAGGGTTGTTTGCCGCAGGCTAGTGGCCAGCACAGCTGGTATTCAGTCCCCAAGGCACTATGTGAGATTGAGAAAAGAACACAGGGAGGACTTGAGGGTATGGCATACCTTCTTGGAATCCTTTAATGGACGGGCGCTATGGATGTCGGAGCCAGTCAGCAACTTTGACCTCGAACTGTTCACGGATGCGGCCGGTTCCACAGGTTATGGGGCGTTCTTTCACGGGCAGTGGAGTGCGGGTACATGGCCGGGGGAATGGATTGAAGTGGGTTTTACAAAAAACCTAGTGCTGCTGGAACTGTTTCCGGTGGTTTTAGCAGTTGTATTGTGGGGTGGGGCCTTTAAGGATCGAAAAGTGCGGTTTCATGGGTACAATTTAGGTGTGGTGCAAGTGATTAACAGGATTACTGCATCATTCCCGCCAGTGATTAGGTTGTTACAACACTTGGTTTTGAGACGTTTGCAGTTGAATGCTTTCATTCATGCAGTAAACCTCCCGGGTGTGGAGAATGTTATCGCTGATGCGCTGTCTCGCTTCCAGTGGGACAGGTTCTGCGAGTTGGCGGCGGAGGCGGAGCGGCACAGGGTGCCTTGTCCCGAATGGTTGTGGGGGATAGCATTGGCTTCGTCGCCGGATGGATCAGGAAGTCGGTAAGTGAGGTGACCTGGTCAGCATACTCGAAAGTATGGCATGAGTGGCAGGCGTTGGTGCAAGAGGTGGGTGATGAGTCGGTGGATGGTGCAGTGGGGCTCCTGGTGTATTATGTGGCGAGAATGATGGAGGAGGGAGTGCCTGCATCGGCACTGCATAAGCAGTTAGCGGGTTTAGCTTTTTTGTTCAAATTACAAGGCCAGCCTGACTTTACAAAGGATTTCTGGGTGAGGCAGGCGATGAAAGGCTATCGGCAATCGGTGGTTCGTACGGACTCCAGGAGACGATAACCTTTCAGATTTTAACAGGTATGGTAGCACAGTTGGTGGGGGTTTGTTTCTCTGACTACGAGTGCACCATGTTTACGGCGGCATTTTTGCTGTCTTTCTTCGGGGCATTTCGTATTGGGGAATTGGTTAGTCCGTCAAAGAAGGTACAAGGGGGAATTGGGATACAGGAGGTGACATGCGAAAAGGATGTTTTGTTATATTTTCGTAGGTCAAAGACGGATCAAATGGGTAAAGGGAGGTTGGTGCAGGTTTCCCAGTGCCGGGTTCGGCTTTGTGCCCAGTGGAAGCGGTTAAGGGATTTATGGGTATCCGCCAAAGGGGGGGTCCCTTGTTGGTGCATTTCGATGGGGTTCCGTTATCACGTTATCAATTTGTGGCCGTATTTAGAAAATGTTTAAGGGCTTTGGGTTTGAATGAGAAGGAATTTTCGTCTCATTCCTTTCGGATTGGGGCTGCGACAGAGGCGGCTAGAAATGGGATGGATGCAGAGGCTGTAAAACGCATAGGGCGGTGGGAATCGTGGAGGTTCCAGATATATGTTAGGTCTCATCTGGTGGTGGGGCTGTAAAATGTTAATTGGGAAGAATCCTGTTCATATTGGGGGTTAGGTTTGCAGAATACTGGTGATCATGGGTATTGTTTTTGGGTCATTTTCTTTACAGGTTCAGCGGCAGGCCTGGTTTGGATATTGGGCCATTCCTTTGTGAGCTACGGGGCCAGGAGGGGAGATGTGAGATTTGAAGGTAGACAGTTGGGTTTTTCATAGGAAGGAAGCCTGCATTAAGTGGTTTTGGTTCCCGGGTATGTTGTGGGGAAGATTGATTTCTGAGGTGCAGCGTTATGCGCTTAGGACAGGGCACCGGATGTTTTAGTTTTGCATTTAGGGGGCAATGATTTGGGGGTGAGATCTATGGTGTATATATCGCGGGACATCAAATTTGATGTCTGGCGTTGGATGCAGGAGTTTTCAAAGATGGTTATAGTTTGGTCCGACATGGTGGCTCGGACAACATGGAGGATGGCCAGGTCGTTTGAGGGTGTTAATAGGGCACGGAGGGAGATTAACCGGGAGGTGAGTAAGTTCATGGTGAAGAATGGGGGATTGGCTATTAGGCATTTGGAATTAGAGTTCGAAACTTGGAGGTACTTGAGGAGAGATGGCGTTCATTTAAATGATGTGGGTATTGATCTGTGGGCGTTGGGACTGCAGGACGGTATCCAGAGAGCTATTTGGGTGTGGAGGTGCACCAAAAGGTAAGGTTGTTACCTTTGGGTGCTGTGGCGGGCGTTTTGGTCTTTGCAGGGGAAAGAAGATATGGCACAATGAGAATTTCGGGAACTAGCGTTGCTATGGTCCTGATGGTACTGATGGTGGTTTCCGGATAACGGAGGTTAGACGGAAAGTGTTAATGGGGGCACTGCGGTCATTGGTTGTCTCTGAGCCAGCTTGTCGGCTTGAGGCCTATTATTTCATTAAGAGAAGGGCCGCAGTGCAATATGGTTATGTTACTGATGTTTTACGAATCTCCTGCAAAGACCAACGCTAGATAGATGAGGAATCTTTGAATAACAGATGTGTTTTTGTTATGGTATTTATTGTTTAATAAAGTAGGCTGCTACGGCCTTTTATAACTCCAACCCTCTGGTCTGGTCTTGATTGTTTAGAATAAGGTTAAGAGGTTGGGGTTTTTTAGGTAATGGGAATCACATCTGTTATACAACAGTCAAGAGAAGCCCGGAGCAAAGTAAGAAATACATAGGCGAAGGGCGGACATGACAGGGTTAACAGGGAGATGGTATCATGAGAAAGGGAAAATGTTTGGTGCCGAGGGGGAGGGGCCATGGAAGGTGTTAAATTCTGTCCCCGCCCTGATGAGTCATCACAAGCGTGGGGGAAAGTTCCCGCCCACCCTCCCTAAAAAAAAAAAAATTGGAAAAGTGAATTGGGTAGTTTTGGTTGTGTGTTTTTTCTTTTTCTTTTCCAAAACAGGTTCGTGGAAGTTGGATGTCGTAGCAGTGGCGGGCGTTTTGGTCTTTGCAGGGGAAAGAAGATATGGCACAATGAGAATTCCGGGAACTAGCGTTGCTATGGTCCTGATGGTACTGATGGTGGTTTCCGGATAACGGAGGTTAGACGGAAAGTGTTAATGGGGGCACTGCGGTCATTGGTTGTCTCTGAGCCAGCTTGTCGGTTTGAGGCCTATTATTTCATTAAGAGAAGGGCCGCAGTGCAATATGGTTATGTTACTGATGTTTTACGAATCTCCTGCAAAGACCAACGCTAGATAGATGAGGAATCTTTGAATAACAGATGTGTTTTTGTTATGGTATTTATTGTTTAATAAAGTAGGCTGCTACGGCCTTTTATAACTCCAACCCTCTGGTCTGGTCTTGATTGTTTAGAATAAGGTTAAGAGGTTGGGGTTTTTTAGGTAATGGGAATCACATCTGTTATACAACAGTCATGCAGCGGGTGGCTGGTGAGACAGCACAAAAAACATTTTTAACACATTGGTAATGATCACTTGACTATGGGAACTCTGGACTTTCACTTATATTTATTTATTGTTTTTTTAGTTTTGCACTTTAATTTTTTCGCTACATCTTTATTAGTATCATTAACATATACAAAATACACAGGCAACATTTTTTTTTCAAAAACAAAATGACAATAGTAAACATGCATACTATATGAATATTAAATATCTTTGGGTTATGGTGCCCTCTGAAAAGCAATCTACAGCGGTTCATTTTCAGAGTGTTTGAAAGGCAGCTGGGAGACGATATGTTGCCTCCTCACTGTCTGTGTAAACCCTGTAAAACCAACAACACTGTGCAGCAACTGTGTGCATTGCACATGGTTGCAGGTTGGTTTGGGCGCAACCCTATTCACTCGAATCAGTTGTTTTTTTCTGTGGAGACACTCCTCACCGAATGCGACAGGAGGTATATTTAAAAAGATCTTCATGATAACATTCTACTGTTTACATTTTTTCTTTTACATTTTTTTAAGGTTTTTAAGGTTAAAGGCTGAAATGTTATAATGCAATTCAATATAAAATACTAAGCATTTTCCTTTTTTTTTGGTTGAAATTGTTGGAAACCCTTCAAATTGTGTGCATACGTTTTTTAATAAATGACACTTTCAAAACTTTAGTCTTAAAAACATTGAAAATGTAGGTTTAGTTGTGTGTTCTACATTTTGCCCAGTAGATGGCACACGTTTCTTCTTTCACGAGTAAATTCAAATCTACCATAGTACTGCATGGCTGTCAGACATAAGCAATGTTTTCTAAAGCAGTGGTCAACCCTGTCCTCAGGGCCCACTAACAGGACAGTTTTAAGGAATTACCTTGGGGAGATGGAGACTAGAATACTACAATCAGTGAGCAGCAAATGATATCACCTGTAATGTATTTCAGTTATCTTGCAAACCTGGCCTGTTAGTGGGCCCTGAGGACAGGGTTGATGACCACTATTCTAAAGTACCAAAGCAGTTAATATAAATAGTAGTAACAATGATGATGATAATTATGATAATAATAATAATAATAATAATAATAATTGAATACATATTCAGTTCCTCTATGACTTCTACTCTCATTTTTTTCCTTTGTCCTGTGCAACATATAATATGAATAGGCTCCAGAAACCTGTCAGGTGCCAACACAGTGGCAGACACAGGATTGTCAGCAGCAGACACTTGTGTTCCAACTTCCTCACCTGATAGACTCTAAACCATCAGCAGCTAATGTTCCTGATCTACCCCTCAATTCAGGGTGGACTAGGCGTATCTTGTGAAGGTGCCCCTGCGGCTCTGCGGCTTGTCACCGGCCCCTTCTGTCACCTGTGGACCCCTACAAACAGCACGTTGACACCTTCTTTTGCCTTTCCTTTTTCTCATGACATGAGTTTTATGATAGACAAGCAACATTTTTCATCCACCCATCTGTATGTTAAACAATTCCCCTGAAGAAGGAACATACCAGTGTGACTACGGTCCTCTCCGAAACATGTTGGGAAATATGCATTAGCCGCCCACCCCCCACCAGACCTACCGTACCTCGGTGGATGGTTTGGGGTTGCTGGCATTGGGTGATATTATTTTTATATGCTCTACTTGTCTTTGTCATTTATACAGATACCAATTATTGATTGTATATGCTTGTCTTGTCCCTCTGGACATTTTAATCTATTTTTGTACACTAATAAAGCTGGCACTGCTGGTGCCTTTTACGGATAATATTTTCCCTACTCCTTTTTCTGCCTAAAAAATCCTAAGGGGCGTCCCCCACATGCACTCCGTTGCATACCAATTCCTCTAATTATTACCCAGGATGATGGCAGTATCTATCGCACATTAGCATGGTTTCCCTCAATTTCTCTTCCAAGGCTCCAGAAATATGTATTACAGTAATACCCTTCAAATGTTTTCTTAGTTGTGTTCATCCACTTGTATTTTATAGAAACACAAGTATCTGAAGATTGCTGCTGCTTTTCTTTAATTTATTTCAACTCCATGCTTATGTTGGTGATTACTGGTGATCATTACCCGAATGCAGGCAGGACAGCATAAGTGTGTTATGAAATTACATAAGTGTGTTATGAAATTACAGTATAGACAAAGATAAATACTTGCAGAATACACACCCTAAAATGTTATCTAACTACAAAAAAAAGTTGTGTTATAATTTTTTTTGCTTTATATTTAGTACAAATAGATGTGATTAGACTTAGTACTTTCATTGTAAACCAGCAATCAGTAAAATGTCTGCTGTACCTTAATTATAAAGAAAACATCAAAGTGGATGTGCCCACAGCAACACTAGGCAGGAATAATGGTGTCCTAGCAGCTAGAATCTTAGCAATATGCTGAAAGTATTTGATGCCATTCAGGGCATGTGACAGTGATATATTTTAGAAGATAAGGAACAACTTTTGTCAGGCTGTAATGCCCCACAAACCCAATTGTAGGCAGATCAACACTGTCATAATACAATTATTCAAGACCTTCTACATATCATATTTTCATACCATAAATAGCTCAAGGCGCCAGAGATGTGCATCCTGGAGAAAACATTGAGTTGAAACTTGAAGGGTGTGAAATTGACATGATTAATAATTATAGTTATTAGCACATGTGCCAGCTGCTCATGTATGGTTTGCCTTGATTTATGGTGCTCTAACTGCCTATATCCGCCTCATAAGAAGCCTTGGTGACACAACTGTGGGCAGAATGTGTCCTTCCCATTGCTAGAGCTTCATCTTCAGAAAGTGGGTGAAAAACACACTTCATGACAAGTCAAGTAGACACCTCAGTGGGATGGAGGGGAGCCTTTGTTTCCTTGCTCGTTGCATGGACTGCTGGAACCTATCGCCTTGGAGCAGTCGGTCAAAGCCTTTGATGTTTTGAGCTAGCCTCTCTCCCAGTTACCAGAATGCGAGCGATCATTTTTTATTGGTAATGCCACCACAACAGAGAACAGTGAATAACAAAGAATCTGTGGATAATTGTATGATACTGCCTGATGTTAAATACTAAAACTGGACATAGCTGGATCCCCCAAGCTTTGACAGTTTTATTTATATGAAGGCCACTAATGTTAGTTCATTCTTTGTCATAACAAGAGGGCTTTTAAATGGCATATGCTTTAATCATTGACATGTCTTTCTTGATGTATGCTAACAACATATGTTGGAAGGCATTTAACACTGAATTGATTTATATGTTTATTCTTTATATTTTTTTTATGTGTAAAAAACAGTAAAGAGTTCAGATATAAAAAGAAAAATAGTATAAAAACAAACCTAAAGGTTATAAAGTATCAAGAAGAACAACAAACACATTAGGGTTAAATTACTAAAGGAGTAGAGACCGTTAACTAAGAAAAGTGAATGTTTACTCCGCTTAATAAATACGATGAAGCTCTGGTCACTCTGAATACCCAATCACATGCTAGGAAATGTTTAAAAAACAGGATTTTTGCTTGTATTTGATTGTGTAATTGAAGTGAACATAGTATCACCTTATACACTAAACTAAGTGAATGTTCTCTTTGCTAAGTGAACGGTCTCTATTCTTTTAATAAATCAACCCTGATGGTTCTGATTAACTAAAATCAGCTCAAAGTAGCTCAAACTCAAAAGTTATCTAGAAATCTACAGTCCAGTGAACAAGCTTATAAGAATAGTAAATCAAACCTATTGATGAACATTAAAATGTAAATCTTACTGCCAAACTTGATATACATAAAATGCAGTGCTTTGCAAATGTATGCGTACACCTTGAACTTTGCACACTTTGTAATTTTAAAACTTGAACTTTAAGTAGATTGCATTAATATTTGTGCAACCTAACTTATACAACATGCTTAACACTTTTGTGGTGCAGTATATTTTTTATTGTAACATAAAGATCAGTTAAATTTAAAAAAAGTAAACAGTTATTTATTACAAAGTGTAAATGTGCAATCCTGAGTCAATACTTGGTAGACCCATTTTACAATTACAGCTGTGTGTGTTTTGAGATATGTCTATACCAGCTTTACACATTTGGCTTGCTGGCAATTTCTGTAGCTGTCAGGTTGAATGGGGACCATTGATGAGCAGTGATTTTCAATTGGATTGAGGGCTGGGCTGTGATCCATTCAAAGAAATTCAGGTCTCAGTGTTAAAATGCTCCAATGTTTTGTTGTGTGCTTAGGATTGCTCACCTGCTGAAAAGATGAACTTACTCTCCTGTCACAGTTTTTGACTTAACCACTTTAGCCCTGGAGGAATTTCCCCCCTTCCTGGCCAGGCCATTTTTTGCAATACGGTAATGCATTGTTTTAACTGACAATTGCGCGGTCGTGCAATGCTGTACCCAAGCAAAATTTACGTCCTTTTTTTTCTCACAAATAGAGCTTTCTTTTGGTGGAGTTTGATCACTGCGGTTTTATTTTTTGCGCTATAAACAAAAGAAGAGCGACAATTTTGAAAAAAACACAATATTTTTTTACTTTTTGCTATAATAAATACACCAAATTTAAAAAAAAAACAAACAAACTTTTTTCTAAGTTTAGGCCGATATGTATTCTTCTACATATTTTTGGTAAAAAAAAATCACAATAAGCGTATATAGAGTGGTTTGCGCAAAAACTGAAATCTGTTGAAACTGTACTCCATCTATCTTTGTTCTCACTTCTTACCTGTTTTGTGTTCACTGATGATGAAAACCATCCTCACTTTAAAAATACTATTACCACCATGCTTCACTGCAGGGATACTGTTCTCTGGAAATGAACAGTTCAGTTTGGACTTTTTGACATTCATAACATTTTGTGCTAATCTCAAAAACGCAGATTTAGGTGTTGTCAAAACTGAACTCCAGCCTTACTTTCAGTTTTACACAGTTGTTGTACAGGCTCTACTGTACTGAAATAGCTTATTCTGATTTCACTGCACAACTTCTCAAAGTGTGCATTAGAAGCTTCAGCAAGTTAGATAATGGAGAACTGTTATCAGATATTTACCATAATTTTCCTTTCCTGGTCTATCATCACGTCAGCACACAATAGGTTAACTCCTCTGGAACCCACAGGACCACCTCTTCCTAGCTCAATAAAAGACAGCCCCTCCCCAAATGAAGTGTTTGATAACCTAGCCTGTGACAGACCTCTAGGTCGGGAGTCATGTTCTGACAGGCCAGGAAAGGAAAATTACGTTAAGTATCTGATAACAATTTTCTGTTTTCCTGGCCCTACCTGAGGTTAGCAAGCAATGTGATATAACTAGCTGAATAAACGGACAGGAGAGAACACACAAAAAGAAAAACTGACAATTAAAGAAAAGCTGCTAAAAACAAAAAGAATTTATGTCTCTTATCCCAAACTTTGCAGAACTTGGTGACCGCACGTCTAGCTTGTATAGTCAAATGAAGGCCACACAATAACTTAAGCTAACCATCTCACATATATCTCCAATGGCTGCCACTCCTTTGGTCGAAGGAGCTTGCACCTGTTCCAGAGCAGAAAGGCCTACTTCCTGCATGCCAATCTTAATCACCCTGGTAAATCAAAGAAGATGACTCTTGAGAACCTAATGGCAAAATAAAATGATTGTCCACCTTGCACATGTCTTTAGACCTTTGCAAGTACACTGTTAGCAACTAGACCATGTGTTAGGAACTAAAATCTTCCTGTTGTGTACTCAGTGACTCTCGTGCAAAAGGGATCTTTGCAAGAAAGTGCTGCAATCTCCAACATCCTTCTGTCTGAAGCAACTGCTATCAGAAGGACTAGTTTTACCACGAGGAACCTTAATGGAAATGAAGCTATTGGAGCAAAGGGTGCCTGCACTAGTGCTTTCAGACCCAATCCTAGGTTCCATGAAGGGAACAAGGATTTCCTTGGGGGTTGTATATGGATTACCACCTGCATGAAGCATCTGGTCACTGGTTCTTCCGCCCATCTTTAGCCTGAGAAAGAGGATAAGGCAGAGATCTATACTTTAAAGGAGTTATATGCCAGACCAACCTCTCACACTGACTGTAAAAATGTCCAGGATATTGGCTAGAGCTGGGGACACAAGTGAGAAACCCTTTGCTGAGCAAACAAGACAAGCTTTCTTCATATTCTCTCATATGTAGTGTCCATGGATGATCTTGTGGCCTTCACCAAGGTCTGAACCACCTCAGATCAGAATCCCTGCAAGTCTAGTCTGGCCAATTCAATAGCAAGGCTATTAAAAAGTAGTCTCAGTGGATTGTAGTACTGCCACTGATATTGGCATAAAAGATCTTGATTGACTGGAAATGGGATTGGCCGTGCTATCCCACGCGACCCCATCTCCCTGCCCTCTGCGACATCATCCATAGTTGCTCTAATGCCCTGTACACACGATCGGACATTGATCAGAAAATCTGACAACAAAATCCATAGTTTTTTTTCCAACAGATGTTGGCTCAAGCTTGTCTTGCATACACATGGTCGCACAAAGTTGTCGGAAAATCCGATCGTTCCGAACGCGGTGACGTAAAACACATACGTCGGGACTATAAACGGGGCAATAGCCAATGGATTTTGTCTCTTAATTTATTCTGAGCATGCGTGGCACTTTGTCTGTCAGATTTGTCTACACACGATCTGAATTTAAAGGATCGGATTTTGTTGTCGGAAAATTTTATAGCCTGCTCTCAAACTTTGTGTGTCGGAAATTCCGATGGAAAAAGTCCGATGGAGCCTACACACGGTCGGAATTTCCGACATCAAGCTCCGATCGCACATATTCCGTCTGAAAGTTCGACCGTGTGTACAGAGCATTAGACTGAAAACAAAGCCAGGAGAGCAGTGTGGAGCGCTGCCTATACAAGACAGGAAAAAAGGGAGAGGCAAATGGTGACATTGCAGAGCTCATTAATACCCCACCTGTACAATATTTGTGCTGTTTAAGCAACATTGCCCATAGCCTGGCACACAGGGCACCCGGTTTCAGGAAGGTTTACATCCAACATTCTGGGTCTTCCAACTCCAGGAGAGGCTGAAAAGGGAGGAATACAGCGCTGTGTAAAATGAAACTATAAATAGTTAAAAACTCACATGTTAAAGGATCATCAAAAAGGCTTCATATAGGTACAGGAACAAGAGCTGTACCTATATGAAACCTTTTTGATGATCCTTTAACATGTGAGTTTACATCTTCATTTTAATAAACCCTATGTCAAACGGTATCACGCTATGCAAGTTTTATAATCCATTTCCGCATAGTTTGTGAACACCGAGCCTCCGGCTCCTATTGGAATACTACCTCCCTGTTAATGTCTGAGAACGTCTGTGCCAAGCGGTTGATATGATCCAGGATCCGTTGTGCCTGCTCAGCCCGGTGTATCCATCAAGCCAGCTGATTTAAAAGCCTGTATGACTTGCGTGGTATAAGCCTCTCCAAGTCATCGACATCTGGTAAGCCTCTCTCTGTTCAATGGTGGTGGCTCACCTGTTATATCAGTTCCTTTGGAATGCTAACGTCTGATAAATATCTGCTCAAGTGTGTTAAAGATCACCCTTGGACTTGCTAACTGAAAACATACTTGCCAGCTATTTCTGGACTGTGTCTTTCACTAATTATTTTTTGTGTTTGGCTACTAGTTTTGTCACCATTGGTAATTTACTCACATTTTCTTTACCATTTATTGTGGTATAATCACCTCATTCACCTATTCAGTCACTCCTTATTGCATTTATTTATTTTTATAGTAGGATATTCATGAATTTATATATTGTGTTGGTTATTTAACACGTGTTATTTTTTATTGGGATAGACATTTTATGTACCTTTATATGTACTCCTTGGCACATTGAGGTATTTTTTCAGCACTTGTATTGTGGAGTTCCAGTCTACAAATATAATTTAATATTACTTTTTATGGTTACACAAAATATTTTTCATATGGTTTAATAGCGCTACACTTTTACACTTCCAGGAGAGGCTGAACTTGGACCGGTAGGTGCAGCAGGGGAGATATACTTGCAGCAACCAAGGTACTTACTAACTGCAATCAACAGGTGACCTGGAGCATGACCAAAAAATAAGAACACTTCAGTTGAGGAGCGGCTGTCTTTTATTTAGCTAGGAAGAGGTGGTCCTGTGGGTTCCAAAGAAGACGGTAACCCATTGTGTGCTGACGTGAGGTAGGGCCAGGAAACAGCCCTTTCCTCCCCAATTTTACTGTTCATGCTCTTCCTCTTCCATTTATTGGATTTCAGTTCTTTCAGTCATGCAATCTGCCTAGGAACTCCCAATCCTTCAGATTGGCATCCACCCAATAAGGTATTTTGATATTTGCATAACTTTTAAAAGCTACCCTTGTACACCAAGGACAAGTTTTTGATACCATAATGTGAAGACTCTGATTTACTATTGTAGCATGTGAATGGGGCTTGTCACCCAATGTAGGGACCCTCACGAACGTGCTTGCTAATGCCCAGGAACAGAGGAACAGCATTTTTTTGTTTAAATCCTAAGTTTAGTTATGTTTTTTTTTTAAATCAGAACAAGGGACTGTACTTACATTCAATGAGAAATGTCTCTTGTGCTGGTGGCTGCTGTCTTAGTTGAAATCCTCTCCTCCCTCCCTGCACTTCTGCAGTGGTGCTGTGAGGGATAATAAAGCTGCACTCGTCAAGAGTGCTGACTATGCTTTTTCTGTTTTTCTGCCCTCCTAGTCTACTCATAGAAGCTGTGCTACAGATTCCATCAAGCAATCTATAAATAGAGGAGGCAGACATTTCATTCATCTGCTTGTCATCCATTCATAGAGTGTGTTTTTTTTTTAATCAATTATAAAAACAGGTAGAACCCTCACATTCATTAAATGCTCACCCAACGCTAATGATAAGTTTATAAACATGTAGGAGTCCCTGCAAGCCACACTATGGTCCATGTGTGCATGCACCTCAATACATAATTATGTTACTGCACTGTAGCCCCACCAACGTGTTTCATCATAAGCTGATTTTCTCGAGAGTGCTTCTTGAGAAAGTCAGCTTGTGGTGAAACACCTTGGGCAGGGCTACGGTACAGAGATGTCAATACTGTGAATGGGAATGTTTTATCTGCTTTTATGGTTAATAATACAATTTTGCACTTTGATAGTATCCCCCCTTTGATATATAACATTTATGTACATGTACCGATCAAGCTGTTATAACAGGTGAAAGGAGTGGAGAGAATCTCTCTTATAGATGGATATGTTCACCGCTCTTATTTAATAATCTGGTGAGTCAACCCCAAAAAGGGTCTGGATTGTGTCATTTGCTGGTAAAGGTAAGTGGATTGAAGAGTTAAAGAAAAGTTGAAGATTTATACATTATGAAGGACACAATAACAAATGCACATTTATTTTGCAGGTAAAAAAATGTGCGTTAATAATATATAATAAAATATAATTTTTTTTCTTGGGAGTCTGTAAAGCATTAGACCCACAATCAGCAGATTGCTGGTGCAATGCCAGGCTCTTTCAGACTGTCAGTACACTATTTGTCCATACCTCTGATACAGACATGCAGTTATGGAAGTCAAGGAAGCCTAATGGACTATGAGAGCGCTCACCAGCACCCTCACAGTTCATTGGGAACTACAAGGCGTCATCCGCAATGGCTGACGGTAGTTGTATTTCATTAATTCACAGAACCCTGTGAATGAATGACATGGCTGTGTGGGCTGTAATTGTGACAGCGGGTGCGGGGAGAAGGGCGCATGTCACAGGATGGGTGGATCGGAGGGAGAGGTGATGGATGCTCAACATGTTAAAATTATAATATAGCTGCGCTAACCCAGTGAAAATCGGAGACAATAAAGCTGCTACACAGAAATATAACAAGTATTCAGATAAGGTAGTGTAAAAAAATGTAGCGCTATAACAAAATATAATGCCAGTATTATGTATTCGTATGTGGGTATCATCATGAATTTGTTGTGGGTATATTTTCGTTCTCTGCCTGTTGTCACTGTGTTTTCACTGCTCGGATTGCGTGGCATATTGTGTCGTTTTGGGCCCTGATTGGCCATATGACATAGTGCTACGCTCTCCTTGCTGTGGATGCGCAGTGGCACAGTTGGCTTCGCTTAGGTGACATAGGCGTGCTGGCGGTATGACGTGATGCCTCGCCGACATCTTTCGTGTGACCTGATCTGAGCCCCAGGCACGGTCAGGTGCCCTTTGGGTGGATGTTCGTGGCACGTTATAAGTGCCGCGTCATCCCGCTGGATCACCAGCCTCTTTCAGGTCACATGATCGGAGCGTCTGGCGCGTTCATGTGCCCTTTACTTTGTTATATACATTATGTTGCATGTGGCGCGTCATCTTGCCATGGACGCACAAGGTTGGGGCACTCTCATTGGCCGTGATGGGACCTGATTCCTCCTACGGGCAGTCACGTGAGGATGTACCCTATTTTCCCGGGCTTTTTGACGTGGTTTTTACCGCATGGAAGCTGGTTTACATTAACATAGGTTCAGTGAGAAACTGTGCCATTGGTTATGGTAAAAGTGTAATCTCCCTATTGGATGTTCAGATTGAGACTTGGAGTGCAAAGCAACAGCTGAGCACTCCTCGTCCAATCACAAGCCATGTTTCTTTTATGCTTCATTGATTGATTCTGATTTAATGTAATTTTTAGGATATTTTATATATATTTATGCAATGTGGGAGAGTAGTTAGATGCCCCTGTAGATGTCCAATTAGGACGAAACACGTCGGGCAAGGCTCATCGCTCTCCACATTTGCTTTTATCTCCATGTGATCACTTTTTAAATCGTTTTATACTGGTTGGTTTCAATAAACCTACTTTTCTGATCTGCACCATTGGAGCACTGCTTTTCTTTTCTTCCCCTTATTTTGGTTGGATGAGAGATTTTTGATGTTCCTATTGGATGTGTGGCTTCTTTGGTTTGGTGGATACTGCTGAGGTTGTTCCAGCCAAGAGGAGATGTCTTCTGAGATCCGGGGTCCCTATCTTCATCTGAGAGAGCCACCCATCTGGATTTCTAAGCTTGTTTGATTCGGTGTCGCTGACATCCGGATCCACCTGCAAGATAAGGTAAGAGTGTTGAATCTCTTTCACTTTAAGGATTCACTAGCGTTTGAATTACATGCTGGAAGATTTTTCACTTCACAGCTGTACTTTTCATTCATTTTACTATTGGACTTTAATCACATTTGTATTATTCTAGTTTTTCACATCTTTATTGTATTGGTTGGACTTCAACATTCACTAATTTTTGAACACTATTAAGTTTTGATATATGTGTTTATATTATATTTTGTTATAGTGCTACATTTTTTTTACACATGTTCAACATGTTACATGTTACACCCTAAATACGGGTGTAAAATATAACATGTTGAAAAAGTTGAACTTATTCTTTAAAGGACTAGTATGGACTATTCACTGAAAAGAATCACTGATGTACTTTTTTTTTATACAAATGCACTTTATATATATGCATTTTGCACTTTATGGATGCATTTTTTGGTATTGTAAATAGTAATTCACTTGAGAGTTTGAAAGCATCCACAGACACACTAGGAATACGAGGTACTTTTGTAGTATATAAATACAGTATATGTAATTTTGGTGCATATTTAGTTAAGGAGGGATAACTGTATATTCTGAATGTATTTAATATCGCTTTAAATATGGCTGGAAAGAACAAGAAATCTAGCTATGTGACCTATCTATAAACAAGAGGCCATTCCTATGTCACTAGCCAGTGGACCTTTATACAGTCAGCAGTAGTTGGGGCCTTGGATCTGCTGTTGGAGTGCTCAATCAGAGTATAACAAGTACAGTAAACTTAGGCGGCCAAGAATCCTCCCACCAGAGAAGGTAATCGTGGTCATCCCCCAAAGGCCACGCTACAAACACAGCAGCCAGGTTAGACTTCACACCTCTGTTTTTGTGGCTCTGCAATGCATTTCTAAGCCACAATAGCTCCCAACAGGCCAGTTCCTCTCTCCTCTGGAATTCTGGAATCACTACCCTGCAGGTCTGGGTTGGAGTACAGCAAGTCAATCTCCCTTTCTCATCGACAGCTCTTTCTGGCAGTCTCTGAGCTCCTTGCAGTATTCTAGCAGAACCCCTGTGCAGCTCTGTCCTTCTGCACAATGGTCTCTCATGCTACACAGTCTGCCCCAGTCTCTCATTAGCAGCTGCTCAGATCTCATGAGCCACCCTTGTTGTGCTTCCTATCTGCAGCTCAGTCCATAGCACTTTGTACAGCAGCACAGCACTCTCCCTGCACAGCTCACAACATAGTACACACAACACCTACTGCTGTGCAATTTGAGTCATTTCCCCCAATTCTTGAGTTTGGTTTTGGTTTACAGCCTAACTGCTGACTCACCCAATCATGATCCCTTTCTGTCACGGATTCCCAGAGGTCCGGAGCTGCAGCAGATGATGTTTATGTCCCCAGGTTGTGGTACTATGAGAGACTGCGATTTCTGTCAGACCACACTGAAGTCAGGGAATCCCTCTCTACTCTTCCTTCCACGCTTCCTTCCATACCAGCTGAGGCTTCCAATGTCCAATCTGGGCCTTCCAGCCAGGAAGAAGTGGAGGAGCCCAGCTGGAGTCAGGTATAGCATTCTTCTACAGATTTCTAGGCAATAAAGAAATGATGTTTACTATAGATGTTATTATTGATCATTAATTGCTGATTAAAAAAGTGTTTTACATATCAATAGACAGTAGTGGGCACCCAAAATTGGGACAAGAATGCAAAATGCTGGGCTCAGAAGGATAGTCTGTTATATTTGTTAACATTCAATTTGCAGCAGTCAGGAGGTGAAAATTGTGTGTGATTGATGTAAAAAAAAAAAAAACTATGTCCCTTTTTCATACACAGGAAGACCTCAGCCAGGAGGAGGCTGTGGAATGTGGCAGTCAGGAGGAGGCAGGGATTAGTGTCAGCCAGGAGGAGGCGGGGATTAGTGGCAGCCAGGAGGAGGCGGGGCTAAGTGTCAGCCAAGAGAAGCCTGGGACAAGTCGCAGCCTGACTGAGTCTCAGGTTCCTCCCCTCCACCTGCCATACAAAAGGGCCAGGAAGGCCACTCCCAGTCCTGTGCAGGATTCAGCATACAGGCTGATCCAGGAGGCTTCTGCGTCCCTCAGAGCCTTCCCCAGTCCTGAAGAGGCCTTTGCCTGCATGGCTGACACCAAATTGCAGGGCATGCAGGAGGGCCAACGCAAGATCTCTGAGGACCTGATTTATAAAGTCCTACGTAAGGGGTTGAGTGGGGAACTGACACCCAAGACGGATGTCATTGAGATCGACGATCCTCCTCCTCCTCCTCCTGCTGCCACAACTCCACCACCACAGCCAAAGGCTGGAAGGAGGCGTGGAAGGAAGACCAAAGAGTGATGACCCTGGGTTCAGTCTGGTCTGACAAAAGCTGCAGTCTCTCGTATGACCACAGCCTGGGAACACAGATGTCATCTGCTGCTTTTTCGGATCTCTGGGACTTCTGGACCAGACTGCCCTCCCTTAGATAAGGACTCCTCAGGCCACCAATTTTGCTTTTAAATAATTGATGTCTGCCCTGGGGGTCCAAGGCTTCACCCACTTCTGCAGTTTCTCCTGCGTTGCCTCCCTCTTTGTTTATAGTTGTGACCCCTTAATAAAATATTTTTCGGTAAATTCTACTCTCCTGTGTGTGTTTTCATCCAAAAAGGACAGTTTGTTGGTGACGATTCAGGTACATTTCTAAAGTACAATGTGAAATTAACAAGAGACAACAACACCAAACAATCTCCTCCTACAGATTAAATAGAACAACATATCAATGGTGTTGTGGGAACTTGTCACAAAAAACACACAAACATTTTCGGGAGTACAAATCAAAATCACCAAAAAAAAAAAATTAAAAAAGAGAAACACAAAAAAAGATTCTACATTAAAGTAACAAAAAAAAAATAAAAATATGTTGTCAGATGTGAGAAATCAAAATATATTGAGGGAATCCCGATAAATAGTAACGAAAGAAGTTTGTGAGAAGTCTGTGTTAATATGAGCATCAAAACGACTTAATTCTTGTCACATTATAAAGAAGAAGAGAGTGCGCTGTATTAAACCATTTTCAACATTGCAGCGTGACGAAAATGCTGTATCCATTACGAACGCTAAGTTTACCAGAACGAGCTGTCCCGTGTCGGAATTTCTTCTGAGCATGCGTGGCACTTTGTGCGTCGGAACAGGCCACACACGGTCGGAATTGACGCGATCGGATTTTGTTGTCGGAAAATTTTATCTCCTGCTGTCCAACTTTGTATGTCGGAAAATCCGATGGAAAATGTCCGATGGAGCCCACACACGGTCGGAATTTCCGACAACACGCTCCGATCGGACAATGTCCATCGGAAAATCCGACCGTGTGTACGGGGCATTAGTCTGTAGGGTTCACTATTGAGTTGGCCCACCCTTTGCAGCTGTAACAGCTTCAACTCTTCTAGGAAGGCTGTCCACAAGGTTTAGGAGTGTGTCTTTGGGAATTTTTGACCATTCTTCCAGAAGTGGATTTGTGAGGTCAGGCACTGATGTTGGTGGAGAAGGCCTGGCTCGCAGTCTCTGCTCTAATTCATCCCAAAGGTGTTCTGTCGGGTTGAGGTCAGGACTCTTTGCAGGCCAGTCAAGTTCCTCCACCCCAAACTAGATCATTCATGTCTTTATGGACCTTGCTTTGTGCACTGGTGCGCAGTCATGTTGGAACAAGAAGGGACCATCCCCAAACTGTTCCCACAAAGTTGGAAGCATAAAATTGTCCAAAATTTCTTGGTATGCTTATGCCTTAAGGCAGGGATCCTCAAACTACGGCCCTCCAGCTGTTGCAGAACTACACATCCCATGAGGCATTGTAAAACTCTGACATTCACAGACATGACTAGGCATGATGGGAATTGTAGTTCCTGAACACCTGGAGGGCCGCAGTTTGAAGACCCCTGCCTTAAGGGTTCCCTTCATTGGAACTAAGGGACCAAGCCCAACCCCTGAAAAACAACCTCACACCATAATCCCCCCTCCAAATGATTTGGACCAGTGCACAAAGCAAGGTCCATAAAGACAAGGATGAGCGAGTTTTGGGTGGAGGAACTTGACTAGCCTGCACAGTGTCCTGACCTCAACTCAAAAGAACACCTTTGGGATGAATTAGAGCAAGCCAGGCCTTCTTGTCCAACATCAGTGCCTTACCTCACAAATGCGCTTCTGGAAGAATGGTCAAACATTCCCATAAACACACTCCTAAACCTTGTGGACAGCCTTCCCAGGAATGTTGAACCTGTTATAGCTGCAAAGGGTGGGCCAACGTAATATTGAATCCTATGGACTAAGACTGGGATGCTATTAAAGTTCATGTGTGTGTAACGGCAGGTGTCCCAATACTTTTGACAATATAGTGTATACTACTGGAGTGACGACCTATCTAATTTCTGGAGGCCCTTAAAATGGAAAGTAGACAGTTTGAGGCATTTAGTAAGAGGCACAGTGAGTTTTTTGAAGTTGCAATTTTTTGTTAACATGTTTTGGAAAATTAAGAAAATAAATAAAATTATTTTTTTTTTCCACCTTTTTTTACATGCTGTTACCGGTGCAGTATAGCATCATCATATGACTGGTGTGGCTGTAACCAGGGATACTGACTAGTGACAGTATGTTAAAAATAAATAAATAAATAATTTTTTATTAACTACTTACCGACCGGCTCACAGCGATATACATCAGCAAAGTGGCATGGGTGCGCAAAACAACGTACCCGTAAGGTCACTCCGTCATCAGCAGCTAGCGGGCACGTGCGTGCGCGCTCGCCACGCCCTGCGGGAGCGTGCCCACGGGTCCTTTGGACTCGATGTCCGCCAGTGGCTCGCGATCGTGGCACGGAGAGGCAGAACAGGGAGATGCCTATGTAAACAAGGCATTTCCCTGTTCTGCCTAGCAACATGACAGGGATCTACTGCTCCCAGTGATCAGGAGCAGTGATCTCTGTCATGTTCTAGTGAGCCATCCCCCCTACAGTTAGAACACGCTGCAGGAACACACTTAACCCCTTGATTGCCCCCTAGTGTTTAACCCCTTCCCTTCCAGTGATATTTACACAGTAATCTGTGCATTTTTATAGCACTGATCGCTGCATAAATGTCAATGGTACCAAAATACTGTCTCGCGCAATGTCGTAGTCATGATAAAAATCTCAGATCACCGCCATTACTAATATAAAAAAAGTTTATCATAAAAATACCATAAATCTATCCCCTATTTTGTAGACGTGATAACTTTTGCACAAACCAATCAATATACGCTTATTGTGATTTTTTTAACCAAAAAAATATGTAGAAGAATACATATCGGCCTAAACTGAGGAAGAAATTTGTTTTTTTATATTTTTTGGGGGATATTTATTATAGCAAAAAGTAAAAAATATTGCTTTTTTTTTCAAAATTGTCGCTCTTTTTTTGTTTATAGCGCAAAAAATAAAAACCGCAGAGGTGATCAAATACCACCAAAAGAAAGCTCTATTTGTTGGGAAAAAAGGACATCAATGTTGTTTAGGTACAATGCTACACGACCGCGCAATTGTCAGTTAAAGCAACACAGTGCCGTATCTCAAAAGAGGGCTTGGTCAGGAAGAGGGTAAATCCTTCCGCTGCTGAAGTGGTTAAATATATTAAACTTTTTAAAAATGTTATTTCCTTTTTTTACATTTTTTAAAACTTTTTTTTACATACTCTCATCAGAGTAGTTCAGTGTCACTATAGTAACACTGTGATACTCTGAAGAAGAGGGTGATCAGGATTTTTTTTTTTTACATTTTGATTGCTGTTACAATGATGATCATTGTAACAGAAATGTTTTCAGCTGTCATGAATAGGTTACATTCATGACAGCTGTGATTACTAGTGATCTGTGATTGGCTACAACTTATCACTTAGTAAATGGTGCTGTGACTGGCCCAGGTACCATGTGATAGCTGTGGGCCAATCACAGCATCACTCTGCAGGAAAGACAGCTGTTATGAATGAAATTAATTTATATCCGCTTTGTTAACATTGTGGGCATGTGATTGCATAGCGAGAACTAAGGATGGTCCCGATGTTCGAGTCGAACAAACGAACATATGGGGTGCTCGCGGCAAGTTCGCCTGTCGCGGAGCACCCCATAATACACTGCAAATTCGCAGTGCATTGATGGCTGCTGATTGGCCAAAGCATGCACCTGACCTGCATGCTTTGGCCAATCACAGCATGATGTGCTGTGAGAGCCATGATTGGCCAAAGGCAGGGTTCCTTTGGCCAATCATGGCTCAGGGGCTAAGTCCACGGCCTACATTATACAAGGCTGCTGCTTACACAGCGGCCGTATATAGTGAATGAATGGAGATTAGGCAGGTAGTGTAGTCTAGTGACATTTTTTGACAATTCCTTTATTAAAAAAGAAAAAAAAAAAACAAAACTGTCCTGCGATGTCCATCCATCTTCAATCACACCCCCGACGTACCCAAAAAATTTAAAAAGCTCCACCTCGATGGGAGGCCTCCCGGCGACTGCTGTCTCTTGGCTTTGACAGCTGTTATATAGGCAAGGGGGGCCACTCGGTGAAGTAACCGAGTGACCCCGCCCCTTCTGACACCATGTGACGTCAGAGTGGAGCGGGGTCATCCAGTTACGTCAGCGGGTGGCCCCGCTCTTGCCTATATAAGAGTTGTCAAAGTGAGAAGACACTTTTTTTTTTCTTTTTTAATAAAGGAATTGTCAAAAACTGTTGTGGTTTTTACTTTTTGACGCTTTTTTTGGTGAATGGGTAGGGGTGCAATGTACCCGATACCCATTCACATGGGGGGGGGGCAGGATCTAGGGGGTGTGTGTCCCTTCCCTCCAATCAACTCTCAGAGCTATCCTCACTGAGTTCTGCAGATTGCAACTTCAGCTCTCCGCCCACTGTTTTCTGACATCTCTGACAAGCTTTATAAATTCTGGAATTTTGAACACATTTAGAGAAGAAAAGACTGCAGATAAATAGGTACAACTTATGTAGGAGGATTTGTTCCATCCCTGTGTATCACCTGAGGCCAGTTACTTCACTGGGTATATGTAAATTAGTGCAAACGCAAGAATTTAGCGAATCCACTAACAAAAAATCAACGAAAGCACTCAACAACGGGGCTGAATCTCAGTAGCTGTGATGGCACCCACATATTTCTGTTGCCCGTTCATTGTTGCCGCTCCCTCCTCTTCCATGCAGCAGTTGCTCCAAGACACGGGGAGCTTCTGTATCACGCGACCGCATCGGAGTGATTTAATTTAAAAAAAAAAAGTATTGACGAACATCTTTTCCTTTTAGTAGCAGTAGATTGTATAGAAAGGCAGGGAAAGCAGTGTTTTCAAGCAGACTTACTATATATGTAGACTTTCTTCCAAAGAGAGGAGAAGAAAAAGGTCCTACTACCCCACCATTATCAATTTCCTTTGTTTATTTTCTTCTCTAACAATGTTTTTAAAAGTTCTACAGACTTATTACAGACAGAACTTTTAACTTAATTTCAGCCTTCACTAGTTAAAAGTGGAAGTTTAAAATCAAGGCTAAAAACATCAGTGAGTGATCGAGACTTGTCCTTGCTTGGTTAAAGGGATAGCCAATGTTGCATTCTCTCCAGCCTCACTAGCATACAGGTTCTTGAGAAAATACATTCTGGAAGTTGATTTGTAACTTTTGCTTTCTTAAAACACCCACTCACTATCCATAAAGAAGCATATTTATATGGGCCTTCATTTCTTTTCTTTTTTTTTAATATTGATGCAGTAAACTTGAAGGATGCTGACTTTTAAGAGAGAAAAAAAGTTTTGGCCAATATCCTTCATGTCCCACTTAAAATTGGGCTAGATTGGCAACTTTTGCCCACCAGACTCATTATAGTAAAACCAACCTAAACCTCCAAAATCTTTGTATGCTTCAAGGATAGCTTAAATATGCTGGAATAAACTACTGCATTGTCTTTCACCCAAAACTCCTACAAAAATGCAGAATGCATGAAGCCAATTTCTTACAGTTCTAGCAGTCAGTTGACCCCTATCCTGATAAAGTTTTTTTTTTTCCATTCTTGTAGGCAGGAGTTACTTGGTTGCCCATTTTAGAATGTTTCTTCTTTAAAATCCTTCCAGGTAGGGGAATGATTTCATTTCCTTCTAGGCAAGATCCTATATAAGCTTGGGGTGGAGCTTAGCTCAGAGCAGACTTGTCTGGCTAGTAGGAAGAGAAAAGCCAATAGGGAAACATGGGCTAAGAGGTTATTGTTTCATTTGATACTCCAGGGATGGGCACACCTGCCCAGAGACTGTGATTTACTAAACAAAAGATGATCATTTAATTGATCTGTATGCGGCTACCTCAGTAAAATTGAGTGAGACTGAGGATATGGCTGCTTCCATTGCCTGAATTGGATCCCTAGTACCCTTGCTGCTGTGAAGAGGGGTAGTGTCCCATTAAGCTTATGCTAGACAGTGCATCCCACACTCGAGGAAGCAGGATCCCAGTGGAACCAACTGTGTAAAAAACCTGGTCAGGCTAGGGGATGGGGTGGACAGGGCAGTTGGAGTTCTATATGAAAAAAAGAAATTTGCACCCGAAGGGTGTAGAGCTCCCAACCAGGGCAAAGAAGCAGTCAATTGGACAGAAATGAGACTTGTCGGAAAGTAAAAAATTTGTGTTTATTAAATATCAATAAAAGGAATAATTCTTGTTAGGTACACAATGTTGCAAGGAAAATACATAAACAAAACTATTGCAATTAAAATCAAGAAAACAAAAATAAAAGAAAAAAGGCAAAAATCACAGAAATATATGTCCGGACTAGGAAACTGTGTGAGCTGCATTTGTCAGTGCGGGAACAGCATATATGGATGTGGGGAGATTAACTCCGTAATGAATGCAGCTCTGACACTTGCAGCCCACCAAGAGCCCCGGGGCTGTCTAAATAATGTAGGAGTTCTATCCTGGAACCACATGCAAGACACCAGGCCTGATGCAGTGAGTGCCCCCAGCCAGAGGAATAGTGCTGTCAACAGTGACCAAGAGTATGGTAAATGTGTGCACTGGGAACTCTATGTCTTAGACAAACTGTACGTGCAGGTGTGTGGGTGAAATAGAGTACTTAGAGGGCTGTGGACTGTAAGTGTGGCTGATGTTAGGCCTGAACAAGCCCTGCTATAGGCGGTCCTTTTAAATATACATTTTATTGAAGAAAAAAGCAAGGACAATAAACCTATAAATCCACCTCTCCAGGTAAATGAAATCCTCATAGCAGTGTAAAACCTCTTTAAAACACATCACAGGGACATTACAAGAACTACTAAAATCTAAAATTGTTAATACCAAGAGAATCTGATAAATTGTTAGATAAACTAACAAGATTGGGGATAATACCTGGAAGAGGATTGGATGTTGCAATTGTATAGACATAAGCATGAGAAACAGCAGGAGTGGTAAGCTGGCCATAGACAGTATGAATTTATATCAGCCACTAGCGATAATTGCATGTAAAATCCGGCAAGCTGGTTGTACCCAAGATGATCAGTCAATCAACTTGGGTACATTCAGCTTGTCCATACATGGTTCGAATCTCAGCAGATCCCTGCTGAACCGGCTGGGATTCGAACCATTGGGTACAAAACACTAGCTTGCCGGATTTCACATGCGATTATCGCTAGTGGCTGATATAGCTGGTAGCAATAATCACTGTCTTCACCCGACAGGGACAGCCCCCCCCCCACTGGGAGAACACATTGGCTCAATGGGAGGAATTCCCCTGTCAACACTGTCTGTGTTGATGGGAAAAATTTGTTTCAGGAAAGAAATTGGCACCATCTTTGGCCGGCCTTAATCTTAGAATGCATAAAAGAAAAGCTTTTAGCAAGTGTAGACAGAGAGTTAAATAAATTATTGAAGACCCTTAACTGAATCAACTCACCATCTGAAGGAGCATTCCTGTGTTAGGATTAAAGATGTAAAATTTCTGGAAATTTTGAAGCCATGGGGAAAAATAAGTTTTTTCCGTTTTTTTTTCTGGGAAAAAATTGAAATTTTGGAAAAATTTAAAAAAAATTAGTGTGGCGTAGTTTTACAAATTGAAATAAAATTAAATAAAAGTATAGTTTATTCAGTAAATAAACTAAACTTTCTTTTTAAAATTCTATTTTGTATTACAAATTGAATAACAAGGACTGTATATGTTATATGTTAACAACACTTCAAATATACATGAGAACAGGTAACCACCCCCCTTTCCCTCATAGTAATGTAAAAGCTTCCTGCCAATATACATTTTCATTTATAGACAATGCTGGTCCAGATGTATACTCTATATTGCTCTTTGGAGAGCTTGATCAGTGTTCTCCTAATTTTCAGGTGTCATTTTCTCTATAAATATAGGTATTGTGTATTTATGGGAGGCCGTACTTTGTAACAATTCCTTACTTGAAGATGCTGCTGGTGAAGAAACACTTTGTGATAATCAGAAGCAGCAGAAAGAGTATTTCTGGAATGAGAACTTTGGAGGGAAAAGCTCCTTGCACTTTCATTCTGGTCCTCATCATTTAACCATGGGCCAATTCTGACACTTCTTTCCTACATGTAAAAATTGACATTTTTTTTGCTAGAAAATGACTTAGAACCTAAATTTGTGCACTTCTTGTGGCATCTAACTGCAACAAAGATACTACAATTAGCAGGGAAAACCATCCCCCTAACCCCACATTTACTGTATGTATTTTATTTGCCTCTATACCTGATAAACTGACTGTATTAGATTATTACACACCCTTTTTAGCTCTATCCAATGAATAATAGCTTGTAATTTTCGCTCTGTATCTCTCCCATGAACGCATCATATCACACGCTTAATGATTCAATATATGTATTCAATAAAAAATGGGTCCAGTGGGACAGGTCTATGACTCTAATGCCCCGTACACACCACTGTTCAGCCACTCATATCACTTCTGCATTGAAGGGAACAGATGGCTGAAAATCTTTATATCGGGATGGTGCCTGTAGCTCAGCTTTAGCTCTTTTTATATATCATTTACAATTATTAGCGAGAAATAACCAACAATAAAACTGTGCCGAAGCATGAAAACATTGTAAAAATGATTTTTTTAAAAAAATCTTTTTTATTGAATTTTCCATTAGCATACACAATTGCCCACACAAGGGCCAAACATAGCCCATGCAGGGGGAAATCCTCTGCTGCGGCAACAGACCGCAACAGGACACATCATACAACATAAAACAACCTTATCTATCTATACCCCAATGGGGGGAGAGGTTTAGATCAGGAGAATTTGTGCTCAATCAATAATATAATAACAGGATATTGTGACATGAGAGTAATTGGGTCACTATATTAACATACTACAACCATAATGTTAATCTAGGAGTTGGCTACTGTATCATTTGCCGTGGTATTATCATCCAGCCCCTGCCCGAGTATGTGGCTTCATAAAGGGGTAAACTGGCGTTCACTAGATTTTTCCAAAATCTGACAGAGGGGGGAGATGTTTGCTTCCAGTTCATCGTGATGGCCTTACGTGCATAATACAATAGCAGGGATATGAGTATTTTTCTAGCTCTGAGCATGGACATTTGTTCCACCAGTCCCAGCAGACAATGTTTAGGGTCATAAGGGACACTAGTCTTAGTGACCTTAGTAATCACTTGGAGTACTTCTTTCCAATAATGTACAATTGCTGGGCAAGCCCAGAAAATGTGGAAGAAGTCCCCTGGCTGGTAGGAGCAGCGCCAACACGCTGGCGAATACGCCGGCGACATCTGGTGCAACCTGTGTGGCGTATAGTGAACTCTGTGTACAATTTTGTATTGTACCAGCTTGTCTCTGGCTGAGACCAGATGGGAGAATGGAAAGTCCCAAATCTCTCTCCAGTCATCCTCATCCAATTTCGGTATATCCCCCACCCATTTCCTGCGGAGGGAGGACTGCTCGGGGATGGCAGCCACTAGTAGGGACCCGTATATCTAAGACGTGGGTTTCTCCAAGTCCTTGGAATATTCCAATATAATTGGTTGTCCTAAGAACTGACACCTGTAGGCATGGGCGATTTGAAGATACCTGAAATGGGCCCGTGCAGGTACATTAAATTTGGTACGTAATACATGAAAGGGAGTGAGTTCTCCGTTGGTGATGACATGCTCAAGAGTCAGAATTTTGTATTTGGCCCAGGCCTGCAGATCCAGGATAGTATTGAACTGTGATAGGTTAGGATTCAGCCACAGAGGGGTGTGAGGAGACCAGGAATTCAGCTGGGGAGCCCTCAGCGCCTCACCCACCTTCCACGCCCGCATGGTGGTGCGCATAGAAGGGGTGAGGCAGTGAGGTGTTTTTGGCCCCCTGAATAACAACCTCTTCAAGGCCTCCAGAGACCCCACTATAGCCGCCTCCAGTTACAAGCTGAGTGGCCAAGAAATATTTGTGACAATCAGGAAGAGCCAAACCCCCACTGTCCACAGGCCTGGTCAGAGTGGTGTATTTAAATCTAGGTGGTTTTGGCCCCCAAATAAAGGAGAGGAAGATTTGTTTAAGAGAATTGAAGAAAGTTCTGGTCAGCCACTGTGGGGAATTCCTAAAAATGTATGTAAATTTGGGGAGGACTTTCATTTCATTTTTAAGAAGGTTGATGCGCCCAATGAGGGAAAGGGGAAGATTGCTCCATGCCTTCAGTTTGGATTTAATTACTACCAGGACAGGGTCAAGATTGAGCCTGGCAAAGTGTCCTCCCTCTTTTGAGACGATGATACCCAAATAGGTAAATGTATCAACCCATTGAAGTGGGATAGAGGAGGGTGAGGAGGACCTGGCCCCTTCATCTACCGAAAAAGCTGAGACTTGTGCCAATTCACCCTCAACCCCGTGAAGGCGGAAAAGGTGTCCATGATTCTAAGTGCACCCTGCAGAGAGTCACCAGCGTCATTTAAAAAAAGCAGTAATTCATCCACGTAAAGAGCCACTCTCTCCTCCAGCCAGCCCACCCTAAGGCCACAGATCTCGGCCGAGCTCCTGAGGGCTTCAGCTATAAGCTCCATGGCCAGGGCGAATAAGGCCGGGGAGAGAGGGCATCCTTATCTGGTGCCCCTCTGCAGGGGGAACGGAGGGGACAGGGAGCCATTCATTTTAATGGATGACAGGGGACCGGTGTACAATGTGCGTATCCACGCAATAAATTTCAGTGGAAAACCCATTCTCCTAAGCACCTCCCACAAATACACCCACTCCACTGTGTCAAATGCCTTTTCCATATCAAGGGTGGCAATGGTCCTGGTACCCTGATTAGTATGGGGGGCATGAATATTAGAAAACAGTCTACGTATGTTAATGTCTGTGGACCTACCTGGTAAAAATTATTTTTAGTTTTAAAATTACTGCTCACTTTTTATTGTTATGGCCATGAGGATGTGTGATTTATATTGCTGAATACCAATTTGCTTAAGCATGCACATGTACATTACTTTTAGCAAACTTTGTTGCTTAAAGTGATGTTAATTTTTTTTTAAATAAATAATGCTTACCTGCTCTGTTTTGCACAGAACAGCCCCGATCCTCTTCTTCTGAGGTCCCCTGCCAGTGCTCTTGGCACCTCCTCTTCAGCGAGTGCCACCATACAAAGCCGCTTCCCATGAGGGCACTTGTGTGGGCTCAATCCCAAGGCGTGTGGCTTAGTCCCGCCTCTGGAACCCTCAGCACAGAATGTGATTAACAGCATCTCTCTCTCTCTCTTCTTGTGAGGAAAGAGAGAGCAGAGAGAGCTGCTGCTCTCGGGCACAGAGTTGGATTGAGATCATGCTTAGGTAAGTATTTATGGGGGGCTGGGGGGATCCTGGTCACAAAAGTTTTTTTTTTTACCTTAATGCAGAGACTGCCTTTAGAACAACTTTAAGGTTAAGGGACTGGTGAATGAGCTTACAGCCTTAGTGAATCAGTGCCTTGGAGTGCACACTTGAAAAATATATTGTGGTGATAATGTAAGGTTGTGCATTTTTTTGTCTAGCCACTAGGTGTCTCACTTCTTTGGACTAATGTTTTCAGGAAAAAGAGGACATTTTTTAGGACCCTGCAGAATTAGGCTACATTCACACAGTAGTTTAGTCACATATAGTTTGCTGTGTTCAGAAGCAGACAGTTTTTGATCATACTATAATTCTGCAGAAATGCCAACCCTGAATGCACATTGCTGGGATTCAGGGTTGGTATTTGCATGTGACTGCTCAGATGAGCGGTTACATGCAAACAGCGGTGATGCCTGTCATTGATTTCCACAGAGTACAAATCTGACAGCCTCCAAAGACAGCCACTTCTAGTCACACATTGGGGTTGATTTACTAAAGGCAAATAGAATGTCCACTTTTGCAAGTGTAGTTACTTTAGAGCTTAGTAAATGAGGAAGAGCTCTGCTGACTTCCATCATCCAATCACGTGCAGGCAAAAATACTGGTATTTTATTTTCCTTGCATATGATTGGCTATTCTTTGTAAAGTAAAGCTTTACCTCATTTACTAAGCTCCAGAGCAACTGCACTTGCAAAAGTGCACAGTTTATATGCCTTTAGTAAATCAACCCCGTAGTGTCTACAGATTCTTGCCCCTGGTTGTACACAAGGTGCCATGTGAATTTAACCTTAATGGACAATCTATAATAGCTGCTGAAAAAGAAAATAGGAATGGGTAAAATCAATAATCAGGACGATTAAAGAGAATTAATCACACGGCAATAACAATCTGACAGGAGTTCTGATCCCTAACCACTCTATTTAGATTTAAATAAAGAGGTTTGCCTTTTAGCTTTACTTTAAATAAGGGTTAGTTCCATCTGTCTATTGTTTACCTTTGGAAAGGATGCAGGTGCCCATGTCCAATAAGAAGAGTTTTACCTATGCCAAAAATGCCACAACCAGAACCTCTAGCAGGAAGGTGAAACAGATTTAAGTATTTGATTTATATAAATAGCCAGACAGCAAATCAATGTGTAATGCCTCGTATATACGCACGGACTTTCCACCAACAAAATCGTGGATTTTTGTTCGAAGGGTGTTGGCTCAAACTTGTCTTGCATACACACGGTCACACAAATGTGGGCCAACATCTGCAAACGTGGGAACGCGGTGATGTACAAGACGTACGACAAGCCGAGAAAAAGGAAGTTCAATAGCCAGTGCGGCTCCTTCAGCTTGATTCCAAGCATGCGTGAACTTTTGTGTGCGGACTTGTGTACACATGATCAAAGTTTTGTTGGCGGAAGATTTGAGAACCTGCTAGCAAACATTTGTTGGCGGAATGTTCAATGGAGCATACTCACGGTCAGACTTTCCGACAACAAGCTAACATCCAACATTTTGCTTCGGAAAATCTGAACGTGTGTATGCGGCATTAGTGTCCTTCCTGACCTGAAATACCAGTTTGGGTTGACTTTAACTGGTCGTGTGTATTTATTTATGGATCTGAATGATCCAATCAACGACACTACCTGCCTGGTGTTTGCATGTTCTCCCTGTGACTGCGTGGGTTTCCCCCAGGTACTCCAAAGACATGCTGGTAGTTTAATTGGCTCCTGTCCAAATTTGCCCTAGTATGTGTATGTATGAATGTGAGTTAGGGACCTTAGATTGTAAGTTCCTTGAGGGCAGAGACTGATGTGAATGTACAATATGCAGTGGTACCTTGGATTACAAGCATAATTAGTTCCAAAAGAATGCTTGTAATCCAAAGCACTTGTATATCAAAGCGAGTTTCCCCATAGAAGTCAATGGAAACTCAGATAATTCGTTCCACAGTGACTTCTCTTGTATGCAGTACCGCATGTGGCCAGAGGTGGGAGACACTCAGAAACACTCAGAAAACGCTCGGATGCACTCGGAAACACTCGTAGAGGCTCGGAAACACTTGGGAATGTCCATTTGTACAAGAGTGATGTGGTTTTTTTTATCTCATTATGAACAACATGTTATATTAACTGTCATTTTGTAAATTGTTGATACAGCAAAAGTTGTGTCTATACTTTTAGATTTTCTATTATTACATTTATAACTTTTTATCTATTTTTTGCATACGCCTTTTTCTGGAGTCATTGCCCTTTAAAGTCCCGCCAGAGGGTCTTCTGTTGTTTTCCGAGTGGCTCCGAATGTATCCAACCGAGTGTCACCGGTTGGCAAAATGCGGTACTACACACCGCAGAGGCTTGAATCCTGCTCAGGATTTTTTTTGGGGAGAGGCAGTGCTAGGGTTTTTTCTTATTGTGCCCGGCATCGGGCTTTAAGTATATGTATGAAGCAAAGTCTTTAACCTCTTTGAGCCTAATGAGCTGACATCCTTCCATATGTAGTGGGTTGTGAGGCATAGTGGGTGCAAGTAAAAAGTAGAGAATACTGCGCTAAGTGAACATACAAAACAAAAATAAAAAACAAAAAACAGAAAAAATACAGTAGCAGCTCAATATGGGATACACATATAAGCAAATGGAATTAGAAGATGGAGCTGCGCTACAAATATCAAACAAAAAATGCAACTAATGTACAAGTGTATTGAAATTGCTCCCAACACCAAAAAAGTTATGAAATCAGTCCATAGATATTATTATTATTATTATTATTATACAGGATTTATATAGCACCGACAGGTTACGCAGCGCTTTACAACATTAGGGCAGAGAGTACAATTACAATACAATTTAATACAGGGGGGAATCAGAGGGCCCTGCTCATTAGAGCATACAATCTAGGAGGGAGGGTCAAGTTATACAAAAGGGTAATAGCTGTGGGGGATGAGCTAATGGAGAAAATAGTGCAGTTGTTAGATGGAGGCAGGATAGGCTTCTCTGAAGAGGAAAGTTTTCAGGGATCGCCTAAAAGTGGATAAATTTGGAGACAGTCTGACAGATTGGGGTAGCGATTTCCAGAGGATGGGCGAGGCTCGGGAGAAGTCCTGGAGGCAGATATGGGAGGAGGTGATGAGGGAGCTAGAGAGCAGGAGGTCTTGGGAGGAACGAAGAGGGCGATTAGGTTGATATTTTGAGACTAGGTTAGTGATGTAGCTGGGGGCAGAGTTGTGGTTGGCTTTGTAACTTAATGTTAGTATTTTTAATTTAATTCGTTGGACAAGTGGCAGCCAATAGAGGGATTGGCAGAGAGGGGTAGCAGACACTGTGTGGTTTTTAAGGTGGATGAGTCTGGCAGCAGCATTCCTGATGGACTGAAGGGGGGATAGTCTATTTAAAGGTAAGCCAATGAGGAGGGAGTTGCAGTAGTCGAGGCGAGAGATAACCAGGGAGTGAATCAGGAGCTTTGTAGTTTGCTTGGTTAGAAAGGGATGTAGTTTGGAGATGTTGCGGAGGTTGAGGCGGCAAGCTTTGTGATTGGATGTGGAGCCGAAAGGAGAGTTCAGAGTCCAGGATAACACCTAGCACGCTGACATGAGGGGATGGGTGGATGGTTGTGCCATTGCTCTTGACAGATAAGTCAGGGGAAGAGGCACGTGGGGGAGGAAATATTATAAGCTCGGTTTTGGACAAGTTGAGTTTGAGGAAGTGGTGTGACATCCATACAGATATGGAGTGAGTTGAGGGGTGGAGAGATAGATTTAAACATATGTGCTCTTCATATGACTTGTGACAACACCACAGACTCGTGTTCCTCCACCACATAGATTGCGTGCTTACCAGAGGCAAACTTAGTATAAGTTTGCGGCTATTAACCCTGACAGGGCTTTGTTCCAAAGGGATGAGGATGACCACAGTGTAAATCGTATTAAAAAAGCATTTTTTTTAATTAAAGGTTACACTTACACAAGTATGAAGTAAACTTTCAAGGATAAAAGCCGGCCGGCAAACTGAACACTACAAACACCCGAGCAATACGGTACACAGCATGATGACTCCTCCCTATTGGGGAGTAGTGATGTGCTGACATCATCTTGCTGTGTACCGTAGTGCACGGGTGTTCGTTTTGCCGGCAGGCTTTTAGCCTTGCAAGTGTACTTCATACTTGTGTAAGTGTAACCTTTAATTTTAAAAAATGCTTTTTTAATACGATTTACACTATGGTGAGTTCCTCTTCATTATGGGTTACCTTCTGGCTTCCGATTGAGACCATTGAATGATCGAATCCCTGTGATCATTTGTTGTGTGTTCCTGCCGCACTAAGTACCTGAGAGTTGTCATCCTCATCCCTTTGGAACAAGGCCCTTGCTGTCTCCTATGGCAACAGTACTTAACAGTTCCTAAAACAAAGTTCAACAGTTCACTTAGCTTCACTACAACTTCTGTTTCTAGTTCTTCAGCCCCTCGAGCTCCTAGTCTCTCACTGGATTCTCTGATTCACTGACTCTGAATCCCGTGAGCTCCTCAAGACTTTTGCAGTAGTATCTCTCTCAAGCATCACCTACGCTTCCCTGCTGGGTCCCTAGCTTGGCACTCCAGATACCTCTCAAGCTTCACCCCTGTCCCTGACTTGACTCACAAGGCTGCTCTGCAAGCGTCACCTCCGCTGGTTGGGTCCCTGACTTGATCACTGCCTGAAGATTCCCAATTCTCCATTGTGCCTGTTCGGTGAGAATACTGCTCCGGTACTTGCTTCAGTTACTCACTGTGGTACCTGATAAAGGTGGTTGATCCCTTAGTGGCGACAGCTTTCCTTCTGCCTCCGACCACGACAGGTTCCCCGGCTGGCAGAACCGTCACTGCAAGCCTCAATCCCAACCCTGCGCTGCCCTGTCACTTCTGGATAAGCCCTCACACAGCCTTGCAGCCAGATGCCCCTGTGATAGGCCCAATCTCTGGCCTAGCAGCCCAGGGCATACAACACATGTCCACCCAGACAGCGGTCTGGGTGGCACAGAACAATGATCACCTGACCTCACCAGAATATATAGGTTCTCCCAGCAGGCCAAGGGATTCAATAAAACCCCTGCCCATTGGCTGAGATACCCCATATACCCATAACCTGATCTTGCGTTACCCTTCTCATATCTAGTGCCACCAAGTTCCCGGCCACCTAGTGATAGAAGAGAAAAGTGCAACAAGGCCAAACTTATGGGGCGTACACACGGTCGGACTTTTCGTCTACAAAAGTCCGACAGCCTGTCCGACAGACTTCCGGCGGACTTTCGGCGGACTTGCAGCAGACTTTCTAACGAACGGACTTGCCTACACACGACCACACAAAAGTCTGACGGATTCGTACATGATGACGTACACCGGACTAAAATAAGGAAGTTCATAGCCAGTAGCCAATAGCTGCCCTAGCGTGGGTTTTTGTCCGTCGGACTAGCACACAGACGAGCGGATTTCGGGGTCCGTCGTAGTTACGACGTAAAGATTTGAAGCATGTTTCAAATCTAAAGTCCGTCGGATTTGAGGCTAAAAAAGTCCGTTGAAAGTCCGGAGAAGCCCACACACGATCGGATTACCAGCCAGCTTTAGTCCGTCAGCGTCCGTTGGACTTTTGTAGACAAAAAGTCCGACCGTGTGTACGCGGCAATAGGGAGAAATCAATAGATCTCCTTCAATTAACTGCAGTAGCTACTCCTGACAAGGAATTTTGGTGAGGAGCTCCCTGACTAAACCCCAAGGTGCTACATATACACTATATTACCAAAAGTATTCGGCGGCCTGCCTTTACATGAACTTTAATGTCATCCCAGTCTTAGTCCTTAGGGTTCAATATTGAGTTGACCCACTCTTTGCAGCTATAACAGCTTCCATTCTGGGAAGGCTGTCCACAAAGTTTAGGAGTGTGTCTATGGAAATTCTTGACCATTCTACCAGAAGCGCATTTATGAGGTCAGGTACTGATGTGGATGAGAAGGCCTGGCTCGCAGTCTCCGCTGTAATTCATCCTAAAGGTGTTCTATCGGGTTGAGTCCAGTCAAGTTCCTACACCCGAAACATGCTCATCTGTGTCTTTATGGACCTTGCTTTGTGCACTGGTCCAAATTATTTGGTGGAGGGGGATTATGGTGTGGGGTTATTTTTCAGGGGTTGGGCTTGGCCCCTTAGTTTCAGTGAAGGGAACTATTAAGGCATCAGCATACCAAGTCATTTTAGACAATTTCATGCTCCCAACTTTGTGGGAACAGTTTGGGGATGGCCCCTTCCTGTTCCAACATGACTGCACACCAGTGCACAAAGCAAAGTCCATAAAGACATGGATGAGCGTGTTTGGGGTGGAGGAACTTGACTGACCTGCACAGTGTCTTGACCTCAACTTGATAGAACACCTTTGGGATGAATTAGAGCACAGACGTCCACATCAATGGCTGACCTTACAAATGAGCTTCTAGAAGAATGGTCAAATATTTCCATAGACACACTTCTAAACCTTGTGGACAGCCTTCCCAGAAGATTTGAAACTCTTATAGCTGCAAAGAGTGGGCCTACTCAATATTGAACCCTACAGACTAATGCCCTGTACACACGGTCGGATTTTCCGACGGAAAATGTGCGATCGGAGCATGTTGTCGGAAATTCCAACCGTGTGTGGGCTCCATCGGACTTTTTCCATCGGATTTTCCAACACACAAAGTTTGAGAGCAGGCTATAACATTTTCCGACAACAAAATCCGATCGCGTCAATTCCGACCGTGTGTGGCCAATTCCGACTCACAAAGTGCCACACATGCTCAGAATAAATTCCGAGACGGAACTGCTCGGTCTGGTAAAATTAGCGTTCGGAATGGATATAAAACTTTCGTCACGCTGCAATGTTTTAAATTGTTTAATGCAGCGCGCTCTCTTCTTCTTTATAATGCTAGAACAGTGTTTCTCAACTCCAGTCCTCAAGGCACCCCAACAGGTCATGTTTCCAGGATTTCCCTCAGATGAAACAGCTGTGGTCATTACTAAGGCAGTGAAACTGATCAAATCACCTGTGCAAAATAATGGGAAGCCAGAAAACATGACCTGTTGGGGTGCCTTGAGGACTGGAGTTGAGAAACACTGTGCTAGAAGAATAAAGTAGTTTTGCTGCTCATATTCACACAGACTTCTCACAAACTTATTTCTTTATTATTTATCGTGATTTCATCAATATATTTTGATTTGTCACATCTGACCAAAAAATTTTCATTATTTTTTTTTTGTTTGTATTTTTTTCAAGCCTGATCTTGTTTTTTTTTTTTTTTAATTTTTTTTAAATCCAGAATATTTTTGGGTGTGTTTTGTGTGTCAAGTTACCACAACACCATTATTATCTTGTATTATTTAATCTCAAGGAGATTGTTTGGTGTTGGTGTCTCTTGTTAATTTCACATTGTATTTTTGAAATGTACCTGCCTCCTCACAAACAAACTGTCCTTTTTGAATGAAAACACACATAGGCAAGTATAATTGAAACAAAATATCATTTATTTAGGGCTCATAACCAAACAAAGAGGGAGGCAACGCTGGAGAAACAGCAGAAATTGGTGAAGCCTTTGGCCCCCTGGGCAGACATTAATTATTTTACTGCAAAATTGGTGGCCTGAGGAGTCCATATATAAGGGAGTACAGTCTGGTCCAGAAGTCCAAGAGATCATGAACAGCAGCAGATGACATGTATGTTCCCAGGCTGTGGTCATACAAGAGCCTGTATCTTTTGTCAGACCAGACTGAACTCAGGCCATCACTCTCTGGTCTTCCTTCCACGCTTCCTTCCATGCTGTGGCTCTGGTGTTGGAGGTGTGGCAGGAGGAGTAGGACCTGGAGGAGGAGGAGGAGGAGGAACTGGAGGAGGAGAAGGAGGACCATGGGTGAGCTCACAAATGTGGCTTTCGCATTTGAGTTGACCCCTCAACCCCTTATTTAGAGCTTCTAAAATGACAAACTCACATAAGAGGCTTTGGCCCTCCTCCATTTGCAGCATTTTGCATGCTGTTAGGTCAGCAAAATACTCTTCCACACTGTGGGGGGTTCTGAGTGCCTCAGTAGCCTTCCAAAATAGGCCAATTGCAGCCTCCTCCAGGTTGCTCCTCTTCCTGCCACTTTTTCTTTAAAGGCGAAGGGGAGGGACCTGGGTATCGGGCAGCCTACTTGGCCCGGCTACCTCCTGGCTGAGACTTCCCTGTGTATGAAAAAGAGACATCGTTTTAGTTTTTGGTTCATCAATCGCAATCAGAAATTAGTACTCCAAACTAACATAGATTTAACATCATTAATTGGACAACCAGAAATATTTAGAAGAATGCTATACCTGGCTCAAGCTGGGCTCCTCCACATGTTGCTGCCTGGAAGGACCAGGTTGGCCTTAGCTGAGGGGGAAGGAAGCATGGAAGGAACAGTGGAGAGTGCTGGCCTGGGTTCAGTCTGACCTGCCAGAAAGTGCAGTCTGTCATAGTACCACAGCCTGGGGACAGAAATGTCATCTGCTGCTCCTGATCTCAGGGAATCCTGGACCTTCTTGTGCTCCCTAATATAATACTCCTCATGCCACCAATTAGGGCCTTCAAATAGGGGATGACCGGCTTCACAAATTGCAGCAAATTATCCAGCGCTGCCTTCCTCTTTGTTTGGTTCTTATAATCGGGGTGGTTTACCTGCCACAGACAGGGCAGCTCCCTGAACATATCTATGAATATGCTGAGAAAATCCTGATCCTTCAAGATATCCATTTTCTCTGCAAGACACAACACAAGACAAACCCTAATGTCAGGCTTAAGTCTCCTAATCTTGTCCCAATACAGGCCTCAATCTAGAAGCAGTATAGGCCCAATTTTTAATCTTACCTTCATTATCACGATCGGTGCCTCCGATAATCCTTCCTCCACTCACAGATCGTACGTACTACGCGTGTTACAATTATATATATACTGCACATGCATGAAACTCCGCCTGCCCCTGACGTTCTTTCTAGTCTATTCCATCTCGTTCGGCGCAGTGGGGGAAGAGCACATGGCGGAGACACAACAGGTGCGTGCTAATTACAGCAACGAGGAGGAGGAAAGCCCGGAGCCCGAAACGTCACGATCCCGGAGGAGACGATTTAAGGCATCAAATATGTCCTTTGGGGAGATGTTGGAGATGGTCGACATACTGAAAAGGGCCGACTATGATGGGAAGTAAGGACCTTACCCCAACCCCAATGACAGAAAGGCCAAGATCATGGTGAAAGTAGTCAAGAGTCTGCACTGTAATTTTGGGGTGCGGTGATCCAAGGATCAACTCAGGAAGCGGTGGTCGGACCTCAAATTAAGGGAGCACGAGCAGTACAAAAGGATCCGGAGAGTGCTGCAAAAAAGTAAGTAGTTGTCCTGTGTACCTATTCTTTATTTTTATTACGTTCGTGCTGCTCCATGTGCTTTTCTTAACTGTTGTATAGTTTAAAATGGCAACTGTCATGTTCATAGGCACATTATTCCTTCGTTCGGCCTAGAAAACACCATGTTTTGTCTAGATGCAGTTCAAAACATTTTTTTAGGCATACTTCTGTTTACTAAATTTTGGTGTCTAGATGGGTTGGGAACTAGAATGAAATGCAAACTAGATTCTGTGTAAGGAGAGGACACTCAGCAGCTGTTTACACATCTGGACGCTGTAGCACTAGTTTAGGACACCAGAACACCCTTTTTATTAGGGGCCCCACACAGGTGCTCCAGTGTATACTATAAGGGTGTCTCCATCTGTGAAGCTTGTACAAAACAGGTAAGTATTCAAGCTTGACAAAGTGACAAAAATATTTCTTCATCTTGGAACTCTGCCAAAATAAACAATTGTACCCCACTTACAAGCAATATTTCATATTACTATTTCTGTCATCAAATACCTGTGTGCTAAGTATACCTATTTTTTTTAACATAGGGGAGAAAAGACTCGGAGGACACCACTCATCAGAGAAGACAACAGACCCCCCACCTCATGAAGAAGTGGAAATCCCCCAAAGCCAACAGGAGGACGAGGAGGGAGACGTGGTGGAAATTGTCACCACAACAGGTGAGTGTCTGCGACCACAGGCTCAGGTAAGAGATGGATGCCGGCATATTTATAATACATGGTGTTTTTGTTTTTTTTATATTTTTAGGTGATCGTGATATTGTGGATCCAGGTCATTTCACTAGTGAAAGTGCCCAGATCGTGATCGGGGAGATCATAGGGTGTAATAGGGACATGGAAAACATCAAGCAAAACATTAATGATGTTCAAAACAAAATGAAGAACATCATTGATGTTTTAGGGAGAGTTTAAAACACCTCCAAATCCCTTACTTTGCTTTTCTGACAGACAACATTTTTCACATTTTTTGACATATTCGAGAAAAGCCAAATTTTGAAGATGCACACAGTGTGTCAACATGTGCTATCTGCCATCGCGGGAGATTAATGTATGCGTTTTGGGGGTGCAACCCCTTCCTCAATAATAAAGTAGCTGAGAGGAAGGGGTTGCACCCCCAAAACACGTCCCTTGATCCCCCGTGATGGCAGCTAGCACATCTTGACATTTGGCAATTTGTGTGCATCTTCAAAATTTGGCTTTTCCAGGGGTCTTCACCCCATCTGAACACAATATCAAACACAGTTTATAAATACTCATGTCTGATATTGCCTTCAATTTATAACAAAGTTGAACTTTGTAAGTTCCAGATTTGTGTATTTCTTGTTGGTTTTAAACATGCCTGTTTTACCTTAAATGGACATTTCTACTTTTATTAATGTGACCCAAAAAATTGTTATACAACAAACATGTTGGTTTGTTTTAAAAACCTTTTATAAATGCACATGTGATTGTGCTGGTATTAAAAAGATTGATAATCAAGAATATGTTGATTCTTCTTTCAATGCTCCAAAACTTTGGGTGTGGTAAAATTGGTGTTTTCTTTGACAATGGGGGTGATTTACTAAGGGCAAATCCACTTTGCACTACAAGTGCAGTTTCAGTGCAGTCTCGAGTGCACTTGTAGTGCAAAGTGTCTTTGCCTTTAGTAAATAACACCCAACAGTGCTTTCTAATGTTACACAATCATGCCATTTTCAGGACTCCCCAAATTTATGTCAGGGTCAGCTAAAACAAACACAAGCAGTAAATGTCAGCAAATATTTTAGTAGTTAAAATTAGTTTTTTATTTAAAAAATGTCTCAGACATTGTCTGGCATATCGATGGCCCCCCTACCCGCAAAGTATTCCATGTATCTTAGACGGACCTCGTGGGCACTCAGGGGGGGCAAGCCAGGTTGGCCAGCTTCAAATGCCATCAAGGTTGGTTCATTTACATGAATTCCGGATTCAGGCCCAACTGAGCCAGCATAATTCACAGAATTTCTCCTTAAAAAGTTGTGGAGAACACAGCAAGCCAAGATGATGTGATTCAGTTTATACTCCGCCATGTGTATGGGTGTAAGAAATAGGCAGAACCGGCTGGCCATTATTCCAAACGTGTTCTCCACCTCTCTTCTGGCTCTGGCCAGCCGGTAATTAAAAACCCTCTGATCCGGGGTGAGGGTCCTCATAGGGAATGGCCGCATAAGATGGTCCCCCAGCGCAAACGCTTCATCCGCAACGAAGATGAATGGGAGTCCTTCCACATTGTCTTCAGGAGGTGGCAAGTCCAAGCTGCCATTCTGGAGACGCCTGTGGAACTCTGTCTTGGCGATGACTCCACCATCTGACATCCAGCCATTCTTCCCCACGTCCACATACAGGAACTGGTAAGTAGCCGACACCACCGCCAACATCACAATACTATTGAACCCCTTGTAGTTATAATAAAATGACCCTGAATTGGGTGGTGGGACAATGTGGACGTGTTTCCCATCAATTGCCCCTCCGCAGTTAGGAAAGTCTCACCGCTGGGCAAAGTGGGAGGCCACAGTCTGCCATTCCTGTGGGTTGGAAGGAAACTGTGGAGTCAAACAAGAAAAAAAAATATTCATTTTGCACATAAACATGGAAAGCAGATTAGACACAAACATTCTTGGCCAACATCAGTATAACATTTATTTTAGGGACTTGTAAAAAACTCTCTCCACTTCATTGAGAGATGAATGCCTAAATAATGTGTATTACTTTGGCCAGCCCCTTCTTACTTACACTATTGGCAGCCCACTGGACAGGTAAGAAGTGTCATAATACAAAGAGATAAATACACGCTGTACACATTTTAGCACATTTTTACATTCTGCTACTACCTATCAAGATAATAATAGGATACAAAAACTTGAAACAGTACCATTTGAAAGTATTCAGGAAGGCCCTTGCACTACATGCTTTGGTGAATTCATCCATAAATCTGACCACAAAAGAGGTGGGTATAGTGTGCATGGGTTTGTCAAAGTCAGCAGATAGAGGATTGTTATCAGCTGAGTTAGCAGTTGGGGGGAGGGAGGGTTCCAAATGATTTTATGAACCCAAAAAAAAAACCTCTGGCACTCTGCCTTAAAGCACAAATCACATTTTTACACATTTTAGGGGGTATTGAGGGTAAAGCACTACTATGGAGCGGACAAAATACATTGTTAAGTGACTACATGAGGTGAATATAGGCCCAGGAGAGCATTCTGGGGGGGTAAGTGAAGGCAAATATGCATGAAGGCCAAAAAAAAATTACAGAAAAATCCAGCATGCATGAGGACAAAGGGGACATTCACAGCATATTACAATCATGGTAATTAGGGAATGAGGAAAGAAATACAATATATTATCAAACATTATATACAATAAAATGTGATGTTAAAGGATAAATCTTACCTTAATATACTCCTTCTGCAAGACCTGGATGATGGCAGAACAGGTCTCCGGGGTAATGATCCCCAGAGCCTGGGGGGAGATGCCTGTCGAGAACTTGAGGCCCTGCAGGCTTCTCCCCATCACCAAGTACCGCAGGGTGGCGACTAACCTCTGCTCCGGAGTGATGGCTTGCCTCATGCAGGTAACCTGCCTGCTGATATAGGGGGTCAGCAAAGCCAACAAACGGTGAAAAACGGGGTCCGTCATCCTGAGAAAGTTCCTGAAATCATCGGGATTATTCTCATGGAGCAAAGGCATGTGACAGAATTGGTCACGCTGGAGCAACCAATTCTTGGTCCATGAACTCCTCCCCACCCTGTTCATGGACTGGGCTTGTGTCAAGGTAAGGACCCCAACACCAAGCCCCCGCACAGCACGAAGATTAGCAAAAGGAGCCCAAAGGGTGCCGCGCTTAGTTCTGAACTGCCCTTTTATAGTCTTGTCGTACGTGGTATACGTGACCGTGTTCTTGGCAATCAGAAAGTCCGACAACTTTGTGCGACCGTGTGTAGACAAAACAAGTTTGAGCCAACATCCGTCGGAAAAAATCCATGGATTTTGTTGTCGGAATGTCCGATCGTGTGTACGGGGCATAAGTTCATGTGTGTGTAAAGGCAGATGTCCCAATACTTTTGGTAATATAGTGTGTGTGTATATATATTGTTTTCATTAGCTTGTGTCTTTATAAAATACAGCCCTTAAATATATTAAAGGCTATAATATTGTTGTAATTTTTTTCCCAGACAAGAGAAATTGTGTGGAGACAATAGCTGAGAGCTTTATGTAGATTACATGCCACAGCCTTCAATTTTCAAAGCTTAAATTTATATAGCATGCACTGGGAACAAAGCAGTTTTGAGTTAGTGACAGGAGAAGAATTACTGTTAAAAAACAACTATTTTCCAGCTCAGGGAGTGGCTTCAAGAAAAGCACAGATGAACATAAAACTCAAATACGGGCCTGGGAAAACCATATTTAACTATAATAACCTGCTTGTTTAAACATTAAAAAGCTGTGCAAATTCCCTGAGTACATTGTGTACAGCAGTTATTTTATGTGCCTACTTTGGGAGAGCGGCAGCAGAGACCGTGTTTATTTTTAATAATCAAACTCTGCCCACATAGAAGTGGTAAACACCGAACCAGTCTGTTAATGGTCAAAGAGGGAGAGATGAGAACAGAGGGAAATCAAGAGAACAAAGTAGTGAGAAACACCACGAGAATAGGGAACATAAAGCAGATTGCAAAAACAATAATGTTGCTGTCATAACAGTGGTCATTAACAGAAACCTTAAGACAGGTAAAATTCACTTTTTTGATTTTTTTTTATAGTAGCTATAAAACCATTGTTGCCACACAGGTACAAACAGCTGACACCTGTAGAAGATATTTTATCAAAATATTTAGTGACAGAAAACGCATTAATGGAAGAGTACAAAATGTTGAAAAGGAAAGGCATATACGCTATATTACCAAAATTTTTGAGACGCCTGCCTTTACATGTACATTAACTTTAATGGCATCCCAGTCTTAGTCTGTAGGGTTCAATATTGAGTTGGCCCTCCCAGCTATAACAGCTTCAACTCTTCTGGGAAGGCTGTCCACAAGGTATAGGAGTGTGTCTATGGGAATGTTTGACCATTCTTCCAGAAGCGCATTTGTGAGGTCAGGCACTGATGTGGACGAGAAGACCTGCCTCGCGATCTCCACTCTAATTCATCCCAAGGGTGTTTTATTGTGTTGAGGTCAGGATTCTGTGCAGGCCAGTCAAGTTCTTCCACCCCAAACTCGCTCATCCATGTCTTTATGGACCTTGTTTGTGCACTGGTACGCAGTCATGTTAGAACAGGAAGGGGCCATCTCCAAACTGTTCCCACAAACTTGGCAGCATGAAATTGTCCAAAATGTCTTGGTATGCTGATGCCTTAAGAGTTCCCTTCACTGGAACTAAGGAGCCAAGCCCAACCCCTGAAAAACAACCCCACACCATAATCCCCCATCCACCAAATGATTAAGTCCAGTGCACAAAGCAAGGTCCATAAATACATGGGTGAGCGAATTTGGGGTGGAGGAACTTGACTGGCCTGCACAGATCCCTGACCTCAACCCCATCACCTTTGGGATGAATTAAATCAGATACTGAGAACCAGGTCTATTCTGCCAACATCAGTGCCTGACCTCACAAATGCACTTCTGGAACAACAATTCTCATAGACACACTCCTAAACCTTGTGGACAGACTTCCCAGAAAAGCTGAAGCTGTTATTGCTGCAAAGGGTGAGCCAACTCAATATTGAACCCTATGGACTAAGATTGGGATGCCAATAAATGTAATGTGTGTGTAAAGGCAGACGTCCCAATACATTTGGTAACATAGTGTATATACAATCATATGTTTAATTCTAGCTAGCAGAAAAAATATATGGTAACTAGTATTTGGCACTTCATCATACCACCACAGAGAATCACATCAAGTCAATTTTGCCTGAAGGTGATTTAGCCTAGGTTCACACTGCTGCGGGAGAGAAATTGTGCGAGTTCAGCTGAACTCGCACAATTTCATTCCCGCATGTCAGTCCGGTGATTTCAGAGACATCTGTGCGGTTTTCTGCACAGATGTCTATTGAAATCGCACCTGAAATTGCCAAAAGTAGTACAGAAACTAGTTTTGGGAATCGGTGCGGCTCTCCAAAGTCGGCGTTGCACCGATTCGGACGGTTCCATTGTGGGCAATAGCCGCTAATTTGGCATGTGATTTGACATGTTAAATTGCATGCCAAATCGCATCAATGTGAACGAGAGCTTAATGTAATAAAGAAAATTATGGAACTATAATATTAGCAAACATTGTTTGAAATTCTTAGTATGCATTGAGTAAGGGAAATCAAAAATATACCATCTACTTCGCATGTGTTTAGATGAAGTTTTAGATGCTAAAACTTCAGTGGATTGGATTTAGGTAAGCCTTTGAACTTTTATAGAACAAAAATGGATGCCTCAGGCTTCCAACTAATAAAAGTCTAGCCCCCTGGACATATTGAATTGTATGTCCCAAGAGGTGTACGTAACCTGTTACTAGTACCAGACTTTCTGCCACTCAGCAATGTTAAGGCTTCAAGAAGAGGTCAGAAATATGTCTTTATTGGGCATCAAGCTCTCCTACATCACCAATGCTTAAAAAAAGATGTTGTGGAAACCAGGGGGGGTTCCCCTTTTTCATTATTTATAGTGCAAATGAAGCATATAAAAATATGAAAAACCTATTCCACCCAACCCCACTTTAACTAATCTAAAGTTTGCTTTTTTCTATAAATCTGCTTAAAAGCCACATTTACTAACTTGCAATCACATAACATCATGAATCTCCATTTTTTCTCACTTGCAGTGTGGGAGGGTTTTTCTTTAGGTGCTCATGTCACTCCTTGGTGAATTTGACACTTCACATCAGCTGTTCATCAGTGGGGGGTCTCCACAGGGTCCATAGGACTACAGAGGTTTGTTGACATCATAATGAGATGTGACAACAGGACCAGGCAGCGGTGGACCAGGACTGCAGAAGTGGATCACCTGACCTTGTGGAGGGTTGGGTAGTTATGTTTTAAAGCTTTTCTGAATGGATAAGGTTAGGTGCCAACTTGTCAACTTAAAATAGAAACATGTTTTTAGAATCTCTCATTTTTTGTTCTGACTATAATGGGCAAAGAAAAAAAAATATGCGCAATACTTCTGTGCATTCACTTTAAAAGAAGTATCACTAAACTGAAATTGGAAGCAGAATATGATTTGTTGACAGAAATCTAATCAACTCCTATTTGCAATATGATGAGGATGTAGATTTAGAAGAATGATGCAATGAGAAGGAACACATTAAAAAATGTATTGGCACCAAGGGGGGTGGTAGCTTTGGTTCTAATATGTGTGCGCTGTAATATGTTTTGTACTCTTTGTAGGTCTTATAGCAGCACCATCTTGAATTTAAACGCATTGTATGGTGTGCCCCCCAAATATATTTTTGTATATTGTAATAGACCTTGACCAGGTTTTTTGGGCTGGAGCACCCCTCCCCCTCCTTATTACCTCTTATTTAGTGGCCACCAGTGCATAGGATGTATCCCCTTCAGTTTTCCCACATAGAGGAGTTCAGCTCCCATGGTTGATTTAAACGCATTGTAGGGTGTGCCCCCCAAATATGTTTTTGTATATTCTAATAGAAAGTGATTCTGTTGGTGGGTGAAGGTGAGGATGAACAAGGAACTTTTCAAGCCACGGCTTCTGTTATTTTTCTATACTAACGCTGTTCATGGTGCATTTGAGTTTGCTCACAATGATGATGTAGTGATGGACAAGGCTGATGGAGCAATGATGAAGACAAAAGGAAAAACAAGTCAGAATGTTCAGTTTCACTCACCAACAGTGAGAGTGTGTTCTTTTTCCACCACTCCCTTCAATTGCTAGGCATTCACAATGGAATTATCTGCAGGGGGAGCAATAATATACATATATTAATCTTCCTGCTAGGTGACCTTCTAACCAGAATGCAGATGGTGCAACCACTGGTGGTAGTTACCGTATTTATCGGCATATAACACGCACTTTTTACCCCTGAAAATCAGGGGAAAATCGTGGGTGCGTGTTATAGGCCGATCCCCGCCAATTTTGTGTGATCGGAGCCGCCGACATACACAGCCATGTGTAAATTCAAATATGGCGCCGAGACTGTAGGGACTCGGCGGAGCCGAGATACACATACCTGGGAGTCCTCGGCTTTTCTCGGCGCCGATTACAGTCCCGTCCAGTCCCGCCATTGGACCTGTGTGATGTCCATCATAGGGTGGGACTGGGCGGGACTGTAAGCGGCGCAGAGAAAAGCCGAGGACTCTCAGGTATGTGTATCTCGGCTCCGCCGAGTCCCTGCAGTCTCGGTGCCATATTTGAATTTACACACGGCTATGTATGTCGGCAGGGATCGCGGCGATCACACAAGGCTGCACTGAGGCAAGGCTGCACTGGGGCAAGGCTGCACTGGGGCAAGGCTGCACTGGGGCAAAGCTGCACTGACATGGCTGCACTGACAAGGCTGCACTGACATGGCTGCACTGACATGGCTGCACTGGGGCAAAGCTGCACTGACAAGGCTGCAATGGACACTGGGGCAGGGCTGCACTGATAATTCTGCACTAGGGCAAAGCTGCACTGACAAGGCTGCACTGACAATTCTGCACTGGGGCAAAGCTGCACTGACAAGGCTGCAATGGACACTGGAGCAAGGCTGCACTGACACTGACAGGCTGCAGATGGACACCGATAACGCTGCATTGATGGGCATTTTAATGTAAGTTTTTCTTCCTTAAACTTTACTCCTAAAAGTTTTTTTCCTTAAAATTCCCTCCTAAACTTGGGGTGCATGTTATACGCCAGCGCGTGTTATACGCCGATAAATACGGTAGTTGATTTTAGCACATTTAGAAACTTGGACTTGAGCGTGGTGTGTAAGCCCAAACCTTCACCTCTGTGGAAACCAATTGACTGTACAAACTTTCACAAACTTGTATTGGAAGAGAATAGTATATGCTGGATATTTTTCACTCACTGATATAAATGTAACGCAACCCCAGTATAAGCTACTGGTTAGGATGGGTCCTCTGTTCTTTGCTTCAACCTTCTCAAGAATCTCAGCTCCTCTAACACACCAGGTTGAGTGTACAAACATACAATATCACAAGAATTCACTGAAAGTAATACTTAGTACCCAATAGTAGTGCTATACAAAAGAAAACAGGCACCAAGCCAGGTAGTAAAGGCAAACCTAATATATTGTCACCCAATATGTTTGGTAACTAGACAAGTATAAAAGGGATTAATGATAATAACACAATTTAGCATACAATGTGAACTAGAAACTAGGCATAGGATGACAATTGCTATCCAGATAAGCATAAACAGAAGAAAGGCCACCTCAAGTGCAACAGTGAACAGTAGTAAAGTTTAATCCACCAAGTGCTGGAACTATACTGCCAGAACTTATTTATGGCAGCAATGCTAGTTCTAGACCAACTGGGTATGCACTGTCCAAAAGAAAATGAGGATGGCAGCAAATAGGGCAGAGGAACAAAGGGGGCTTGCAGGATAATTATTATGGGAGCGTCAGTCCTTTGAGATGTTTTTCTGCTGGCTATTGTTGGGGCCTTGGGGCCCTTTAAAAGCATTGGTGCCCATAAGGACAGTCTCAGCTAACCTATATGCAGTATAAGTACAGTATAGGCAGGTCTCAAAATTTCAAGTCCTGAGCAACTAGCCTGTTCTTAAAAGTTACTCACCACTAGTTGCCCCACCCAACCCCTACCCTTCCCTGCCCCTAATTCCGCTCCTAAACATGCTCTCGTAAATTATCTCATGAAATGGCACTGTTAAATGTTTTTGCAGAATTAAGTTATAAAAATAAATATTAACAACAAGAACTTTAACAGTATTAACATAAAGCATATTTCATTGATCTGACTATGATACATAAAATAAGAATAAAAAATAATTGGCTACTATAAGCACTGTACACATCATTACTGCCTTGTTAAGTAAATATTTTAATGCTATACTAAATATAGCATTAAAAAAATTAAAACCAATGAATGACACTTTCACTGATTTAGGATGCAGAGAGACTTACAGTGGAGCACAGCACTGGACAGGGGAACAGGAGCTGCCAAAGTTAACTTTTCCAATTAACAGGGTGGTGATTGGTTGCTCGGCAGTCCGAGCAACCAATCACCAGCTTGTTATTAGGAAAAGTATACTTAGGCAGCTACTGTACAACCCCCCTCCTCGCACCGCCCTGCCCCCACCTCATCTGGTTCTTTGCTGATTCCCCCTGTATGCCAGGCTCTGCTAAGAGAATGACAGGGGGCAGAGGATGGGAGAAAAATTGCCTGCCAGTGGCGCCTGCCATGATTTGGCTTCACACTCGCGCTCAGATTATTTCCACTGGACTAATGCGAGCATGCAAATGGAAATTTTGAAGGCTGGTATAGGTATGGTATAGTCTCGGGAAGGGTGCAAGGTAGATGTGGTTCACATGTGGTAAAGGTTCAGTATAATGCATTATAGGGTTGGTATAGGTGCAGTCTAGGTTTGGAATAGGTGCGGTATATAGTGCAATATGAGTGCGGGATGGATTGAGTATACTTGGTGTCCTGCTATCAGTGGCTCAGTCCCTGCTAGCAGTATCAGCAATGGGTTAATAGCCCTCTCAGCAATCACCGGATGCTGTGGGGATCTCTAGCTGTAGAAGAAGGAGGGCCCCTCAGTCTCTCCCCGAAAGCCTCCAGTGATCAGCGGTGGGAAGCAGAGGGTGAGTGGATGCTCCATCCTCTCTGCGGCCATGGTACAGGTCCTGTGAGGTGCTGCACTGCTTCCGGCTTGGATCTCCGCTGTTATGATTTCCCACTGGCAGGCAAATATCCAGACAAAGGTACTCTCTCAATCTAACTCCCTCAGTGCCAAGAGAAAGAACTTTGCTGGGCAGTTTAATAAATAAAAAAATATCTGCACTCTCACTGCACAGTGCCTATTGGGATCTGTAGTGTAAGAAGTCTATACATCCTATTACATGGCTGCCATCTCAAGCTACAACTCCCAGTGTATGGACTTGCTTGGCTTTCACTCTCCTCCTGCTGGCCAGAGGAGAATGGTGCAGCTTAACATCAGTATCAGTAGAGGGAGAGAACAATGAAAGACAATCAGGGGCGTAACTACCACCATAGCGACCCATGCAGGCGCTATGGGGCCCGCAGCCAAGTGGGGCCCAGTGAGGATGAGAGCACCGCCGGCACAGTCTCCCAGCCAGGGGAAGAGAGAGGAGAGGAAGAGGCAAGCTGTGACCTGTGCCCAATGCAGCGTGACCTGTGCCCAATACAACGTTGCCTGTGCCCAGGGGCGGCGCCAGGTGGGTGCTTGGGTGTGCTGAAGCTCCCCCAAAAAGTCTTCAAGCACCCTCATAGCACCCCCAAAATTTCGACAGCGGTATTGCAGTACAGTCACACTTTTAAAAAAAAAATATCCTGGTACCTAATATGAATCTTTTCTGCAAATGGCTAGGGACTCTTTTCTGAAGTGGAGGGATACAGCCGAATAAGCCAATAATGATCAGTTAGACCCGGCAGGGGCTGGCTGGTGAGGCCGTATCACTGGCGGATTGATCCAGTGCTGGTGCTACCTTATAAAAGCAATGACGGTGACACGTGATGCCTCCTGCATTTGCCACCAAAAGACGAATGTTATTGAAGCAGCTGAGAGAGCTCAGCCATGTGCACTGCCCTAGGAGCCTGGAGGAAGCAGGTAAGTTAAGAAGAGAGAGGAGGAGAGCAGCTGTGTGTCCTTATCTGGTGGAGGAGGGAGCGGAATGAAGCTGTCGCACTCAGTGCATTGCACTCTGCAAGGCTGACTGAGCCTGTCAGTCAGAGGACAAGAGCAGTGTGTGTGTGTGTATTTCCTGTTGTGCAGGTGATGTGCTCCGAGGAGGAAGGCTAAGGAGGAGCGAGGATGGTTCATCATTGCTGCAGGCATTGTACTGTTCTTAATGGAGCTGCAGAGCCTGGAAAGGGGGAGGGGAAGCTTTCCAGTCATCTGATCTATGGCAACATGCTGTTGCACACAGGCACTGACTGAAGGGACATACCTGATCTGGGCAGTGTGTATGGGGTCACTGTCCTGCTCTGGGCACTGTGTATGGGGTCACTGTCCTGCTCTGGGCACTGTGTATGGGGTCACTGTCCTGCTCTGGGCACTGTGTATGGGGTCACTGTCCTGCTCTGGGCACTGTGTATGGGGTCACTGATCTGCTCTGGGCACTGTGTATGGGGTCACTGATCTGCTCTGGGCACTGTGTTTGGGGTCACTGATCTGCTCTGGGCACTGTGTTTGGGGTCACTGTCCTGCTCTGGGCACTGTGTTTGGGGTCACTGTCCTGCTCTGGGCACTGTGTATGGGGTCACTGTCCTGCTCTGGGCACTGTGTATGGGGTCACTGTCCTGCTCTGGGCACTGTGTATGGGGTCACTGTCCTGCTCTGGGCACTGTGTATGGGGTCACTGTCCTGCTCTGGGCACTGTGTATGGGGTCACTGTCCTGCTCTGAGCACTGTGTATGGGGTCACTGTCCTGCTCTGGGCACTGTGTATGGGGTCACTGATCTGCTCCGGGCACTGTGTATGGGGTCACTGATCTGCTCTGGGCACTGTGTATGGGGTCACTGATCTGGGTACTGTGTATGGGGTCACTGATCTGCTCTGGGCACTGCTCACTGTCCCTCACTGTTATGCTGTGCTGGGTGTTCTAGTTGGCTCTAACATGTACTAGGGGTTATCATTGCTGGCCCTTATACTTGCTGGGGTTTATCATTGCTGGTTCCATTTGGGCTTATTTTACTCTAAGAATCAATTGTTTGGCCACGCCCACAATTGACCACACCCACTTTTTGGCCACGCCCACACGAGGGCGGCATGCTATGCGCTGCCTTAGCACCACCTCTAATACTTTCACCCACACAGCACCCCCAAAAAAATTTGTCTGGAGCCACCCCTGCCTGTGCCCAATACAGCCTGATCTGCCTGTGCCCCATACAGCCTCACCTGTGCAGAGGAAGAGGCAAGCCACCCGGATCAGCAGAGAGCTGAATTGCCCGATGTAATAGCTTTCATTAGAACTTCCAGTGTTCCCGGGGCTCACGTCACATAGCTCCACCTCTTGGCCCGGCGCCTTTGATGGACAGAACGCCAATCCAATGCGGGACATGTGACGTCATCAAAGGCATCAGGCCAAGAGGTGGGGCTATGTGACGATGAATCCCGGGAAGACAGGAAATTCAAATGAAAGCTATTACAGCGGGTAACCCGCTCTCTGCTGATCCGGGTGGCTTGCTTCTTCCTCTGCACAGGTGAGGCTGTATGGGGCACAGGCAGACCAGGCTGTATTGGGCACAGGTCACGCTGTATGGGGCACAGGTCACGCTGCATTGGGCACAGGTCACGCTGCATTGGGCACAGGTCACATTGTATGGGGCACAGGTCATGCTGCATTGGGCACAGGTCACGCTGTATGGGGCACAGGTCACGGTGCATGGGGCACAGGTCACGCTGCATGGGGCACAGGTCACGCTGCATGGGGCACAGGTCACGCTGTATGGGGCACAGGTCACGTTGTATGGGGCACAGGTCACGCTGCATTGGGCACAGGTCACACGCTGTATGGTGCACAGGTCACGCTGCATTGGGCACAGGTCTCACTGTATGGGGCACAGGTCACGCTTCATTGGGCACAGGTCACGCTGTATGGGGCACAGGTCACGCTGTATGGGGCACAGGTCATGCTGCATTGGGCACAGGTCACGCTGCATTGGGCACAGGTCACGCTATATGTGGCACAGGTCACGCTGCATTGACACTAGGGCAGCTGTGGGGGGGGCTGTTTGCAGGGGGGCCCCATACAACATTTTGCTATGGGGCCCTGCTATTTCTAGTTACGCCCCTGAAGACAATGTCTCCTTCTCCATATTGCTGTAGCCCAGCACCTATGTCTATAGATAGTTTAAAATGCAAACGTATGAATATATATATATATATATATATATATATATATATATATGGTGATAGAGTTTACCAGCAACAAAATGTTATTACTAAGAATAAACAAGACTAAAATATCCAATATATTAAAGCTTGAAGTGATTGCAGCTGTATTAGTCTCAATTGTCTCAATACAATAAAGCAAATATTTTCCAAGAGACACATGGGGGCTGCCATTTCCACTTCCCTTCTATAAATGCTAGTTGTCTGATTAGTATCCAGAGCAACTGGGTTTAATAAGAAATTAGTTATTGACCTGTAAGAAGTAATAATGTATGTAAACTCAATGAAAAGTTATACGCTCTAGACTTTATTTTGTGTGTATATATTTTCTGGTTTTTAGCTTTTTCTCTTCCATATTTATAAGCATGTAGCATGTTTGTGCTCATATTCTCTCTGGTCTTTATTGTTTGTTAAACCTGTATTGTTTCTGGTGTCTAGTGGTATTTGTTCCCACACACATGTTGTTTAGTATTTTTGTGCCTTTGTATTCCCTTGTGTGTTCCCTGATGTCTGAATTTCTAAGTGTCAATATAATTTCCTTAGAAACTGTAGGCCCCTTAGATCTCCTCATTTAAACACCTCTATGTCAAGTCAGTGTAATAACAGATAAAATATCCTTATACGCCGACGATACCCTCCTTTTCCTTAAAGATATTTCTTCCCTCCCACCTGCGCTACAAAAATAGATGAATTCGGATCGTTCTCGGGCATTAAAATTAACTGGGGGAAATCCCTCCTTTTTTCCCTAAATCCAGCAAGTTCCCACCTGCCAACAGGCACCCCCCCTAAACTGGACAGAGTTCAAATACCTGGGAGTAAGGATTGGGACTCCATTGTCCTCATATTATGAGCTGAACCTTCAACCACTTCTTAAAAATTTTTCACAAAAATGTATAGCCTGGAGGACCCTTCCCTTATCACCCGTGGGTAGGGTAAATTTAATTAAAATGGTTTATCTCCCCAAATTCCTTTACCTCTTTTGTAATGCCCCTTTAATCCCTCCGGCCTCATTCTTCGCAAGAATGAAAAGTATAATTTCGTCCTTTGTAATGGCGGATCCCCGCGACTGGCCATTACTACCCTCCAGCTGCCCGTCACCCAGGGCGGCCTGTCCCTACCAGATTTTCAGATCTATTTCTGGGCGGCCGTTCTGGTGACGGTCAGATGGTGGTCCTCCCCACTACAGGACAACCCAGCGGTAACCTTGGAGGCAGCTATAATGAGTTCATACTCCTCTCTTAGCAATGTGGTGTTTAGGAGAGTGAGGTCTCACCCCGGCATCATGGACTTGATGCGTACAACCATTGTTGTATGGCTTAAGGCCAGGGCCCGCTTTGCTTCCCCCGAGACGTTTTCTCCCCACATTCCTCTTTGGGGTAATCCCAACCTACCACACCTGAATACTGTTCCAGACCCCCAGGTTTGGGCAGGGAAGGACTCTGTGGAGGGACTACTCACTGCCAGGGTCATAGATAAACCCCTCTCCTCCCTATATTTTCAACTGTCCATAGCTCCATTGAAAAAACTTGAAAAAACTCATGATAGATGGAAAATGGATATCCCTGATCTATCAGAGGAGGAATGGGAGTCCTGTGTATCATCCTTTGTCACTAATATGATCTCGGCCAGAGACCTTTTTATGCAGGTCAAGTTCCTCCACAGAGCCTATTATACTCCAAAGCGGTTAACACTTATGAATCCTAACATTCCGGTGGCCTGTCCTAGGTGTCGTCAGAGTTCCGCTACTTTCTTTCATATGATATGGTCCTGTCCTCGCCTTAGGGATTACTGGCTAGAGATAGCTGACACCCTTAGTCGGGTTACCTCTCTAGAACTGGTTACAGACCCCAAAGTGATGCTGCTCAATGTCTTTGACTCTAGGGTAAGGGGTAAATACACTAGATTATTTTTGAATTATGCCACATTTTACGCTCGTAGAGAGATATTCCTTCACTGGAAGGATAATGCCCAACCCACAGTATCCTCATGGCGCCTTAAATTGAACTCAGTGCTACTATTGTATAAACTTACCTATGCTAACCGAAACTGTCCTGCCAAATTTGACAAGATATGGTCGGGTTGGATAGATGCGAGGGGCACACTGGGGGAGGATGACCACCGAGATGATGCTGTTGGACCCGCCCGGTAATAGTTTACCATTGTTTTAATCTTCTGAATGCCTAATCATTGTTTGAGCTCTGTGAACCTAGCAAGATGGATGTGGTCCTTTTCTGGCCCTCTCTCCCTCCCCCCCCTCCCCCCCCCCCCTCCTTTCCCTCCCAATCCCACCCTCCCCCCCCCCCCCCCCCCCCCATCTCCAAGACCTTCTCAACTAATATTCCTGGAACCTATTATCTTTGATCTCATCTCCTAATGTGATGTAACTTGACACCTCTGTACTTCTTTATCCTGTTTCAAAATGTCGCCCATTCGTCTTGTGACAACTTATGCGACAATATTTCTGTGTACAACTGTGTATATGCAAAGCTTGTATTGTAAAAATTGAATAAATGGTTCTTTCTTGTTAAAAAAAAAACACCTCTATGCCATTCTCTGCTCTTCCCCACTGGTAGGGATGAGCTTCGAGTTCGAGTCGAACTCATGTTCTACTCGAACATTGGCTGTTCGCAAGTTCGCCGAACAGCGAACAATTTGGGGTGTTCGCGGCAAATTCGAATGCCGCGGAACACCCTTTAAAAGTCTATGGGAGAAATCAAAAGTGCTAATTTTAAAGGCTTATATGCAAGTTATTGTCATAAAAAGTGTTTGGGGACCTGGGTCCTGCCCCAGGGGACATGGATCAATGCAAAAAAAAGTTTTAAAAACGGACGTTTTTTCAGGAGCAGTGATTTTATTAATGCTTAAAGTCAAACAATAAAAGTGTAATATCCCTTTAAATTTCGTACCTGGGGGGTGTCTATAGTATGCCTGTAAAGGGGCGCATGTTTCCCGTGTTTAGAACAGTCTGACAGCAAAATGACATTTTGAAGGAAAAAACTCATTTAAAACTACCGCGGCTATTGCATTGCCGACAATACACATAGAAGTTCATTGATAAAAACGGCATGGGAATTCCCCACAGGGCAACCCCGAACCAAAATTAAAAAAAAAAAATGATGTGGGGGTCCCCCTAAATTCCATACAAGGCCCTTCGGGTCTGGTATGGATATTAAGGGGAACCCCAGCCAAAATTTAAAAAAAAAATTGACGTGGGGTTCCCCCTAAATTCCATACCAGACCCTTCAGGTCTGGTATGGATTTTAAGGGGAACCCCGCGCCAAAAAAAAAAAAAAAAAAACGGCGTGGGGTCCCCCTAAAAATCCATACCAGACCCTTATCCGAGCACGCAACCTGGCAGGCCGCAGGAAAAGAGGGGGGGACGAGAGTGCGGCCCCCCCCCCCTCCTGAACCGTACCAGGCCACATGCCCTCAACATTGGGAGGGTGCTTTGGGGTAGCCCCCCAAAGCACCTTGTCCCCATGTTGATGAAGACAAGGGCCTCATCCCCACAACCGTGGCCGGTGGTTGTGGGGGTCTGCGGGCGGGGGGCTTATCGGAATCTGGAAGCCCCCTTTACCAAGGGGACCCCCAGATCCCGGCCCCCCCCCTGTGTGAAATGGTAAGGGGTTACTTACCCCTACCATTTCACTAAAAAACTGTCAAAAATGTTAAAAATGACAAGAGACAGTTTTTGACAATTCCTTTATTTAAATGCTTCTTCTTTCTTCCTTCATCTTCTTCTTCTTCTGGTTCTTCTGGCTCTTCTGGTTCTTCCTCCGGCGTTCTCGTCCAGCATCTCCTCCGCGGCGTCTTCTATCTTCTTCTCCTCGGGCCGCTCCGCACCCATGGCATGAGGGGGGAGGCTCCCGCTCTTCTCTTCATCTTCTTCTTCATCTTCATCTTCTTCTTCATCTTCTTCTTCTTCTTCTTCTTCTCTTCTTCATCTCTTCTTCCTTCTTCATTTCTTCTGCGGGCCGCTCCGCATCCATGCATGGAGGGAGGCTCCCGCTGTGTGACGGCGTCTCTTCGTCTGACGGTTCTTAAATAACGGGGGGCGGGGCCATCCGGTGACCCCGCCCCCCCTCTGACGCACGGTGAATTGACGGGACTTCCCTGTGACGTCACGGGGAATGCCACAGGGAAGTCCCGTCATGTCCCGTGCGTCAGAGGGGGGCGGGGTCACCGGGTGGCCCCGCCCCCCGTTATTTAAGAACCGTCAGACGAAGAGACGCCGTCACACAGCGGGAGCCTCCCTCCATGCATGGATGCGGAGCGGCCCGCAGAAGAAATGAAGAAGGAAGAAGAGATGAAGAAGAGAAGAAGAAGAAGAAGAAGAAGATGAAGAAGAAGATGAAGATGAAGAAGAAGATGAAGAGAAGAGCGGGAGCCTCCCCCCTCATGCCATGGGTGCGGAGCGGCCCGAGGAGAAGAAGATAGAAGACGCCGCGGAGGAGATGCTGGACGAGAACGCCGGAGGAAGAACCAGAAGAGCCAGAAGAACCAGAAGAAGAAGAAGATGAAGGAAGAAAGAAGAAGCATTTAAATAAAGGAATTGTCAAAAACTGTCTCTTGTCATTTTTAACATTTTTGACAGTTTTTTAGTGAAATGGTAGGGGTAAGTAACCCCTTACCATTTCACACAGGGGGGGGGCCGGGATCTGGGGGTCCCCTTGGTAAAGGGGGCTTCCAGATTCCGATAAGCCCCCCGCCCGCAGACCCCCACAACCACCGGCCACGGTTGTGAGGATGAGGCCCTTGTCTTCATCAACATGGGGACAAGGTGCTTTGGGGGGCTACCCCAAAGCACCCTCCCAATGTTGAGGGCATGTGGCCTGGTACGGTTCAGGAGGGGGGGGGGGGCCGCACTCTCGTCCCCCCCTCTTTTCCTGCGGCCTGCCAGGTTGCGTGCTCGGATAAGGGTCTGGTATGGATTTTTAGGGGGACCCCACGCCGTTTTTTTTTTTTTTTTTTTGGCGCGGGGTTCCCCTTAAAATCCATACCAGACCTGAAGGGTCTGGTATGGAATTTAGGGGGAACCCCACGTCAATTTTTTTTTTAAATTTTGGCTGGGGTTCCCCTTAATATCCATACCAGACCTGAAGGGCCTTGTATGGAATTTAGGGGGACCCCCACATCATTTTTTTTTTTTAATTTTGGTTCGGGGTTGCCCTGTGGGGAATTCCCATGCCGTTTTTATCAATGAACTTCTATGTGTATTGTCGGCAATGCAATAGCCGCGGTAGTTTTAAATGAGTTTTTTCCTTCAAAATGTCATTTTGCTGTCAGACTGTTCTAAACACGGGAAACATGCGCCCCTTTACAGGCATACTATAGACACCCCCCAGGTATGAAATTTAAAGGGATATTACACTTTTATTGTTTGACTTTAAGCATTTTTAAAATCACTGCTCCTGAAAAAACGGCCGTTTTTAAAACTTTTTTTTGCATTGATCCATGTCCCCTGGGGCAGGACCCAGGTCCCCAAACACTTTTATTGACAATAACTTGCATATTAGCCTTTAAAATTAGCACTTTTGATTATTCATGTTCGTGTCCCATAGACTTTAACGGTGTTCGCGTGTTCGAACGAATTTTTTTCCTGTTCGCATGTTCTGGTGCGAACCGAACAGGGGGGTGTTCGGCTCATCCCTACCCACTGGCTGTTATTTGCCATATTGCAAAAACAAATGGAATTTTATGAAGAATAGAAAGCCTTTGCCATGTCAAAGTAACCCTCTTACGGCACTGCTCAATAATTGTTCTATACTTTCCATGGCATAAAACAGCCTTTGGCCTTAAATGATCTATGCCACTAATTCAGCAACCATAATGGACTCTGCTTTGGTTCAGAGACATCCATACTGTTTGAGAATGTAGCGAAAGTCGCTTTCTACATTATTTCCTGGGTGGGCCATGCCATGCCAATGTTTTTGTTATTTTTATATGAACAACAAAAAAGTCATGGATATATTTTTTATGACTTCTGTTCTTATGACTACTGCACAAATGCTATACACATCTGAATGACAAAAAAGCCAAGAACACAGTGTCTGTCACAAAACAAACAAACAATGTATTAATGGAGACATTAATCACAATCAAAATGGTATTAGGAATGTTGATAGCCAAAGAGAGCTTAGTTGACAGCTAGTGGCCATAAACCTGTCCAAAAACTAATTTGATTACTGTCATACTAGCATCTGTGCCACTTACTAGGGTTCATTTTTGATGAAATTAAGTAGACAAGTCACTCATGCGTATAATAGACAACTAAATCATGGTAAACATGTTGTTGGCAATAGAAAAGGTTTAGGTAACTGCTGTGGTCTTTCACTGGCCTAATACCAATCCATTTACATTTTTGGAAATGTTTTACGTATATATTTCAAAATGCCCATGCCTTTAGACAGAGTTTTTTGTTTCTTTCACATATAAAGTCATTCAAAAGTAAAATTTTTACAAATATATATATATATATATATATATATATATATATATATATATATATATATATTAGCTATATTTATTTATTTTGCTATTTTGTCCTTTGTTCACAGCTTATAGCTTTATTTATAAAATGTTATTTCAAGTTGGGTGAAAGCTTGTGGATACTGAAAAACTTAACAGCTTTTTTGATCTCGTAAAGGCTTTGGCTTAACCTGGCCACAAAGATCTTACACAACTTCACTTCAAAAGTGATTGTAAAACCTCAAATCACTCTTATAAACAATTTAACAGATAAAAAAGTTTGGAAATTTTAGAACAAAGCAAGCCTGCAAACAACATTTTTCTGATCCATATGTTACCTGTTGTTGTTGTTGTTGTGGATTATATTTTTAAACATGCTGGAGTCTTCAAAGCTAACATACTGCTGTCTTCAAAACTGTATTCTAAGCAGTACCAGTAGAAAATAGGTTTTTAAATGTGGCATAGTTACTCAGTGTTTTAATGGGCTTTAGAACTGTAGTTGAAGTGCACATAATTACTATTAGCCATCATTCGAGAAATGGTTATTGTGTAAAACTACCAGGGGTGCATCCACCATGTGTGCAATGTGTGCCGGGCAGGAGGGTGGGGCCCAGAGTGTGCTTACACAGTGCACAACAAGATGTGTGGTGGGGAATCAGGATCCCGCTTAAATAATATAACATCCATTCTAGGTTTGTGGTGCTGCAGTAGCAACTGTCACTCGCAGTGGTGTCTTGGTAAGGGAAGGGGGTTGGGGGTGCTTAGGCATGCTACAGCACTTCTACAATTTCCTAAAGCATCCTCATTTGCTGGCTACCTGTCTAGGTTTCCAAATCACCAAATGCTATAAATGCTAGCACATTTACAGTGCTGTGCAGTCTATACCTGTGTTTAGGCACAAAGAAGGTGTGCTGCTGCAGCTGCTCTGCCTCTTTCATCTCAGTCATCTCATTCTAACACACTATGACGCATTCCGGCAAAACCCCCTCTTCCTTCACCACCACATTTCAGTAAGCTAGCCCTGGAGAAGACCCAGAATAAGCCATACTGACCGCTGCTGTATATCATGCAGGAGGAAGTAAGCTTGACAGCAGCATAAAAATGGCACTGTGACTGGCTGGCACACAGTGCTTTTGCCTACGATCAGTTGGATCATTGCTCCCCACGCCAGACCGTATGGCATCAGAAGTTATGTGCGGGCTCATCTTTTTTTTTTAACAAACAAAGGTGCTTTATTGTCAAAGAAGGCAAAAATACAGAATACCAATTGACACAATACACAGCTCCACATAGTAGGTACATATGCTTTAACACAATATGTTCAATTCAGTATATATAACAAGATAGCATTGTAAAAAGGAATTCCAATACCAGTAACCAGCTACTTCTGACTTTCCGTCCGCTAACTCCACCACCACCCACCAAATACATTAGGAAACGGGATAGAGTGTATATCCCTAAGAGGCCATCCACGGAGCCCAAACTTTTTCAAATTTCCATGGACACCCACGGTTTATATACGTCATTCTGTACATGGGGATGGCTGCTTCAATCTGTGCCTCCCAGGCTGTAACCGATGGAGGGGCAGAATCAATCCACTTCATAAGGATTTCCTTTTTTGCATAAAAAAGAAGATAAGAAATTAGGAGTTTGAGATGATAAGGCCTTTGTTCACCATCAAACACCCCCAATACGGCTAGCGCAGGCAAAACCGGAAGAGATATTTGCAATCTGGAATTAATTTCTCCAAAAATCGCAGACCAAAATGTTACTATGATGGGGCACGCGGGTTCATCTTTACAATCAAATTCACAACACATTCCTGCTACTAGTCACAATTTGTTGTCTTGTCGGTGACGTGGATGACACCCCCCGATCTATTTAGCCATCTCCTCTCTCTGTTTCTCCCTTTCCCCTTCTGCTCTCCTCTATGTTCTCTCTCCCTCTCTGTCCCCTCTACTCTCTCTCTCCCATCTGCTTTTTTCTCTCTCTTCTCTGCTTTCTCTCTCCCCCTTGTATAGTCCTTCACCTAGCCTGGGATCACACTGCCCATGACTTCAAAGTCAGACCCCAGCGCGACTTCAGCACCACTTGCATGTGACTTCTTTAACAGAAGTTGGACCAAAAATATTGCAGGATCCCTTTTCTAAGTGATTAGAACTGTTGCATTGCACTGAATGGGGAACTTCTGATGCGCCAAGTGCTCCAAAGTCAGATCGATTGTTGCATCAGTATGAACTGGGCCTTAAGAGTGATAATATTAGGTTCAAAAAGAATGTCTAGAAAACAGATGCCTTTAAATCTCTACAAAACAAGTCAGTTGTAGGATAATAATGTCATATTGTGTATGCCACACTTACTAAAAAAAGTTCAGCAAAGCCAGTACTGGTATGTTGGTTACAAATAGATGCTGGTGAGCTAAATTACTCTCTGAGTTAAACTTTCACAGAAGTAAGATTTTTGCTCTGGTGATATAAGATCTGCATCCCAAGGCCACAGTATCACTACTTTTGTTGTACCCAGATGAGCTCCATTTCCCCTGGTGTAATTTTTTTAATGTCATTCAAGAAAAATTAGAGTCCACTGTTATGACCATGGAAGGAAGATGGAGTCTGGGTCTACTGAGTATATATACAGTATATTTAAAATATATTATTTCATAGGTAACATAACCTCTATAAAAAATGGAACATATTGGGTGGTCTTTTAAACCTTTAGTACTGGTCCTAGAAGTTCAGTCCTGGACCAGTGCTACACACCTACTTACTGCTCCCTACCTCATTGAGCAGACAGAAAATGTATATCTGCTCAATGTTATTTTAACAAAGCTAGCAATCAAATTGAAAATTAAGAATGCTTGCCTTGGCACATGCTGGGGGTTATCTTTTACAATGAATTTATGTTTTGTGTAGAAAAAAAGCCCTATCCAGGTAAAATATATACAGTACATTGCACATATTGCATATTCAAATGTAATGCTAAATAACTAGACCTGCGTTATAATCATTTTCAGGACAATCAAAGTGTTGTCGAATTCAAGCTTGCTGCTTGCCTTCTATTGGGTATTGAATAGCCTTGCACACTATCACACCAAAAATGACAGTCTCAATTTTAGAGGATGCCTGCGTCGACCTTAGTCTCTGAGTGGACTATTAGGTAAAATCCAGGCTAACAACGTTTGTCTAAATACAAGGAGCATTTGCATTCTTAATTTATTTGTGTATTACTTACAGATCTTAGCACACATTCCTCATTAGCCTCAAGTGGGGGGTCAGCAACCAGTAGATCGCGGCCAGATGACTTCTATATCGCTGTCTGGGCATGCTGACCTGCCATTCCAGAGCATCAAACAGAGTGCAATGCAGATGAACTAATTGTAAAGTTGAAGCTGTAGTAGGAAGCAAGAGCCAAATAAGCCGATTCCTGCTCTGTAGTGCTGGCTTCTGTCCCATGTGGAGTGATACCAACTGCACTCCACCTCCTTTATCACCCCCAACCCAAATGCACCACCTTTAGCTGAAGTGTCACAGCCGCAACAGGAGTTGTACCCCCTGTGATGGTTGGTGGGTGTGGCACCTGCAACCATGACCCATTCAAGTGAATGAGGCCACTCTTCAAGTGCCTTGCAACCTTGTGCAGTACAGCAATCAAGGGGTTAATGCGGGCAGCGTTGCGCTGCTTTCTCCCCACCTGCTTTAACCCCTTGGACCCTCAGAAGTATGCAGTTGCGGGGCATTTGCAGAGTGGCCCTATTTACTTGAATGGGTCGTGATCGGTAGGCGGTCTCACACACCAAAAGCAACAGGGGGCTTAATTCCTGCCGTGCCATGTGTACACCTTTTTCTGCTGCCTCAGCAGTCTGAAGGGGGGGTAAGGATAGGGGCAGTAAAACCGCAGGGTTTTACCACCCCCCAACTTGAGGTGTGAATGAGCTCTAAAAGTGCTGCTGCCGAATGCAACTAAGGACACATTCACAGGTACAGTAGGCACTGCTGCTCCCCTGAAAAGTGATCCAAGTGTGTTTTACAGGCCACCTGATTTAAACCCATAATTACCGTGCAATGTACGCGATTGTGACACTGTGCAATCAGAGGTTTTAATCAGGTGTGAGGAGACGACACTGTGCCCAGTGATCTTTGACTTCTCCTGTGTTGTTCAGGTAGATCTTCACCTCTTTAAGGTTGCCTTCACCTGGCCTAAAGTATTCTGGGTGCCTGGCTTGCAATGGGCACTGCAATGAAAAGAACAAAGGAAAGAGCCAATAATCTTTTGAAGTAAGTGAGTTTATGTTACTCAAAAGATTTATTTTATTTGATTTATTTCAGGTACTTATATAGCGCCGTCAATTTACGCAGTGCTTTACATATACATTGTACATTCACATCAGTCCCTACCCTCAAGGAGCTTACAATCTAAGGTCCCTAACTCATATTCATATACTAGGGACAATTTAGACAGGATCCAATTAACCTACCAGCATGTCTTTAAGATGTGCGTTATAACATCCAGGGCTGGACTGGGACAAAAATTTGGCCCTGGACTTCATCCAGACCAGCCCACTTTCATTTTGCAAACACGCACAAAAACAGTATATAAACTATACGCAATTGCGCAAAAAAACATAAGTAGAAACATTTCACTGTAAGTATAAATGGCTTTAAATAAAAAAAAAAATCTTTATTTAGAGAAAAGAATGCATTCCAACATTACAGACATGTTTAGAATGTCATGTGTAAGTTACACTCCGTTCAATGGCAAGTGTCATAAATAACTCACTTACCTCTTTTATTTTGTATTTTTTCTGTATTTTTCTCCTCTTTCTCACATCACTGCGTGTAGTGGGAGGGCTAACGTCATGCAGGAACATTGCTGCAGCCTCACTGGCTGGAATTTCAGAAACTGGCATTGCTGCACATTGGCTGACTTTCAGCAATGCAGCGGCGCTAAGGCTGAGCCGGGTTGGGCACTATGAAGTGAGGTGATGGGCAGTGTGGATGACAGGTCTCTCCCATACCGGCCGGCCGGACAAACCCCCCCGGCCAACCCCGATGGCCACCCAAGCCCCCCCCTTCACTGGCCATTAGTCGTTCTACTTTATTTCTCTTATAGGCAGTACAGTGGTGCTCAAATTAATGGGCGCGTGAGACGCGCAGCCATTACTTTGACAGGCTGTCACTGAAATTGGCCCACTGAGCCATCGGCCCACATGGAAACTCCCGGTAGTCCCGATGGCCAGTACATGCCTGATAACATCCAACATTTTGGGGGCATAGGGTGTCAACAATATCACCTTGATGAAGACAGTCCCTGGGTCCTCAAAATATTGGTTGTTATGATACACATTATATAAGTAAATTGCATTTACTTTTTGCAAGGGAGTGTTGGCTTTTGTTGGTTTTTGTTGGTTCTCCTTTTTGTTTTAACACACTAAACACAAATCTCACACACCTGCATAAGTAGTGGCGATGTGCTTTTAAGAACTTGGATCAATATATTTATACATTAGAGTTGATTGTTTAAATCAAATAGACTGTTTACTTTTCAAGGGGATTTTTCTTCTAGCTTATCAAATGTGGTGAAATTCTAGTGAGATTGACGTAGAAACTGCTGTTGCAGCAATTGTAACTGCAACTGGGCTAATGCTCTGTGGTAGACCTAGGCCAGTTCCATCCCCCCAGTCTGCATCACATCAAATGATCGAGCACAAGGGACACGTGGAAAAGCATCACTGTGCTGCATTTGAGCTTCTTATTCCATTCAAGCACCTTTCTGATTGCACTATCCACATAATAGTAGGTGTAACACTTAATGGTCTGGAGGGGGATATGTAAAATGGTAGCAGTATGCACACTATTGGCTGCTTTGATTCAAAGTCTGTCCTGTATTATGCTACTGTTTGGGGATGAAACTCACAGGCAGGGCACTATGTAACCCAGTCACTATCTCTATACCAATGAAGGTCCACCATTTCTCTTGTTGAAACCATGAAATAATTTCTCATTGTTTCTAACAGTAGACTGTGCATATTCTTTAGCACGCAGACTTAGGGCATGAAAAAATGGACCGTATAGTCTGTGTTCAGAGAGAGCTACTCCTGAAAAAAGCCTCAGTCTATGTAAGCAAAGAACGTGGAGGTTCTGCTCTGAGGCTGTGTGCAGGAGGTTTGCTCTTGACCACATCTATAGCGCTGTTTGTTTTCATATGCTAAGGCTTTTTGGGTGCAAAGAAGAGTCCAATAGACAGAATGGTTATATGCTTGTTAATGTTTCCCCTGCCTTTAACTCTGTTTTATATGTGCAAAAAAAAATCACTTGATTTAGAGCTGTCCTGTGTTATCCAAGAGACTGTTTAGCTAATCCTGTACTTATTGCAGACTAAGGGCCAGTTCACACCACATGCAGTCCAGTGCGTTTTTCTTCTGCATCAAAAACGCATGGATGGTAGGTTATATGATTTTCAATAGCATAGTTCATACCACTGTGGTCAGTTCCAGTGCATTCCAGTTCCAGAAAAAAAGTTTTTCTGCACTGAACTGTAATGGAACGTGGTAAAATGCATCACAAACACACCAGAATGCACCTAAATGTACCAAAACACACTGGAACACACACCTTATTTAAGGTGAAGAAATAATGCAAAGGAATGCATTAAAAATGCACCAAAAACACACATGCAGAAAATCATCTAGAACGCATCCAGACAGCACTTCTATGGTGTGAACCAGCCCTAAAAGTCAATAAGTCCTTATGCTGTAGTTAATAAAACAGTGGTTGCGTGGTTAAACAAAAGGCAATGGGGTGGGCGGACACACCTCAGGCCACATAAATGTTGTGTCTTGTCAGTCTACATTAGAAAATGAAGAGCGAAATGAATTTTTGGCAGATCAACTGGTATTTTTCTGTACTTGCAAGGCTTTCCCAAGGGTTACACATGAGGAAATGTGCATGTATTGCAGAGATGTACCATATATATGTTTTTATTTCTTTTTCAATCTTTTGTATTTATTTTTTGAGTTTATTAGAGTTACAATAGATGTGATAACTACTGGCAAGGAAACCAGAACATCACAATTAGTGAAAACATGGTAACATTTTGAATAAATACAATGTTCAGGTGTGTAGTATTCCGAATTATGAAAACAGAGAACATAAGCTGGTCATAACAACAACGTTAACAAGGCAGAAATATTAAGAAAGGAAGAGAAAGAGGGGTAAGAAAAAAAAGAAAATAATAAAAAAGGGGGGATGGGGGGTGTAGTAAAGGGAGGGGGTGTGGGTGGGTAAGAGAAGATGGGTGAGGAGGGTCTGTGTTTAGGTGAATAGGTGAAAGCAGCAAGTTTTGGTTGAACCCCATAGGAAGGTTTTCGGCATTCCAAGGTCTATATATGGCCGAAATCGATTGACTTTCTCCAGGAGTATCACTTGAAGTTTTTCATGTATGAGAGTATTTGTCATGCCTTCTTTAATAAGGCTTGAGATTTTCCTATTTACCCTTTGATTTAATTAGATTGCTCTATGCTGCCATCTAGCGACCATTTTGCATAACTGCGCTATATCTATTTCATGTAGTCATTTAGTATAGCTGGCTAGATTTGGTACATGAAAGCCTCCGTACTTTCAATCCCATCAGGCCTTGCATCAGCTTCCTCCACCATTTTCATCTTTTCCTACCATGGAAGCATACACATCTGCTGCTAAGCTCTACGTTAGCCATCCGGATCCATCTTCGGTATGTTTACTAATTGTATCTTCAGCTAGATAGATAGATAGGATGGCACTAATTGTATGATCTTTGTTAATTGCATTTTGTCTGTATCTGTTACAGTTTTACTCTATCTTGTATCAATAAAAGTTCAAAAGCATTCTGCGCCTACTGGAATGCATTGGTATGAGAGGAGTTAACAGTGTGCCCGAATACACCTCAGTCACGTGTAGTGAGGGGCATAACAGTAAAACGAAGGCTTCTAAGCACAGCTGGCATACAGAACAGCAGCAAAGCAAAGGCTTCTAAGCACAGCTATCATACAGAACGCCAGTAATACAGCAGTGTTATCAGCTTCCATATAGCCGGACACCATGTCACAGACAAAGTCAGAGCACTTCACAACAAGGTCAGAAGTTTACTCCATGAGCACAAGGAGGTCAGTGAAAAGCGAAACAATTGCCATTGCCCGCGCAAAGGCGGAATCTGCAAAAGTAAAAGCTGACTTTGCGGCAAGGGAGGCCAAAATAAAAGCTGCATTCGCCGAAAAAGAAATAAAAGCTGCATTTGCCGAGATGCAACTTAAATTAGAAAAGTTACGTATGGAAACTGCATTGGAGGAACTAGCTGCAGAGAAGGAGTCAGCGGCTGCTGCGGCCGAGGCAGACATCTTAGAAGAACTTGCAAAGCCCACCAGTGAGCGGCTCAGCAACGTACTTGAAAGAAAATCCGTTCCTGACGACGGTACAGAGCGTACCTCAGAATATGTGCGGCGACACGCCGAACCAGACAACTGCCCACTTACAGCACCGAGAGCGGAATCAACCCCTGCCATTCACAGGCCTTACGTGAAGCAAGAAAGTAAACCCGCACTCAGTCAGTTTTCAGCACATTCTGCAGCCAGGCAATCAAAACACTACGTCACAGTTGACCAAATTGAAAATGAAGAACGACGGGTTAAAAGACACAGCGACTGTATCTCTGATGACCGCAAATACCCACCAAGTTCCTGGCACAACAGAGCGCCCCCTGGCTACTCACACAACGATCAAGGTATGTCAGATTTCTTCAAGTTCTTAGCACGACGTGAACTGTTAGCAAAGGGACTTGCAAAGTTTAACGATCACCCTGAAAGTTATAGAGCATGGCGTTCGTCCTTCAGAAATGCAACTAGAGACCTTGAGCTAAATGCAAGTGAAGAAGCCGACCTCTTAGTCAATTGGCTGGGGAATGAGTAGTCAGAGCATGCAAGGAGAATCAGAGACATTAACATTAATTACCCAAGCAGAGGGCTGAGCATGATATGGGAGAGGGTCGATGAATGTTACGGTTCCCCAGAAGTTATAGAAAACTCTCTTTTTAAAAGAATAGATGACTTTCCCAGGATTCCTAACAAAGGCTACCAGAAGCTGAGAGAATTGAGTGACCTAGTGACAGAACTCCAAATAGCCAAAGCAGAAGGAGACTTGCCAGGTCTTGCCTTTCTGGACACAGCCTGTGGCGTTAACTCTATAGTGCAAAAGCTACCTTACAGCCTTCAAGAAACCTGGATTTCACGAGGCTCCAAATACAAGCAAAAGCACAACGTCCCCTTCCCACCATTCTCTTATTTTGTGGACTTTATTCGCTATCAAGCAAAGGTTAAAAATGATCCTAGTTTTGACATCTCATCATCTGACTCTGCTTGCCCTAGGTCAAGTAAGCCTGCTCTAACCCGCAACTTCAAAGACGCACCTGTTGCAGTACGCAAAATGAGTGTATCTCCAACACAGGATCCAAGCAGAGAGTGTCCTCTTCACAAGAAGCCTCATTCGTTGTCAAAGTGCAGAGGTTTTAGAGAAAAGACTCTCCAAGATCGCAGAACCTTCCTCAAGGAAAACAGACTTTGTTACAGGTGCTGCGCATCAACTTCTCACCTTGGGAAAAACTGTAAGGTGAGCATCAACTGCTCTGAGTGCAACAGCTCAGAGCACAACACAGCTCTACATCCAGGGCCAGCGCCATGGACTCTTACCCCCTCACCCACAGTGGACGAGCACGGCGGGGAGCAACAAGACACAGTACCTCCTGTAGTTACACCCCGGTGCACCCATGTCTGTGGAGAAGGTCTGTCTAACAAATCCTGCTCTAAGATTTGTCTTGTCACAGTTTACCCCACGGGTCACAGAGAAAAGGCAGTGAAGCTATACGTGATCCTGGACGATCAAAGCAACAGATCACTCGCCAGCTCAGCCTTCTTTGACACTTTCAAAATCAAGGAAGCCGGCTCTTCATACTTACTTAAGACTTGTACAGGGGTAAGTGAAGAAACTGGGAGAAGAGCCATTGGTTACCAAATCGAATCCTTTGACGGTCAGACTACCCTGCCTCTGCCAACTCTAATCGAGTGCAATCAGTTCCCAACTGATAGAGAGGAGATCCCTACACCAGAGGTGGCACTTCATCACGGACATCTGAAGGGCATAGCACATCTCATCCCTGAACTGGATCCCCAGGCCGAGATAGCACTTCTCCTTGGGAGGGACATCATCAGAGTTCACAAGGTGAGAAAACAAATCAATGGTGCCCACAACTCCCCCTATGCCCAGAAGCTAGACCTAGGATGGGTCATCATAGGCAACGTATGCCTAGGGAGTGTTCACAAACCAACCAGCGTGAACTCTCTCTTTACAAAGACACTAGAAGGTGGGCATCCATCCCTATTTCAGCCTTGCACCAACAGATTCCTTGTAAGAGAGAAGCCTGCCAGTGTAATTCATTCCAACCCTTACACCGCTAATCTTCTTTGTCATGAAGACAGAGATCATTTAGGGTGCTCAGTTTTCCAAAGGACTAAAGAAGATCACAAAATTGGCCCATCTATTGAAGATCATATCTTCTTGGAGATAATGAGACAGGGATTCTACAAAACCAACGAAAACAGCTGGGTGGCACCCCTGCCTTTCAAAGCGCAGAGACCCCGTCTTGCTAACAACAGAGAACAAGCTTTGAAACGCTTTTCTTCCCTCAGATCCAATTTTCAAAGAAAAACAGAAATGAAAGGGCATTTCTTCTCATTCATGGGTAAGATGTTTGAGGATGACCATGCTGAGATAGCCCCACCTCTAAAAGACAATGAAGAGTGCTGGTACCTACCAATCTTCGGTGTCTACCACCCCAAGAAGCCAGGTAAAATCCGGGTAGTGTTTGACTCCAGCTCACGGCATCAAGGGGTCTCATTAAATGATGTCCTCCTAAAGGGACCAGATCTCAACAACACACTTCTTGGTGTTCTCATCAGATTCCGCAAAGAAGCAGTTGCCATAGTTGCAGACATTCAGCAAATGTTCCACAGCTTCCAAGTCAAGGAAGAACACAGGAACTTCTTGAGATTCCTATGGTTCAAAGACAATGACCCTACTAAAAACATTACAGAATACCGCATGAAAGTGCACGTTTTTGGTAACAGTCCATCTCCTGCTGTTGCCATCTATGGACTTAAGCTATCTGCCCAAGAAGGTGAGAAAGACGTTACACAGTTTATTGAAAGAGACTTTTATGTAGATGATGGTCTGAAATCACTTTCTTCACCTGAAGCTGCAATAAGTCTACTCAAGAGGACTCAAAGCACGCTTGCCTCTTCAAATCTCAGACTGCATAAGATAGCATCAAACAGCAAGGTCGTCATGGAGGCCTTCCCTTCCCAAGATTATGCCAGTGACTTCAAAGATCTGGACTTAGCTACAGACTCCCTTCCTATGCAACGCAGCCTAGGACTCAACTGGGACCTCAAGTCTGACACCCTTACCTTTCAGGTTGACCAAGAGACAAAGCCCTTCACACGGCGAGGTGTCTTATCCACCATTAACAGCCTGTATGATCCACTCGGGTTTGCAGCACCAATTACCATCCAAGGTAAGATTCTGCTTAGAGAGCTTACTGCAGACACATGTGATTGGGATTCTCCTCTACCTCCTGAGAAAGAGACATTATGGGTAACATGGAGAGACTCTTTAAAGACTTTATCCAACCTACACGTACATAGACCATACACCCACTTTCCTCCCACAAGGGTTCAGTCTACAAAGTTATGTGTATTCTGCGATGCTTCAGTTAAAGCAATAGGAGCAGTAACCTACCTCAAGTCAGTAGACATCGAGGGCCAAGTTCAAATTGGGTTTGTTATGGGCAAAGCCAAGCTAGCACCATGTCCTGAAACCACCATTCCAAGATTGGAACTGTGTGCTGCTGTACTAGCAGTAGAACTAGCAGAACTTATTACATCTGAGATGGATCTAGAACTCGAGGACACAGAGTTTTACACAGACAGCAAGGTAGTGTTGGGTTACATTTACAACGAAAGTAGGAGATTCTATGTCTATGTACACAACAGAGTCCTAAGAATCAGGAAGTCGACACAGCCCACCCAGTGGCATTATGTCTCAACTGATCATAACCCAGCAGATCATGCTACAAGGTCTGTACCAGCATCCCGTCTCAAAGACACTACATGGCTCACAGGACCACCCTTCCTGTACAAGTCAGCGCCTACCACTCCCGTAAGGGAGACATATGTACTGCTAGAACCTGAATCTGACTCAGACATCCGTCCTCAGGTTTCCACACTACATACAACAATTTCTAACCAACTGTTGGGATCCAAGCGCTTCCTCAAATTCTCCACTTGGAAGTCCTTACAAAGAGCTACTGCTTGCTTGGTTCACATAGCCAGATCCTTTAAACGTACCCCTACAAGACCAAGTTGTTTCAAAGGTTGGCATTACTGCCACAAACCATATACAGTAGATGAACTCACAGAAGCAAAAAATGTAATCATCCGCTGTGTCCAACAAGAGACTTATGCAGTAACACTAGAATGTCTTCAAAATCGCAAGAACATTCCAAAGAACTGTCCTCTAAGGAAACTCAACCCCTTTATAGACAATGAAGGACTGTTAAGAGTTGGAGGACGTATTTCAAATGCAGGACTTGATAGTGGTGAAAGTAATCCTATCATAATACCAAACAACCATGTTGCGTCTTTACTTGTGGAATTCTACCACACACAGATAAAACACCAAGGACGTTTGTTCACCGAAGGAGCCTTGCGTGCAGCTGGACTCTGGATAGTGGGAGCCAAGAGACTTGTGAGTAAAACCATTTTCAAATGTATCACCTGTCGCAAGCTTCGTGGCATGTTTCAAACCCAGAAAATGGCAAACCTTCCTGCAGACCGACTCAGTACAGAACCCCCTTTCACAAACGTCGGCCTTGATGTGTTTGGGCCTTGGGCTGTCATCACACGACAAACCAGAGGAGGCAGTGCCAACAGCAAACGTTGGGCTGTCATGTTTACTTGTATGTGCATTAGAGCTGTACACATAGAAGTAACTGAGTCCTTAGACACATCCAGCTTTATCAATGCCCTGAGACGTTTCATCTCTATTAGAGGCCCTGTCAAACACATACGCTCTGATAGAGGGACCAACTTTGTTGGAGCTTGCAAAGAATTGAATATCACTTCAAACCTTGACACAGAACGTGTAGAGAGATACCTTTCAGAACAGGGTTGTACATGGACATTTAACCCCCCACACTCTTCTCACATGGGAGGTGCCTGGGAGCGTATGATTGGTATTGCTCGAAGAATCCTAGATTCAATGTTTCTACATTTGGGAACTTCAAAACTCACACATGAGACTCTGACAACCTTCATGGCTGAAGTATCAGCTGTAATGAATGCCAGACCTTTGACATCTATACCTAATGATCCTGAAGATCCTTTCTTGCTTACACCTTCCACTTTGCTCACTCAGAAAGTTGAGGTGATCACAGCTCCTCCAGTCAATCTAGACACAAAGGACTTATACAGATATCAATGGAAAAGAGTACAAGTGTTAGCTGACACCTTTTGGAACAAGTGGAAGAAACAATACTTGTCTAATCTACAGACCAGGAACAAGTGGCAAGACAGCAAACCCAACTTACAGCCTGGCGCCATCGTTCTCATGAAAGAATCTCAATCGAGGAGAAACGAGTGGCCTTTGGGTCTGATAACCCAAGTGTTTCCCAGTGAAGATGGAAACGTCAGGAAAGTTGAGCTCAAAGTCATTAGGCAAGGCCAGCCTAAACTTTTCCTCAGACCTGTTTCTGAACTTATTTTGTTACTCTCCTCCGGAGTGCCATGATGTGTGGTATCCGTGGGAAACCAAGCGGGGAGTGTCATGCCTTCTTTAATAAGGCTTGAGATTTTCCTATTTACCCTTTGATTTAATTAGATTGCTCTATGCTGCCATCTAGCGACCATTTTGCATAACTGCGCTATATCTATTTCATGTAGTCATTTAGTATAGCTGGCTAGATTTGGTACATGAAAGCCTCCGTACTTTCAATCCCATCAGGCCTTGCATCAGCTTCCTCCACCATTTTCATCTTTTCCTACCATGGAAGCATACACATCTGCTGCTAAGCTCTATGTTAGCCATCCGGATCCATCTTCGGTATGTTTACTAATTGTATCTTCAGCTAGATAGATAGATAGGATGGCACTAATTGTATGATCTTTGTTAATTGCATTTTGTCTGTATCTGTTACAGTTTTACTCTATCTTGTATCAATAAAAGTTCAAAAGGATTCTGCGCCTACTGGAATGCATTGGTATGAGAGGAGTTAACAGTGTGCCCGAATACACCTCAGTCACGTGTAGTGAGGGGCATAACAGTATTGTTAATCCTGGACTTGCTTGTGCCCATAGATAATGCAAGGATGTTTTTTATAATAAATTACTGTTTTTTTTTGTTAATAAAAATAGAATATTGGCTGGTTTGTAGGGTTTCTTTAAAGGCAGTGTATTATGATTAGTATAAAAATTATTTTAGGTTAGGGATTAAATAGATGTAGCGATGGTGGAATACAGTTATAATATTGTGCAATTTCCCCGTCATTCTTTATCTATAGCTATATCCCTCTAGTGCTAGGCGCCAGTGACTGTCATCATATCTTTCAGACTGGCGATTCCATTGCGTGACATTACACCTGGACTACACATGCCAGGGACCCTGGCTACAACCCGAGGAGTCCTCTGGGAGGAACTATCAAAGAGTGAGGAGATCCGCCCTGTGCTCTCTCCTTCCTGGGCCTTGCCGTTTGCCCATCTCTCTGTGGTGGAGAGAGAGGCTGCGGCCTACCACGCAGTGGTCGAGTGATTCCAACCCAGCCCAGATGGCCTAGCTCTGCTTACTGTTCGTCAGACATCTACGCGGCACCAACCCAGCAGCTCGACACTATGGTCATCCGCACTCAGCAGCTGTGGGTCATCACTGATCGCTTTACTGAAGGACGTCTCTTCCCGGGTCACTGTCTGCAAGGCGTTTAGCCGGTCCGGCATTGGTGAGAGGGCAATTGCTCATCTTTTGCAATCCTTTCCTGCAAAGAGTACCACTAGCCTGTTTAAGCCATTCGGCTTGCTATCACATCCCTGTGCCTTATTGGATATAATCTAATGAGCTCCAACTGCCAGTGAAGACTATCAGGCCTGCATCTTGGACATTGCTGTTGTTACCATTTAAAGGGCCCTATTCTATCCCTAGTCTGTCTGATCTCTCATTAGGATATAAAGGTTGAATAGGCTGGCCCGGGGGTTCCACCTTTAGTGTGTGACTACCTGCCTTAGATATCTAACCCTTTGTGTTCCTTACAGGTCATGCTCCAGGTGATACTTCATTTTACATATGTATATATTATGCTCTTGTGCTCTTGAACTGTTCCTAAGCTGTGTTGTCGGGGAATTCTTCTCTCTAGTCTGGGCTGTTATCCAGAACTCGGTTGACCAATTTCCCTACTTTGTATATAAATGCCACATTGCTTACTCCAGTAAAAGCTGAGATAATATAAACATATTTGACTTGTGTGACGTGTCATTTAATGGTGCTGTAAAAGATGTCTGAACCCAGAGTGTCAGGTGAGTTGGAATGTTCACAGGGTCATGGTGATGCAGATGAACAGGTGAATCCAAGCAGCTCTCAAGGGGCCGTGCTACATTTGGGAGCTCGTCCGAGATCTGTTCTGCAGTCGGTCCTAGTCAACTTAGACCAGAGCCATGATCTGTGTGGGAGGCAGCTTCAATGGCTGTGGTTGCTTGGTGCAGAGGCCAGGGAGCTCAAGTTGAGCGAAGCACTGTTCTAGAGATCTCAGGAAGTGAATGCACTGAGAAGGAGATTTGAAAGTGGGTGAGAGCTGTAGCCCGAGGACAGAGGGCCTACATTATGGAAGTTGAGTACAACCTGGACCAAATCAGGGTACTGTTGGAATGGCAGGAAGAGATACCTGTGTGCTTTCAGGAAGAAGAGGTACGCCTAGCTGAAGGGGTTACTGCCAGGGGGGTCAGACTGAAAGTGGGGGGAGAGGCTGTTGAGAGGCAGCCATCATCGAGGGCCCAGGAGAGGGGCTTAGGATCTGTTTGGACAGACACTCATGGGGCCAGTGCCCCTCTTATTTTCTTCTACACTGATATGAGCTGGCTAGTTGATAGCTTAGTGAAGAATGGATCTGGAAATGCAAATCAGAGTTATCGGAGACTCCGATTTTTCTCAGGGCAGTTGCCAACCCCTATCGGAGAAAATGAGTTTGAGAACTGGAGGCCAATCAGGCTATAGAAGAATGGAGTGTTTCAGAGGCTGTGAAACGACAGCGGCTCAGTGAGATTCTTCGAGGCCCTGCTGCTGATGTAATCCGTAACTTGAGAATGGGAAAGAGAACTTGTATTGCCATGGACTACTTAGATGCTTTGTATGCTGTATTCGGAAGAGTAAAAACAACTGCAGACCTGATGTACAAATTTAATCACACTCATCAGCAAAAGGGAGAGAGCCTCTCTGGGTACATCTCCCGAGTAGACAGAATGTTGCACCAGATTATCCTTAAAAGGGGTATCGATCCCAAGGATGCTGATCAAGCTCGTTTAGATCAGTTCTTGTAAGGGCCCCGACCAAACCATCTCATTGTCTTAAAGTTATTACTGAAAAGAACCAAGGTGGTACCCACGCATCCTGAATTGATAAGAGAAGTGCGGGAAGAGGAAGCTCTATTGGAAGAAAAGAGTCAAGGAACAAGAGAATTGAGCTCTATTGCTGCTAAGAGGGAGAAAGTAGTTACCCGATCTGTCCATGTTGACGCAGGTTTCTCAGATGAGGACAGTGAAACTGAGTCAGAACAGGCTGGGCTGGCCATTCCTGATACTAACAAGCCGGTGGTTGAACTCGAACCAGCTGAGTTGATGACCCAGGTAGCTCAAGCCCAAACTCAGATGTATGATGCTCTAATGTGAGTAATGGAAAATCAAGGAAAGGTCCAAGAACAAGGATTTCACCAATGGGAGCCAAAGCTTTCCCGAGTACGAGAAAAGAAATGTTATGACTGTGGAAAAGTTGGACACTTCCGGGATGAATGCCCCAATGCCCCAAGGCTGAAATCAGCCCACAATTACTAAAAAAAAAAAAAATTAAAGTAGTCTGCTACCTCTTCCCCTCCCTTACCTGTTAAAAAGAAAACTGGACTCCGAGGGAAGGAAAGACGGACACGGGAAATCAATGCATACATTTCTGATCGAGTTGTTAAACAGACTCCACCACCCTCAAAGAAGCTGATTAGGGCCCAAACTATAGAGTCACCAGCTAGAACTCTGCCAAAGTACTTGGTAGGTCCTTCTCCGATAGTTTTGATAGAAGTAGAGGGTATCTATACTCAAGCTTTGCTGGATACAGGAGCCCAGGTGACTTTGCTGTATCGGGACTTCTATAAGAAATGCTTAAAGCACATCCCTTTGTGTAAACTCAAAGAGTTGGAGATCTAGGGTGTACAGTGCCTTGCAAAAGTATTCAACCCCCATTGGCTTTTTACCTATTTTGTTACATTACAGCCTTTAGTTCAATGTTTTTTTAATCTGAATTATATGTGATGGATCAGAACACAATAGTCTAAGTTGGTGAAGTAAAATTAGAAAAATATATACATAAAACTATTTTTCAAAAATAAAAAACTGATAATAGGCATGTGCGTATGTTTTCACCCCCTTTGTTATGAAGCCCATAAAAAGCTCTGGTGCAACCAATTACCTTCAGAAGTCACATAATTAGTGAAATGATGTCCACCTGTGTACAATCTAAGTGTCACATGATCTGTCATTACATATACACACCTTTTTGAAAGGCCCCAGAGGCTGCAAAACCTAGGCAAGAGGTACCACTAACCAAGCACAGCCATGAAGACCAAGGAACTCTCCAAACATGTAAGGGACAATGATGTTGAGAAGTACAAGTTAGGGTTAGGTTATAAAAAAATATCCAAATCTTTGATGATCCCTAGGAGCACCATCAAATCTATCATAACCAAATGGAAAGAACATGGCACAACAGCAAACATGCCAAGAGACGGCTGCACACCAAAACTCACGGACCGGGCAAGGAGGGCATTAATCAGAGAGGCAGCTCAGAGACCTAAGGTAACCCTGGAGGAGCTGCAGAGTTCCACAGCAGAGACTGGAGTATCTGTACATAGGATGACAATAAGCTGTACGCTCCGTAGAGTTGGGCTTTATGGCAGAGTGACCACAAGAAAGCCATTACTTTCAGCAAAAAACAAAATGGCACGTTTTGAGTTTGCGAAAAGGCATGTGGGAGACTCCCAAAATGTATGGAGGAAGTTGCTCTGGTCTGATGAGACTAAAATTGAACTTTTTGGCCATCAAAGAAAACGCTATGTCTGGCGCAAACCCAACACATCACATCACCCAAAGAACACCATCCCCACAGTGAAACATGGTGGTGGAAGCATCATGCTGTGGGGATGTTTTTCAGTAGTCGGGACTGGGAAACTGGTCAGGGTTGAGGGAAAGATGGATGGTGCTAAATACAGGGATATTCTTTAGCAAAACCTGTACCACTCTGTGTGTGATTTGAGGCTAGGACAGAGGTTCACCTTCCAGCAGGACAATGACCCTAAACACACTGCTAAAACAACACTTGAGTGGTTTAAGGGAAAACATGTAAATGTGTTGGCATGGCCTATTCAAATCCCAGACCTCAGATTTTATCCCTATCAAGATAACCTTTGATACTTCCTTGGCAGGAAAGCCAGAGACTTTCAACACTTTGGCTGTTGTCTGTCCTCCTGGGGCAGGCCGCAATTCCATGCTGATAGGCACCAATCTCGTGAGGAGATTACTCACGCCATTGGCCTTGGAGGGTGCACCAGTAGGGAAGATCCATCCTCAGTTGCGGCAGGCTTTTCAGCGTGTGTTGCAGGAAAAGAAGGCCCCCACGAAAGGGGTAGGAAGACTGTGGCGGTTAGAAACACAAGAAAAGGTGTTGCAGCCTGGTGAAAGAACCTGCATGAAGGTCACTGTTAAGTAGGGATGAGCTTCGAGTTCGAGTCGAACTCATGTTCGACTCGAACACTGGCTGTTCGCAAGTTCGCCGAACAGCGAACAATTTGGGGTGTTCGCGGCAAATTCGAATGCCGCGGAACACCCTTTAAAAGTCTATGGGAGAAATCAAAAGTGCTAATTTTAAAGGCTAATATGCAAGTTATTGTCATAAAAAGTGTTTGGGGACCTGGGTCCTGCCCCAGGGGACATGGATCAATGCAAAAAAAAGTTTTAAAAACAGACGTTTTTTCAGGAGCAGTGATTTTAATAATGCTTAAAGTCAAACAATAAAAGTGTAATATCCCTTTAAATTTCGTACCTGGGGGGTGTCTATAGTATGCCTGTAAAGGGGCGCATGTTTCCTGTGTTTAGAACAGTCTGACAGCAAAATGACATTTTGAAGGAAAAAACTCATTTAAAACTACCCGCGGGCCGGCTATTGCATTGCCGACAATACACATAGAAGTTCATTGATAAAAAGGGCATAGGAATTCCCCAAAGGGAAACCCCGAACCAAAATTAAAAAAAAAAAAATGATGTGGGAGTCCCCCTAAATTCCATACCAGGCCCTTCAGGTCTGATATGGATATTAAGGGGAACCCCGGCCAAAATTTTAAAAAAAAATGACGTGGGGTTCCCCCTAAATTCCATACCAGACCCTTCAGGTCTGGTATGGTTTTTAAGGGGAACCCCGCGCCAAAAAAAAAAAAAACGGCGTGGGGTCCCCCCAAAAATCCATACCAGACCCTTATCCGAGCACGCAACCTGGCAGGCCGCAGGAAAAGAGGGGGGGACGAGAGTGCGGGCCCCCCCCTCCTGAACCGTACCAGGCCACATGCCCTCAACATTGGGAGGGTGCTTTGGGGTAGCCCCCCAAAACACCTTGTCCCCATGTTGATGAGGACAAGGGCCTCATCCCCACAACCCTGGCCGGTGGTTGTGGGGGTCTGCGGGCGGGGGGCTTATCGGAATCTGGAAGCCCCCTTTAACAAGGGGACCCCCAGATCCCGGCCCCCCCCCTGTGTGAAATGGTAAGGGGGTACTTACCCCTACCATTTCACTAAAAAACTGTCAAAAATGTTAAAAATGACAAGAGACAGTTTTTGACAATTCCTTTATTTAAATGCTTCTTCTTTCTTCTATCTTCCTTCATCTTCTGGTTCTTCTGGTTCTTCTGGCTCTTCTGGTTCTTCCTCCGGCGTTCTCGTCCAGCATCTCCTCCGCGGCGTCTTCTATCTTTTTCTCCTCGGGCCGCTCCGCACCCATGGCATGGGGGGAGGCTCCCGCTCTTCTTCTCTTCTTCATCTTCTTCTCTTCTTCTCTTCTTGTCTTCTTCTCTTCTTCATTTTCTTCTCTGGGCCGCTCTGCAATCCGTGCTGGCATGGAGGGAGGCTCCCGCTGTGTGACGGCGCTCCTCGTCTGACAGTTCTTAAATAACGGGGGGCGGGGCCACCCGGTGACCCCGCCCCCCTCTGACGCACGGGACATGACGGGACTTCCCTGTGGCATTCCCCGTGACGTCACAGGGAAAACCCGTCAAGTCACCGTGCGTCAGAGGGGGGCGGGGTCATCGGGTGGCCCTGCCCCCCGTTATTTAAGAACTGTCAGACGAGGAGCGCCGTCACACAGCGGGAGCCTCCCTCCATGCCAGCATGGATTGCGGAGCGGCCCGGAGAAGAAAATGAAGAAGAGAAGAAGACAAGAAGAGAAGAAGAGAAGAGCGGGAGCCTCCCCCCATGCCATGGGTGCGGAGCGGCCCGAGGAGAAGAAGATAGAAGACGCCGCGGAGGAGATGCTGGACGAGAACGCCGGAGGAAGAACCAGAAGAGCCAGAAGAACCAGAAGAACCAGAAGATGAAGGAAGATAGAAGAAAGAAGAAGTATTTAAATAAAGGAATTGTCAAAAACTGTCTCTTGTCATTTTTAACATTTTTGACAGTTTTTTAGTGAAATGGTAGGGGTAAGTACCCCCTTACCATTTCACACAGGGGGGGCCGGGATCTGGGGGTCCCCTTGTTAAAGGGGGATTCCAGATTCCGATAAGCTCCCCACCCGCGGACCCCCACAACCACCGGCCAGGGTTGTGGGGATGAGGCCCTTGTCCTAATCAACATGGGGACAAGGTGTTTTGGGGGGCTACCCCAAAGCACCCTCCCAATGTTGAGGGCATGTGGCCTGGTACGGTTCAGGAGGGGGGGGCGCACTCTCGTCCCCCCCTCTTTTCCTGCGGCCTGCCAGGTTGCGTGCTCGGATAAGGGTCTGGTATGGATTTTTGGGGGGACCCCATGCCGTTTTTTTTTTTTTTTTTGGCGCGGGGTTCCCCTTAAAATCCATACCAGACCTGAAGGGTCTGGTATGGAATTTAGGGGGAACCCCACGTCATTTTTTTTTTTTAATTTTGGCCGGGGTTCCCCTTAATATCCATATCAGACCTGAAGAGCCTGGTATGGAATTTAGGAGGACTCCCACATCATTTTTTTTTTTAAATTTTGGTTCGGGGTTCCCCTTTGGGGAATTCCTATGCCGTTTTTATCAATGAACTTCTATGTGTATTGTCGGCAATGCAATAGCCGCGGGTAGTTTTAAATGAGTTTTTTCCTTCAAAATGTAATTTTGCTGTCAGACTGTTCTAAACACAGGAAACATGCGCCCCTTTACAGGAATACTATAGACACCCCCCAGGTACGAAATTTAAAGGGATATTACACTTTTATTGTTTGACTTTAAGCATTATTAAAATCACTGCTCCTGAAAAAACGGCCGTTTTTAAAACTTTTTTTTGCATTGATCCATGTCCCCTGGGTCAGGACCCGGGTCCCCAAACACTTTTTATGACAATAACTTGCATATTAGCCTTTAAAATTAGCACTTTTGATTATTCATGTTCGTGTCCCATAGACTTTAACGGTGTTCGCGTGTTGGAACGAACTTTTTTCCTGTTCGCATGTTCTGGTGCGAACCGAACAGGGGGGTGTTCGGCTCATCCCTACTGTTAAGCTATCATGGGATTAGCTGGTTCCCTATGTGGTGGTAGAAGCTGATCCACTGGAGGAACATAGCGGAATAAAACTGGTTCCGCAGATCGTACCCACTAGGGCCTTACTGAGAAGTGGGGGAAGAATGTCAGTGTGAGGAATGTCACCAGCCATCCAATCAGCCTGAAGCCTCGTATGGTGATTGGGAAAATAAGTGCTGCCACCCCAGTGACAGGGGATGACTTCATCTGGAAGGAAAATGGAAGAGAGACCCCTATCCAGTGCCCAAATCTGTCCTCCAGATGGGAAGAGAGGATTAAAGCTCAGTTAGCTCGATGGGAGAAAATGTTCTCCAAGAATGACTTCGATGTGGGTTGTGCCAAGAGTGCTCAACACTGAATTCTGCTGAGTGAAGATAAGCCTTTTCAAGAGAGCTAGACAAATCTCTTTGTGTGACCTGGAGGACCTTCGGGAATAGTTGGCTGAACTGAAGAAGTTGGGGGTCATTAGGGAATCCAGGAGCCCTTATGCCTCTCCTATTGTTGTCGTGAGAAAGAAAAATGGGTCCCCCTGAATGTGTATCGACTACCGAACTTTGAATCAGTGGACTATCCCAGATCAGTACACAACTCCTCGTATAGAAGAGGCTCTGCAATGCCTATCAGGAGCATGGTTCAGTGTTCTATGTCTGAAGAGTGGATATTATCAGATATCCATGCATCCGAACGACCGAGATAAGACAGCCTTTATCAGTCCTCTAGGATTCTTTGAATTCGATCGCATACCACAGGGGTTAACAGGGGCACCCACTACCTTTCAGAGACTGATGGAGAACACAGTGGGCAACATGAATTTGATAGAAGTGCTATTGTATCTGGATGACATCATCGTTTTTGGCAAAACGTTGGAGGAGCATGAAGCTCGATTGGAGCAAGTCTTCCAACGACTACACGCTGAGGGGCTGAAGTTGTCGTTAGAGAAGTGTCAATTCTATCAGACTTCAGTCACGTATCTCGTACATGTAGTCTCAGCCGAGGGAGTAGCCACTGACCCTCAGAAGTTGGAGGCTGTTACTTCCTGGCCTCACCCAAGCACTGTCACTGAATTTAGGTAGTTTTTGGGTTTCTGCTTCTACTATAAAAGGTTTTTTAAAGAATTTTGCACAGACTGCCAAGCCCCAAGCCTCTGAATGAGTTATTGCAGAAGCAAACGGATGGAACCTGCAGTAGACTCACGCTGGGGGTCCAAGGAAGCCCCGTGAGTCTATTCAGGAGCAATGGACAGTGAGGTGTGAAAGAGCCTTTGAACGTCTAAAAAGGAGCTTTATTGAAACTCCTGTGTTGGCCTATGCTGATCTCTCCAAAACTTACGAATTACATGTGGATGCTAGCAGAGATGGCCTAGGGGAAGTGTTATATCAGGAGTCGGAAGGAAAGCTTTGTCTGGTGGCTTATGTGAGTCACAGCCTCACTCCCCCTGAGAAGAATTATCCAGTACACAAATTGGAGTTCCTGGCCCCCAAGTGGGACAAGCTATGGGATTACCTATATGGGGCCACGTTTGTGGTGAAAACGGATAATAACCCTCTGACTTACTTGCTGTCCACTGACAAACTGGATGCCACTGGACATCGGTGGTTGGCCGCTCTGTCTGAGTTCCGGTTCAGTTTGAAATATCAGCCAGGGGTGGGAAACCAAGACGCTGATGCTCTTTCCCGAAGACCCTACGCCACAGATACTGGTCAGAAGAACTGGGTCTATTTGCCCCTCGAGGGAGTACTGGCTGTATGCCAAGGAGTAGAGCACAGGCATTAAGGGGCAACAGGGCTGAAGCCATAGGGGTCACCCCCGCTGGAGTGCCAGGATACTACTGTGATCTGACACAAGTGTGTAGTCAAGGACTGCCTCAATTAACTAGAGAAGACATGAGGAGAGATCAACATGAAGACCCATTGGGTAGCCTTATAAAGAAATCCTTGTAAATTCGGGATTCTCAGATGCTGTTAAATAGTTCCATTGAAGGAGCTAAAGTGGTCCATAAAGAATGGGAACGAATGAGGTTGGAAGACAGAGTCATATACTCGTAAGGCCCATCTGAGGAACCACCTTTGGGGAAAACTCTGATGAACTTAACCCTACCGCTCAACGTTCTAGTCAAGCACTTGCCTCCTTGATCAAACCTTTGATAGAGGATGACCTTGATCCACTTTCTGACACTACTGGGTGGGCCACTAATTTACTATTGGCCTGTCACAAAATTGATATGACTTTGTCTGAAAATGTATATAATTTGCTGCTAGAGAATCCTTCTTTGGATCAATTTTTGACTGTTGCAGCTTCTGGTTTGTAACATAACTAATTGTTTATTTTCTTATGATACAGTAAAGTGATTTCACAGGTTGTGTTCTGTCTTCAAGGACCAAAGACTACAGTTATAATATTGTGCATTTCATTCTTCATCTATAGTTGTATATCCCTCTAGTGCTGGGTGCCAGTGACTGTCATCATATCTGTGAGCCCAACCACAAGGATTGTGGAACTAGTAGTCTTTCAGACTGGCGATTTTGCTGCGTGACATTACATCTAGACTACACATCCCAGGGATCCTGGCTACAACCCAAGAAGATTTTGGGTAGGAACTATAAAAGAGTCAGGAGATCCACCCTGCGCTCTCTTCTTCCTGGGCCTTGCCGAGTGCCCATCTCTCTGTGGCAGGGAGAGAGAGGCTGTGGCCTACCACATGGTGATCGAGTAACTCCAACCCTGGTAACTCCAACCCGCAGGGCCTAACTCTGCTTGCTGTTCATTAGACATCTACACGGCACCAACCCAGCAGATTGACACTACAGTCGTCCACACTTAGCAGCTATGGGTCATTGCTGGTCGCTTTACTGAAGGATGTCTCTTCCCGGGTAGCTGTCTGCAAGGCGTTTAGCTGGTCCGGTCATTGGTGAGGGGGCAATTGCCCATCTTTTGCAATCCTTCCTTGGTTACTCTATTTGAACACGGTGTACAGACACCTTTACCTTGGGAACATTTTACTGTGCTTCTATTTGAACACTGTACATAGACACCTTTACCTAAAACCCCTTCAAGGAGTACGACTAGCCTGTTTAAGCCATTCGGCTTGCTATCACATCCCTGTGCCTTATTGAATATAATCTAATGAGCTCCAACTGCCAGTGAAGACTATCAGGCCTGCATCTTGGACATTGCTGTTGTTACCTTTTAAAGGGCCCTATTCTATCCCTATTCTGTCTGATCTCTCTTTAGGATATAAAGGATGAATAGACCGGCCGGGGTTCCCCTTTAGTGTGTTACTACCTGCCTTAGATAGCTAACCCTTTATGGTCCTTACAGGTCATGCTCCAGGTGATACTTCATTGTACATATATGTATGTTATGCTCTTGTGCTGTTGAACTATTCCTAACCTGTCTTGTTGGGGAATTCTTCTCCCAAGTCTGGGCTGTTATCCAGAACTCGGTTGACCAATTACCCTCCTTTGTATATAAATACCACATTGCTTACTCCAGTAAAAGCTGAGATAATATTAACATATTTGACTTGTGTGACATGTCATTTAAAGGTGCTGTAAAAGATGTCTGAACCCGGAGTGTCCGGTGGGTTGGAATGTTCACAGGGTCATGGCGATGCAGATAAACAGGTAAATCCACTCTCTGGGGGTGTCTCCAGATCAGTTTCAACGGGTGCATGTGTACACAACTGGATATTTAAGATAGCTTAGGGTCAGACATTACCTGCATAAAACTATCAGTGCGGGTAAAGTATCTTCAGGGCCTCCATTTTGCTCTAAATGCTTACTCAGTGTTGTGAAGAGTAGCCATTATGTTTTCCATATGAAGAAGATCAATAACTTTGGAATATCACAGTGACATAATCGGAGGTTGTGCTTGCTTCCACAAAACCAGAAATGTAGAGTTTTTTTTAATATTGCTTTTAGTCGGGGGAATTGGCATTATTGCATATGAATATGAATACATTGTTAGTCAGAAAGTAGAGCTCCAAGCTTTAAACTTACACACAACTGATCATTCAGCAGAATTACTCATTACCACTCTCTCCCTCCTGCCTGCTGTGTCCACTTGGCACAATACAGAATTCCATATAGAAAGAGAGAGTCTACAAGCAAACAGTAGTACACTTTCTTATGAAAACCCATATTGCTCAGTGACACTACCATGGGTACACTGTAATTAAACATTGACATGGAAAAAAACGATATTTTGGTGAAATAAAGATTTTGTTTAAAAGGTAAAAAAAAAAAAAAAACTTTAGTTTATTGACACAAATCTGCACTTATAGCATATGTCCAGCCAAATTTTTTTTTTCGTTTTGAATAGAGCGGGTAATAAGTAGAACTCTTGTCAGATTTTTACTGCTATCCAGGAGTCAGTTATAGACATTCTCCATCACTAAGACCCCTTTCACACTGGGGCGTTTTTCAGGTGTTTTTCAGGCACTTTAGCGTTAAAAAAAAGCGCCTGTAAAGCACCTGAAAGAAGCCTCATCTGCAATCCCAATGTGAAAGCCGGAGTGCTTTCACACTGAGACCCCTTTCACACTGGGGCTTTTTTCAGGCACTTTAGCGTTAAAAAAAGCGCCTGTAATGCGCCTGAAAGAAGCCTCATCTGCAATCCCAATGTGAAAGCCCGAGTGCTTTCGAACTGGGGCGCTGCGCTGGCAGGGTGTCAAAAAAAGTCCTGCAAGCAGCTTCTTTGCAGCGCTTTCCTGTTTTTGCCACCGGGCTGGGTGTGCCGATGGCTCGAGCCCTTTCACACTGCCAGCGCCCGAAATACGCCTGAAAAACGCCCCAGTGTGAAAAGGGTCTCAAGCGGCGCTTTACCAGCGTTTTTTGGGCGCTGGCAGTGTGAAAGGGCTCGGGCTTTCACATTGGGATTGCAGATAAGGCTTCTTTCAGGCGCTTTACAGGCGCTTTTTTTAACGCTAAAGCACCTGAAAAACGCCTGAAAAACGCCTCAGTGTGAAAGGGGTCTAAAGCCGGCCATAGATGGAGCAATTTTCTTTCCTGCAACCACAAAGCTATTGTGTTCTCTCAATGGGGGATGGGGGGTGTCCTGGCCGAGAGAACACAGTGAATATTTCTAGTGGCTATAGCCATTGGCAATAATCGCATGGAAATCTGGCAGGCTGATTCGATCAACTTGGGTACAGCCAGCCTGCCCATGCATGGTTCGAATCTTGGACCGTCCCAGCTGAACGGATTGAGATTTGAACCATCTATGGCCGGCTTTACTGTTTGCCTTACCAGGTAGAAAGCAAGGTAAAATCTCCAACAGAAACAGCAATACAAAGGTTACAAAATTTGTAGCCTTCTTCTACACTGTTCAAAAAAAAAAAAACAGCAAAAAACTCAATTTTACTTCTGTTTGTGTTGCTGTTGGAGATGTATCCTTTCTTTCTGTGTGTTGAAACCTTGTCAGCCTTAGGGCCCTTTCACACAGACGTGTCCGTGTATGGGCTCCACTTTGCTCAGCGGGGGGATCGCTCCGTCGATCCCCGCTGAGCAGGTAGATGACAGGTCTGTCTCTGCATACTGTGCAGGGACCGGCCTGTCAGAGCGCCGCTCTCCTCTATGGGGGATCGGATGAAGACGGACCGTAAAGTCTGTTTTCATCCGATCAGATCCGCAGACGGATGGAAAAGTAGGGTCTTCCTTTGTCATCAGTTTCGGAGCATAGCGGAGACTGATGTCATCGGATGTCAGCGGATGTTCATCCGCTAACATCCGCTATCCCATAGGGATGCACGTATGTCTGTTTTTCATCCGAAAATGAATGGATTAAAAACGGACATACACAGAAAATACATTTGTAATTTAATCTCATTAGACATAACGCACGATTATATGCATTAAGATATGAATATAATATCTACTGTTTCACACAATAACAGATCTTCCCAAATAACAACAATCCTAAACAGGAGTGGAAAAGGACAGTCACACAAGCTGTGTTCTAACGTGCCTTACCTGTGTTTATTGCAGATGAGACTTTCCTCTGGTGGAGAAAGTAAAACACTTCTCATTAATCATTGCTTAAACCCCTCTCAGTGGGAAGACCTGAGGTTAGTCATCATTTGAAAGCAAATTGGGTGAAAAATGGTTCTGGCAATAAGGAGTCTACACATTATTCCCCTGTGTAGGCTTGAGTGGTGTGAAAACAGACTCATCCAAGATGCTTAATGATCTGTTAGTGAAAAGAAGACATTCTAATTCAGGTTTATGTCATGACAGCAGCATTTCACATATCTTTTTATTGCAAAAATAGATTGCACTACAATCTATGTAGGCATAAATGTTAATCTACAGAAAGTGAATGTTTAATGGTTTTGGTAAGTATATTTTTTTTAAGTTTACAACTTTGTAAACTGTTTGATATCATGTTTTAAATGATTCCTATAACCTATTTATTTAACATAAACATGGCAATCAGTTTGCTTAGCTTAGCTTTATTTGAAAGCCCAGCACTGCTTGCATGTTTGTTAGGAGCCTGTGCATAACTGAATAAGAAAAGCAATCCTGTCACTGCTAGGAGTTGAAGCCCTCCTTTGAGTCCATTGAGAAAAAATAGGGGCTCTAGCTTGGAGCTTTCCAGGTACTGGCTACAAATATAAAATATGAATTTCATATGAAATTAAAAATAGGCCTTTTTTTAGCATATGTGGTATAAATATATGTACATATGTTAATCTATTTTATGGTATATTATGGTTATTATAGTTAAAAATACAGAAAAGAAAAAATGTCAAACAGCTCAAATAAATGTTTAAGAAGCAAGGGAGATAGAAGAAAAAATTCACAGCAAACACGCTACAGAACTCCCCAGCACTGAACTTTGTTAGTCAACAAAAACAACAGAAAGGACCTATTTGAAAATAGCTTCTAATACTTAAAGGCTCCATGCAAACTAGACGCTAAAAAAACACTCAGAAAACACTGGATAAATAACACTAATATTTAGCATTTTTTTGCCAGCATTTTTGCAATGTTTAGGAGAGTTTTCAACAGTGTTTAGGATTGGTAGTGTTTTTGTTAAAGATCAGGTTACTGCCGGCGTCCTTAGCAACTAGTGAATAGCTGGTTGTTAAGGAGCGGGCCAGAAAGCCGGCCTACGTGTCCTTAACAATGGATGACTCATCAGTTGTCAGCAGGTTTCATAGCTGATAGCTGAATATAAACACAACAATTGGCAGCATAAAAAAATGGAGAAAAAAAACAGTGTGGGGGTCCCCACAATCCATACTAGGCCCGTTTGGGTCTGGTATGGATTTTGATGAAAACCCCCACGCCAATTTTATTTTTTTAATTGATGTGGGGTCCCCCTCAAAAGACATACCAGACCCTTATCCGAGCATGCAACCTGGCAGGCCAGGAAATGGAGGGTGGGTTGAAGCGAGTCATACCAGGTCACATGCCCTCAACAAGGGGGGTGCTTTGGGGCTCTGCTCCCCCAAAGCACCTTGTCCCCATGTTGATGTCCCCACAACCCTGGCCCAGTGGTTGTGGGGGTACATGGGGTGACTTATCGGAATCTGGATCTCCCCTCCTATGTAAATGAGTATGGGCTACATTACACCCCTACTCATTCACCAAAAAAGTGTCAAAAAGTAAATAAAAACAAAAAAATACACACAGTATCTAACAAGTCCTTTATTAAAAAAAAAAAAAACAAAAACAAAAAACAATGTTCCCCGGTGTAGATCCATCGTCAGTCACGATGAGCACCGGTCGCCTACCCCCCCCAAAAAAAATAAAAAAAGGTCCGCACCCAACGAAGGCTACCACAGTTTGACAGCTCTGCCTCCTCCTGTCACTAAATAAACTAAGGGCGACCCTTTGTAAATCACCACCAGCATGGACTGGGGCATTCTGGTGGTGATTTACATCAAACAAACTTAACTAACAGAGGTGTTTTTTTGTACAGACTTAGTTTTTTGGCAATAATTTTGGATATCCCTGTAGTAGGTGTATAATCCTTATTCACATAGTAGTCATTTAAAATTGACCCTGCAGTATATCCTTAGATAAAGTAGCTGGCTGTCACATTATTATGACAATCAGCCTTTACAGAAACTAAACAAATACTGCTTGTTGCACTGAGAACATAAGGGAGAGTCGTGACTAGCAACTCTTCCTATGTGTCTGACATCAGCTCTTCTTGACTGGAGACTTTACAGAGAGCCAGGGTCATCATAAATTACAGCCTCCCCAGGTCCTAATGTTACAGTACTGGATCTATGTTATCTTCACAGGCACACACAATTTTTACATTAATTTTTCCGCAACAGTCTCCGAACTGGGAGCCCTCTACCACCCCGTATTCCCATAGCAACTGCATGGGGTACTACTACTATACTTATTCCATTTGTTTAGCATATCAATCCTGATTAAAAATCGTTAATGTAAGTACTATACTGACTTGTCTCACTTTGTTTGAAGACCAAGTATTCCTTAGACTGGGGCAACTTCAAAATACCAGCCCTGAACCCCAGATATAAAAGCTGGTATTTTCAGGGACTGAAGGGCATGAGTGTGCTAATACCACATTAATATCCGCCTGAAATACATTTCCTTATCCTTTTGCCGCAAATCGGGCTGTTCCAGTGTAAGTTCTACTTGAGCGAGAAAGAACTCCTCGCTCAAACACTAGTGCTCAAACTGATGGCAAGCAACATTTTCATGCTTTACCTATCCTGGGTGAATATATTTTTATACAGTATTTAGATTTGTGATTTATTTGTTATGGTTCACTCCTCTGTGTATCATTATTGTTTTTGCACTAAATTATTGAACCAGTTCTAAAAGTGTGGATTTACATTTATTAAGAATATATTACATTTAATAATGATTTTGATTATAAAGCATCGATGTCAAATGTATGGTACAGCTCATAATTGCTAAACTAACATGCAGGTGTTAAATGAAGATAAATGAATCTGCAAAGGATATGTGGCTGATCTGGTCTATTCTCAGCAGTCAGCTAAAATCCTAGTTTGTTTTCACCACATGAAATGCTTCAGACACACCAGTAATTCATATGTATTTCATTCTCATCAGTTGCTCCCAACAGGTCAATAAGGATAAAATAAACTACCTTTTTTTTCCTTACATTTCTATGCCAGTTGACAAGGTGGGTTGCACTCTAATGATCCTCTTTAATGACTGTTATGCAGCATATTGACTTTATGTGACGGCATATTTATTTTTTAGCAATATTTTAGGGGTGTTGCTGAGACCTCCTGGTTATCAAGAAGATTTTTGGTCCAGAGACATTTCAGAGAAGAGCACACAACTGCCAGCCCTTCATTAAGGAATGGTTTTGTTCTGCTGCTTGATGTCAGGTCTAAGACTCATAATCCCAGACGTGTCATGCTCAGTTAGCGGATAACAGATTGTCAAAAAAAGCAATAAATCTTCTTGCCATTAACTGCTGTGCAGAGCTGCCATACCAAAACAGACACGCATAATAATTCAGGATGATGAGTGCGGCTGGCGGCAACCTTCTGGACTGTGGAAGTCAGCAGGGGGTGCTAGTATTAGTAAATCTGGAATATTGCTGCCTGGATTGGCAGTATTGAAACATTTTGCACCTTCTACTAAAATCCCATGCCATAGAGGACCATAGAGGATGCAATTACTGATTAGCATCAGGACTGCAGAGGCCATTTAAAAAAGGGTACAAATGGCATATACTTTGGGCCAACCACAAACATGGGGTCATCAATAGACATGCTAGTTATAGAGATATGCTGGTGTTTTGTAAAATCCCATATCTAAGCCTCAGGTAACCTATGAAGCCTAGTAGCTACTTGTTTTCAATGTGAACAGTCTTCAAGCACACATTCTACATAAAACTGCAAAACCTTTTCATTCAATCTTTCCTCTCCAAATTCTGAAGTTTTAAAAATATCTCACAGAGAAAAATTTGTACACATTTTTTTCTACAAATAAAGATGAATACAACACGTCTTATCATTAGCTATAAAAAGTATCTGGCTATAAATACAGTATTATATAGCGGTACCCCCGTAGGAGCTGCTGAAAGTTGTAGTCCGTCTGTCACCCCGCCCAGCCCAGCATTCACTTTCTCAAGCACACAGAGTCAAGGAATAGTCTGTTAACTTTGTTTTTGTGTTTTTATTGAGGGGTTTAACTTGGATGTGGTTAGGGGATTCATGAGATGCCCAGAATTTGAGTAGAAACATTTGAATTGGGACCAAACTATGTACACTCCCTGTATTTACACTTTAAACTTCTCCTGCACAAACTTGCTTGCAGACTATTACCTCCTCTCTCTCTCTCCAGCACATCACTTCTCCTCAGGCACAGCTCGCACATGGTTAGGCCTGACTTTGGTTCCAGCCATGCCTTGTAGAAATGCCTTTTGCGGGCAGGGACCGCGGGCCCCTGTGGTGTAACCAGAAAAGGTTAAATTGGTTAAATGCTAGCTTTCCTTGGTGGACTACTGATCCCAGCCAGTCCTCTTTATGCCCTGACAGCTCTCCTGGCTGCAGCTGCCCAACTCCACTGCCCTGGCATCACGGTCTCTCCCACTGGCTCTACATCCATCTCAGACTGCACACTCCCAGTCCACTCCGGCATGCCTCCCCAGCTCTCCCAACTATTCCTTCCACTCACAGACACCTGGTGGATCCCTCCTGGAGATTTTGCCTGGCAGTACCTTCCACTGTCCTGGATATATATTTTTCATAATATTGAGCATATGATGAAAAAAATACATGAGATGAAACTTCCCCCAGTGGAACCTGTTTGATAGTAAGTCATATGGGCAGGTCAAGTTATACGCAAATCTCAACTTTTCCACTAACCATTAAAGCTCAACTCTAGACATATATAAAAGGCCCAAATGGATGTACCTCTGTAATTAATAATACTTAATTAAATGTATTTTCTAGATGTAATCAGTGTAAGTACCTGGATTTGGCCTTCTATCAGACTTTTGCAGTCTCTGCACAGCAGGGCTGGAATGTGAAAGGAAAAGGAAGTACAAGGCACCTATCAGTTCATGTGCAAATAAAAAGCATGTTGATAGAAGTAGAGAGCAAGGTGACAAAGAGGTGAGCTCATCATTGTTTTGCTGCTCATTTCACTGTCCAGTCACTGGCTGGGGCAGGTCCAGGATGACCTAGGCTCGGAGGAAGTAGGTAGAATGATGCTAATTAGACTGAAGGCATCAAGTGGCAAAAAAAGTACTGTGGAGGACATCGTTGGATTGAACCTGCATTAGCATAAAGCAATTTTTTAAATGTTGTATTTTAATGAGCTGTTAATTTTCAAAGGTCTGCTTTAAGTTGTCCCCTTTCTCCACCTGACTACTAGGGAGTCTAATGCCCTGTACACACGATAGGATTTTCCGAAGGAAAATGTGAGATAGGACCTTGTTGTCGGAAATTCCGGCCGTGTGTAGGCTCCATCACACATTTTCCATAGGAATTTCCGACACACAAAGTTTGAGAGCTTGCTATAAAATTTTACGACAACAAAATCCGTTGTCGGAAATTCCGATCGTGTGTACACAAATCCGACGCACAAAGTGCCATAAATTAAGAGACGAAAGCTATTGGCTACTGCCCCGTTTATAGTCCTGACGTACGTGTTTTACGTCACTACGTTCAGAACGATCGGATTTTCCAACAACTTTGTGCGACCGTGTGTATGCAAGACAAGTTTGAGCCAACATCCTTTGGAAAAAATCCATGAATTTTGTTGTCGGAATGTCCGATTAATGTCCGACCGTGTGTACAGGGCATAAGAAGGTTGGAGGGACCAAGCAAAAATTTCAAAGGAAATTAAGTATTTCCATACAGCTTTGGTAGACTTTTTTCCATGTGGCAAGGTAACATCTACTTTTTTTAAACATTTACAGTATATGCTTAGTATGGGTTTCTTTAAGTCTGTGAGAGGTTTACTTTAAAGCAGAACTCCGGGCAAATTTTTTTTTTCCATTTCCTTGTTGCTGATCTCCTACTTTCACCAACTATGTCACCCATATTCTTCTGAGCTCTGAAATTCCTCTGTAATAGGCTGCTCATCTTGCTGAAAAACCTTTATTGCCTGGTGACTTCCTGTTTGTAAGACCGCTGGCTGCTATCCCTCCCGTATCCTCAGCCAGCAGTCTGACACTCCCCCTTGTAGTCCTCTGAAAGCAAGCAGGGAGGAAGCAGACATGTAGTGGGAGGATGTGCCGCCCATTCAGGAGGTGTCTTCCTTCTCCTCTCTCCTCCCTCCTCTGCTCCTGCCAGTCACAGCCCCTCCACTCCGTCCCCGCCGCCTGTCCACCTGCTATCTCTGTGCATAGCGGGGATTATTATCAGAAATCACTTGTATGAAACAGCAGGGATCTCCCACTGTGTCAGGTATTGTATATGAGAACACTGATCGCTGATGTCCCGCCTTCCGTCAGTGTTGGAACAGTGCACTGTCAATCACAATACCGGCAGGAGGCGGGACATCAGCAATCAGTGTTCTCATATACAATACTTGACACAGCGGGAGATCCCTGCTGTGTCATACAAGTGATGTCTGATAATAATTCCTGCTCTACACTGGTGGGACAGACATGTGGCACTGGTGGTCCCTGACATGTGGCACTGGTGGTCCCTGACATGTGGCACTGGTGGTCCCTGACATGCGGCACTGGTGGTTCCTGACATTTGGCACTGGTGGACACTGACACGTTGCACTGGTTTGCATTTATATTAAAAAGCTTTGCATTTATAAGGCTGTAACCTATCATACCGTGTGTTATGTATGGCTTGCTGGCTGCAGAATGAGGGGGTGTGATTGTAGCACTGGGATTTTTGCCATCTAATGCTATGCAAGTATGTAATGCTATTAGATTAGTGTTTGGCTCCCTCTAGTGGCCAGCACATTTCTGTGAAATAAGACTTTGTTTACACATCAGAATATGCTGTAAAGCATGTGCAGGAAGTGACTTAAAGTTTTATCTGGAAAAGACTTACTTACCCACAGTGCCTCACTTACCTACCCATGAGGCCAAGTTAAAGAACTGCATGCTGGATAGTGAAATAAAAGGCCCAGCACGGCCATGCTTTCCCTCTTCTTCCCGGGACGTGAGACCTGCCTGCTGGGACCTGCGTGGGAGTGTTCAGAAGAACGCAGCTTTCTTGGCGTGGAACAGAATTGATACCACCAGAGAGGTGTTGGACACAGAGTGCTGGAACCGTGCGTGATCGGGTCGGAGGATCCAGGAGGCCTGAGGGAGCTCAGCGACAGCCATCGTTCATCTGATGAAGTGGTGCGATGTGCTGGAGCCCACTGGAAGAGATCGCAGAGATGTAGCAGTGTAACAGTCCGGACCTGGTGTGGTGTGAGGGTTGTTGCCTAAGATTTAAAATAACACTTAACACTGTACAGATTAGCTCAGAGTGTTGCTGAGGCCTGCTGTGCTACGGACCGGCTTCATTTGAATAGACTGAGTTTAACCAGGCCTCAAAGCCTACACTCCATTAGGCATTGACTGACGGTCCAGTTGTTTTCTCACAAGAAGAAAGTTACAAGCGTGCTGTATAATTGAGTTTACCGTTATCTATTACTTTATATTACTTTGCCATCTGCCCACTCACTGGAATACAAATACTGCAGTATAATATGACTAGCTGAAGAAAGAAAACAAGAGACTATATCATTTGTTGTAAGGCCTTGTGTTTCTGTTACATGCTCTAAGGACTGCATTGCACAGGGGGAGCTCTTGAACACTTATACTGTACTGTTCTGTTCTCCTAGCACTAGATAGTGTGCTACAAGTCTGGTGGGTGTTTGCGTGGTGGCACTGGAAGTGGGAAGGTGCCCAGTGTCAAGGCCTTACCACTCTGAGCATTAGTCCCATTCGGAGATGCACCCGCATGCATCAGTTAGGTGATCTCTGAGTGATATTAATTTACATACACCTAGTTATTATTGTTCTAAATCTGTGCACCTAAATTGTTGTACTAACTACTGTCTTAGACCAGCCTTCAGTAAACTCACAGGTTGAAATATAACTGGTGTGAGGTTGTTTTTATTTTCATAGCAGGTGGAGCAACGGATACCCAGTTAACGATAGAGGTACAGTATATGTATGTTGCTATTGTTGAGTTGTTTTCTTGTCATTGGGTTTCACACCAACACTGTTACACAGCTGTGTCAAGTGGGTTGAGCCATTTTTCATTGGGGGTTGAAAAGCAGAGTACAGGCCTGATCAATTACCAGCAGCTCCTTAGGGGTAAGTGCTGCCTGTGGGGGCTTGTCCGGGATTCTCTTACTCTGCAATCAAGCCCACCCTCTTGGCACCAGTATGGACCCCGTCACTGTGGTCCAGTGGTGTGAAGCGGAAGGCGCCTGCTCAGAAGCGAGCGTGACAATTGAACTCCCAGGAGAAACCTTGGAGGAAGAACAGGTCAGTCAAGATGTGAAGGCACTATCCCCAGACAGAAAGGCATGGGTAGTTGCCGTCAGACCAGATCATGGGACCACTTATGCACTCTTGGAATGGAGAAAGGGGGTCCCTGAAAACTTCAAAGGCAGAAGTGTGAAATTAGCTGACAAGACCAAGTTTTACCTGACACACCCGGGGGGACCAAGTGAAAGCCCTACCAGCTGCACATGAGTGAATCCAGCAAAAGCAAAAGTGGAACCAGAGCTCTTTACAGCCCTCGGGAACATTGTGTCAAAATGCCAGAAGGGCAACCCAACATACCCTGGAACTGGGTATCAGAAACTCAGCGCCTTCTCTGGAAGACCTCCCCAGGAGGACAATTTTGAAGAGTGGCTGGAACAGACCACACAAGCCCTGGATGAATGGGACATTCCCGAGACCCACAAGAAACAGGGAATCGCAGAGAGCTTAAAAGGGCCTGCCTCAGAAGCCATCCGAAATTTAAAGCTCAGCAAGCGAAACTGTGTGGCTCAGGACTACTTGGACATTCTGCAGGATGTGTTTGGGTGAACAGAGAAAGTTTCCGATCTGATCTATCAACTGGAGCACACTTATCAAGATGAGGGAGAGAAGCTGTCAGAGTACATGAGACGTTTGGACAAGATTATACAACAGATCTTGCTGAAAAAGGGTCTAGACCCCCGGAAGGTAGATGAAGTCTGAGCCAAGCAAGTCCTGAGGGGTGCTCAGCCTTTGGACCCCAAGATGAGAACCCGTCAAGATGGTGGCATCCTGAAGTATCCAGACCTGATCCAAATTGTACGAGGGGGCCATATTTGAGAGCAAAAAGAGGAAAAGTCAGAGGCCAAGATCTGTTGTTGAAGTCAGGATGGCTAGTGCAGCTGATGGTGACCCCCAGATCGAGCTTCTAAAGACCCAAGTGTCCAAACTAATAGAGATGATGGCTCTGATGACCGCCAGGCCCACTATTTTACCTGATGAGGGAGTGCCAACGTCCAAGAAGTTGTTAAACTCTACAGTTGCAGAAAACCAAGAGACCTGTTTCAACTGCGGAGGAGTTGGACACTATCGACGAGTGTGCCCAAGTCCAAAGCCAGGGACACTGCACCAAAAGCCAGCGGGAAACTTCAGAGGGCCCCAGTGAAGGAGTCAACTGGGTGCACCGCTACATCAGCTAACTCCAAACAATGCAATGATACTCGGAAGCCAAGGAGAAAACTCAAGTCCCCACAGGTTTCTTCCAATGTCACTTCAGGGCGACCCAACAGCTCAGCACCTGAACCCCAGGATGCCAGGCATTGGAAAGTCAGTGCATACCAGACTCCTGGAGCCCCACCTAGGTCAAAGCCGGAGAAGAATCCACAGACGCTAGGTGTCAAAATACAAACCACAAAACAGGTTCAACCTTCCACTTCCCATGGACTCCCTCCCAAGCTAGTGGGACCCTCTCCAATTGTCTCCATCCAAGTAGAAGGAATCTACACCAAAGCCCTTTTAGATACCTATGCTCAAGTAACTCTTCTCTATAGATACTTCTACGACAAACACCTCAAGCACTTGCCACTGCAGAAGTTGGAAGAGTTAGAGATCTGGGGTCTAGGGACTAAAAACTTCCCTTATGACGGCTACCTACCCATTAAGTTCACCTTAGATCAGAATGTGGCGGGAAAAGCCGAGACCTTTGATACCTTGGCAGTGGTCTGCCCCCGCCCACCAGAGGCTGATAAAAGTTCTCTCATCATTGGAACCAACACCGACCTGGTCAGGAGACTGTTGACACCACTTGTTCAAGAGCAGGGTACCCCAATCACGAGTGTACACCCTATGTTGAAGCAAGTGTACCAGAACTTAGTTAAAGAGCAGAAAGCCCCAGCAGAAGGAGTGGGCAAGATCTGGCGCTTGGACAGGAATAAGAAGGTGTTGCAGCTGGGAGTGATTTGTTTGAGAGCATCCATCAAGCTGAGCTGGAGACAGCCAGGCCCTTACATCGTCCTTGAAGCGGAGGGTTCGCAGGAAAACAAGGGGTTTGAGTTCATTCCAGAAGTGATCTCGACCAAGGCACTGCAGTGGAGTCACAGGAAAATCTCAGTCAGTGTCTGAAACACAACAGCTTTTCCCCTGAAGATGCCAGCTAGGATGTTGCTGGGGCAAGTCAATCCAGCTACCCCAGTCTCACCGTGTGGCTCAGTAAAAGGAAGAGAGGGAGACATCCCCGGAGAAGAGTTCTACCCAAAGAATACCCCTCTCACGCCTGCCTGGATGGAAAGGGCCAAGACTCAGCTGTTAAGATGGCGAACTGCATTTTCAAGAAATGAGTTCGATGTGGTGCTTTCAAAAAGTGCAAAACACAAGATCTGATTAGAGGAAGACAAGCCTTTCAGAGAAAGAGTCAGACAGATCCCTTTAGGAGACTTGGAGGAACTGCTAAAACAGCTGGTTGAGCTGAAGAGAACAGGGATTATCCGTGAGTCTCGGAGTCCATATGCTTCCCCTATAGTGGTGGTGAGGAAGAAGAATGGGTCGTTTAGGTTATGCATTGACTACAGGACACTAAACCGGAGGACCATTCCCGACCAGTACACCACACCCAGAATAGAAGATGCCTTACAAAGCCAGGGTGAAGTGGTTTAGTGTGCTGGATTTGAAAAGCGAATATAATCAAATCCCCATGCACCCTGAAAATAGGGAGAAGACCACCTTCATTACCCCCGTGGGATTCTTTGAGTTTAACCGCATGCCACAAGGTCTGTCTGGAGCCCCAGCCACTTTCCAGAGATTAATGGGGAAGACTGTGGGTGACATGAACCTGATTGAAGTGCTGGTATACTTGGACGATATCATCGTGTTTGGCAAGATGTTGGAAGAGTATGAAGAGTGCCTGGAGAAAGTCCTGAAGAGACTCCACGAGGAAGGCTTGAAGATCTCCATGGAAAAGTGCCAATTCTATCAACCTTCAGTAAATTACCTGGGTCACATCGTGTCTGCCGAAGGAGTGGCCACAGATCCTCAGAAGTTAGAATCTGTCACCTCCTGGCCCAGACCCACGAACGTAACTGAACTTCGGTCGTTTTTAGGCTTCTGTTCATAGAGGTTCGTAGAAGGGTTTGCCAAGATAGCTCACCCACTCACTGAGCTGTTGAAGAACCAAGAAGATGCTGGTTTAGACTCAGACAAGCCTGAAAAACCAGCAGAGGGACCCAGGAAGAAGAAAGAGTCCATCCAAGATCAGTGGACCCCTCAATGTGAAGAGGCTTTCAGACAGCTGAAGTGGAGTCTTACCACGGCTCCGGTTTTGGCCTATGCAGACCCTGCCAAATAATACGAACTGCACATAGATGCCAGTCGAGATGGACTGGGAGGAGTACTTTACCAGGAGCATGACGGTTACTTAAGGCCTATCGCTTATGTGAGCCGGAGTCTGGCCCCTGCTGAAAGGAATTACCCCACACACAAGCTTGAATTCCTGGCTTTGAAGTGGGCTGTGGTGGATAAACTGAGGGACTATCTATATGGCGCAGAATTTTTAATCAAGACGGATAACAACCCACTCACGTACTTACTCACTACAGCAAAGTTAGATGCCACAGACCGTAGATGGTTGGCAGCTCTCTCGGGTTTTACCTTCAGCCTGAAGTACAGACCAGGGGTTGGGAACCGAGAAGCAAATGTGCTGTCAAGAAGACCTCACTGCCCCCAAGACCCTTTAGAAGAATGGACCCAGGTTACCCCTGAAGGGGTAAGGGCCCTTTGTGAAGGGGCGGAATGACAAGCAAAGGGTGGAGCCAGGGCTGAGGAAGTTGGAGTGTCAGCCGTGGGAGTGCCCGAATGCTATTGTGACGTCACTCAGGACAAAGATGAGGGCCTGCCAAAACTTTCAAAAAGGACCTTCTTAGGGACCAGCAAGAAGATCCTCTCTGAGTTTGGCACTATAGGCCTTGGAGTGTCGATGTTCAGATTTACTACTTACTAACAATCAGAAGGAAGCTCGTCTGTCGCATAAGGAGTGGGATCGGTTGCAGCTGCAACAAGGGGTGGTCTACCGAAGGGGCCCCTCTGAGGATTCTGAAGAAAAGTGGCAGTTGCTTCTACCGGAGAAATAGAGAGAAAAGGTGTTGATCGCCTTACATGATCACCATGGCCATATAGGGCCAGAAAGGACCTTTCAGTTGGTGAAAGACAGATTCTATTGGCCCTACATGAGGACTGAAGTTGAGAGTTACTGTCATTCCTGTCTGAGGTGTATCCAGAGGAAGACTTTGCCTCAGCAAGCTGCCCCAATGTGCCATCTGGAAAGTCAAGGGCCAATGGACTTGGTATGCATTGTTTTTCTATGCGTGGAGTCTGATCTGAGTGGACAGGGAAACATTCTAGTGGTGACGGATCATTTCACCCGTTATGCTCAGGCATTCCTTACAAGGGATCAACTAGCATCTACAGTGGCGAAGACCCTGGTAGAAAAATTCTTCATACACTACGGCTTACCCCAGATAATACACTAGGATCAGGGAAGGGACTTTGAGAGTATCCTTATCAAAAGACTATTAGATTTGTTGGGTATTCAGAAGTCCAGGACAACTCCCTACCATCCTCAGGGAGATCCACAGCCAGAGAGGTTTAACAGGACCCTTTTGAACATGTTAGGAACTCTGTCCTCTTAACAGAAACCGCAGTGGAGTAAGTACATAGCAGCCATGGTACATGCCTATAATAGTACCATAAGTGATGCCACAGGGTACTCTCCCTACCGTCTGATGTTTGGACGAGAAGCCCGACTACTGGTGGATTTAGGTTTTGGCACCTCTTTGGATAATACTTCAGTGACTTCGAACTGAGGATATGTGGACAGATTGCAGAAAAACTTGAAAACCGCCTATGAAAAGGCTCGTGCCACATCAGCTGCTCGGGGACAAAGGAACAAGAGGAATTTTGACCTTAAGGTGCGGATACAGGATATACAGCCTGGAGACCGAGTTTTGCTCAGGAATCTGGGTATACCTGGAAAGCACAAGCTGGCGGATAGGTGGAAGTCACAACCGTATGTCGTATGCAAACAACTCCCAGGGCTGCCGGTGTATCAGATCAGGCCGGAAGGCAGTACTGGGCCATTAAAAACTTGGCATCAAAACCACCTCTTACCCCTTTCAGAAGCCATCCGAGTAACTCCTCGCCAGGAACTACCATCCACATCCATCGCCTATCCAGGATCTCAACCAGTAACTAGGTCCCAGTCTGGATCTCTTGCTACACATGGAGACAGTGAGGAGGAAATGGAAATCGGCTGGTTGTGGTCATCTAAAATGCCAGAAGCTGATGCCAACTGTTCTCTTCACACAAGGGAGAAGAACCGTGGAGTCCTTAGGCCCCAGGCCCTGGAATTTGTACCACAAAATGGACATTCTGAAAATGCTAATGACTATCCACACTCCGTGCAAGAGATAGAAGCTGTGAATTACTTGTCTCCCAGTGAGGCCGAGGTACAGGATGTTGAAGTACCAGAGGCTGAATTAGGGGAGAACAGTACCTGTGCAAAGATGGTACCTACACCCAAAGAACAGAGAGCAAAGAGAGAGATTCACCCACTAAAAAGACTAACTTATGATAGGCTGGGTGAATGTTCTGAAGGAACTCGTTTCACTGCAAAGAGAATTTCAAAAAAGTTTAGTCCTTCGAATGTTGATTCAGAAAGGGACAACCCCACCTCACCCCTTGACACATCTGTACAAGACACCACGGAGTCAGCTGTGAGTACACAGAACAATCTCCCATCACATCGCCTAGAGGCAAAAATGTGTAACGGAGCAAAAATTTTGACTATCTTTGGGGACCAAAGATTTAAAGCAGGGGGAGTATGTAGCGCTGGGATTTTTGCCATCTAATGCTATGCAAGTATGTAATGCTATTAGATTGGTGTTTGGCTCCCTCTAGTGGCCAGCTCATTTCTGTGAAATAAGACTTTGTTTGTTTACACATCAGAATATGCTGTAAAGCATGTGCAGGAAGTGACTTAAAGTTTTATCTGGAAAAGACTTACTTATCCACAGTGCCTCACTTACCTACCCATGAGGCCAAGTTAAAGAACTGCATGCTGGGTAGTGAAATAAAAGGCCCGGCGTGGCCATGCTTTCTCTCTTCTTCCCAGTACGTGAGACCTGCCTACTGGGACCTTTGTGGGAGTGTTCAGAAGAGCGTGGCCTGTTTGGCGCGGAACAGAGTTGATACCACCAAAGAGGTGTCAGACACAGAGTGCTGGAACTGTGCATGATCGGGCCAGAGGAGTCAGGAGGTCTGAGGGAGTTCAGCTACAGCCATCGTTCATCTGATGGAGTGGTGCAGTGGCTGGAGCCCACTGGAAACGGGACTGAGATCACAGAGACGTAGCGGTGTAACAGTCCGGACCTAGTGTGGTGAGAGGGCTGTTGCCCAAGATTTAAAATAACACTTAACACTGTACAGATTAGCTCTGAGTGTTGCTGAGGCCTGCTGTGCTATGGACCGGCTTCATTTGAATAGGCTGAGTTTAACCAGGCTTCAAAGCCTGCACTTCATTAGGCATTGACTGACGGTCCAGTTGTTTTCTCACAAGAAGAAAGCTACAAGCGTGCTGTATAATTGAGTTTATCGTTATCTATTACTTTATATTACTTTGCCATCTGCCCACTCACTGGAATACAAATACTGCAGTATAATATGACTAGCTGAAGAAAGAAAACAAGAGACTATATCATTCATTGTAAAGCCTTGTGTTTCCGTTACATGCGCTAGGACTGCATTGCACCACAGGGGGAGCTCTTGAACACTTATACTGTACTGTATTGTTCTCCTAGCACTAGATAGTGTGCTACAAGTCTGGTGGGTGTTTGCGTGGTGGCACTGGAAGTGGGAAGGTGCCCAGTGTCAAGGCCTTACCACTCTGAGCATTAGTCCCACTTGGAGACGCACCCGCATGCATCAGTTAGGTGAACTCTGAGTGATAATAATTTACCTACACCTAGTTATTATTGTTCTAAATCTGTGCACCTAAATTGTTGTACTAATTACTGTCTTAGACCAGCCTTCAGTAAACTTACAGTCTGGTTGAAATATAACTGGTGTAAGTTTGTGTTTATTTTCATAGCAGGTGGAGCAACGGATACCCAGGTAACGATAGAGGTACAATATATGTATGTTGCTATTGTTGGGTTGTTTTCTTCTCATTAGGTTTCACACCAACACTGTTACACAGCTGTGTCAAGTGGGTTGAGCCATTTTTCATTGGGGGTGGAAAAGCAGAGTATAGGCCTGATCAATTACCAGCAGCTCCTTAGGGGGTAAGTGCTACACGCTTTATGTTGAAGTGGGCGAGTTTACATTTACATGTACAAGCCTAGTGTACCTCCCACATTCACTCCAATCCCAAGAATTCATGGGAAATGTAGGCTGATTACAGTTAGATAGAGAGACAGAGAGAGAGAAGAGGATATGATGCAATCACTGTTCTAACAGCTCCCACTTGTCTGAATACAGGCTGCATTTTTTGAATCACAAAGCTGACTTCCTGAAAATACAATCAAACATACCTCTTAAATGGTAAGAAATTTCACAAATGTAATAAATGTTTAGTGTTTTGTGCGGGGAGTGTTATGCCGCGTACACACGGTCGGACTTTTCGACCGGACGGGTCCGACAGACTTTCCAAAGTTCTTTCGACGGACTTTCTAACGAACGGACTTGCCTACACATGATCACACCAAAATCCGACGGATTCATACATGATGACGTACACCGGACTAAAATAAGGAAGTTGATAGCCAGTAGCCAATAGCTGCCCTAGCGTCGGTTTTTGTTCGTCGGACTTGCATACAGACGAGCGGATTTCTGAGTCCGGCGGAGTTACGGCGTAAAGATTTGAAGCAAGTTCCAAATCTAAAGTCAGTCAGATTTGCGACTGGAAAAGTCCGCTGAAGGTCCGGTGAAACCTACACACGATCGGATTGTCCGCCGGATTTGGTCCGTTGACGTCCGTCAGACCAGTTCGGTCGAAAAGTCCGACCGTGTGTAAGTCATAAGAATGGGGGATTTTTTGAAAATCCCGGAGTTCTGCTTTAAGGACCTTGGAACTTCACTGCATCTCAGCACCACAAACCAAAAACATTATTTAACTCATTTTTAATATTCAAAGTAAACTCTCTAATCCTTCCATGTCTTTATGCTTTATATTCTTGCGCAGTCACTGAAAAACACACCATCCCTAGCATTCCTGGCTGTGGCCATCTTGCGCAAGGGCAAATGATTCATGTAGCATTTACTTCCCGGAATCCATCTGCCCTTCTCTCAAGCATACATGCAGGAGAATGTGCATGGCTGAGAGAACCGCTCCTTCCCTCCTGCAGACTCCTGGGATGTATTTGTCTTGGTAAGAAGACAGGAAGAACCTGAAGAAATGTAAAAACAAATGTTTGAAACAAGTAAATATGATATAGTTTCCTATCCATTTACTAATGCTAGCAGCAAGAGGATTAAAAATAATCAATGTTGATTAGGAAGTGAAGTTCCACTTTAACACATATGTACTTGCTGGAATATAAGGGATGGCAGGTGCATATGTACCTAATCTAACCTTACATGCACACATGTACCTACCATTAGGTAGGTAGACATTTGTATTGAAATTATTGAAAAATACTGTCCACTAGGAGGTATAAAAATGTTTTCATTTGATCAAAATAGATGGCCATTGTCAAAAATAAATAAATAAATATATTTATAAAGCAGAGAATGTAACTTGCCCAAAACATTTACTGCAGGTAAATTACTTTAACTTAAAAAACATACACCAAGAAGCTTCACCTGCAGTGAATGATTGGTGAATATGACATCCATGGCTTTATAAATGTATGGCCTTACAGTGTGTGAAACTTGACTTTTAATGATGCTTAATATAATTCCATATATCTCATTGAAATGACTGTACATAAAAATAGGTTAAACATTTAACCTATCCCTAGATTTGTTGACCTTGACAATATGTAACCTTCATCCTCAAGTGCTGCATAATTTATTTAAAAAAAAACAAGTATTTTATAGTTATAAATCTTCTTTGTTGAGCATTATGTTAGCATACAGCTCGATATGATACATCACCATCTAAAATCATTCACGCAGGGCTGAGAGAGTTCAGTCAGCTACACATCTCTTGGCAGGTGGTCTGTCACAGAGTGCATAGTCAGGCTTCTGCAAGGTGCTTCAAAGTCTTGGTTTGAAAAGTAAAGGCTGAGTGTCATTGTGTTCCCTCCACTAGCTTTTGAAGGCAGGCTTTTCTACATGACAGATTGCTGTCCTGCCACTGAACCCTTTGTTCTTTCTCACTCAGCTCCACTACTACATCTTACAGCAAGGGGCACTCCTGTACAGGCACAACCCAATGTCAGAGATTGGATATATATGTACAGAACATGCTGGACGACTAGCAGTGGTGGGCATTCAGCAACACCAAGCCAGCGTTTTTTTTTCCCGTGTTTGATAAAAAGACATTGAAATATATATATAGACAAGTTCCAAATAGAAAGAACCAGCTGAATATTGAACTTAGTTCCCTATTACTGGGAACAGAAACGGTTGGGTTAAAAATTATATTGTTCATTGGTTAAACCAACGAAGGGGTCTTTTTTTATCAAGGTTTTCAACATTTTTCTGAAAAAAACTTAGAGGGAAAATGTGTGAATTTTGGGTGAAAATTGTGTGACCTCTGGGTGAACACATTATTAAATAGACTGCTTAAATTGCACTTTTGTAGAGTGCAAAGTTTGCCTGTTGGGAAAGATAACTGTAGAAGAACTAAATTAAATAATTAAAATATGATCAGAGACGTAATTTAATATGATAAAAGACTCCTACAGCAAAAAATTCTGGTAACTGTATGTAGCTAGTACCTGCAATGATAGGAACCTGTAATGATAATATTTAGTATATGAACTCATTTTTTATTTTACATGCCTTTATTTATAATTATCTCCACCTTTACATACTGTACAGACTAAGTTATCCAAACAGCAAAATGAAAGTGAAGGGAGTTAGGACACTATATAGTACTACCAGGGGTGCTTAAAATTGTCAGTTATTTTTCTTATGCAACTAATATATAGATCCCGCACTAGAAAAAATGAACTATCAAATCCTATATAAAAAATAAAATATACCAAAAAAATTATGACATAAATTGACTGCTGCACTCTTTACACACAAATATCCAAAATACCAATTAAAAAAATTGTGTTGCGCTGTCACATTAAATCAAACACCTATAAGAGCAATACATAATCAATACAGATAATGTAATCGATACTAAAGTCCAAGTGTTAAGCTTCGTACACATGATCTGATTTTCGGCAGGGAATTGTGTGATGACAGACTGTTGGCCTAAAATCCGACCATTGGACGCTCCATCAGACAATTGTTGTTCAACTTTCCGCCAACAAATGTTGGATGGCAGGCTAGTAAATTTTCGGCGGACAACAGTCTGTTGTCAGATTTTCCTATCGTCTGTACACAAGTCCGTCACACAAAAGTTAAAAGTACAAACACGCATGCTCAGAATCAATGCTCACAAAACACGACATTAGCAGAAGGTGCCCAAAGGGTGGCCCTCAAGAGCTGAAATTCTTCGTAGTACATCAAGAGCTGAAATTCCTCATAGTACATCACTACGTTCGTGTTTGTTGGCCGACAATTGTGTACCGTTTGTATGAAAGACAACTTCCTGGCACACGCCCTTCAGACAAAAGTCTGACGTTTGTTGGCCAACAATCTGATCACGTGTACCAGGCTTTAGACCGCACATTATAGAGGTCCAAGTCAGCATCAGGTGATAACAGATCCCACATGGATGGATAACTCCAGCTACCCTTCCCTCACAGCCAAATGTGCTTCAGGCTGGGTTCACACCAATCCGGTGCGAATTCCAGCTCCGTTTTCTCTGCGACGAGAAAAAACAGCTGTTCAGCGGTGCCTCTCCATTCTATCTGCGGATCAGCTGAGCAGGGAGAGAAGGGAGGTGTAGTGAGGAGGGGAGAGAATTCAGAACGGAATGCATCTGCAAATCAGATGCGTTCCCATAGAAGATAATGTGCTTGTAATTTGCACCGCAATGCCCAGAAAACGCACACATTTTTTTGGGCAATGCGCAGTGCGAATGCAACGCACATATGTGAACCAGCCTCATTCTAATGAAGGTATTTTAAAATGTCCTGCAAATTGGATGTGGTGTAAGCCGCATCTAATTTGCATAGGTGTGAACCGGGCCTCAAACCTCTCCAATATGGCCATGCCATTTCCATATGGGAGAAGTTTAAAACACATTTGGCTGTGAGGGAAGAGGATCCATCCATGTGGGATCTGTTATCACCTGATGCTGACTTGAACCTCTATAATGTGAGGTCAAAGTGTCTGGTAAGGAGCCTTAATTTCACATGGTGGTTGGTGCTGCACACTGCATATATGAAGATTATCTCACTTCTGGTGGACTTTTGAGCTAATCTAACGCTTGGACTTTAGTACTGATCACATTATCTGCATTGATTACATATTGCACTTATACCTGTAGGTGTTTGATTTTATGTGACAGCGCAACACTAATTTTTTTTATTATTATAATTATTATTATTATTATTGTCTGGAGTTTGACATGAATGTGCTTGTTGCTTAAATTACATTTAAAATTACACGTCCATGACTGTCTTATCCACAGGGTGACAACACTGCTGTGTGATTTCACTGCAGAATGCAAAGTTTTGTCACCCTGTTAAAGGAAATGAGAAAAAAAAATCTACTTGCAGGATTAATTGTTAATAAAACTATGTTATGGGGAATGTTATGGGGGACTCAACAAAAAAAAATAAAAACTGCAGGACATGTACAGATGAACAAAAAAGCTTCTGTAAGGATCTACTTGTTACCAAATGTTTTCCTGCTTTTAGCTTGCCTTAGAATTGTGTAGCTAGGAGCTTTAGAAGTGTTGTTATGAAGTCTGACCTGCCCCCCTCCCCTGTGCGGCAAATACAACAACAGCTAGAAAGGAGACAGATCGATCCTAACTGCAGATTGTCCTGGCTTTCCTGAGACAAGCGCAATGTGGAGGGAGAGGGGAATGTGTCAGCTTTCTCTCTCTCTCCTCATTCCTCTTGTCTTGCCAGTTTTGGACTTTATAGTGGAGCTGGTTAATCTGGCACTGTCGGTGGTTGCTGTCCTAATGTTGGTTGAGTTCCTAATGATCGACAATGTGAGCCGTGAACTTCACACCAAGTACTGCTGCTCCAGGTGGTTTGAACATTTGGATCCCAGTGAAGGAAACAGTAGGATTGTTGCAAAGTCACTGTGATGACCTTGGGCTGGAGATCCAAGTTAGGGGTCTGTGTGGAGAGGAGAGCCTGGTGTTCTGTAGACAGATCTTGGAATGCCCTGAACTCAGAAGAAAAAAAACACATAAAGTAACCCTGTGTTGCCCAGTTGAACATCCCTAGCTTGGCCACAGGTTCCCTCCAAGGGCATTCTTCAAGGACTAGGTTTAACGTTAGTGATGGTGTAATAAAGGGAGGAGGTATGTTAGGGGCTCCTTTTAGGGGTTTGGTTAGGTGTAGGAAACACTTTACTACTTACCATACTTTCCACTAGTTCTTTTGTCTAAAAGTATCCTTGCTACCAGTGAAGAAAACAAAATATGGCAATGTGTGAGCAGTTAAAAGAAAGAAAACCAAAAAAAAAAAAATGTAAAAACAGCATGTATAGAAAATCATCTTTTAAAATGACTAAATAATAATGCCATATTTCAGAATTTATCATGTGAAATGATATGTCATATCAAACTCAGATTCGTTCGCAAAATAATTGTAGTGAAGGATCTGGCATTCAAAAGTGATAGCATGAGGGGAAATAGTTCTTTATAAGTAATATCACAGAATAGTTTTCACAATTTGGTCGATATGTGTCACTTTTCGTGATGATAAATGGTAATTCAACTTTTCACCCCATCACTTTTCACACTTTTTTCTCTCTTCTTAGATCAAATCACTTCAAAGATCCCAAACAGATTGGTTCACATGTGAACTCTGCCTCTACATTCTTTCTAGAATCATTGGGGGGGATGGAAGTTGTCCAGAGATTCTTTGAACCTAGCAATGTCTATTAACCAGTATTTACTTTGTATGGCCCAGGCCTGGACCATGAAAATCAGAAAACAAACTCCTATTCAGTCTGTCATGTCAAAGGTGACTGTTGTATCATAGTCCTGACTACAGGGCAGCCATTGCCCACTGTTCAGCAACTTTCTCAGTGCTACTGCCATGTCTGTCATAATATACCTGTGCTAGTTTGGATGAGATAATGCCTGGCATTATTAAAACAAAGCAGAAAACTCTACAGATTTTTGTTTTAACATTTTCAAGCTTACAAATATTAAAAACTAATATTTTATGTCATAATTTGCATTACTTATTTAAAATTTCTATTTTACAAGCAAACATTTAATAAGAGTAATGGAATTCTGCAAAGTGTATACAGCATGCTGGGCTGTCTAATAAGAAAGCCCACCACTGGCTCTGCACTTGCCGATTGAAAATTGTAATATCCTTGTGTCTACTTAAGTGAACCCCTCGCCATTTAGCATACTCATTCAGGTGTGTGTATGTGTGTAAACCTGACCTCTGGACTTGTGCTGGCTGCAAATAGGGAGGTATGAAATGTTTTTTTTTTCTCATGAACATAATGCATAGCTAAGGAAAATATATGAAAACACTAAACATTTCTTTTAAAGTGCTAATTCTTAAGTGCAGTAACAGATAGAAACCACTTAGTACTCAAGTAAAAGATTAATTTACGTGCACATGGACCTTCAATGGATGACATTTAGTTTGCTAAGGCACTGTTTATCATAGACAATCACCATTTTATTCTTAATAAAATACTTAATCTTATTTTTTTGTGCACTTTGTTGCATCTCAGTGCTGATGATCTCCTGCAGCACCTTTGCAGGCACATCCTGCCTACATGCATGCACTCCAATAAAAGCTTCATGGCATGTCTCAGGGTGGATTTCCTGATGGAGACAACAGTAAACCATAAACTGTAGATGGTGTGCATCGGCGCCACGCCTCTCACTGTGCGCATGGCTTTCATTCTTGGGCATCAAGGCCCCGGCGCGCTATACATCTTGGCTGTCCCACGAGGGAGGCATTTTGGCGCTTATTGCGGGTGGTGGCTGCTGCTCTGGCGAGGATGCCTCCTCTCATTAACAATGCCAGCCTGACACTGGGTGGTACCCGTGGTGGCTTCGGGTGCATATAATACCCCCAACTGGAACAGAGAGTTCTTTCAGCCACAGATTTTAACACATGGAACACCACATTTGGATCATGGCTCCATGTGGAAACATAAGGTAAACTCTGGGAGTTTCTTCACTTAAAGGTTTTTTTTAGTAACATGCATTTCTTTTTCTCGTTTTGTTACCTTTCATGGGAAACCACATGATGTATTCTATATGAAACTCTGTCTTGTTTTCACCTTTTCTACATCTGGATAAAGGTTATCTGCTATGTCTCCTAAACTCACATTTGTTTTCTGCTCTTTCCATAGTCACAAGTGGGCACAGGCTATATTCACTGATGGTAGTAGCACTATATATGATAGTTACACATAATTTATTAATTTTATAGATTTTTTGGAGCAACCAGTTTGCACCATCATAGAATATAGAAAAGAAATGTAGTAACTGCACAGGTGAAAAATATTAATGAATCAAAAAAAGAAGCAGCTAGCAATCACACAATAGAACATTTGTGTAAAAACATGTAAAACAACAAAAGATTGCCGCGCTAGTGTCTAATGAATAAAACTGGATAATAAATCCAGAAAAGTGTCCATATAAGTGTCCAAACACGCCTCATGATTCCTGGCATGAAGGATAACAGAGACACCCAAAGTGCACTTTCTACCGTGAAATATAAAAGATGTGCCCTTACCGGATAGATAGACTCCTTGGGGTGGAGTCTATGCTCAACTTACCACACCAATTTGTGATCTGCAGAGTCTTTTAACCCAGGATATTTTTACTTATGTTGGACTTGTGGACTCATTCAATAAATACCATGGTTTTACACTATGTGGCGATCTTTCTCCTCCTTTATATCACTTGCATGAGAGAACAAGGAAAAGGAAAAACCAGCAAGGCTGATTTTCTTGTCAAAAAGGTTTATTGATCGCACAATAAAATGAAAGTCCATTGGTTACATGTACAAGGATGTATAAACATAAGCTCTTTGTTAAACAATAAAACAAATGATATATATAGGTAACATAGTATGTTATTGTTTGCATTAAACCTCATCACATACATTTAATTAATTAATTAATTAACTGCTCTATTTTACTTTATCTGATAAGTATGAAAGTTGTAGCAAGGCTGATTTCAATGCCATCTTCATCTGCTTTCCAAGCATGGTTCCTTAAAGCGGGGGTCCACCTATCTATCGTTTTTTTTTTTTTTTTGAGTTCATTCACAAACTTTTCTTCTCAGCATTACATACTCACATATTGTGTGTAATATGTCCGCCTGTGTCAGATTTCATCGGAAAGAATAACTTATATTATTCACTGCAGGCGGTTTCCATCTTCATTGTGGGCATTTGAAGCCCACAAGCATTTATTTCCTGGATGCGGTGAATGCTGTGCTCCCAGCATTCACCGCTCGTTCCCGCACATGCTCACTGGCATCCTGGGAAGCCTGAGACTAGCTCCCAGGATTCTGGGAGAGGCTAGAAACACGCCTACTCCCATGGGAGGAGAGCCAGGAAGTGCAAAGAAGAATAGAAAAATAAAAGGTAATTACGGCGATTTAAATTTTTTTAAACGGCATGTCAGCATCTAGGCAAGGAAGAGAATACATACAGATATTGTTCAAAATTTGGGTGGAACCCCGCTTTAATGTAGTGTGTGAATCCATGCTTTGTTAGGCTCCTATAATGTGGAGTCTATCTATACGGTAAGGGCACATCTTTTTTACTTCACGGTGGAAGGTGCACTTTGGGTGTCTCTGTTATCCTTCATTCCAGGAATCACGAGAAGTGTTTGGACACTCATATGGACACTTTTCTGGATTTATTATCCAGTATTAGCATCAAAGAATATACATGGAAACCCTCACCCTCCTGGGGATATATACGTGTGCTCCTGATTTTCCATGGGTTTCTATCACCACAGCTCCTGGGACAGACACTCATAGCAGCCCTCAGTTTGCAGTACTGCCTGTTTTGAACTTAGCCGATATGTAAGTATTCTCTTTCCTTCCACCCTCATTCCCTCCTGGTTGTTTGGGTTAAACATTAGATGATATTGGTATTTATATGTCTTTTGAAGATATGTTGTGCATCTGCTCCTGAGGAAGTGGAGCGAATCCACAAAACGCGCTGAGCTTTGTTGGATGCAGTCATGTCCCTATTACACGGTTTATTGTCCATTTAGACCATTATGTAACTTTTTACTATTTTTACTGATCCCATGACACGGGGTAATTGGGTTACATGATTGGTTACTGCGATGTGCTATGTTGTTATCTACAGTATCTCACAAAAGTACACCCCTCACATTTTTGTAAATATTTTATTATATCTTTTCATGTGACAACACTGAAGAAATGACACTTTGCTATAATGTAAAGTAGTGAGTGTACAGCTTTTATAACAGTGTAAATTTGCTGTCCCCTCAAAAAAACTCAACACACAGCCATTAATGTCTAAACCGCTGGCAACAAAAGTGAGTACACCCCTAAGTGAAAATGTCCAAATTGGGCCCAAAGCGTCAATATTTTGTGTGTCTGCCATTATTTTCCAGCACTGCCTTAACTCTTTTGGGCATGGAGTTCACCAGAACTTCACAGGTTGCCACTGGAGTCCTCTTCCACTCCTCTATGACGACATCATGGAGGTGGTGGATGTTAGAGACCTTGCGCTCCTCCATCTTCCGTTTGAGGATGCCCCACAGATGCTCAATAGGGTTTAGGTCTGGAGACATGCTTGGCCAGTCCATCACCTTTACCCTCAGCTTATTTAGGAAGGCAGTGTTTGTCTTGGAGGTGTGTTTGGGGTTGTTATCATGTTGGAAACAAATGCTCAACTTTGTAATTTAGGGTTCACAAATACTTTAAATATAACTCTAATGCCCCGTACACACGATCGGACATTCCGACAACAAAATCCATGGATTTTTTCCGATGGATGTTGGGTCACACAAATCTTGTTGGAAATTCTGAACGTCAAGAACGTGGTTACGTACAACACGTACAACGAGCAAAGAAAAAAGAAGCTCAATAGCCAGTGCGGCTCTTCTGCTTGATTCCGAGCATGCGTGAAACTTTGTGCATCGGAATTGTGTACACACGATCGGAATTTACGACAATGGATTTTGTTGTCGGAAAATTTGAGATCCAGATCTCAAATTTTGTGTGACGGAAATTCCAATGGAAAATGTCAGATGGAGCCTACACACAGTCAGAATTTCCAACAAGCTCCCATCAAACATTTTCCGTCGGAAAATCTGACCGTGTGTACGGGCATAACTGTTCTGTTCCAAGCACTGCTTTAGACCTTGGTCCATCTGGCCTGTATGATCACCTGCTGAATAAGCACCCTCCACAGGCAGCTCAAGTCTCCAACAAGTCATGGAAGTTTAGTCCAATGCTGAACTACTTCTTAAAATGCAGTACATGGGATGTTCACTGATCATTTTAAGTGTAAAAAGACAATAATCAACATTATGTTTGCTATGAAGTCTGGTAGCTTACTGAGGAAACACAAAAAAGAAGGTAGGGGTCTATCTAAGGACTAAACTAACCAAACCCACTATACAGGGAGTAACGCCAACACATTTATGCATGCATAATGTTATCCTATGCTACAATAATGGATACTGTTAGTTTCAGAAAACTAACATGATAAATATATTAAAAGCACAGTGGGGCTGTAAAGTATATACACTGAGCAAAATTATAAACGCAATACTTTTATCACTTTTTAATCACATTTATATTTATCATGAGCTGAACTCAAATATCTACGACTTTATCTATGTACACAAAAGGCCTATTTCTCTCAAACATTGTTCACAAATCTGCCTAAATCTGTGTTAGTGAGCACTTCTCCTTTGTCGAGAGAATTTCTGCACAAACTGTCAGAAACCATCTCAGGGAAGCTTATCTGCATGCTCATCATCCTCAACGGGGTTTCGACCTGACTGCAGTTCGCCATCGTAACTGACTTGAGTGGGCAAATGCTCACACTTGATGACGTCTGGCACTTTGGAGAGGTGTTCTCTTCACGGATGAATCACGTGTTTCACTGTACAGGACAGAAGGCAAACAGCGTGTATGGCATCATGTGGGTGAGCGGTTTGCTGATGTCAACGTTGTGGATCGAGTGGCCCATTGTGGCCATGGGGTTATGGTATGGGCAGGGATATGCTATGGACAACGAACACAGATGCATTTTATTGATGGCATTTTGAATGCAAAGAGATACTGTGACGAGATCCTGAGGCCCATTGTTGTGCCATTCATCCACAACCATCACCTTGTGTTGCAGCATAATAATGCACGGCCCCATGTTGCAAGGATCTGTACACAATTCCTGGAAGCTGAAAACATGCCAGTTCTTGCATGGCCAGCACACTCACCGGACATGTCACCCATTGAGCATGTTTGGGATGCTCTGAATCGGCGTATACGACAGCGTGTTCCAGTTCCTGCCAATATCCAGCAACTTCGCACAGCCATTGAAGAGGAATGGACCAACATTCCACAGACCACAATCAACAACCTGATCAACTCTATGCGAAGGAGATGTGCTGCACTGCGTGAGGCAAATGGTGGTCACACCAGAAACTGACTGGTTTTCGGACCCTCCAATACAGTAAAACTGCACATTTTAGAGTGGCCTTTTATTGTGGCCAGCCTAAGGCACACCTGTGCAATAATCATGCTGTCTAATCAGCATGTTGATATGCCACATCTGTGAGGTGGATGGATTATCTCTGCAAAGGAGAAGTGCTCACTAACACAGATTTAGACTGCTTTGTGAACAATATTTGAGATCAATAGGCCTTTCATGTACATAGAAAATATCATAGATCTTTGAGTTCAGCTCAAGACATGCACGAAGCTTAACAAAGTCAAAGCGAACGGCATACATGACAAGGTGGAAGTATACCAGGCCGCAGTGGGTTAAAATGAGGGGTTTGGTTTCAAAGGGTCAGTGCTCTTACCTGAGTGGACAAGCAGATGGAGTGTTGGGAGGAACAGGAGAGATAGCAGTTCAGGGGAAGAGTGAAGGGGGCATCACTTGCAGTCTGAAATCATAGTAGGAACGTCTGTCTGGCAGTTTGCTGCGTTTTATATGAAAAAGAAACCAGGAGTGAGTTGGAGCAGCTTTTACAACAGCTCAGAGCTGCGATACATGGCCCTGACTGGGTTCAAAGCCAGGAAGCTGCAAGTGGTAAGGCAGGACCCCCCTCAGCTGGGGCCTGCCACCACATGGGCTGGGAGGTCTCAGCATCCAGAGCGCCTCAGTCCAGATCATACCTCAAGGGCACAGCACCGCACTGGGAGCCCGTGTTCAGACCCTTCAGGCCCACCCGCTAAATACAAGTCTATGTTTGCTGATGGGACACCTGGGAGGAATTCCCGTCCACAGTGGAGCCCTTATGGGGGGACCTGCTTTGGACAACCAAACTCCTGCGCCCACCCCAATGATGGACTGAATAGCCTGATCCACCGAAAGCATATTTAAGAGAAAGTTCTTCCGACGGGATCAAAGAGTTGAGGCTAGCAATATGTGAACAATGAGGGGCAGACAAGTCATAGATTAAACGTGGTTTATTGGAAAATCTCTCTCTAACAATCCCCAGTGGGTTGACCCTCCATACCCGAAAAGGTGGTGACGTGAATGGCCCGATGACAAACCCCTTTTCAAGTTCTGACTGTAGTAACAAATCTACCGCTTCAGTATCTATGGAAGATGACCTAAGGTTCTCACACTCAAAACGATCAGATGGTAGGGAAACAAACCCCGTGTGGAAGCCCTCAGTGAAACCCTTAGCCAAAAAAACGCTCCAAGAAGGTGACGGGTGGGTGGCTAAACACTCCTGCAAAAAAGGCATATTGATACGGCTTAGTCATGAAGTTTTATTCTGCTTAAGTGAACAGGCTGACTTAGGGTGAGCCCTAGCCCCAAACTCAGGGATGGACAACTTGCGACTAAACCTGTGATCCCTGGTCTTCACCACCACAGAAACATCCCCACAAGCGTAGGACCTGTTGTCCACAATGTCATGGGCAGCAATTAACAGGGATGCCAGGTTAACATCCTTCCCCTCCAGGATGTCCTTCTTAATATTACCCGGGATAAAATGTGCTGGGGTAACAGGGGGAGCACACAAGAAATTACCTGGGCCTACCGGTACCAGCCAGGTACCGAGGGGGTCCCGGAATCTGCTAATGCCACCGGGCAGGCAGCCGCTGCAGGAGCTGAACTCGGCTGACTCTCCAAAACCTCCACCCTATTATGCAACTCTTGGCAGGAGGTAGCCAGGGAACTTAGGGTGGTGTGGATTTGAGCCAGGGATGCAGCCACAGTCCGTAGGGTAACTTGTGGCTGCAAGAACAATACAACCTGCATGAAAACGTAAATAGCTTAAAAAAATGTAAAATAGCCTAAGAACATGATACACCCGAGAAACAAATCGTATGAGAAGCGTACATCGCATGAGAAGCATACATCGCATGAGAAAACGCAAATCGCATGAGTGAACACAAATCGCATGAAAAACGTAACTCCTATGAGAAAATGCAACTCGCATGAGAAAATGTGAATCGCACGCGAACACGTAAGTCACGAGAAAACGTAAATCGCACGAGAAACCTTAAAATGCACGAGAAAACGTAATCGCACAAGAAAACGTAAATCGCATGAGAAAATGTAAATTGCACGAGAAAACATAAGTAGCACGAGAAACATGAATAGCCCGAAAAATGCCAAAAGCATGAGAAACATAAAATGCATGAAAAACGTAAATCCTTTGAGAAACAAAAATTGCACGAGAAAAATGTAAATTGTACGAGAAAACATAAGTTGCACGAGAAAAACGTAAATTGTATGAGAAACGTAAATTGCATGAGAAAAACGTAAATTGCATGAGAAACGTACATTGCATGAGAAAAACGCAAATTGCATGAGAAAAACGCACATTGCATGAGAAACGTAACTAGCATGAGAAACGTAACTAGCATGAGAAACGTAAATTGCATGAGAAACGTAAATTGCATGAGAAAAACGTACATTGAATGAGAAAAACGTACATTGCATGAGAAAAACGTACATTGCATGAGAAACGTAAATAGCATGAGAAACGTTAATTGTATGAGAAACGTTAATTGCATGAGAAAAACGTGAACTGCCTAAGAACGATAGGCTGCATGAGAACAGAAGAGGAGACTTGTCATTGAAACAAGCCAATTAAAACGAAACCTCAATCTGTAGAAAACCCATAGACGTGATGGGTAACCAGCAGTGGAAGGATGTGGACGTCCCCAATGCGTGAGAAAAGTGTCAAACCTAAACTAAACCTACAATACATACCTGAACTGCCTGGGAACCACCCAACGGAATCCTGAGCACCCTGCTGCATGTGGAAAACCATTCCGCATGTGGAAAACCACTATAGAAGGAAAAAAAACAGGAACGTGAGGGTTCTTTAAAAATAAATTTTCCTTCTTTTAACCTGAAATACTTGATGCGACATGCCCAGGATACCAGAAAATAGCAGCTGAGAATGTTATGATGCCATTGAGCTGAGCCGAGGCCGGGGGTCCCTGTTGAGCTTCCCCTCAATCCACCAGAGCCCCCCTCCAGTCTGCTCCTGAGCCCTCAGTGCGGATCTGATGTCACCTGACAGAACCACCTATGACCCCTCAACACACACTGCACTCCCCACGCACCCCCCCACAAGTGAAAGTGAACCCCAAGTGAGGTGACAGAGTAGGGAAGCCATGACTCTCCTTACCTGCACCTCTGCCGTGCCAGAGGCTCCGGACAGCGCTGTCAATGAAGAAGCCGAGAAGCGAGGCACTGCACGATCTCCTTGTTGATCTGAACCCGGAAGTGATGTCAGAGTCGCCCGGGAATGAAGCGCCTGCATACGAGAGCCTACGACCACAAGGGAAGGAGGCAAAGGCAGGACCAGCTTTATGCAGCCTGACTCTGCCTACAAAAACAGGCTGACCTGCAGTCAGCCTTATACTTAATAGACACATTCCAGGATCCAATGACAGTTTAATTTGAAGCACATCATTTATAGTCTTAATTATTCATTGCCAATATCGGTGGAGTTTGGGACATCTCCATAGCATATGTATTAAATTTCCCGGGGTACCTCCACAACGCGGACATAGGGGGGATTCTCTATGCTTCCACTTAAACAATTTCTCCGGGGTATAATACGATCTATGTAAAATAAACAATTGCGTTAATTTTTGTGAGGCAGATGACGATACCTTTGGGGTCGTGGACAAAGCCATTACCCACTGATCATCTGACAATGGTCCCAGGTCTCGAATCCCAGTGGACCCTAGAAGGAATATCTATGGATTCTTTAAACTTGTTAAGCAGTATCTCATACAGTCATGAAATAAGACCCTGCTTTTGACTTCTATCTTTCAACAGTGAAATTATTTTAAAGTTATTGAGTTTAGATTCAAAAGTACAAGCCTGGGCCTATAAGGCATGTCTAAGCTGCAGATATTGGAAAAACCTCTGTCTTGGAATCCAAAATTCCTCAGATATTTGACAAAATGATTTAAGACTATCATTCCTGAACAGTTGCTCCATATATCTCAATCCCTTCATTTGTTATAACTCAAACCCTTCCAACTTCTGCAGCTCCTCACAGTTTACATTGTTCCAAATTGGGGTATTAGAAGTATAACCCATGGTATTAGTAATATTTTTCATTTCATGCCAGATCTTAGTAAAAAGTTTACCTGTCATTAACTTTTTATCCAGTTGTAGGGTTTTTGTCTCTAGTAGGGAAATCAGTGTACCCTTTATCCCCTACATAGTGGCAATAATAATCCCTGTATAGGATCACTCTCCACAATCTCCATCCACACATAGAATTGCTGTATTTGTGTGGCTAAAAAATAATTTTTAGGTTGTGGAATAGCAAATCCCCCTTCATCTTTAGCTAACTTTAAACTTGTTAATTTTATGCGTGACTGTTTTTTCTTCCATTTAAGCTCACGCAAAAGAGATTCTACCTTCCTAAACCAGAATATTGTTATCCAAATAGGACAGTTATGAAAAATATACAGTAGCTGTGGAGCCCAAATCATTTTTATAAGATTGGCTCTGTCAATCACTGTTAATGGTAGTTTACACCAACTCCGACACTTGTCCCTGAACCTGAGCAATAATGGTTTGAAATCCAAATCAATATAGTCCCCCTGCATTTCGTGTTACCTCAATCCCAAGATATTTGATTTTATGTTTTATTTGCATTTGTATGGCGCCAATTGGTAAAGAGATATTCACATCGTGCAGCAGCATCAATATTGATTTCTCCCAATTGATACGAAACCCCGAGAACTGCCCAAATGCAGAGACAAGCGGAGACCTTTTAACAATGAGATCCCTCTTATGCTTTGGAAGCTCTCTGTGGACCATGGCTTTTGCTGTAGGATGCGACTAAGAAAAAGTAAGGAAGTGCCTACTAGAATAGCTGAACTTTATTTTGGGTTGATAAGTGGCACAATAAATAATGGGAGGTGTGTACTAACTCCTATTTAACATCAGTTTGAATGTGATTGCTTAATTCTGAACACAGCTACAACCCCAGTTATAAGAGGGTGTGCACACTTATGCAACCACATTTTTTTTATTTTTTATTTTTTTTTTTTACTTCCCCTCCCTAAAATATTTTAATTTGTTTTTCAATTGAGTTGTACAGTTTATAGGTCACATTAAAGGTGGAAAAAGTTCTGAAATTATTTATCTTTGTCTCATTTTTTACATCACAGAAACCTGACATTTTAACAGGGGTGTGTAGACTATTATATATACACACACACACTTTATACAGGTCCATCTCATAAAATTAGAATATCATCAAAAAGTTTATTTATTTATTTCAGTATTTCAATTCAAAAAGTGAAACTCATATATTTTAAATATATGAGTTACACACAGAGTGATATATTTCAAGCAATTTCTTGTAATTTAGATGATTATGGCTTACAGCTAGGGAAAACCCAAAATTCAGTATCTCAGAAAATTAGAATATTACATAAGACCAATAAAAAATGAAGGATTTTTAATAGAGAAATATTGGCTTACTGAAAAGTATGTCCATGTACAGTATAGTATGCACTCAATACTTGGCCGGGGCTCCTTTTGCATGAATTACTGCATCAATGCAGTGTGGCATGGAGGCAATCGGCCTGCTGAGGTGTTATGGAAGCCCAGGTTGCTTTGATAACAGCCTTCAGCTTGTCCAGCATTGTTGGGTCTGGTGTCTCATCTTCTCTATGGGGTTTAGGTCAGGCGAGTTTGCTGGCCAATCAAACACAGTGATGATCATTAAACCAGGTATTGGTACTTTTGGCAGTGTGGGCAAGTGCCAAGTCCTGATGGAAAATGAAATCAGCTCCATAAAGCTGGTCAGCAGAGGGAAGCATGTAGTGCTCTAGAATTTCCTGCTAGAGGGCTGTGTTGACTTTGGACTTGATAAAACACAGTGGACAGTGGGCCCACAGGAATGCTATTTGGATAAAGGGGTCCTCCTCTTCCTCCTGCTGTTCTGCCTCAAGTGCCCTGTCCATTATTCCACGAAGCATGTGCTCCAACAGGAAGACAAGAGGGACAGTATCACTGATGCATGCATTGTCGCTGCTCACCATCCTCGTGGCCTCCTCAAATGGTGACTCGAACATCGGCTAAACATCGGCTGTTCGACTGAACAGCGAACAATTTGGGGTGTTCGCGGCAAATTCGAATGCCGTGGAACACCCTTTAAAAGTCTATGGGAGAAATCAAAAGTGCTAATTTTAAAGACTTATATGCAAGTTATTGTCATAAAAAGTGTTTGGGGACCTGGGTCCTGCCCCAGGGGACATGGATCAATGCAAAAAAAAGTTTTAAAAACGGCTGTTTTTTCGGGAGCAGTGATTTTAATAATGCTTAAAGTCAAACAATAAAAGTGTAATATCCCTTTAAATTTCATAGCTGGGGGGTGTCTATAGTATGCCTGTAAAGGGGCGCATGTTTCCCGTGTTTAGAACAGTCTGACAGCAAAATAACATTTCAAAGGAAAAAAAGTCATTTAAAACTACTCGCGGCTATTGCATTGCCTGTCCGACAATACACATAGAAGTTCATTGATAAAAACGGCATGGGAATTCTCCACAGGGGAACCTCGAACCAAAATAAAAAAAAAATTACGTGGGGGTTCCCCCTAAATTCCATACCTGGCCCTTCAGGTCTGGTATGGATATGAAGGGGAACCCCGGCCAAAATTTTTTTAAAAATGATGTGGGGGGTCCCCCTAAATTCCATACCAGACCCTTCAGGTCTGGTATGGATATTAAGGGGAACCCTGCGCCAAGATAAAAAAAAAAAAACGGCGTGGGGTCCCCCCAAAAATCCATACCAGACCCTTATCCGAGCACACAACCTGGAGGGCGCAGGAAAAGGGGGGGATGAGAGAGCGCCCCCCCTCCTGAATCATACCAGGCCACATGCCCTCAACATTGGGTGGGTGCTTTGGGGTAGCCCCCCCAAAACACCTTGTCCCCATGTTGATGAGGACAAGGGCCTCATCCCCACAACCCTGGCCGGTGGTTGTGGGGGTCTGCGGGTGGGGCTTATCGGAATCTGGAAGCCCCCTTTAACAAGGGGACCGCCAGATCCCGGCCCTCCCCCCTGTGTGAAATGGTAAGGGCCTACCATTTCATTAAAAAACTGCCAAAATGTTAAAAATGACAAGAGACAGTTTTTGACAATTCCTTTATTTAAATGCTTCTTCTTTCTTCTATCTTCCTTCATCTTCTTCTTCTGGTTCTTCTGGTTCTTCCTACGGTGTTCTCGTCCAGCATCTCCTCCGTGGCTTCTTCTTCCCTTCTTCTCCTCGGGCCACTCCGCATCCATGGCATGGAGGGGGGCTCCCGCTCTTCCCTTCATCTTCTTCTCTTCTTCATCTTCTTCTCTTCTTCATCTTCTTTTCTTCTTCGGCCCAAGGAGAAGAAGGGAAGAAGACGCCGCGGAGGAGATGCTGGACGAGAACACCGGAGGAAGAACCAGACGAACCAGAAGAACCAGAAGAACCAGAAGAAGAAGAAGATGAAGGAAGATAGAAGAAAGAAGAAGCATTTAAATAAAGAAATTGTCAAAAACTGTCTCTTGTCATTTTTAACATTTTTGACAGTTTTTTAGTGAAATGGTAGGGGTACTTTTTCACACAGGGGGGCCGGGATCTGGGGGGTCCCCTTGTTAAAGGGGGCTTCCAGATTCCGATAAGCCCCCCGCCCGCAGACCCCCACAACCACCGGCCAGGGTTGTGGGGATGAGGCCCTTGTCTTCATCAACATGGGGACAAGGTGTTTTGGGGGGCTACCCCAAAGCACCCTCCCAATGTTGAGGGCATGTGGCCTGGTACAGTTCAGGAGGGGGCACTCTCTCGTCCCCCCCTCTTTTCCTGCGGCCTGCCAGGTTGCGTGCTTGGATAAGGGTCTGGTATGGATTTTTGGGGGGACCCCACGCCATTTTTTTTTTTTAATTTGGCGCGGGGTTCCCCTTAAAATCCATACCAAACCTGAAGGGTCTGGTATGGAATTTAGGGGGACCCCCACATCATTTTTTTTTTTAATTTTGGCTGGGGTTCCCCTTAATATCCATACCAGACCTGAAGGGCCTGGTATGGAATTTAGGGGGACCCCCACATCATTTTTTTTTTAAATTTTGGTTCGGGGTTCCCCTGTGGGGAATTCCCATGCCGTTTTTATCAATGAACTTCTATGTGTATTGTTGGACCGGCAATGCAATAGCCGCGAGTAGTTTTAAATGACTTTTTTCCTTTGAAATGTCATTTTGCTGTCAGACTGTTCTAAACACGGGAAACATGCACCCCTTTACAGGCATACCATAGACACCCCCCAGGTACGAAATTTAAAGGGATATTACACTTTTATTGTTTGACTTTAAACATTATTAAAATCACTGCTCCCGAAAAAACTGACGCTTTTAAAACTTTTTTTTGCATTGATACATGTCCCCTGGGGCAGGACCCGGGTCCCCAAACACTTTTTATGACAATACCATGCATATTAGCCTTTAAAATTAGCACTTTTGATTATTCATGTTCGTGTCCCATAGACTTTAACGGTGTTCGCGTGTTCGAACTGTTCGCATATTCTGGTGCGAACCGAACAGGGGGGTGTTCGGCCCATCCCTAGTGGGCAGGTTGCATTCCCTTTGAATGTCAGCCAGCCGAGCACTGGCATTGTATGACCGGCGGAAATGATCACAGACTTTCTTGGCCTGCCACAGGAGATCCTGAAAGCCTGGGTACCTGCTCAAGAACCGCTGCACCACCAAATTCAGTACATGTGCCAAACATGGGACATGGGTCAAGTGTCCCTGTCGGAGGGTGGAGAGAAGGTTGGTGCCATTGTCACATACAACTATTCCTGGTTGAAGCTGGCATGGCGTCAACCACCTCTGAGCCTGCCCCTGCAGAGCTGACAGAATCTTTGCCCCAGTGTGGCTCCTGTCCCCTAAGCAGACCAACTCAAGCACCGCATGGCATCTTTTTTTTTTTCAAAATTATTTATTTTCAACAGGGAAGAGACCCCCACGGGTCGACATGTTACAGGTTAATACTTAGAGCAATATACCATCCATTTAAATATACAGATAATATTATTTATCTTTTTTTATCTCTTCATCCATTCACAACCTTTTTTTTTTTTTTTTTGGGAGCATAGTGATATGTTTAGATATTATACATTATAATGATTTAGTCGCATCATTGTGATACCGAGTGCTCTTCACGTTCATGGATGGGCCTCCATTTATTACGGTGTGACTTTAATACATATATATATTTTTTTCATACATGTGTTTTTTGAATGTGGTTTTATTTACGGAGATGAACGTTGTTTCTTTTCCGTACATTTCCATATATACTTACAATTTTTTCCATCACATCTTGCCTCTTGGTGAGATTCAGTGATTTTCTCCTTTCTGCTCTGTCAGTTTTACGTGCCAAATTAGCATCTGTAAGACATATTAATTGTCTAGTAATACTGGGCTTCTTCCTCCAGATGGCGCGAGAGATTGGCTCTGCTGGGAGGGGCTGAAGTTTTGTTTAGTTTCAGTCCTATGTGTCACCTTGGCAACATCCATTCACTGAGGAGCACCAGGTAGAGGCTTGGGTTTTCCCTCCCCTGAGAGTGGAGGTGAAAACGAGGCTTGGTGTGCACTGTTATACTATATAGGGGATGGCTTAACACCTAGCCCGTGCCCCTTTGAAGACGTCTACTAATGACGAAACATGTAGGGCGTGGCTACGTTGTAAGCCGTCACCATTGCCCCATGTTATGCACGGGTTATTACGATTTTTATATGCCGGCTTGTTTTTAATTGTATTTTCACCTCACGGAGCGTGCACTCTCCGTTGCGGTCTGTACTTTTATTTAATAAATTCCAAAACTTTTTACACTATTGGAGCTCCGCTCTTTTGTTTTTTCCTTTGCCACACTGGGAGCAAGAGAGCTTTCCTTCCCCCCTCTCCAGGCGTTTCACTTGGACCAGCCCGGATCGGAGACAACATTCCTAACAGCTGCTGGGGAGATCTTCTCATTACATGGTCCCTGCAGAGGGCAAAAATCTGCATGCCTGATAGACCCTGCCAAGGAGGGGGTCCAACACGGAGGGTAAGAGTCCACCTTTATCACTTTCTCACTTATTGGAGTCACCACCAGTGGATTTGCACCATCCTGCACATCTCTCTCCTTTGTCAATCCCTCATAGGGGGATTAGTTGCTGCTGAGCTGTATAGTGGATGGAAGTTTTTTTTCACTGATGAACTTTTTATATTTGAACCCATGGACTGAGTTTGTTTGATTTTCAGATTTTCACGCTATTAATATCATTGTACTTCACATGTACACATTTTTTGTTTCTTCTTTTTATTTGAGTTTTTATGTTTTGCACTTATATATTTTTACCACTCATGGAGTCATTTACTTGCTCTCAGTAGATTGTGGTTTTTACTACTACCCACATGTATTCACATCTATGTGTGTATTTTCATATAATTAGCGCACTTTATTTATTTTTTATTTTTCATGGTATACACAGATATTGGTGTATTTTGTGTGCAGCTTTTACCTTTGACCTTTTTTGCTCTGCAGCGCAGTTTTTCTTTTTCTTTTTGATAATATTATTGGTAGTATCATTTCAAACTGAACAACATTTGTAACCGCATGATACAACGTGGTAAGCACAAGCAATATAATATGTTTGAGAGTTATCTCATGTGTCCCCAGTAAGTTCCCTGGTGACTCTACAGCTATTTAAGTACACACTGTCACTAGAAAGGTCACTTTCCTGGGGGGGTTGCTTGTGACTCAGTTTCATAATAAAGTGTGTTGTCGATGGCCTGTGTTTGTCCGACCCCTTCATTTTCTTTTTTATTAAAGAAAGCTCCTTTTATAAGGAATAATAGAAAGTTGTAAAGGGTGATAAGGTTGAGAATGAGAGAGGGATTAGAAGGAAGAAGGAAAAGGGGGGTAGAAAAGCGTTGGTGGGCGGGGAAGGAAGGTGCAGGGTAAAGTCCCACAAACATGGAGTGTCATGAGGGTGATGGTGTTTAGCGCTTATATTGTTCTATATTACCGCTGTCACATTACTGGAGGGGACAAAACAGAATAGAAGATATTCTGTTACATAGTCCCATTTGGTTCTCTCAGTGTTTGTCCCTCATCCGAGCATATGAAAATGATCCACGGTTGCCATGTCTTAGAAAAAGTTTCTTGTCTATTCTGCGCTGTGAGAATGAGGTCTTCCATATGTCTAATTTCTTCCACCTTTTTAAACCATGAGTTAATTGTCGTTGGGGATGTAGATTTCCAGTGAAGTGGTATGCAGGCTCTGGCTGCATCTAGTAAATGTCTAATCACGGATGTTTTGTATGTTTTCTCAGGGATGTTAGACGCATGCAGGAGAAAGATTGCAGGATCATCTGGTATGGTGTGTTCTGTGAATTTTTGAGCGACCCCGCCAAAAATGATTTAAGGCAGGGCAGGACCAAAAAATGTGTATCAGCGTTCCCTTATCTGCCACGCAACGCCAGCAAAAATCCGGCGTCGCTGGGAAGAACTTGTGGAGTAGTGCTGGGGTCCTGTACCATCTCGACATGATTTTATAATTGGTCTCCTGAATCTTGGCACATATGGAGGATTTGTGTGTAAATCTGAGTATACGTTGGCGTTTAGTTGTGTTAAAGTGACAATTCAGTTCCCGTTCCCATTTAAGCAATCCCGGGGGAATAAAGTCTGCTTGTGGTGTATTTAGGAGGCTGTAGGCTAGAGAGAGCGTATGTGTTATGGTTCCTGAAGTGTTACAGAGTTCCTCCAAAGTTGTGAGGGATTGCTCATTATTGGCGGGTGGTTTCAGGGAACGAAGAAAGTGGCCTAACTGATGGGATCTCAGGAAGTCCAGGCGAAATGGGCCCATGGGATCAGATAATTCCGCTATGGTAAACCATCATCCTGCACTACTAAAGTGGGAGGCCTGGTGTCTGCCCGTCTCGCCTAGCCTTCGAAAGACCACGTCCCTCACGCCCGGCAAGAATCCAGGATTTCCCAGTATAGGGTATAGAGGCGAGTTGGAGAAGGATAGAAATGACTTAGAGATGAGTTGGGCACAAATCCTTGTCGTGTTTCCTATCAATGGGTGTTGTTTGGTTTCTGTTGGTAGGGATGTATAGCACCAAGGGGCCCTATTGAGGGGGATCTCACTTTGATTTTGTTCCAGTTGTGTCCACAACTCGGATTCCTGGTGGCGGCACCAATCTATGAGCCTCCCCAGGTGTATTGCCTGATGGTACACATCCAGCAGTGCCAGACCACCGTGCTGTTTGGGTAGTACTAGAAGTTTATGTGAGAGTCGGGGTCTTTTCTTGGCCCATATGAATTCCGTAAATGTGGATTGTATATGTTTGAAGTAGGATACTGGAATATGGATAGGTAACGCTTGCATGAGATATAGAAATTTCGGGAGTATCATTTTTAAAATGTTACAGTGACCTATCCAGGAATGTAGCCCCGTGTGCCATTTGGTTAGCAGGGCTTTAATTGATTTCAATAAAGGCGGGAAGTTGAGATCGTATAGACGAGCAAACGTCTGGCGGATGAGTGTACCTAAGTACTTTAAGGCATTTGTCATCCATTTCAGTTTGAAGCTAGACTGTAGGTGTCTAAGTTGAGTCTGTGGTATCCCTACACCCATCGCTTCCGATTTAGCAAAACTGATTTTCAAAATGGAGAGTGCCCCGTATGTCGCAAATTCCCGTAGCAGGTTTGGGAGGGAGATCAAGGGATTAGTGAGCAAAAACATAAGGTCATCTGCGTAAGCTGACACTTTGTGTTGGGTTTGGTCTATCTTCACACCCATTATGTCGGGGTTCAATCGTATGTGACATAGGAATGGTTCCAGGGAAAGGGCAAAGAGTAGGGGGGACAGCGGGCATCCCTGTCGTGTCCCATTAGTGATCGGGAAGGAGTCCGAGATAACTACATTTGCCCTAACCCTGGCCGACGATGTCTCATGTGTCGCTGATATCCATTTCATCATGTTATTACCCAGGCCAATATGTCGTAGCGTAGCGAACATTAAGGCCCAACTGATCTGATCAAACGCCTTTTCTGCGTCAGTGCCTATGAAGACACTAGGCGTTTTAGTGCGAGTGGCCGTGTGAAGCAAGTTCAGGAATTTGATGGTGTTGTCTCTTGCTTCTCTCGTTGGGATAAAGCCTACTTGATCTAAATGGATCAGGTGGGGTAGGTGGGTTTGAAGTCTGGTAGCTATAATTTTGGTGAATAGTTTTAGATCGGTGTTAAGCAGGGATATAGGACGGTAATTACTGCAGTATGACGGGTCTTTGCCTTCCTTAGGAATGACAGATATGTGGGCCTGTAGTGTGGTGGTGTGGAGTGCTTTTCCTTTGGTAAGATTGTTTAGCAGTTTAACCAGATGATCGTGAGTCCGTCTGGTCCAGGGGCTTTTCCTAGTTTGGTATTTTTGATTGCTAGTTGTAATTCAGGGAGCGTAATGGGGTCTTCTAATAGTTCACGTGTCTCATTTGGTAGAGTGGGCATATGGGATGAGGTTATGTAGTCCGTTATACGATCTAGGGATGGGGGTGTCTTGATCAAGTTATAAAGCTTCTCATAAAAGGATTTGAATTCTTGCAATGTTTGTCGGGGTAAGGCTATGTTTTGACCCGTCGTGGACTGTATAGATGGTATGTAAGATGCCATTTTCTGGGATCGTAGGGATTGTGCTAAAAGTCTACCACATTTGTTACCCGACTCATAGACCTTCTTGCGCGAGATTTGCAGTGCCGCTCTGGCTTTGAAAGTAAGTATGTCAGTGATTTGCGTGCGTATTGTGTCTAACTCTGTTCCTAGTGATCCTGTCGGGGTCTGCTTGTGTCCTGTTTCCAGGGTTTGGAGTTTGTCGAAAAGTGAGGTTAATTGGGCTGTTCTTTGTTTTTTAAGTCTCGCGCTGTGTTTTATAAGTATCCCACGTATAACTGGTTTGTGAGCTTCCCAGATTAGACCTGCATCACTATCTGCATCAGCGTTGGCTTGGAAGTACTCAGTTATTTCCTTCGTCACGTCTGCTACTACCTCAGGGACCTGTAGGAGGCTCTCATTGAGTCTCCACAGCTTCCTTTGATTCCAATGAAAGTCGGTCAAGTTGTATCTCATTATGGCTGGGGCGTGGTCTGACCACGTGATTGATCCAAGTGAGGTTCCTTTCAACAGCCTGTAATTGATTATGGGGAATTAAAAAATAGTCGATCCATGAGCCAAATGTCCTGTTGGCTGTTCTGGGCGTAGAGGCTCGCAATAGTTACCTTGACGCCTCCGATCAGACCTTTAAGAAATAGAAATCTGCCCCTTGGGTCAGTTATCATGTCAATTAGAGACCATGGAAGGTTCATGGAAATCAAAATAGACACTCCCCTAGATTTCGCTTCCGAGTTGGTAGAATGATACACCGTCGGGAAGAATCTATTTTTAAGGATTGGAAATGTGTTTTCTCGGAAGTGTGTCTCTTGTAGGAGGATAATGTCAGCTTTGAGACTTCTCATGTCATTGAGTAGCATCCGCCTCTTTTCGGGAACATTAAGCCCCTTCGCATTTGGGGTAATAATGTTAATTTGGGTAATAATGTTAATTTCAGCCATGTTTGTGGGTGGGGTAAGGGAGAGAAGGCAGGTGGGATAGGGGAAAGGTGGGGTGGAGAGATCAAGTTCAGTATAAAGGAGAGGGGAGAAAAAGGAAAAGGGTTGAAGAGAAGAGGTAGTGCCCTGTAGTTACAAGGTCCTACAGGGGTGTAAGAGGTGTCCGCTGAGGGAATGTTCCCTTTGCGGCCGTTGACCAATTTAACTGGTTTTCTAAGGTTTTTGCAAAACGATTGCTACTACGCTCCCCGGTATCTCCTGGGTTGTGAGCGTTGTCCTAAGTGGGAGTGTGTTCAGCAAGGGCTTTCGGGAGGCTCCCAGACCCTTCCCAACCACAGCGGCTTTTGTCTAGTGTATAGGTGTGGGCCTTGTGTGAATGGTCTGAGGTATGTTGGAAAGGAACTTGCTAAGTTTAAGGCCACAAGTCTGTATAGCTCATCTAATTCACTTAGAATTCTAAAAACCCGCAATAGGAACATAATATAAACATATCACACTTTACATAGGCTGACCTTTCTATCAGAAGTATGTCTCCAGATGGGTTATCCCCTCCCGCTAATACTCGAGAGTATCCTCGGCTCATGACTTGCAACTTCCTCGGGCGTTGCCAACATGGCTACCCAGGGGGTGCTATCTAAGGGGTAGGGTACTCTCAATATGCTCACCCCAACCCTCCCCGGCTCATCCCGTATCATTAATAAGATTTCCAACCACCTCGTCACATATGTCCCATCTGTGTAGTCACGGAATAACAGGTCACATCTCCCTCATGTAGCAAACCTCCAATCGCAACCCTGCAGTTTACATTAGTTCTGCATCCTACTCCTGCGGAGTAAAGTGTCCACTCCCCTAGCTCATTCGATACCCCCCTCCCACGATGTAACTTACAAGACCTGTTTAGATGCCAGTGTGTGTCCTTTGTCATTCCAGAGCTGCCGGTGAGACATCCTTTCTCTGAGATGCATCCAATGTAAGCCCATGGGATCTTTTTAACGACAAAAAAGGTACAAAAAGGCGATAGTGATATATCCCAGCCTATCGGTCTGTAGTTGATGGCGGAGGTGTCCAACTTAGAGCATGTATTAGAAGATTGTCCTGCTCCAGCTGGTAGCTGTATATATAGTGCAGTGAGACGGGGTATCAGTTCGGTAACCTGCATGATCATCCTCTGTGGAGAGGGTGGAGGGTGCACCATTGTTCAACAGAGTGGGATTGTGCTTAGGGCAGTGGTTTCCAAGTCCACTGTCACCACAAGTCTTCCATACAGGAGCAGTCCAGGACAACCGAAAATGTCAACCAGGTCTTAGCACTGACTCCATGAAGTCCGGGCCATCTCCTTAGGTGGCAGCATTAGTTCTGGAAGTGGTGGGGAGAGGTCCTGAGTGAATTCCCCATCTGTGTGGTACACACTAGGCATATGGTCAAGCTAGGTGGGTCGGCATGCTGTTATAGTCTTTAACAAAATCCCCGCTCGGACTGCAGAAGGGAGATGCCGGCCATTATCACAATGGATTTTTAGCGGGGCAGCGGGCATGAGGAGAGAGGGAGGGGCGAGAGTTCAATATGTGGATTTTAACAAAAATGGGACATCTCGTTCAGCCTATGTGGAAATTAGAGTAAAGTTCGCTAGAAAATAATTAGGACTCACGTGCTCCGGCGTTAGATGAGGGTCTGGAGTGACCTCTGGGCCTCTGAGAGCGGGTGGGTCTATCAGATCTGTTGTTAGTTGGGCCTGATCGGCCTGTAGGCCTCGGAATCTTCATAAGCCAGTTGGGTGCGGGGACCGGATCGGCGCCTACGAAGGTAAAGCACTCCGGATGGTCGGCCGGTGTTCGCAGGCACTGGATGGGTCTGTGGATTTAGGGCCAAGAGTGCGATGTACCAAGTCTATCTCTAGCGAAGGTGGTGGGGGATCCAGGAGACTATTGAATATGGCTGTGACTGTCACCGCTAGGTCTTCCAGTCCTGTGGCCTCTGGAAGGCCCCGCAGCCACAAATTATTGCAGCGACTGTGGCCTCCATTTCCTCCAAATGCAATTGTATCTCTTGGGTCTCTACCATATGTGAAACATTTGCCCAGTGCTGCGGTCAAAGTCTCGCCAGTAGTTACTCGGTCAGAAATCGAGTGCAGCTCCGTTCTCACCTCCTGTATGTCCCTACTGTGTGCCTCCTCAATGCGCAGGATCAGGGATTCTATGTCCGCTCTCGTGGGTAGGGCCTCTATGTCTGCTCTTGTCGGTAAGGCCCGGAGCAAGGTGCGGAGATCTGCATCCAGATGGTACTGGCTCTGTGTGTGTTCATCCATATCAGTTCAGAAAGCAGCTGGCGTCCCTGTGAGGTGAGCTGGCTCCGATAAGTGTGCCAGCGTAGCTGACCATGATGCTGCAGAACGTGGCGCGGTGACAATGGCACCCGATGATTGTCTCTGTGGGACTCTGAAATAGCGGTGGATGGTCAGTTGCGGTGTGTAATGTCGGGTCACTCTGGCTGCCGAACATGTCCTATAATGGTTAGGGGTGTTCATACCGTGCCCATAGGAAAAAATAGCTGTCTGTATGCCACCATAGATTGGGTTAGGCCGGGAGCTCCACTGATGCACGTCTTCACTCGGCCATTGCTAAGCCACGCCCCCCGCATGGCATCTTTTTGCCTGAGTGCTTGTGTAGGTCCTTGAACGCTTACGAAGCACCGCTGGTTCAGAGGAGAAATCTGCAGAAGAGGCCATAGAGGAAGAACAAGAGGAGGGGGTGGAGAAGAGAGCTGCGGCAGAATCACCACTAGCATTTTGGAGGCGTGGTGGCGGAACAAGCTCCAACAATACTGAACCCTGTCCTGCATCCTTCCCAGCTGCCAGCAGAGTTACCCAGTGCACGTGAAGGAAAGGTAACATCCCTGCCCATGCCTGCTAGACCATGAGTCAGTGGAAATATGCACCTTACTGCTGACTGCCCTGTCCAACGAGGCCAAAACATTGCCTTCCACATGCTGGTAGAGGGCCGGAATAGCATTCCATGAAAAGAAATGGCGCTTTGGAACCTGCCACTGAGGTACAGCTCATTCCACAAATTCACAAAAGGGGGCAGAGTCCACCAGCTGAAAAGGCAGCAGTTGCAGTGCTAGCAATTTGGCCAAGCTAGCATTCAGACACTGAGTATGTGGATGGCTGGGACCAAATTTCTTTTTACAGTTTAGCAACTGGGGTAGGGAAATTTGCCTGCTAAAATCAGATGGAGGTGTACTGATAGCATATTGGCTGCAAGTACTTGGGACACCTATTGCTATACCTTCATTCCTCTCAGTGCAGGTTTTTGAGAGGACTGGAGGTATAGTGGGGTTGGAGATCCCAGATGAGGAGCAAGGAGAAGTCTGCCTTTTTCTTTGATGTGGGTCTTTCAAGTGCTGTTGCCAACGGACTGCATGGGAGGTCGTCATATGTCTGGTCAAGCTGCTGTTCTGGCCACGCTTGATCCACTTCAGACATAGGTTGCAAACAGCAACGGTGCGATCTGCTGCACACGTGTCAAAAAAGGCCCACACCAAGGAACTTTTCAAAATCAGCAGGGAGTCAGCAGTGCCCTGCACCTACGGTGCTCTGCGGTGTGATGCAGAAGGGTGGCTGCCCTTAAGCTGCCCCCTAGAGGACATCCTGCCTCGTTGGAGTTTCGCCTCCTCCTCCTCCTCCTCTCTTCTATCAGGCACCCAAGTAGAGTCAGTGACCCCATCATCCCCTCCCTCCTCATCACTGGAGCAAACTTGGTAGTATGCTGCGGCTGGGGGAACATGGCTGCCAGTTTCTTGTCCTTCTTGGGCACCCCCTCTCTCTAGGCTCACGTTACTCCCTTCCTCACCCTGGGAACCAACATCAGAGCCTTCTAATCGCTGCGCATCCTCCATCAGCATGTACCCGACACTGTGGTCGAATAGTTTGAGGGACTCCTCCGTGCGTGATGGTGGGGCTACGGAAGGAGTGACTTTGGACAAGGAGCCGGTGGAATAGGCCGCTTTGGCAGCTGCATTGGAAGGCAAACTACACTGAGGAGGACGAGGATGGCTTTGTTATCCACTCCACCAACTCTTCTGCATGTTCTGGCTCAATAACACGGCCAGCAGCAGAAAAAAGGAAAAGCGTGCCCCACGGCCACCTGCAGAGGATGCACCATGTCCACGACCAGCACTGTTGACTGTAGACACAGAGCCTGCTACCCCTCTTTTAGTGGCCTGTGAGTGTCTGCCTTTTCTTGGTGGCCTTCTGGACACGATGTATATTTTGTTTTGCAACACCACACTGCACTGTATTGTGTACTGTGTACACCACCAGAAAAGTAGTAGCAACTGCACTACGGCTGCACTATATTGTGTAATGTGTACACCACCAGAAAAGTAGTAGCAACTGCACTACAGCTGCACTGTATTGTGTAATGTGTACACCACCAGAAAAGTAATAGCAACTGCACTAGGGTTGCACTGTATTGAGTACTGTGTACACCACCAGAAAAGTAGTAGCAACTGCACTACGTTTGCACTGTATTGTGTAATGTGCACCCTGCCTTTGGCCAATTATGGCTCTCTTAGCAGAGGCCGCTGGGATTGGACAAAGCAAGCAGGTCAGGTGCATACTTTGGCCAATCATCATACAGCAATGCACTGCGATCTCGCAGTGCATTATGGGGCGTTCCGCGGGCCCTCGAATTTCCCCGTGAACGCCCCGTAATGTTCGAGTCTAACTCATTTTCGACCCGAACATCAAGCTCATCCCTACTCCTCAGTAGTGATCAGGGTGCTCGAAAATTATTTTAATTAATGTGCATCCTTATCTGTGCTTCCACCACCATAAATGCAGGCTGCTCACCTCACTCTATGGACCTCTGAGTTAACAGAAAGGTCATTCAAGCATTCCCCACCGGGGCAATCATAAGATGAAATTCTTCCTCTTAGCCGATCCAACGATCAAAATCCAGCCTCAATACTGTAGCAGTAGTATAACACTCTCATATAAAGTTAATGGAGACATGGTTCATGCAAAATTTATAAAACATATATAGTGCTCTCTGTTTTGACTAAAATCCGTCTTTCATTAAAATAAGTAATGTTACTTACAAACATAGCACTGAATCCCCAGTGCTTGGATATAGAGCGTATAACACAGCATAACTCAACATCTCATTGTGAAACCAGGAAGGTGGCTGTAATGACGTCACGGAGCCCTGCTGCACTCGTATCATCCCTGTGGGTGGGACTTCTTCAGCGAATTACGGGGGCTCATGAGTCAGCGTCTTTAACTGGTACTTAAAACCCGCCTCCCGCAGCGAGAACCGTCATCATGACAAGGACGCTCAGGAGGCGTGGTTGACATCTGGAGCCTGTCCTTTGTAGCGTCCACTGCCACAATGATGCATGCGAGGCGTGGTAGGCTTCTGGAACCCACCCCCTGAGAGGCGTGATAGATATCCAGAGCCCGCCCCCCGCACCATACATTGCCGCAAGTAGTGGGAACACCCGAAAGGCGTGGTTAGCTTCCGGACACCTCATCCCCATCGGGTTCGTTCCCATAGCCACAGAGATGCTCAATAGGTCATGGGCTTCATCACATGACATGCACGCTCATCCAGCTTTGTAACAGGGGCACTAGAGCCAGTTAGCTTACCGTGAAGTGCACAAAAACCCTTTTGTGGCCCGATGCATCGCTGAAGGAAAAGGAAACTTGGGATATTCAGATCCTAGCCATGATCTGTTAATTAACTATTCCATAACATGCAAAGTAAAATGTATCGTTTTAAAAAATTAAAACTTAATACATCATGACAGCCACCTTTCCTGAACATACAATAAATGCACACAGTTAAAAATCATTATTTAAAGAAAAAGAACACATTTCAAATAATCATTCACAATTCAAGTAATAAACCCTAGGACTTCCATCTTACGTATTTATCGATCTGAGATAAAACAATTCATGTCAAATTCCACGTTCAACCCTGTGGGGACCCCTACTTTGATTTCATACACCCAGAAGGATTCACGGCGACTCAGTTGCCAAATAAAATTGCCTCCCTTCCAAGGATTGGTCAACTTCTCAACCCCCCAAAATTTTTAACTTTGCGGGGCTGCGATTGTGTATAAATTGTGAACGTTCCTGTAGTACTGGGCCTAAGACCCTATCTTGCTTTAAGATTGGCCAGTGCTTAAGAACAATTCTTTTGAATTTCCTATATTGAACGTTAAAATCTAAAATTATTCTCGTACTCACAGATGAGCTTTGATTAGACTTAGGGACATTGGACACCAGAGTTCTCCTGTCCAGAATATGAACTGTTTCAATCCCCCTGTCTATAACAAACTTGCCATACCCCTTCTGTAAGAACCGGGCAGCTATAACTTGAGATTGAGATACATAATCCCCTTCATACGAGCAATTTCGCCTTAGGCGTATAAATTGTCCCCTGGGGATATTGCAAAACCACTTACTATGGTGGCAACTCTCCGCTGGGATAAAGGCATTATGGTCTGTAAGTTTAAAAGACCCGATCTCCATCCTTTGTTATATCCAGATCCAGAAAGACCGTTGGTCAATACTGACATTCCAGGTCAAGATAATATTTTTATTGTTAGCACTAAGTTTCTGCATAGATATATCAAGAACAGACTTCTCTCCATCCCACACCACGATAATTTCATTGATTATATCTCTAGTAGCAGACTAACTCAGGGGGTCTGTTCTTAAATACGGTTTCTTCCTCCCAGTGTGCCATAAAGAGATTGGCTATACTGGGAGTTTCACTTTTTTAATTGATTTACAGAAATAAATTAACTTTTTGATGATATTCTAATTATATGAGATGCACCTTATATATATATATATATATATATATATATATATATATATATATATATATATATATATATATATATATGATATGCGTGCCCCAGGAGGATGTCATCTTGTGACAAAACATGTAGGGAGACGCGACGTGCTGACGTCACCACATTTGCGCAGGTCCCAGCAGGACAGGCTGCCCTAATTGAGCCGGCCGGCTTATCCATGTATATTTTAACTACTTTTTGTAAGTGTAACCATTTTTTATATCAACCTGTACCCGACCAGGCAAATCGCCGTCATTCAACGTCGGGCGCGCGGCCGCCTAGGGGGCACCCACGCATGCACCATACGCCTCCCTTAGTAGTATAGTGTCTGAACAGATCGATATCTGATCTGATCAGATCTATACTAGCGTCCCCAGCAGTTTAGTGTTCCCAAAAATGCAGTGTTAGCGGGATCAGCCCAGATACCTGCTAGCACCTGCGTTTAGCCCCTCCGCCCAGCCCACCCAAGTGCAGTATAAATCGAACACTAAACACATAACTGCAGCGTACGCAGAGTCAGGCCTGATCCCTGCGAACGCTAACAGTTTTTTTGGTAGCGTTTGAATCAGTCGCTAACAGTCAGGAGCTTTTTTACCTGTGAGTCTCACTACTATCAGTCGCTAACAGTCAGGAGCTTTTTTACCTGTGAGTCTCACTACTGTACCAGTAAATTTAGAGACCAAAATGTCAAATCGAAGGTGCAGTAGTGAAGAGGCCTACACGTTTCTGAGCATGACAGATAGTTAAGAGGAAGTCACTCATTTGTCAGATTCAGGTTCAGAATATGAACCTGTAGTCAGCAGCGGCACCCTCACAGATAGCTCTGACGACTGAGTTGTGGTCCCTGCTGAGGTCAGGTGTACCAGACCCCGTTCTTCTGCTGTCATTGAGGTGCAAGACTTACAGGTCCCTTGTATGGAGCAGAGAGCCAGTACTAGCGCCGCTCATCCTTCTGGTGAACTGGCAAGCACCAGTGGCCTAGTACATCCTGGTCGTACATCCAGCAATGCAGTAACACTTGGTGACGTGTTGGGTCCCATAAGTGCAGTTCAAGCTGGCGAGGTCGCAAGCACAAGTAGTGTCCTGCTGCCACTAAGAAGACAAAGACAGGCCCATCGAGCCCAAAGTGCCCTTCCTGCTGCATTCGCCAATCCTAATTGGGAACCCACTTCTGCAACACTTCCCCCATTCACTGGCCAACCCAGAATTCAGGTGGAAACGGTTGATTTTACGTCACTTGATTTTTATTCGCTGTTTTTCACTGAAGATCTCTATAGATCTATTGTGGACCAAAGCAATTTATACGCTGGTCAATTCATCGCCACTATTCTCCAGCTGACCCTTGCCAGAGAATGGAAACCAATTACGGTTTCCGAATTTTAGACCTTCCTGGGCCTATCCCTCCTCATGGGCATAACTAAAAAGAGTGAGTTGCAGTCATATTGGTCCACTGACCCAATTCACCATATGCCCGTGTTCTCTGCCTCAATGACCAGTACACAATACGAGCAGACCTTGCGGTTCATGCATTTCAACGATAATGAACTCTGTCGTCCTCGGGGTGCCCCTGAATTTGATCAGCTCTACAAAATTCGGCCCCTCATAAACCACTTCAACAAACGTTTTGCAGCCTTGTTTACTCCCCATCAAGTTGGCTGTGTTGATGAGTCCCTGATTAAGTTTTCTGGCCGCTTGTCATTCAAATAGTATCTTCCCAGCAAGCATAACGGATATGGAGTCAAGATGTATAAGCTCTGTGACAGGGCCACAGGCTATACATATGGTTTTATGGTTTACGAGGAAAGAGATAGTTAGTTGGAGCCGGAGAACTGCCCTGACTACATAGGAAGCGCTGGTAGATTGCGTTGGGACTTGGTGTCACCCTTATTCGGAAAGGGGTACCACTTGTATGTGGACAATTATTACACAAGCGTGCCACTCTGTATTCACTTGTTTGACCATCAAATTGGCACATGTGGCACCGTGCGATCTAATCGACGGGGCTTTCCCCAGCGGCTTGTAGATTCCCGTCTTAGGCTGGGGGAGAGAGCCTGCTTGAGATGTAATAATTTGCTCGCTGTGAAGTGGAGGGATAATAAGAATATTTTCATTCTGTCCTCCCCTCACGCAGACTCTGTGTCCATGAATATAACCTTAATATGGGAGGGGAGGACCTCAACGACCAGTTGTTGGCACCGTACCTAATTGCCCGTAAGGCCAGACGCTGGTACAAAAAAGTGTCTGTTTATTTATTTCAATTGGCTCTGATGAATGCTTTTATGCTATACAAAGCTTCAGGACAAACTGGATCCTTCCTTAAATTCCAGGAAGAGATCATCAGAGCCTTTCTGTTTCCAGGTGGTGCTTTGGCCCAACTTCCCAACGCAAATACAGTAAGCCGGCTGCATGAGAGGCATTTTCCGCATGTCCTCTCTGGTACCCCTACCCAAAGAAACCCCCAAAGATGATGTCATGTCTGTAGAAAGCGCCAATATAGGCGTGACACCCGCTATTATTGTGCCTCCTGTCCTGACCAACCTGGTCTTTCCATTGGTGACTGTTTCGAATGCTACCACACACTAGTTGAGTATTAGCGTAGGGTACAGCACCACACAGTTCTAGGCACATGTACACGGGGTCTCGGGGCCTCGAAAGATGTGATGGCCATCACATTTTGAGAGACCCTAATCTGCAACGTTCAGTTTACAGTTTTTTATTCACAGTTTTTATAAAAGTGAAAAAAGTGAAAAAAAAACCACACACACAAAAAAATAATAAATAAAAAAGCCAAAAATAGTTGTGGTTGTATTTTTCTTCTCTCTCTCTCTCTCTCTCTCTCTCTTTATTGTTCTCTCTTTTATGTTCGCTCTCTACTGTCGCTCTACTGTTCGCTCACTATTGTTCTATATCTATCATTCTTTCTCTGTTTTATTTTTACTATGTTTTATTGTATTTGCTTTGCAGGTATGGTATGTTATACTGTAATGTTTGTTTTATTGTTAACCATCATTTGCTTAGCAGGTACACCATTCAGCTGCAGCGCGGGTTTATTTATCTTGACAGCAACAGTGTTTGCTCCCACGATACATAAAGCCATGACTCCAGCACTGTCGGAGGTGATTTCACCACCACAGTTAAAAAAAGAGCATATATGTCGAAGCATGGGGGCAGAGGTGGAGGAGCAATTTGCTCCTAACATTAGGGGCCGATTGCCCCCATGCTTCGGCATATATTTTTTTAGGCACAGATTGCAATGTTTTATTTTTACTATGTTTTATTGTATTTGCTTTGCAGGTATGGTAAGTCATACTGTTATACTGTAATGTTACTTTGTTTTATTGTTAACCATCATTTGCTTAGCAGGTACGCCATTCAGCTGCAGCATGGGTTTTTTTTCTCTTGACAGCAACAGCGTTTGCTCCCACCATACAGCTGACCATAGAGCTGATCAGAGACCAGAATGGCTCCAATCATCTCTATGGCCTAAGAAACCGAAAGCTACAAGCATTTCATGACTTTGACTGTTTTGCCGGATATAAACAGCGCCATTGGGAAATTGGCAAAGAATTTTAGGGGTGCCAAGCAATAAAGTTACTGACAATACATCAAAATGTAAAAAAATATATAACAAAATTTATTACACAAAGATTTAAAAATATTGACTGTACATATATTACGCAGACAGAAATACACATCTAGTCAAATGATGGAACAAATGGTCACTCAACAATAGCATGGAGTGACATATCCCGACATGTTTCGCCATTTAGGGCTTCCTCAGAGGATGTTTATTGAGAGGGAGATGTGATACTGGATAGAACAAAGTACAGTTAAAAAACAATACAAAAAATATACAACAAAAAAAATAATTATGCTACTGACCGCCTGGCCCAATACCCATCAGCCAGCTGTTTTTACCAGCGATTTGATGTTGAGCCAAATGGAAAAGCGGACACGGACAGGGCCAAAAGGCTGGTCTCTGTCTGGTGAACAAGAGTGTAAGTATGAAAACCAAGAAACAAAAGAGGTAGGAGTCACTATGGTGAAGAGGAGTGAGAGGGAAGGGGAAGGGGGAGGGGGGAGGAGGGGGGAGGGGAAGGAGGGGCAGGAAAAAAGAGGATAGGAAAAAAGGGGGGAAGGAGAGGTGGGATATTGGGTGGGAGAGGAAAAAAGGTGAGGGGGAAAAAGGGGGGGGGGGAAGGGGGAGGGAGGAGGAATAGGGGTGAAGGGAGAGAGGGAGTGAAGGGAAGAAAGAAGAGACTAGGAGAGGTGAAGAGGGGAAGAGAGGGGAAGGGGGAGAGAAGAAAGGAGGGGGGGAAGGGGGGGAGATGGGGATGGAAACCAGTGTTAGGATACAAGGTGGGGGGATGTGAGAATATAAAACTTAGTAAAGTTTACTTACAAATGACAGAACTGGGTCTATGAGGAGGCCAAGGGTGCCTAAATTATGAGGTGTTATCTAATTGTAAAGGTATAAACAGTAATAAGTGTCTGTTTCAACTGGAAATATGCAAAAATAAATAATATTAATTTTAATATTGAATGCATGCTGCAGCAGTATAATTAATTCTGAAATATGTGTGATTTAGTTCAGATATAAAGTACAAATATATTGGTCATCCTATATATTGGAGGATCATACTCCTGTTTACAGATTGTCTGTCCCCACTTTAAGAGAGGTGGGGAAAAATATGCAGACGGCAACAGGTAAAAACAGTGAATGAATGTACTGCAAAGGGAACATAACTAAGCAAATGCAGCAGCACTAAAGGCATTCACAGCCAAATAGATAAGGAAAAGCACTTAGTACAATAATTTACCTCATGAGAAGAGATGTCTCAGCATGGCAGATCCGTCTAGTGTCTGACAATGTGAGGTGAGGGGAGTGTTTTTATTGTGTGCACATGCTGTACACGTGATATCCCGCATCACATGATGCGGAAGAGTGGACGGCGCGACACACACAGAGCTTAATTGGTGCTGGGTAACAGACTACAATACCCATGAGACACCGTGGCCCGAGAGCAGATACAGGGGAGGTGCTGGAGCAGCTGACATGCCCCAATCAGTGGGCGCGCATCTAACCTCCAGTACCGCTCATGTGGCAGCAAGTGACATATAGTAAGAAGGACAGGATCCTTAGATCTAAAACCGTCTTTGGCTAAAGGTCCCACTGGGCTCAAGCAGAAAAGAACAGCCAGAATGTGTGCAACACAAATGCCAGGCATCTGGGTCGGGAAAGGAATATGAGAACAAACAAGTTACAGGGCATTTTTTGTTGTATATTTTTTGTATTGTTTTTTTAACTGTACTTTGTTCTATGCCGTACCACATCTACCTCTCAATAAACATCCCCTGAGGAAGCCCTAAATGGCGAAACATGTCTGGATATGTCACTCCATGTTATTGTTGAGTGACCATTTGTTCCATCATTTGACTAGATGTGTATTTCTGTCAGAGTAAAATATGTACAGCCAATATTTTTAAATCTTTGTGTAATAAATGGTGTTAGATTTTTTTACATTTTGATGTATTGTCAGTAACTTTATTGCTTGGCACCCCTAAAATCTCACCAAAATCATCTTCCTGTCCACATAGGTAGTGAGGAGTGAAATAAAAAATTACGCCCTTAGAAAGCCTGAAGGCGGTGCTTAGTTTTCGGGGGCCTGTACGCGCCGGCATGCCTCTCAGCAATTTCCTTGGGGTGTCTACTTTCCAAAATTTAGTAATTTGGGGGGGAAGTTGTACTTCCCTGCCATTTTAGCACCTCAAGAAATGAGATAGGTAGTCATAAACTAAAAGCTGCGTGAATTCCAGAAAATGTACCCTAGTTTGTAGACGCTATAAATTTTGCGCAAACCAATAAATATACGCTTATTGACATTTTTTTACCAAAGATATGTGGCTGAATACATTTTGACCTAAATGTATGACTAAAATTGAGTTTATTATATCATTTTTTTTCAAAATTTTCTGTCTTTTTCTGTTCCTATCGCAAAAAATAAAAATGGCAGAGGCAATCAAATACCATCAAAAGAAAGCTCTATATATGGTAAAAAAAAGAACGCAAATTTTGTTTGGGTACAGCATTGCATGACTGCGCAATTACCAGTTAAATCAGCGCAGTGCCAAATTGTAAAAAGTGCTCTGGTCATTGAGCAGCCAAATCCTCTGGGGCTGAAGGGGTTAAAACTTATGTTAGAGATTTTACACTATGGAAGCTTTATTTCTTTTTTTGGGAACTTCATCTGATGGGGTCCTCCCTTGAGTGGCGGGAGACTTGCAACTTGGTTTCACAGGAAGAGTAAAGGCCTTGGCCTGGTAAAATAGCCACAAGCGGGATAGACCTTCCATAATAGGAGGTCTAAGGAGCTAGGAAGCGGCAAATTTATTGGGTGGAGGTTTTTCCTTTGGAATTCACACTCTATTTTGGCAATTAGCAGTGCACCATGGGATTTTTTTCTTACATAATTGTATGGACTTTCTGTTTGCGGCAATTGCTGTCATCCCTTATATGTCACAATTTTAGCGCAACTTTATTTTTGGAATATATATATATATATATATATATATATATATATATATATATATATATGTATGTAGCGGGCACCTACTTTTAGGTAGGTGACCTTTCCTGGTAGTTTTCTATGTCAGGTAAATTTAAACAGGCTTGTGCTATTACAGCAGGCCTGTTGTTCATTATTCATTTGAGTGGCAGGTAGTTTGTATGCTAGTCTCGGCCAATCATTAATTTGCTTGGTAATGCCCGGGACTCTCATATAAAAGTGGGGTCACATGGTTGACAGGGGAGTCCTGACCTGTAGGAGCGAGAGAAGCCAGCCTGGTTCCTGGAGGGGAGAGGTTTCCCCCTGCGGGGAGCCAATGGAGCTCCCCCTTGCAAGAAGGGTGGGGAACCGGTCTCCATGGAGGAAGAGACGACATCTTACAGCATGTAAACGCTGGAGTCGTTGGCCGCCCTTGCGGAGAGGGGAGCGGGCCATAAAGGAGAAAAGGAACTAAGAATCATTGCGGGAGAATTAGCAACAAAGCGGAAGGAAACTGGGCGATCGATCGTTTATGAGTGGCACATGGACTATTGATCACGTGAGTGAAAGCCCAAGGGAAGGGTACTACCAGAGGCTGAGGGTTGTTGGTACGCAAGTCAGTGAGATGGGCAGTGATGGCCTGTGACTTTGGGTTCAGCAATGCCCCGGGATTCCAATCAGTCAAGCGGGAGGAGTTATTCAGAGTGACTTTTCTTTAGCTCAACTTGGAAGTACCATGCAGATGGGAAGTAGTGGTAAAAGGTAGCGGTGAAGCTGCAAGCACACATATAGAGATACAGACTGTTCTTGAAAAGTCATGCAGATGAAGAAGTTATTCAGAGTGACTCTTTGTCAATGATTCTCTATCAAATCTACTTCCATCTTCCCTGATTGAAGAAATCACACAAAGTGATTTCCCAACTATCCGCAATTGATTCTAGTTTTCCCGTAAGAGACAGTGAAAGATGATAATGTAACAAAAGAGCATCTCAAAAGAAGTCCTTCTCCCATCCCAGTTCATGTTAATAAATAAAGCAAGAGAAAAATCATTAAGGACTGTGTTTTATGAATCTATGGGCTGCGAGGGTTGGGTGGTAAACGTGAATTACGATATAACAATTATTTAGCCGCTCCTTCGGGGGTAAGCGCTTCATGTGGGGGCGTCGTCCAGGATATCTGTTTCACGTTTGTCGCTAACCATCTCCCATAGCAATGAAGTCTGCATTTCAGTAACTGTTGCCAAGATAGCCTGCAGTATAACAGTACCTGCCACCAGGGGTCGCTGGGGAGGACTTTGAAAATGTGCATCTACAGTTCCTTGTGCGCTGAACCAACAAGTGGGGGGTGGAGCCACGCCCCAGAGGAAAAGTTTTCAGCAGTCAGCGTGCCACGCGCCAGAGTAAGAAAGGCAGAGGAAGATGGTGGAAGGTGTTGGGAATACACTTGCCATGCAGCAGTTATCTAAATGGCAGAACCGGGTTCTGATCGTCACTGGTGTTCGATTGGAGATAACTGCAGGACTGGCTTTGGGAGTGATTGACGGAGTGGAGAGGCTCTGTATGTTGTATCCCGGATGCCGGAGGCCTACGGTTGGAGTCACGGCCTGGGCTCAGTGTGGACATTGTGGTGTCCAGTTGACACAATTGGGACATGTTCAACAAGAGGTCAAATACTATTCTGCTAACATTGCAACGGGACTTTGTCTGCCGCAAGAACAGTTGATTCGGAAGGCCGGAGAGGGTCGTGTATCGCCTGCAGCAGCAGTGGAGGAGCTCCCATCTGATTCGGCTGAATCTGAGCCACCAGGAGATCAGGTAGGATCTACTGAGAAAGCCTGTAGCCTGGCTGGGGACCCAGGGACTGTTGAAGTTGTTGCCCAGTCTTTGGATAAACCCCTGAGGAGCCGGTTAGCAGTAAGCCCTTTGATTTGACCGTCCGGAAGGAGCCTACGTTACAGGAGGGGGATCCCTCGGGTGAGCCGGACAGGGTAGACGGAGGCCGGGCTGTAGATTGGGGATCACCACAGATTCTGCAAAAATATGGTTCTATGGACAATCTGTTCGAATGGTCATCTCCAGAAGAGTTTGATTCAAGTAGTGAGGAGGAATATTTCTTGGAAAGTTCAACTTCAGTGGAGGCTTCCAATGGAGTGTCAGGAAAGTTGTCTGGTGCAGTTAAAACTCCAGTACCCCCGTTTAGACTTGCCTAGACTCTCAAGATTCCAGAGAGAGGTTCAGCGAAAAGTAGCTCAAGAATGGGGCTTTGACTACGCCTATGTTCCGGAACACATTATGGACATTATTGAAAGTTCCCGGGAAACATGGGAGGATGAACTTGTGTGGGAATATCTTCACGTTCCTGAGCCAAAAAGGACACCTGACAGTGAGGTTTGGGTCCGGTTCAAAGACATTCATCGTGAATGGAGGCTTGGAAGAGCAATTCACAAAGATAGAGTATTGGTGGTAAAGGCTGGACAAAATACCTGTAGCTACTCTATCTCGGTGAGAGGACCAGGGGACAGTCGAAAGAAGTTGTCTGACCCAAGGTACTATTTGTGAGCAGGATTGTTGGAAGTGCATTCACAGATGTATTTCATACCCAAATTGACTGCAGGATGGCAGATGAGTTAGGGTGGGTTTTCCCCAAATACTTTGCACAGCAGGAGACTCACATTCATGATGCCTAACAAGGACAAAGTTATGGACACTAGGGTGTGCTATATCTGCTAAGTCCCTTTGTTGTACAAGTTCTTCTACAAGGACTCTTGTTTAAGAGCCAAACAGAAAGTTTATTTGCCAACGGGCAGATGGATTGAATTGCTGAGCATGTCTGCTTGGGATGCGCTCTGCTGCAGGACTGCTGGACTCCTTTTGAGGGAGCGATTATCCCAACAGAAACATACATGCCATAAAGAATTGTATATTTGTTCAATTACCCGGTAGATAATGATAACCCCCTCTGTTTGGTAATGCTAATAGTTAGCATCAGTTAGAAATATTTTGTGTCTTCTTTTAGGAAAATTGAAGATCTGACGGCTGTCTATCTCACAGATGAAGGCCTGTGGTAAGCAGAGTATTTCTCCCGCGGGAGCAGTGCTTTGGTTCCGCTTGTATGGGATGTTAGCTGTAGGGACCTACAATCAGGCCATGTAAATTGTATAAAATATGTTATGTTGCCATTGTGTACAGAGATATTGATGTTATTGTTTTTCAAGTTTATTTTCCTTTTCCCCCATTCCATTGATGTAATGAGATGCTCTTTCCTCTTTAAAATGAAAGAAGTACTCTGAATTCATTCCCCACATGTAAATTGTATAAAATATGTTATGTTGCCATTGTGTACAGAGATATTGATGTTATTGTTTTTCAAGTTTATTTTCCTTTTCCCCCATTCCATTGATGTAATGAGATGCTCTTTCCTCTTTAAAATTAAAGAGGTACTCTGAATTCATTCCCCACAACTGGGGACAGTTGTGATTCAAGTGGGGGGTGTATGTAGTGGGCACCTACTTTTAGGTAGGTGACCTTTCCTGGTAGTTTTCTATGTCAGGTAAATTTAAACAGGCTTGTGCTATTACAGCAGGCCTGTTGTTGTTCATTTTTCATTTGAGTGGCAGGTAGTTTGTATGCTAGTCTCGGCAAATCATTAATTTGCTTGGTAATGCCCGGGACTCTCATATAAAAGTGGGGTCACATGGTTGAGAAGGGAGTCCTGTCCTGTAGGAGCGAGAGAAGCCAGCCTGGTTCCCGGAGGGGAGAGGTTTCCCCATCCGGGGAGCCAACGGAGCTCCCCACTTGCAAGAAGGGTGGGGAACCGGTCTCCATGGAGGAAGAGACGACATCTTACAGCATGTAATTGCTGGTGTCGTTGGCCGCCCCTGTGGGGAGGGGAGCGGGCCATAAACGAGAAAAGGAACTAAGGATCATTGCGGGAGAAGTAGCAACAAAGCGGAAGGAAACTGACGATCGATCGTTTATGAGTGGCACATGGGCTATTGATCACGTGAGTGAAAGCCCAAGGGAAGGGTACTACCAGAGGCTGAGGGTTGTTGGTACGCAAGTCAGTGAGATGGGCAGTGATGGCCTGTGACTTTGGGTTCAGCAATGCCCCGGGATTCCAATCAGTCAAGCGGGAGGAGTTATTCAGAGTGACTTTTCTTTAGCTCAACTTGGAAGTACCATGCAGATGGGAAGTAGTGGTAAAAAGGTAGCGGTGAAGCTGCAAGCACACATATAGAGATACGGACTGTTCTTGAAAAGTCATGCAGATGAAGAAGTTATTCAGAGTGACTCTTTGTCAATGATTCTCTATCAAATCTACTTCCATCTTCCCTGATTGAAGAAATCACACAAAGTGATTTCCCAACTATCCGCAATTGATTCTAGTTTTCCCGTAAGAGACAGTGAAAGATGATAATGTAACAAAAGAGCATCTCAAAAGAAGTCCTTCTCCCATCCCAGTTCATGTTATTAAATAAAGCAAGAGAAAAAGCATTAAGGACTGTGTTTTATGAATCTATGGGCTGCGAGGGTTAGGTGGTAAACGTGAATTACGGATATAACAATTATTTAGCGCTTCATGTGGGGGCGTCGTCTGGGATATCTGTTATATATATGGGATATATATGGGGGCGTCCTCCGGGATATCCGGGATATATATATAGTTGTGCTTATAAGTTTACATACCCTGGCAGAATTTATGATTTTTTGGCCATTTTTCAGAGAATTTAAATAAATAACACAAAAACTTTTCTTTCACTCATGGTTAGTGTTTGGCTGAAGCTATTTATTATCAATCAACTGTGTTTACTCTTTTTAAATCATAATGACAACAGAAAAAAGACAAATGATCCTGATCAAAAGTTTACATACCCTGGTGATTTTGGCCTGATAACATGCACACAAGTTGACACAAAGGGGTTTGAATGGCTATTAAAGGTAACCATCCTCACCTGTGATCTGTTTGCTTGTAATTAGTGTGTGTGTATAAAAGTTCAATGAGTTTCTGGTCTCCTGACAGACCCTTGCATCTTTCATCCAGTTCTGCACTGACGTTTGACAAAAGAAATGTCAAAGGATCTGTGGGAAAGGGTAGTTGAACTGTGTAAAACAGGAAAGAGATATAAAAGGATATCCAAGGAATTGAGAATGCCAATCAGCAGTGTTCAAACTCTAATCAAGAAGTTGAAAATGAGGGGTTCTGTTGAAACCAAACCATAGTCAGGTAGACCAACTCAAATTTCAGCCACAACTGCCAGGAAAATTGTTTGGGATTCAAAGAAAAACCCACAAATAACTTCAGGTGAAATACAGGACTCTCTGAAAAGTGTGGCTGTTTCAAGATGCACAATAAGAAGGAACTTGAAGAAAGATGGGCTGCATGGTCGAGTCGCCAGAAGAAAGCCATTACTATGAAAATGCCACAAAGTATCACGCTAAACAGCACAGAGACAAGCCTCAAACCTTCTGACACAAAGTCATTTGGAGTGATGAGACCAAAATGTAGCTTTTTGGCCACAACCATAAACGCTACATTTGGAGAGGAGTCAACAAGGCCTATAATGAAAGGTAGACCATTCCTACTGTGAAACACAGAGGTGGATTGCTGATGTTTTGGGGATGTGTGAGCTACAAAGGCACAGGAAATGTGGTCAAAATTGATGGCAAGATGAATGCAGTATGTTATCAGAAAATACTGGAGGAACATTTGCTTTCATCAGCCAGGAAGCTGCGCATGGGACGTACTTGGACATGCCAACATGACAATGGTCCAAAACACAAGGCAAAGTCGACCTGTCATTGGCTACAGCAAAATAAAGTGAAGGTTCTGGCGTGGCCATCTCAGTCTCCTGACCTCAATATCATTGAGCCACTCTGGGGAGATCTCAAATGTACAGTTTATGCAAGACAGCCCAAGAATTTACAGGAACTGAAGGCTTTTTGCCAAGAGGAATGGGCAGCTTTACTATTTGAGAAGATAAAAATCCTCATCCACAAATACCACAAAAGACTTCAAGCTGTCATTGATGTTAAAGGGGGAAATACAAGGTATTAAGAACTGGGGTATGTCAACTTTTGATAAGGGTCATTTGGGTAGTTTCTGTTGTCATTATGATTTAAAAAGAGTAAACACAGTTGACTGATAATAAATGGCTTCAGCCAAACACTACCATGAGTGAAAGAACGGTTTTTGTGTTATCATTCATATTCTCTGAAAAATGGCCAAGAAATCATAAATTCTGCCAGGGTATGTAAACTTATGAGCACAGCTATAATATATATATATATTGTACGGATTTGTTGGTACCTAGCATCTGCAATAAATATGCAGATGCTTTTGCTTTCCTTTCAGCTTACAAGAAGTGACAAAGACATTGCATTTCTCACAAGATCAGCAAGTATTTTATGTACTTGCTAAAAACATTATTAGCCTAAAAAAAGAAAGCTACTGCAACCATCACATGTAAGGTGGTAAGTTTGTATATATTACACTTTGCTTTTAAGTTAATATATACTTTATTCTCCTGGCAGTCCCTGATCTGGAACTAGCATGTTGAAGTAAGAGTGAAGTCAGAACTCCCGATCTGCATTTTTGTTCAGGGATATTGACAAAGTAGTAGTTGAAGAGATTTGATCAGTATGACCACAAGGAAATGATCACTTGTAGAAAGAGAGGTTACAAAGCACAACCTGAATTTTTCTTTTAAGTGAAGATTTCCGAAACTTAACCTGAACCTAAGGCAGAGTATATTGTGACCGAGAATTGTCCGGTTCCTGCTGAATTTCACTCTGTGCGTACCACTGTCTGTTCAACAGAAGCCTGTCTAACAACTGGCTTCTGTTGAATGGTCCTGCTAAAGAACCAGCATTCCATCAGTGCTTGCAGCCAATGGCTACAGCACTGATCTATGTATTCTGGGTGGGGTTGGGGCTTCAGAATACAATAGCACAGAGAGAAAGATCCCTGCATCCATATTGTTTGTGTGGGTGCACAGTTTTTTCTTCGTTCAACCCACTGGTTGAAAATAAAATGATGGTGTATACCCTGGTTTACCTCTAAATATATTCAAGCCTTAATTTTTAATGACAAAATTTAGCATCATGACAATGAAGCTACAGCCATACCACCAAGACAAAAGCCCAATTTTATGCACCAGAATCCAGCATGCCATACAGGAAACTTAGTGTGAAAAAATCAACAGCTAAAATGAATAATTCAAATGTACAGGGTTATAAAAAAGCTGGCAAAGAATTCTGCACTTGATTTATAAAAAAAATAAGGGATAAACTGTTAGCACACATTTGGATCAATGGCACACATGTGCAAGTAAATATTTATGAGCCTACCAGTCAAAATCACTGAACCTAGCAGATCCTGGTCCCCTTTCTGGATTGTCGACAGGTCAGGATCCTACTGCGGGATCAAGTGAAAGGCTTTAGAGAATCTCTGGTTAGGAGACTTCCTACAATAAATACACTGTGATTAGTAACTATATATTAAGATGTTTACTAATACTATTATGTTTTTGGCTATGAATTACAACCAATAAATGTAAATTCTTTCACAGCAAACCAATCCTCTGAAGAAGACCCTGTTGGGTCGAAACGCGTCAGATTTGTGCACTATCAGCATTCTTAGACAGTGAATGTTGTGTACTATTATGTTTGAATCAACTGTATTGATTTTTATATCCCCTGTACCAAAGTTTAAATTTTAACTGTCACTGTCCACATGACATGGTTGCTATCAATAAAATTAATTCTTTCATTTACATGAATTATTATTCTAACCTTTGCTGCCTAGAAAACCCCAACTTGGGGGACCCTTCCCATTTTTTGACACTATTCAGGGTGCGCGGCATGTTTCTTTCCTCCTGTAAGTGTCTTCCCCTCTACCCTTGTTAGTAATTTCCTCTTGGCAAATATACTTGTCAACTTGTGCTGAAATTAATTAATTTTGTAGGTGCATACTAAATTTATTGAGCAAACAATTTGCTTGCCTGCACAACATTGATGCAAAATTGTACGCCCGTATTCTGCAGTGATGCAGGCCTTTTGTGTTGCCCTTTACAGTATTAAAAAACAGAGGCTTCTCACTTTTATCCTTGAGTTTAAAAAAAGACCTTTGAAAGTTGCCATTCATCTGACATTCACTGAGTTAGTTCATGTAAAAAATGTGAAATCTGTTTAAGTCTACATGAATACCAAAGGACAGCTAATGATACAAAAAATATTTTGAATGCAACCATGTAAAATCTTAATGCTCTGTAATAATCTATTGCAAATTATTCTGGTACCATATGCAGTAATATTTGACCTACAGTACTTTGGATGGTTAGCCCAACTATGGGCTATTATTAAGTTTTAATGCTGTATGTACTATTGCTTAAAAACACATTTTTAGACTTTGGACATTAGGAAAACAGATAATATGAAGAGTACAGTCATCAGTAACAGACATTCAGATTTCAGATTAGGATCAGCAAAAGATCAATTCTAATTGCTTACTATGGAATACTGTTCTTTGTTTTGGACTTTCCCTTAGTAAACAAGCTCATTGGTACACCAAATAATGAAAAGCAAGTAGAGTAATGCCATTGTGGTCATAGACAATGCATAGGTCTAGCCCTAACATACAAAGACAACTGCAAAACAAACATCACAACTTGATAGAGTTGTTGCCTATTGCAAGAGTGGGAGTGATCTTGTGAGTGGGTTGTAGGGAATTTACAAAATTCTAAAACCTGTTGTTTTCCTGATGCAGGAAATTTTGTTGTCAGGCACCTTATTCTGTAAGAAAGGAATGTTGTTTCATTTCAAAACCCAAGATTTCCGACAAGATAGAGCATGAGCAATCTGAAAGGATGAAGGCTTTTTTCTTGCAACACAAACATGCTCAGACATAGCTTTTCTTTCAGTTAATTAAGCTGTTTTAAAGCCAACTGGTTAGGGAATGACATCTTGGTGGGGAGCCCTGAAATCAACTGCTGAAAACTGTAGACAGGGCAGCTAAGGGTGATTTCTGCTTTTATTTCCTCAAGCTAATTCTATTCTTCTGTAACAATGCAGCCAAAGAAACCTTATACTATTCAGAGCATTCAAAGCTGCTAACCTACAGAGATGCCATGAAAGATGCAACCACAGAATAAGATTTCATGGTTTAGAGCCAACCGTAGCCTTCAAAATTATAACCTCGTGCTTACAGGATTTTACTTCCATTTCGTATTCCGCTAAGATAATTCTACAAACTGAATAATACTCTTGTAGATGCTGGGATCATATGACATATTTGAAACATGTTATAACAAATCTAAACTAGACCTAAAACTAAACTTAGACCTATATTTAAAAGTGGAAATGATTCCTCAATTTTGGATTGATGCTGGTAAATTCAACCATGTCTCAGGTATATTTAAAGCCAACATCAGTTCCTTTATATGGTTCCTTAAAGTTCAAATGATCTGCTTCAGCCACAAGAACCTTCATCTGGCATTTTCATACAAAATAATTACCCATAAACATTTCAATTTGGAAAGCAGGGCATTTAGCAACACCCATTATAACTTGGTGGGCTTTATTTTTATCTTTTTTTGAATTTCAAAATATTAAACACATAAGATGCTTATATTCAGAGTTGGAACTTTGGCCAAAAAAAGAGGGGATTTATTCATTAAAATTGGAAAAATTGAAATGAGTACATACGTGGAATTCCAACCAATTGAGTTTAATCTTTTTACTGATTTTTTTTTTGGCAAGAGGCTCACATTTTCCAAAAAAAAAAAAAAAAAAAGCAAGAAGACAGTTTTATGGTGCAACATGCAGAACAATGAGCATTAGGAAATAATACAGTGGTACAAACAAGAAACAACATTCTGTATTTAGCAAATTAGCATTCTAGAATGAATCAAAAACATTCAGAAATGGTACTAAATTGAGGATAGGTGTGAATAGTGACATCACATTATATTATTTGATTTGGGTAGAAACCCGTTTTACAATCAAAGCTGGGGATCAAAGTAAAATTTTGTCTGCACCATCGATATTTTTTTTTTTTTTAAAGATATTTTTATTGGTTTTAGGTTCAACACAAACCAACAGACACAAAACAGTCACAAATAAATAAAAACAAAAACAAAACACACATGAATATCTGATCCATTCAGTATACAAAAGTGATGTTCAATTAGTAGGTAGATCACACAAGTCATTGTAAGCATGTCATTTCGTTTCAAGAGAGTTGAGATATTGGTAATAACAACAATCAGATATATGCACTTTTACATGACATAACCATATTAATGGACATGGTATTGAGGGTCCCTATGGCACGGCCCATCAATAATCAATTGTATTCAATTTTTAGAAAGAGTTAGCGGACTTGCCAACCATTTCCACCAAATTTTATGAAAGGTTTTATTTCTTTTGCGAATTTCAAAGGTTAATTTGTATAATGGAATGGAGTCATTGATAAGTTTTAACCAGAGGGACTTCAAAGAGGCCTGTGCACCTTTCCAGGATAGTAGAATAGATTTTTTAGCATAAATATAAAGAATACGGAGCAATCTCTTGGCATGTGATGGTATATGTAAATCTCCAAATACTCCCAACAAGCAGTTCTTAGGGTGGATTATGTTAGGAAGGCCCAACACAGTCGAAATAAAGGCACCCACCACTTCCAAGAAGTCACTTACCATCGGGCACGACCAGAAGCAATGTAAGAAGTCTGCCTCCTGGCCACAGCCTCGGAAACAGACAGCTGATGGCAAGAGACCCATTTTATACAGTCTGGCTGGAGCGAGGTGGGTTTGATGAAAAATTTTAACTTGTATGATACGGTCTCGGGAGGAAATGACAGAGGTTTTATATGTGTCACTAAATTCTGTCCAGTCGTCATTTACCATATCAATATCCAATGTCTCCCATTTCTCCTGTGCTCTGTGAAACCTAGGATTAGAGTCAGTCATTAAAGCTGCGTAATAGGTGGAAACTAATTTGGAGGGTTCTGGTTGCCTAAGTAGTTTTTCCAGTGGGGGCAGGTCAGTAATATCATCTAAGGTACCAAATTGGGTATGTATGGCATGTCTAAGTTGATAATAATAAAATAAATTTGATTTTGGTAAATCAAAGTCTGTACTCAACTGAGAGAAGGTTTTGAAGCCCTGTGTAGTATATAAGTGACATAGATATTTAACTCCCTTTGAATACCAACGATTGGCATCTGGAAAAGAGTATAATTCTTGCAGATTGGGATTAAACCACAAGGGGTTATTAGGGGATTTCAGCCAAGAATGTTTCGATATTTTGGTGGTAATATATTTAAACAGTGAGAGGGAGACTGAAAGTAGAGAAGTTCCGGGGCGGTCTGGGACCTGGCCTCTATATATTATGTTATGTAAGGTTTCATGGGAAGATGCGATAGCCCCCTCTGTGGCAGTACAGGCATTAGCTGGATCTGGGTTCATCCAGTCATGTATGTGCACCAGTTGAGATGCCATGTAGTAAAGGAAAAAGTTAGGGAATGCCAGACCTGCCAGATGGGCTGGCAATCTCAAGGTCTCCAGTGCCACTTTGGGGGATCCGCCCCTCCACAGGAAAGAAGTACATATCACATCTATGCGTTTGAAAGTAGCTTTGGATATTTTACATCGGGAGTTAGAGAGGATATAAAGCAGTCTGGGTAAATAAATCATTTTAAGAATATTGGCCCTCCCCATGAGGTCTAACAGCAAATCCATCCACTGTTTAGGTTGTTCCTGGAGGCGGATCAGCAAAGGGTCAAGATTATTAGTAGCATATAAAGATAAGGGAGCCTGAACCAGCACCCCAAGATATCTAAAGGAAGACACCACCTGGAGCTTAGAGTCCGGGTGCACCTGAGGAGGGTCATTCACGTCCAAAGGAAAAAGACTGGACTTGTCCCAGTTAACCCGGAATCCAGAATAGTCCCCAAAGGTGTTGACCTCCTCCAGTAAAGCCCTCAGAGACTCATTAGCATCTGCCAGGTACACCAGTGTATCATCAGCATAAAGAGAAATGCGCTCTTCTATATTTGCAATTGGGAGACCTTTAATTATAGGGGAGGAGCGAATGCGAACTGCAAGCGGCTCCATGGCCAGGGCAAACAACAGGGGCGACAATGGGCACCCCTGTCGAGTGCCCCTAGTAATTGGGAAGGGATCAGTAATAGATGAATTAACCCTTATCCTAGCCGTTGGGGAGGTGTACAGAAGTTTTATCCATGCTATCACACAGGTACCAAAACCATACTTCTGTAGCACCCGAAAAAGGTACGGCCATTCCACACTGTCAAATGCTTTACAGGTGTCTAAGGACACAATGACACGTGTAGAAGGGCAGTCATGTGGATATTGCAAGTTATGGAACAGTCTGCGTATGTTCATTTTAGTAGACCTGCCAGGGATAAATCCACCTTGGTCACTATTAATCAAGGATGTAACCACAGTATATAAACGGTTTGCTAATATTTTGGCCAGAATCTTAACGTCCACGTTTATAAGAGAAATTGGACGATAAGATTCACAGTGAAGTGGGTCCTTTCGGGGTTTTAACAGAAGAACTATCAAGGCTTCCCTCATCGATGGGGGAAGGATTCCAGTCTCTAGGGCTTTGTTATAGGTTCTGAGAAGGAAGGGGGATAGGAGGTCCTTGAACTTAGCATACCATTCAGTCGGGAAACCATCAGGTCCAGGGGTTTTATGTGCAGGCATTTGGGAGACCGCTGCTGCAATCTCCTCGACCTTGATAGGCTCCTCCAACATGTCCCGTCCCTCATCTGACAGGTAAGGAAGGGATATGTCAGCCAGATAGTCAGACAACTGGGAATCATCATAGTCAACCCTGGAAGTGTACAGTTTTCTGTAAAAGTTTAGAAAGGAGTCTAGGATGTCTCCTGGGTTGTCACTAATTGTACCTTGAGTAGTAAGGATTCGTGGTATAGAAATGGGGGTATGGTCAGGTTTGGTCAGATATGCCAAGAGACGTTCTGCTTTATTACCATATTCAAACGACTTTTGTGAAACATACAACATGCGTTTTTGTGTGAGATCTAGCAAACAAATTTCATATTCCCTACGGCTCTGTAACCATGTCTCCCTAGTGTCAGAGGCAGGGTTAGAGGCATAAGCAGATTCCGCACATACCATAGCCTTTTCTTATTCTTCAGTGCGCATCTTGTTATTTTTACGTAAAATACCTGTAATAGGCATAAAGGTACCTCTCAATGTAGACTTAAATGCATCCCATTCCATGGAGGGGTCTACTTTATCTAAGTTATGCTTCCAGTAGTTAGAAATACTTATCCTACACTCACTCTGTACCATCTCGTCTTCCAGCCAGTATGAGTTCAGGCGCCATAAAGCAGGTCCCGAACCTGGAAGGATGAGAAGGGACACAGACAAGGGGGCATGCTCGGAAACTCCTCTGGGCAGGTATGAGACGGCGGAGACAACGGGAAGGGTCTCCGTCGACGCAAAAGCCATATCCAGGCTAGACATAGTATGGAAGGAATCCGAATGGCAGGAAAATTGGCGTTCATCCGGATGTTTCCATCGCCATACCTCGGTCAGACCATGAACCTGGGCCCAGTCCACAAAGGAGGGAAAAGATCTGCCTCCCCCACCCAGGCGATCCACCGTTGGGTCCAGGACTGCATTAAAATTCCCTACATAGAGCAAAGGGCCCGAAGGCCTATTCAGTAATTGAAGGGATAATTTAGAGAGTACTTCTACTGAGAATGGAGGCGGAACATAGATGTTCACCAATGTGAAGATTATAGTAGAAATTCGTAATATAAGAACAACAAACCTCCCCTCTGGGTCTGTTTTAACGCTAATTAACTCGGCCGGAAGGGATTTAGCCAGGAGTATAGATACACCTCTTGAGTAATTAGTATGAGTGGCATGATATAGCTTGGATAGCCATGGGCATTTTAGGGCCCTTGTCTTAGAACCTGTCAGGTGAGTCTCCTGGAGGCAAATAATGTGAGGGTGACATTTTTTTAACACAGAAAAAACCAAGGATCTTTTCTGAGGTGCATTCAGGCCTCTAGTGTTCCAGGAGACTATCCTAAGGGGTTGTGCCATAGTAAAACATATAATAATAAAGATGCATAAGTAAACCTCTGAATTAGTATCAATATGAGTAGATAGGCCGTGCCACCTGAAGCACACACAAGCACATGACAAAAAAGTGCGTGGGTCTGCCGATAAGGTAACATGGACCAGGTAAGTTTTTTCCTTCTTTGTTTTAGAAAAAAAATTAGACATATAAATGACAACAGAGGTATTAATGAACCACTATATGTGATGACCCGGTGTGCTTTTGATGACTCTCCATTAGCAAATGGTATAGGTGTGTTAAAAAGGACATACAAAGTAAAAAAAGAAGGAAAAAACAAAAAACAGAAAACATGAAAAAAAACCCCAACCACCTTTTTCTTTAAACCTTTGTGCCCCCCACCCCGCTCAGCCATCCCAAACATAGCAAGCTTGGATCCCTAAACTAGAAGTCCTTCCTAACTAGAAACTGCGGAAGTCAAAAACTGTACCGTGGCCTCGCCACAAGCTGGTAAGGGGGGTAACGTGGGGTCTGGTGAGGCTCCCAACTAATGACCGAGGAAAGGGGGAAGAAAAAAAAAATCCTTCCCCTCTGGTAGACATGTCCTGGTGAAGGGTAGATGAGCTGTTTGTTCACGCGGAAAAAGTGGACCGGATGGTTGTTCTGGTATGATTGTTTTGGTATGCAGGTTACCATAAAATAAAATGTAAACCGTACCAATGCAGGTTGGATTGTAAAGATGAAGGCCAGGAACAAAAGATGGGGGGGGGGGAATATTACAATGAAGAGATATGCAGAATGTTGACGCTATAGCTTGCATAGCAGGGTGTAGATCTTTCCTTGCAGGTTAAGAGTGACTTCAGTCTCCTCTGCTTCTGTGTGCTGCACCATATTGATCATTCAGCCACTTCATGGCCTCCTTGGGATTGGTGTAGAAATGAGCCCTACCATCATGGATAATGCGCAATTTAGCAGGGAAAAGCATGGCGTAGGAGAGGCCTTCCGTGCGCAATCTAGACTTCACTGCTGAGAAGGAGATCCGTTGGCGTTGAACTTCAGCAGAAAAGTCCGGATAAACAGAAATATTATTGCCATTAAATGTGAGCGGGCCTTTTTCTCGTGCCAGGCGTAGGATGGCCACTTTATCTTGAAAATTGAGGATACGTGCTATGATGGAGCGTGGTGGGGCACCCACTGGAGGGGGACGAGGAGGAGTACGATGTGCACGCTCTATAATATGTGAGAATGAGGGTGCGTCTTTACCAAAAATGTCCCGCAGCCATGAATAAAGAAACTTTTCAGGATAGGAACCTTCTGCACGTTCTGGAAATCCCACAAATCTGAGATTATTCCTGCAAGAGCGATTTTCCAAATCGTCAATTTTAGCGCGTAGTGCCGCCATCTCGGCGCCATTTTGCCTCCGGAACCGCGCCAGTTGTTCCGCTGTGTGTGAGGGCCGCAGCGGCCTGTATTTCACCATGTCGGCCAGTCTGGTGGGTGCCCACAGCCGTGGGGAACAGAATGATACCTTCCACGAGGATTTAGGACCAAGGATAGCTGCAGGATGTTCGTTGAGAGCCGGAGCTATGAGTCTATGCGACTGCTCTCTTCACCATCCGGCCACGCCCCCATATGCACCATCGATATTTAAAACAAAAGCACAATATTATCAAAGTTCTGTATGTATTTTGTCTTAAGATGTTAAAATATGTTGTTTTGTGTTAAAAGGTCTTTTATTTTTGTCTCACCAAAGCATTCTGTGGTAGCGGTCATTCCAGCATAGTCACATAATGCACTCCACTATTATCTTTGCATTAATGAAAATGAAGACAAGCCAAACAGCTTAGACACTACATAGGACAGTATAATATATTAGATCTTATTTACAAATTTTCTTTTGTAATTCTTTGCAATGAGCACAAAACCGAGTTTTAAGCAATATCATGTGAGTGGATGTTGAGCAGAGGGTGACAATGACATTACATTATAACTGTAATGTGTACCTTTGTTTCACATCCTGTGCATCTTTGTGATCTCAGCGCCAATTATGGATGAGCTGAACATACCTGGGTTTGACTATAGGCAGGTTCACAGAACAAGTTCTGGTGTTGAATGCAAACCCCATTGAAGTCACATTTTGGAAGCCCTGGGGCATCAGGACAGTAGAAACATCCACAAAATGACCACGTTTTGAAAATAAAATACCCCCAAAAAAGTGTAGCACTACCCCTGTAGGGGCCACTGGTACGTTGCCCAGGTATCCCCCACTTTTTTGCTCTGCAGCCAGGCACAAGGTATTTCCCACAGCCAGGTGCACATACACTTTAGCTCGTTACTCCAATAACCAGTCTAGTCTAGGGGTTTTGTTTTTGTTGTTTTATTGGAGAACTTGAAGGGTAAGGGTAAGATTTATAGTGGGATACTTCCAAATTGAACTATTCCCATCGAGGACTCTAACTTCCTTTCCTAGTGAAACTTGAACTGAAGTCTTTGCAAAGGCACAAGCAGACTCCTTCACAGCAGCAGCAAACTGTTTGCATAACAGAGCAATGTCCCTTAGTAATGTAGTGGACAGTCCTGGACAAAGCTCTGAGAACACTAGCCAGCATTCTTTGTGAGGGCCCTCAGCTGACCTAGAGCACAAGAGGTTATAACTGTCTAAGGATTCTTAGGGTGCTCACAAGGCTCCTGCAGCTCCGCCGGTAGCCTTCTCTCTCCATGATACCAGACCAGATGCACTGTAGACTTTCTTTCTATCAGCTATGGTAGGACCAAAGCTACCACATTGACTTCAAGTTCTCAGATTTCCCATCTGAAGCCACATGTCAATTCAGGCCCTCAGGTCGCCCACCTGAGGCCATATGACAGCAAGTGCTGGGGGATGCAAGGCCCCTGCCCCCAGCATGGTGCAATCCTCTCTAGGAAGGACCCAGAGCCCATGTGCTCCGCAAACATAAATACCAGCACCCAGCATGCCTACGGTTATCACCCCTTCCAATTGGCCAGGGTTGTATCTATATTCATTTTGGTGGGGAGAAGAGTGTAGTTGGCACCCTGGTCAGCACCCCCTTTAAACTGCTCCGCAGGACATCACACTCTAGCCACAGTACATCTCTTCCTCTCTGGAGAAGAGAACAAAAGACTGACTGGCTGTAATGGCGACTGATACTTTGCCCAGAAAAAAGCAGGAAGAGTGCTTGGATCAATATAATCAAGTGACATTTCTTAAATAAAAACAACGGTGGCAACTGACATTTTTGCAGTCTGACCAGTGCACATCTAGAGGGAGATGGTGTAGATGCAGTGGGGAGGGGGAGGTGTGGATGGGGAGATGTTCTTGCGGCTGTCACTTCTGCTAGATGAGTCCACTGTGGCTGTTTTAGTATTAGTAGTAGTAGAAGCAGCGGATGGACTCGCTGGTTAATCCTTGGAGATCAAGGGGTACAAGCTGTGTCTGGTGGGTTTCTAAGGAGCAAGCATTACATTTGTAGGGATTAAACAATTTATCTAAATACAAATAATTTTTTGGGCACTCAATTCTGCAAAACACCTTCTCCTGTTTCCTCCCCACACTATCTTATTGGAATATGTTGAGTATGGAGTATGTGAACTAAGACAAATGCCGCGTACACACAGTCGGATTTTCCGATGGGAAATGTTCGATAGGAGCTTTTTGTCGGAAATTCCGACCGTGTGTAGGCTCCATCAGACATTTTCCGTCGGAATTTCTGCCAAACAAAATTTTAAATCTGGATTTTAAATTTTCCGACAACAAAATCCGTTCTCATAAATTCCGATCGTGTGTACACAATTCCGATGCACAAAGTTCCACGCATGCTCTGAATCAATTACGAGACGGAAGCGCTCGGTCTGGTAAAACTAGCGTTCGTAATGGAGATAGCACATTCGTCACGCTGCAAATTTTTAAATCTTTTAATGCAGCGCATTCTTTTCTTCTTTATAATGCTAGAATAATGAAGTTGTCTTGCTACTCATAATCACACAGAGTTCTTAAAAAATGATTTCTTTATTATTTCTCGTGATCTCCTGAATATGTTTTTTTTTTTGTCAGATCTCCATAATGTTTTTAATTTTTGTTTATAGTGTTTTTTCTTTCATCAAGATCTCCTGCTATTTTTTTTCTATTGCTCTCCATAATATTGTTTTTCGTTTTGTGTAAAGTTACCACAGCACCATTATTATCTAATATTTTTTTAACCTCAAGGAGGTTGGTTGGTGTTGGTGTCCCTTGTTAATTTGACATTGTATTTAGGAAATGTACCTGCCTACTCACAAACAAACTGCCCTATTTTAAGTAAAACACATAGGCAAGTATTTGTGAATCCAAAATAGCCATTTATTATGGGTCATAATAAAATAAAGAGGAAGGCAACGCTGGAGAAAATTGTGAAATTAGCGAAGCCTTTGTACCCCAGGGCACACATCAACTATTTTACAGCCAAAATTGGTAGCATGAGGAGTCCATATAATAGTGATCACAATCCGGCCCCGGACTACAAGAGATCAGGAACAGCAGCAGATGACATACATGTCCCCAGGCTGTGGTCATACAACAGCTTGCGTCTTTTGTCAGACCAGACTGAACCCAGGCCATCACCCTCTTGTCTTCCTTCCACTCTTCCTTCCAGGCTTGCTTCCAGGCTGTGGTTTTGGAGTTGTGGCAGGAGGTGGAGGAGGAGAAGGATGGTCGAACCCACACAGGTGGGTTTTGTTTGTGAGTTGGCCCCTCAACCCCTTATTTAGGGACATATACATCATTTCCTCACAGATGAGGCGTTGGCCCTTCTCCATTTCCTGCATTTTGCATGCAGCCATGGAGACAAAGGCCTCTTGAAGAGTGGGGGTGGTTCTGAGGGCAGCATTAGCCTCCCGAATCAGCCCAAGCACTGCCTCCTCCACGTTACTCCCCTTCCTGGGACTTTTGGTTGGAAGGCGGAGGGAAGGGACCTGGGATTTGGTCAGGCTACTGGGCCAGGCCACATCTGGACGCAGGAGCACTAGTGTGGGACACCAGAAAAAACTTTTTAGGGTGTCCCACACAGGTGCTCCAGTGGATACTAGGGGTGTCTCTGTGTGTAAAAATTGTACAAAAAAGGTAAGTATTCCAGCTTTAGAAAGTGAAAAAAAATAATGTCTTCAGCTTGGAACTCTGCCAAAAAAGGACAATTGTACGACACTTCCAAGCAATGTTTCATATTACTATTTCTCGCCTCAAATATCTGTGTGCTAAGTATACCTTTTTTTATTCACATAGGGAAGAAAAGACTCAGAACATCTGAGGACACCAGGGACCCCCCACCTCCAAAAGAAAAGCAAATCCCCACACCACAAACAAAAGATGTGGAGGAAGGAGAGGTTTATGAAGTGGACGAAATAGTGACCACAATAGTTGAGTGTCTGAGACCACAGCTTCAGGTAATAGATGTATGCCTGCATATTTATAATACATGGTGTGTTTTTTAATTTTAGGTGATGTGGATGTTGTGGAAGAAGATTTGCATTTCACAAGTGCAAGTGCACACGTCCTCATCGGGGAGATCATGGTGTGCAATTGTGATTTACAAAAGATCAAGGAAGACATCAATGATGTGGAAAAAAGACTCAAAAACATCATTGATGTTTTGGCAGAATCTAAAAAAACAAAAAAATTCTTTTAGTTTATTTTTAGTATTTTCACAATTTTTTTTTTAGAAAGCCAAATTTTGAAGATGCACACAGTGTGTCAACATGTGCTATCTGCCATCACGGGATATGAAGGCACACGTTTTGGGGGTGCAACCCCTTCCTCGCAAATAAAGTAGATGAGAGGAAGGGGTTGCACCCCCCAAAACACGTCTATTGATCCCCCATGATGGGAGCTAGCGCATGTTGACATTAGGCATGGGATCAGGAGGGAAATCCCCATTTTGCCTCTCAATTTGTGTGCATCTTCAAAATTTGGCTTTCACAGGGGTGACATCACCCCATCTGATGAAGGCAAGATCAGCACAGTTTGGACATACTAATGTCTGATATTGCCTTCACTTTGTCAAAGTTGAACTTTGTAAGTTCCTGAGTTGTGCATTGTTTTATGGTTTTAAACATGCCTGTTTTAACACAAAAAAGGCTATTTGTACTGTCAAAAACAAAATGTTATTACTAAAATATGTTGGTTTGTTTAAAAACCATTTTCTAACGCACATGTGAATGTGCACAGAGTAAAAAGTTTTCTACTCAACAATGTGTAGCTTTTTCTTTCAATGCTCAAAATCATTTTTTGGACTAAGTTTGTGTTTACACTGAAATGGGGGTTATTTACTAAAGGCAAATCCACTTTGCACTACAAGTGCACTTTCAGTGCAGTTTCAAGTGCACTTTTGCAGTGCACTTGTAGTGCAAAGTGGATTTTCCTTTAGTAAATAACTCCCACAGTGCTTTATAATTTGCCACAATCATGCCATTTTCGTGACTCTGCAAAATTAATTCATGGTGCTGAAAATGATGTATATTTTTAACAGTAATGCATTACATACATTAACAACAAAAACAAGGTGTGTAGCAGACTCACAACATAATAATAGTACCCTGAAAAAGAGATTGTCACTTCATGTATCAAATAAATTACATTTGCATTATTGAAAAAAATGTCCAAAAAAAAAAGCCCTTTGGAGAACCTAGGAGACAGCTAAAAGAAACACAAGCAGTAAATCAAAGGGAATATTATTTCAGTTTAAATTAAAAATTAAAAAAAAAATGTTTATTAAACATTTTCTGGCATATCAATGGCCCCCCTACCCGCAAAGTACTCCATATATTTTATACGGACCTCACGTGCGCTTTGGGGGGGCAAGCACTGAAAACCAGATATTAACCCACAAGCACAAACTGAAGAGCAGTAACGATCGGAAAAGCACGAGGCTGAAAAGCGCAAATATTCTCTCACCAAACTTCTACTAACACGAGATTAGCAGAAGGAGACCAAAGGGTGGCGCACTTAGTATTTAACTTCCCTTTTCTAGTGCCATCATACTTGTTTTGCCTTGAACACTTATTTGAAAAAGGTATCCGGACTGCTCTGTGCAAAACCATTTGCGGGTACAGAGCAGGTATGTATAACATGTTTATTATTTAGAAAACAAAAAAAAATCAGCCTTTAATATCACTTTAAGTCTGTTTTTACAAATTGACTCGGTGTTTGCATTCTTAAAATAGCATTATTGTTGGGTACCGGTGTTACTGTCAGTGATTTCCTGTGATACTGTGTATTTGTGCTATCAGCCTGATGTGTCAGATGGGCTGAGGTCTTTGAGATGGTTGAGGCCAGGAACTGAGGACCCATCTTAACTAGCGCCTCCTTTGGGGGTAGCGCTTCACATATGCAGCTTTTTATTATTTTAATCCCCTGTACAAATTTGGGTCTAAAACTTTTCTTTGATTCTGGATTTAAGCATATGAAGAAAACTATTTTTGTACTTTTCTCAATGCTTCACTCCAGAAGCTACTATAAACTACTACGAGCTGGACTAACAGTTACATCCAATTTAGGGCAATTCCAGGAGTCATATATTTCACTGCACACAGGGGTTTACTGGGTGCACAATGCATGCCTTTCTGTGCCTTTAGGGAGGTGTGGGCTCCCTCCAGGCATACCTGCCCTTAATCTATCCATTCTTGTATGTGGTCCTACTATGGAGGCTCTGGAAATTTAATGTTAATAGAAAAGCTGGGGGTGGGTGTAGTGTAGTCTGCCAACATCCAAATATTTAACAATAGTAGCTAGGGTGCTTAGAGTGCATACCAAAAAAGAACCCCTCATGGACTTTGGAGGCAGAAAAAGAGTAAGCATGTGTATAAACAGTATACATTTTTTATTAAAGAACTTGGAGTACAAAAGGGAAACAGTCCCTATAAGATGACAAAGTAACAAAAAACACATACAATAATACATGTCTCATAGCTGTCTATACACACAAAAATACCCTAAACCATCTAAACCATCCATAGAGCCGCCCATGTGCAACTTCAGGTCAGCCCAGGTGAGTATTAGTGGTCATACCAACATGTTTCGGACAATAGTCCTTCTTCAGGGAATGGGGTATGTTTTCTTCTGAAAGTAGATATATATAATAATCATCATCAATTACTTTGGAAATCAGTATGAAAGCATATATAGATATACACAAACATTAAATGGTCTAATAACTGTACATCAAATGTAAATGCTGGTCATACTTACAAGCGCAGGGTAAATAATACAATGTAGAAAGAGACATGTGCGTTCTCGTCTGGAGAAGCGGCTGTAGAGCACAAGTCAGGAGGGTCCACCCAGGAACGAAACTCATACATCAATCACTGCTGCATACACAGGGAACCCAGTACAAGGGGGGTTCTGGTGGAAATCACCCCCTGTACAACCAAAAGTCACTGTGTTTTAATATCTAAAAAAATTAAAAAATCACAGGCAATAGGGAAGTGGGTAGTCCTCATCATATGCTAAGATATACAGTTAAAGAGCATCTGGAGTAATTGTATCAGATAAGTAGGATCATTGTTACGGTGACCTAAAAGAATCTATATTGGTGAGCAACTCATACTGACTAACTCAACTGAGAGTCCAAAAAGTATAAAGCTGCAAATGTATTACCTTGAAAGGAGCAAAACAGCATGTCCACCCGTCGTCTGCAAGCTCAAGACTAAGACAACGAGTAGGGTTGCATGCAGTAAATATCAGGGCCATGTGGGGAGGAACACCTCCCTCAATTGATCCCATAGTGGAAGCAGCTGGTGGTAAAAGCAAGCTGCCCTGCCATGGATGGCCCGAGCGACACTGCTGGGGGTTCCCCCAGTGACTGGATGACGTCATGCGTTGCACTCTATCCATTCTTGTATGTGGTCCTACTATAGAGGATCTGGAAATTTAGAGTTAGGACCACAGTATATACAGAGGTCCCTTGGCGTTGGCACTGTGGCTTACGCATATAGTTACACTTTTGACACTTTTTTGGGACCATTGACATTTATACAGTGATCAGAGCTAAAAATAGCCACTGATTACTCTATAAATGTCACTGGCAGGGAAGGGGTTAACACTAGGGGGCGATCAAGGGGTTAAGTGTGTTCCCTGGGAGGTGTTGCTAGCTGTATGGGGGCTGGGCTGACTGGAAGAGGAGAGAGATCGCTGTTCCTAATCACTAGGAACAGACAATCTCTCTCTCCTCCCCTGACAGAACGCGGATCTGTTTGTTTACACTGACAGATTCCCATTCTGCCTGTTTCTGGAGCGATTGCAGGCGGCCGACGGAAATCGAGTCCACCGAACATGCTGGTCGGCTCCCCCGCTCGCAAATGGGTGCGCGGACACGCCTACAAATCACCGCGTACGCGCCCAACGTACAATGACAGCAATTCGCGCAGGGGAGCCAACCTGACGCAGTACAACTGCAGTGGGCGGTCCATATCTAATTCAAATAGATCTAAACCCAATCTCAAAAATCTTGTAAAATCTTTAACAAGTTAATGTAATCTCAAAAGTATTTTTCAAATTTTTTTAATCTCCATCTTTCATTAAAAAGTACCTGGTGATGCAGATTTTTCTTCAGTCGCTTCCTGTTGTGACAACAGTCGCCCAATCGTACTGCTACATTATCTCCCGTCACACAAGTTTCCAAAGGAGTGTAAGTGTCTGTGCTGACACATATTATTGTCCACTGTCATTACCATCAGGAGGTCAGTCCAGGAAAATGAGCAGCCAAAGGGAATAGTTTCCTGGAGCAACTTCATGTAGACACAATGGGGTTGATTTACTAAACTGTGCACAATCTGGTGCAACTCTGCACAGAAACCCTTCCAGGTTTTTTTGTCAAAGCTTAACTGAACAAGCTGAAGTTAGAAGATGATTGGCTACCATGCATAGCTGTGCCAGATTTTGCACTCTCCAGTTTTTGCAAATCAACCCCAAAGTGCCTATAAAAAGTTGGAGGAGATCAGCAACACTAATGACGTGTACACACAATCGCACATTCCGACAACAAAATCCATGTTTTTTTTTCGACAGATGTTGGCTCAAACTTGTCTTGCATACACACAGTCACACAAATCTTGTTGGAAATTCCGAACTTCAAGAACGCGGTGACGTACAACACGTACGACAAGCCGAGAAAAATTAAGTTCAATAGCCAGTGCGGCTCTTCTGCTTGATTCCGAGCATGCGTGGAACTTTGTGCATCGGAATTGTGTACACACGATCGGAATGTACGACAACAGATTTTGTTCTCAGAAAATTTGAGATCCAGATCTCAAATTTTGTTTGTCAGAAATTCCGACGGAAAATGTCCTATGGAGCCTACACACGGTCGGAATTTCCGACAACAAGCTCCCATCGTACATTTCCCGTTGGAAAATCCGACTGTGTGTATGCGGCATAAGATGCAAACTAATAGAGACTGGAAAAGATCAGCAGCACTGATATAAAAAAAAAGAAAAAGGTGGAAATAGTATTTTCTAAAAGAATAAGTTATAGCCGAACAGTAAGTCTGGTCATTATGCGTTGCTTATAATGCAGTTTTGCAGGAGGTGATGGGGTTTGGTCAATTCATTTATGTGGCCAGCACCCTCTCTCCAACTATTCTAAAATATAAGGTTTTGAAATTTTCATTTTGATAAAAGTTTCATAGTTGCATATCTACTGACAGCCAGTCCATCTGTCCTTTATGTGGTCCATGTGAAAACATGATGACTTCCTCTATAGATGCCATGTGTTGTCATAATGTAAGATCATTAAGCAAAGTGTTGAGAACAGTACTATCAGAGCCAGAACATGAACAACAAACCCAACAATTACAGTGTAATTTCATGGACTTGTTAAGGTTTTAGACATCTCCAACTTTCTCCACTAAGCCATATTGATCATGTCACAGAAAACATCTGACTTAACGATTTGTTAGGCTATGTGTAATTCTCTCCCTTTTTAATATCCCAAAGAGAAAAAAAAGTTCTTTGTAATGATTTGGCTCAAATTCCTGTACACATTGCTCCAGCGTCTGTAGCAGCATGTGTTTCTGGGATTGTTCTGGAAGGGAAAATGCAGAAACAGCAGGGAGCAGAAGATAAACAGGCAATTCGTGACTCATTAAAACAAGTATTGGTAGCCAACACTGTAGAGTGTGTGAAGACCCCCAGATCCAGCTTGCCTATAAACTTTTTTTACCAGCTGGACTAAGCATCTGTCAGAGTTTGGAAGGAGAGATAATCTGGTACAAATGATTTTGGTTTGTCGCATTGATTAACCTGCCACCTCACATAAGTCAGCTGACTGGAATCCTAGGGAAAGGATGCATGCTTGTCTGTTCCCGGAATGTTACAACAACTATGCAAATATTGCTGGGATTTATGTGTTATAGTCTAAGTTTATTTAGACGTATTTACTGTGACAAACTGTTACAAAAAAAAAAAAATCATTGTGAGGGGAATGTGCCAAGTTCAATTCACAGTTTAAATTCTGTCATATTAATGAGCCTGTTTGTTTGATAATCCAGAAAAAAAAAACATACCAAGTTGTAAATTTACCTAAACTACATGCTAGCATTTCAGCTTTTAGAAAAAAAAAAGTTAGCTATTGATTCAGACCGCATATGGACAGTATAAGAATACATGTCAAGGAATACCAGACTCCAGTCTAGTTTTTGCTGAATCAATATGTACAAATATTATACAGAATATGTGTATGTTTGTGCACAAATGTACAGGCATGTGTGTGCATAGAGTAACAATACATAACATTCAAAAATACACTCCAGCTGTAGCCTTTGTTAAATGGATTCACTTATTGGTATTATTACATATTTTCTTCAATATAGTCATTGTTAAAATGGAACATTAATAAAAAATGTTCTATTTTTTAATCAGGTAAATATGACATTTTGCATAAAAATATGTATTCTTATATTCAGCAAGCAGGTGGAGCTTTAGACTCGTTTTCACATGTTTTCCTGTATCTCTATACTTACTATTGTCAAAAAACTGTTGTTTACAGTGCTGCTGAATAGTTCATGCTTAAAGCTGATATTGTAGTACAACCTGTAAGGTCCAAGCCCCCACCCCCTGTAAAAAGCACTTGTTGTTAGTAGGTGTAAATGTTACTTAAAAAATGATGGAACATTTATCCTTACCTTACCCCTCCCTTCTGCATCGCTGAATGAGACATTGCCATCCTTTCAGGAAGAGTCCTGGGGAATGCGCAGCAGGCAAAATCTTGCAAAAAGACACATCAGTCCATTACAAGAGCATCTTATGATTTTTTTGGCTGCTCTGTATTCCCTATGAATTTATCAGAAGGGGTGCGATTTTATTCTTGTCTAGGTGTCCTGGAAGGAAGATGGGGGGAAGATAAGTAAAAACCTAACTTTTTTTTGCAGGTAACTTTTATACATTTTACATTCTAACATCATGTGATTTTTTACAGGAGTGGGGACCCAAACAGAACAGGGGAAGGGGGCAGTATGTTGTGTGAAGGTGGTCTGTTCACAAAAGCTGGAGTTGAGCTTTTAGTCAACATATACCATCTCCAATAAATTAACGGTTGACTGAATATAAGGTGATACATTTGACCCCTTAGTTAAGGATTATCTATCACAAAACCATAAAATGTTTATTATATTTCATTTTAAATGGGGGCTTCACATACCACAACAAAGATGGCAATGTTTTCTAGCTGATGTTTTATAGTAATGTAAAATAAAAGCTATGTCACATAAGCTTTAAAACGACTGCCTACAAAATGGCTTGATTCAGTAATGCTACACTTATATAATGATGACAGTAGAACGTGTAACCTAAATTTCTAATTGTAATAGGTTCCTGGGCCATCATCACTCTTATATAATGATGAAAGGAAGAACATGTAACCTAAATTCATAATTATAATATGTTCTTGGTCCATTGTCACACTTATATAATGATGACAGTAGAATATGTAACCTAAATTACTATTGTGGTAGGGTCCATGGTAGCCATCATACCTACATTATTATAACAAGTCTGGATATTCTTCAGACACACAGACATACCCATCTTTTTGGTGTCATAGAAGTGCCCCATTCAGAATCCTGAAAGAAAAAATAAAGGGTATCGCCACTCAAAACTGATATTTTAAAATACATTTCGGCAAATCCAGTGACTTGCCAGCTTCTTATAACTTCTTATGCCGCGTACACATGACCAGTTTTTCCATCAGAATAAACTCTGACGGTTTTTTCGACGGAGTTTCGATGGAGTTCCGCTGAAACGGACTTTCCTACATACGATCACACCAAAGTCCGATCGTTTAGAATGCGATGACATACGACGGGACTAGAAAAATGAAGTTCAATAGCCAGTAGCCAATAGCTGTCCTTGCGTCGTTTTTGGTCCGTCGGAACAGCATGCAGACGAGCGTTTTTTTCCGATAGGAACTGATTCCGTCTGAGAGATTTGAAACATGTTCTATTTCTAGGTCCATCAGAATTTTCAAAAGAAAAAGTCACATGAAGCCCATACATGATCGTAATGTCCGATGGAATGATTCCGTCGGACCTTTTCTGCCGGAAAGTCCGGTCGTGTGTACGCGGCATAAGAAGAGTTTCAGTCTTGCTGTTGGAAATGTCATATATATTACAGCATGAAAAATACAAGAAGAGGAGTGTATATTAAAGTTCTTAATGCTGGAGTGCCTGAAAGCTATATAAACTGTTGTCCAATTAAGCGTGACATATATTTGGTTTTTAAGCTAATGTTAAGAAAATGTCAAAATGAATTTTTTTTTGCTTTAAAATAAAAAAGAGGGTATACTTACCTGCTATCATCCCCACCCCCCATAGCACATAGCTTGCTATGGGAGCACATGCAGGAGAGGAGGGGTGGAGAGCTCAATACTTTTTTAAGAGGAGGTAAGTGACCAATGGTATTCCTAAGACTGGTCCCTTACCTCCTCTTGCACTCTCCACTCCTCGTCTCCTGCGTGTGCCCCCATAGGAAGCTATGTGTTATGGGGGCACACATGTGGGTGCGTTCCTGAGTCATGCTATGTGCGTTCATAGGCACACACAGCGTGGCTCGGCCGTGCCCCCCATCTTACCTCACCAAATTTGACTGACAGCAGCAGGAACCTATGGCTCCCAATGCTATCAGGGTATTCTGTGAAAGCAGGAAGAGAGCAGTAGTGAAATATGTTTACCTTAATGTATGAAATGTATTAAGGTAAAAATATGTTTTGACTTTATAACCACTTTAAAGCGGTTGGAAACCGCTGGGTGCCTTTTTTTTTTCCTGACCTGCAAGGTAAACCCATAATGTGCTAGTATGCATAGCATTCCAGCGATGTGCTGTTTGATTGGCCGGAGCCACGATGATGTCACTCCCACGCATTCGCAGGGGAACTGCTGTCTACGGCACAGGATTCTGAAGGAACGGCCCGGGTGGCCATTTCTTCAGAGCGCATGTGCCGATGATGTCATCGGCTGCATTTATAGTAAATATCTCCAAAACGTGCACCAGTACCTACAGTACAGTACCTATAGGTTAGCCTTATTATAGACTTACCTATAGGTACAAGTCAAAGATTTAAGTTTACAACCACTTTAACCACTTCAGCTCCAGAAGGTTTACCCCCCTTAATGACCAGGCCATTTTTTGCGATACGGCACTGCGTTACTTTAACTGACAATTGTGCGGTCCCGCGACGCTGTACCCAAATCAAATTGATATCCTTTTTCTTCCCACAAATAGAGCTTTCTTTTGGTGGTATTTGATTACCACTGCATTTTTTATTTTTTGCACTATAAACAAAAAACCTGACAATTTTGAAAAAAAAAAAACAATCATTTGTTCATTTCAGCTATAAAACACACCCAATAAAAAAATGTCAAAAATCTAATTTTTTCATCCGTTTAGGTCAATATGTATTCTGCTATGTGTTTTTGGTAAAAAACATCCCAATAAATGTACATTGATTGGTTTGCGCAAAAGTTATAGCGTCTACAAACTATGGGATATTTTTATGGAGTTTTTATTTATTTATTAATTTTTACTAGTAATGGCAGCAATCAGCAACTTATAGTGGGACTGTGACATTACGGCGGACAAATCAGAAACTAAGTGGCACCATTGACACCAATACAGTGATCAGAGCTAAAAAATATGCACGGTCACTGTATTAATGACACTGCTAGGGGGTTAACAGGGGTGATCAAAGGGTTAAATGTGTCCCTAACTGTGTAGGGGTGAGTGTACTGTGGGAAGACAGAGATCCATATTCCTGCTTAGCAAAAACACAGGATCTCTGTCTTCCCTTGTCACAGAATGGCGATTTGCCTTGTTTGCATAGGCAGACCGCCACTCTGCCTCTGTTGGGAACAATAGGCAGGTCCCGGCAGACATTGGGTCGCTGGTCACAGGTCGCCGTCACGTGTATGCACGCCGCACACCTGGAAGTACAGAATCATGTAACTGTACATGATTCTGCCTGTAGAAGCCACCGCCCTTCAGCACATATATACGAGGGGCGGTCGGCAAGCAGTTCAGCATTGTGCTATACGGGAATTGCCTGATTATGTTTGGCACTAATGGTTCTAATGCGATCATAAAGTGGTTCTAAAGCCTAAACATTTTTTACCTTAATGCATTTCTTGCATTAAGATAAAAAATGTTTAGGTAGCAGTATGCCCCCTCATCCCCCTTAAACTTACTTGGGTCCTTACTTGATCACACTGGCTCCCACTGCTGTGTAGTCAAATCTTGTGTTTAGGGGAGTGGGGGGTAGAGCCAAACCACGCTATCTGTGTCTATAGACACTGGCAGTGTGGCTTGGGAGCGAGCTATGTGGGAACACTAAGAAGAGAAGGAGCAGAGAGAGGTAGGTATAAGACTGTAGGGGAAATTTACTAAGACTGGTGCACACAGAATATGGGGCAGCTGTGCATATTAACCAATCAGCTTCTAATTTCAGCTTGTTCAATTAAGCTTTGAAAATAAAACCTAGAAGCTGATTGGTTACTGTGTACAGCTGCACCAGATTCTGTGTGTACCAGTTTTAGTAAATATCCCTTTGTGTGTTATTTAACCGCTGTTTATGTGCAGTGGCTGGGTGGGAGCTTTGCCGTTCTTAATGGACATACCTGTACGTCCCGTCAGAACATCTTGTGCAGCTGTGCATAGTAATGAATCAGCTTTAACTTCAGCTTGTTCAGTTAAGCTTTGCCAGTAAAACCTGGAAACTGATTGGTTACTATGTGAGCTGCACCAGATTCTGTGAGCACCAGTCTTAGTAAACCTCTCCCAAAGTATCAGAAGAAGGCCTATTCTTAAAGTGGATAATGCCTGAAGGTGATCCTTGGATGGTGGGCCTCTCTTTGTGGCTAGGCTGTGAAAAAGTCTTACATATGTGGTATCGCCATAGTCAGGAGGTGTAGCAGAATGTGTTTTGGGGTGTAGTTGCAAGTATGCGTTTGCTGTGTGTGTGAGAAATAACTTGTTAAGATGAAATTTTTTTTGAAGAAACTACAATTTTTTTAATTAAATCTCTTCATTTTAAAAGTATTGTGGGATAAATACCACATCATTAAAAAAAAAACATGCCTGTTATTAAATGCCTTGGACTGTCTACTTTCCAAAAAGGTACTTGTGACAGACCTAGCTGGGACTGGGACAGGAGCTTTTAGAGAGAACTGGAAAACCTTTGTTTCAGCCCCCCATGTCTCCCTCCCTCTTATGTCCAAATCACCCTGTGTCTATTAGGGGCACAGAGTGACCAAGCAAATGGGACACTAATATTTATCCACAATATCTTCCAGGAAATATATAAAGACTATTCCTGGCTTATTTGATTCTGAACTATCCAAGTTAATTGAAAGAGCTGATCACATTGGCCTCTATACAATGGGGGAGACGAATGGTCTGCTAATGGGGGGCTCCTGCTATTGTGTGAAGGTGTCCTGTGTTTATACTCATGATGATGTTGATTGTGTCTTCTGAGCTAGAAGACGGCAAGGCTGACCTGAAGGGTCAAACCTCTGAGTCACCTAGGCTGGCCAAATGATTAGTTAATTAGCTCATGTTCATTTATGTTTCTGGTTTCAGTTTGTATTGTTAGGGTAATATTATCAGGAGGGGGAACCTCCTTCTCAATTGTATATAAGACTGTATTCTTGTTCTAATAAACAGTTCTATTTCTGGTGTACTCCAAAACTGGTGTTGCCCGGTTCTTGGGATTACTATGGCTAGATCCATTGATTCCATGTTCCTCCAAGCTAGTGACGGGTAGTGTTGTACGTTTGGCTGTAATATCTGATATCTGAAGGTCCAGACTGGAGGAAACAGTGTGCTGATGGAAGCACTCAAACGGAGTGTGACGGGGTACCGTTACAGTACTGTCTTGGCATGTTAGGGCCTCAAGATAGGACATCAGGTAAGATCAATTTTCAATGATTGGTGACATAGCTTTTAGACTCTATAACTTTCACGCAGACTAAATAATATGCACCAATTAGGGTTATTTTTTACCAAAGAAATGTAGCAGTATAGGTACTTCTAATTTAACGACCAGGTTCCGTTCTGAAGAACAGGTCGTTAATCGAATTGGTTGTTAAACGAGGAGTCACAAGAAATCAACATTTTAGGCATTTTTAACTACTGTACTGTACTGTATTGTGAAAAAAAAGGTCTAAACACAAAACTCCAGCTCAAAAATGTTTTAATTTGCAAAAGTACAGAATACAAATGAAAATTCTGTATTGTACTGTACAATACAATGATGTACGGCGCGTCGTTCAGGTGGGGAGAGCTGGTCGTAAGTCCGAGCAGTCATTAAACAGGTAAGTCATTAAACGAGGAGTATCTGTATACATGGTTAAAATGTATGAAGAAAAATGACTTTTTTGCAAAATTTTATAACAGAAACTAAAGAAAACAAGATTTTTTTTCAGAATTTTCAGTTTTTTCCATTTATAGCACACGCAAAAAGAAAAAACCCAGTGGTTATTAAATACCATCAAAAGAAATTATTTTTGTGTGAAAAAATGATAAAAATGTCATATGGGTACAGTGCTGCATGACCATATTTATCATTCAAAATGCGACAGTACTGCAAACTGAAAATTTGCCTGGGCAGGAAAAGGGGGAATGTGCTGAGTATTGAGGTGGTTAAAAAAAAAGAGTTTACAGTCACTTTAATCTCGTTATATTTTTTTCTGCTTTACTAAATCTATTTTGAGATGAGACTTGCAAGTGAAGCCCCTAAAATGTAGTAAAATACCCATCATCATTGCATCTTCTAAGACTAGACTGCACGCATGTGCAAAGTACAAATCGTGAGCCTGTGAGGCTACTGTGTGCTTTTAATGAGCATGTTTACGTGCTAGCAGAAAATGAGCATTCATAATCTTATGAAATATAAATAAGATGCTATCTTATTTGGTAATATGTTGCATTATTGTCATTTCAATTGGGGAATTGTACAGGCTTTTGAAAAAGAATTCAGTGGAATAACTTACATTTTTTATAACAGAAAGACTATTATTTGTAGTTATGAAATTTTATGGGTCCCCGATCCAATCTATTCTGAATATAAAAACATTAACATATGGTTAACACAGCTCTGGGCTGGAAAGTCCATATCCCCGATGCACATTGTATGCAGGGTGACATTCACACTAAATATGATCCCATAGGGTCTGTACTTCATTTTACCTGGGGTTGGAGAGCCATGAAATCTCTGGAAAAGTTGTTCATGACTCTGAACCAAATGGTGCACATTTTACTTAGACTCCAACAGTGTGAGCTGCTGCCAAAGGTTGTGGCTTAAATGACTCTCTAAGTAACATTAAAAATCTGCTGCTTCATGCCTCTGAATTTCAATATTTATAGTGTTCTATAAAATGGCCTACCGTCAGAAAGAGATGAACCACTGTGCACTCTCTGAGCAGATGGCCTGCAATATGGCACATTTACATGGACCAGCTGTGGCATGCAGAAATCAATGCTGAGCATGGACAAGCTCAAAACACATCTGGAATTCTAACAGAATGGACCCCGTGTTCTAAACTTTCTGCAACAATGTGGCTAATAGATAATAACACAATAAAGAGATATGTTGATATGTTTGTGCCTCCTGCAGCAACCAGTTTAATTCCATCAGACACACAAAACAAGAATAACATCTAAAATTAGATTGTTTGCTTTGGTCAACAGAGTAATTTTTTTACAGGTTATATCAATCTTTTCAGCAAAAAAGTTCCCCATATCTATATGAGTAAAACATTATTTTTTACATAAGCTAATAAAATTTGTAAAATATATCTAAAGCCCAAACTTTTTTTTCTATTTTAACCATTGTCACCAAGTCCAAAAGTTGATAGCAAGTCAAAAATTTTACTTTGTCAGCGTAGATGGAGGGACACCTGTTCTGATGAGAATTGTCTGAGAGGGTATTGTTTCCTCACTTTGGAGAGAGATTTCCTATTATCTCTTGTTTCACAGAACATATTTTTTCTTACATTGTAATGAATTTTTTGTTATTCTGCATTTTTAGAAAATAATACTGCTTGATTGAGTTCTACCTTAAACTTTGTAAACTTAAATGTAATACTGTTTTTTCTTGCATTATGTACACATCCAAGGATGGTTTCTAAGAATACAAACTCACCCTGACACTATTTTTTTGATAATATAACTTTATCTGCACTTTATCTGTAATTGATAGGAGTGCTGCACATTGTATATACACGACTAATTATCCTGCAAAGTTCTATTTGTTTTGTTGTTTATGTTTTTAAGTTATTCAAAGTTCTGAAAATAATTTTAATTAAAACACACCGTGTCATAATAATCATGCACAAATTAATGGTTTAAAAAAAATGACAAATCCACTAAGCAATTAAGCAGCAACAGTAGAAGGTATAAATAATTGAGAGCTGTCCTCCTCTGTACTCAGTTTGCAGGATCAGCTATTCATCCATGTCTGCTATTAAAAGTTAATTAGTAGAAAACTTTGTTGATTTATCCAGTCTAATTGTTATTGAGAATATTGCCAGAATTTTTAATTTTCACTTCTAAAACTTTTCGGATGCTCATACTGCTGAGTAAAGTTTTGGCACAAGAACTTTTCCCCACAAATTACTTAAAGCTGAATTCCAGGTATGGTCATTTTTATATAGTAATATTTGTCCAGCTTGGATACATAAGTACATATGTATTATACCTGTGGGTTGCCATGTGGAAGCTCAAGCTGGAGATCACTGTAGTAGACACCGCCATTCCAGTTATTGCTGCTAGCTTTTCAGTTATGTATCGAGCAGCTGCACTGTTTCTTCACCTGTTTAGCACGAGCGGCATTCAGAGCACACTTTCCAGTTTGCCAAGGAATACAAAAGTGTTCTCTAACTGATCAACCTGGAGATATGACATCACTACCTGACCTTTCTATGCATCCCGGCTATGCCTCACGGTAGGCTTAACTATCATTGAGACAAGAAAGCAGGATCTCGCAAGTCGCCAAACACACTCCTGTCCTCTGAGAAACCACACCCACAGGATTTTTGCATAACCGCCCTCCGCCCCCTTTTTTTTTTCTCTCCTACTCTCTCTCTCTCAACCTTTCCTTCACCCATTCTCCCCATCCTCCTCCTCCGTATTTCTTATGCCCCGTACACACAGTCGGATTTTCCGATGGAAAATGTCCGATCGGAGCGTGTTGTCGGACATTCTGACCGTGTGTGGGCTCCATCGGACATACACACAAAGTTTGAGAGCAGACTATAAAATTTTCCGACAACAAAATCCGATCGCGTCAATTCCGACCGTGTGTCGCTTGTCAGAAGGAATTCCGAGATGGAACAGCTCGGTTGGGTAAAATTAGCGTTTGGAATGGATACAGCACTTTCGTCACGCTGCAATGTTAAAAATGGTTTAATACAGCGCACTCTCTTCTTTATAATGTGAGAAGAATGAAGTAGTTTTGCTGTTCATATTCACACAGACTTCTCACAAACTTATTTCTTTACTATGTATCGGGATTCCCTCAATATACTTTGATTTGTCACATCTGATAACATTATTTTTGTTTTGTTTTGGGTTTTTTTTTGGTTTTAAGGCAGATTATTTTCTTTTGGATTATCTTTTTTTTCAAGGCTGATCTTTGTTTTATTGTATTTTAATTTTTACTCCAGAATATTTTTGTGTGTGTTTTGTGTGTCAAGTTACCACAACACCATTGATATGTTGTTCTATTTAATCTGTAGGAGATTGTTTGGTGTTGTTGTCTCTTGTTAATTTCACATTGTACTTTCGAAATGTACCTGAATCCTCACCAACCAACTGTCCTTTTTGGATGAAAACACACATAGGAGAATATAATTTTCCCAAAACTTTCTTTTATTAAGGGCTCACAACTAAACAAAGAGGGAGGCAACGCTGGAGAAACAGCAAAAATGGGTGAAGCCTTGGACCCCCAGGGCACACATCAACTATTTTCAAGCAAAATTGGTGACCTGAGGAGTCCATATGTAAGGGAGTGCAGTCTGGTCCATAAGTCCCAGCGATCCGGAAAGCAGCAGATGACATCTGTGTCCCCAGGCTGTGGTCATACAAGAGACTGCAGCTTTTGTCAGACCAGACTGAACCCAGGGCCATCACTCTCTGGTCCTCCTTCCACACTTCCTTCCACGCTGTGGCTGTGGTGGTGGAGTTGTGGCAGCAGGAGGAGGAGGAGGATGGTCCAACTCAATCACGTCGGTCTTGGGTGTGATTTAGCCACTCACCCCCTTAGTTAGGACTTTATAAATAAGTTGCTCACACATGAGGCGTTGACCCTCCTGCATGCCCTGCAGTTTTGTGGCAGCCATGCAGGCAAAGGCCTCTTCAGGAGTGGGTAAGGCTCTGAGGGACGCAGAAGCCTCCTGAATGAGCCTGAGTGCAGAATCCTGAACATGACTCCCCTTCCTGGGTCTTTTGTATGGAAGGCAGAGGGGAGGAACCTGCGATTCGGTCAGGCTTCGACTGGTCCCAGGCTTCTCCTGGCTGACACTTAGCCCCGCCTCCTCCTGGCTGCCACTAACCCCCGCCTCCTCCTGGCTGCCACATTTCACAGCCTCCTCCTGGCTGAGGTCTTCCTGTGTATGAAAAAGGGACATAGTTTTAGTTTTTTATTCATCAATCACACACAATTTTCACCTCCTGACTGTTGCAAATTGAATGTGAACAAATATAACAGACTATCATTTTGAGCCCAGCATTTTTCATTCTTGTCCCAATTTTGGGTGCCCACTACTGTCTATTGATATGTCAAACACTTTTTTCAATCAGCAATTAGTGATCAATAATAACATCTAGTAAAGATCATTTCTTTATTGACCAGAAATCTGTAGAAGAATGCTATACCTGACTCCAGCTGGGCTCCTCCACTTATTCCTGGCTGGAAGGCCCAGGTTGGACATCGGAAGCCTCAGTAGGGTGGAAGGAAGAGTGGAAGGAAGAGTGGAGAGGGATTCCCTGACTTCAGTGTGGTCTGACAGAAATCGCAGTCTCTCATAGTACCAGAGCCTGGGGACAAAAACATCATCTGCTGCAGCTCTGGACCTCTGGGACCTTCTTGCGCTCACTAAGATAAGTGCTCCTCAGGCCACCAATTTTGGCTTTTAAATAGGAGATGGTTGCTGTGGGGACCACCGGCTTCACCAACTCCAGCAGTGTCTCCAGCGCTGCCTGCTTCTTTTGTTTATTATTATAATGGGGATGTCTCACCTGCCACAGACAGGGCAGCTCCCTGTACTTGTCTATGAACAGGGGGAGGAAGTTGTGGTCATTGAAGCCATCCATTTTCTCTGCAAGACACAACACAAGACAAACCCTAAGGTCAGGCCAAACTCTCCTAATCTTGTTACAATATAGGCTTCAATTTCGAAGCAGTATAGGCCCAAGTTTAGATCTTACCTTCGTTATCACGATTGGCGCCTCCGATGCTCCTTCCTCCGCTCACAGATCGTACGTAATACGCACGCGTGTTACGCTTTATACACACTGCGCATGCGTGTAACTCCGCCCGGCCCTGACGTTCTTTCTAGTCTATTCCCCGCCCCTTTTCGTTTGGCGCAGTGGTTGAAGAGCACATGGCGGATACACAGCAGGTGCGTGCTAATTACAGCAACGAGGAGGATGAGGAGGAAAGCCCAGATCCGGAGATGTCCCGATCCAGAAGGAGAAGATTTAAGGCATCAAATATGTCCTTTGGGGAGATGTTGGAGATGGTGGACATCCTGAAGAAGGCATACTATGATGGAAAGTATGGACCTTACCCCAACCCCAATGTCCGAAAGGCCAAGATCATGGCGAAAGTGGTCAAAAGTCTGCACCGGAATTTCGGGGTACGACGATCGAAAGATCAGCTCAGGAAGCGGTGGTCGGACCTCAAATTACTAGAACACGAGCAGTACAGAAAGATCCGGAGAGTGCTGCAAAAAAGTAAGTAGTTGTGCTGTGTCCTATTCTTTTTGTGTTTATTACGTTCGTGCTGCTCCATGTGCTTTTCTTAAAAGTGTACATTTTAAAATGGCAACTTTCGTGTTCATGGGCACATTATTCGTTCGTATCAAACATTTTTCTTTCGAACTATAAAACACCATTGTTTTGGCCATATGCATTTGGCCACATTTTTGATGCCCTACTTGTATGAAATTAATTTGGTTGTGTAGATGTGTTTGTTACTAGAATGAAATGCAAACTAGATTCTGTGTAAGGAGAGGACACCGAGCAGCTGTTTTCACATCTGGACACTGGAGCACTAGTGTGGGACCCCAGAACACCATTTTTATTAGGGGGCCCACACAGGTGCTCCAGTGTATACTATAGGGGTGTCTCCATCTGTGAAGCTTGTACCAAACAGGTAAAAAGTATTGCAGCTTGACAAAGGACACTGAAAATGCTACATTTTGGAACTCGGCCAAAATAGACAATTGTACCCCACTTCAAAGCAATGTTTCCTATTTATAGTTCTGCCATCAAATATCTGTGTGCTAAGTATACCATTTTTATTTTACATAAGGGAGAAAAGACTCGGAGGACACCCCTTATCCGAGGAGAACAGAGACCCCCCCACCTCGGGAAGAAGGGGAAATACCCCCAACACAAGAAGAGCAGGAGGAGGAAGAAGATGTGGTGGAACTAGTCACCACAACAGGTGAGTGTCTGCGACCACAGACTCAGGTAAGAGATGGATGCCGGCATATTTTTGATACCTGTTTTTGTTTTGTTTCTCTCTTTTTAGGTGATCGTGAGGTTGTGGATCCAGATCCTTTCACATCAGAAAGTGCCCAGATCCTGATCGGGGAGATCATGGGGTGTAATTTAGAATTGGAAAACCTCAAGAAAATCAATGATGTTATTCAAAAAACTAAAAACATCAGTGATGTTTTGGGGCGAGTTTAAAACCCCTCCAAATCCCTTTTTTTTTTGTGTGCTACAATCTTAAAAATGTTTGAGTGATTTTTAGAAAAGCCAAATTTGGAGGATGCACACAGTGTGTCAACATGTGCTATCGGCCATCACGGGAGATCAATGGACGCGTTTTGGGGGTGCAACCCCTTCCTCAATAATAAAGTAGCTGAGAGGAAGGGGTTTCTCCCCCAAAACACGTCCCCTGATCCCCCGTGATGGCAGCTAGCACAAGTTGACATTGGCAAAATTGTGTGCATCTTGCAAATTTGGCTTTTCCTGGGTTGTCTTCACCCTATCTAAACGCAATATCAAACACAGTTCCTAAATACTCATGTCTGATATTGCCTTCAAGTTCTACCAAATGTGAACTTTCTAAGTTCAAGATTTGTGTCTTTCTTGTTGGTTTTACACATGCCTGTTTTATCTTAAATGGACATTTCTATTTTTGATAATGCCACCCCGAAATATGTTATACAACAAACATGTTGTTTTTTTTAAAAAACCTTTTCTAAATGCACATGTGATTGTGCAGGTATTAAAAAGATTGTGAATCAAGAATGTGTGGATTATTGTCTCAATGCTACAACACTTTTGTGGTGATATAATTGCTGCTTTCTGTGAAAATGGGGGTTATTTCCTAAGGGCAAATCCTCTTTGCACTACAAGTGCAGTTTCAGTGCAGTTTCAAGTGCACTTGTAGTGCAAAGTGTCTTTGCCTTTAGTAAATAACACCCAACAGTGCTTTGGATAAGGTTACACAATACCCACATTTCTGTCAGGGTCAGCTAAAACAAACACAAGTAGTAAATGTCACCAAAGATTTTTTTTTTGGTTTTTATTTGATAAAGGCTTCACAAATTGTCTGGCATATTGATGGCCCCCCTACCCACAAAGAACTCAAGGTATCTTAACCGGACATCACGGGCACTCAGGGAGGGCAAGCCAGGACGGCCACTTTCAAGCGCCGTCAGGGTTGTTTCATTTAGAATTCCGGCCTCAGGCCCAACTGAGTCAGCATAGTTGGCAGAATGTTGGCGTAAAAAGTTATGTAGAACACAGCACGCCAGGATTATATGATTAAGTTTATACTCCGCCATATGGATGGGTGTCAGAAATAGGCGGAACCGGCTGGCCATGATTCCAAATGTGTTCTTCACTACTCTTCTGGCTCTGGCCAGCCTGTAATTAAAAACCCTCTGTTCCGGGGTGAGGGTCCTCATCGGGAATGGCCGCATAAGATGGTCCCCCAGCGCAAAGGCTTCATCCGCAACGAAGACGAATGTGAGTCCTTCCACATTGTCTTCTGGAGGTGGCAAGTCCAAGCTGCCATTCTGGAGACGCCTGTAAAACTCCGTCTGGGCGATGACTCTACCATCGGACATCCGGCCATTCTTCCCCACGTCCACATACAGGAACATGTAATTAGCCGACACCACCACCAACATCACAATACTATTGAACCCCTTGTAATTATAATAGTACGACCCCGAGTTGGGGGGTGGGAAGATGTGGACGTGTTTCCCATCAATTGCCCCTCCGCAGTTAGGAAAGTCCCACCGCTGGGCAAAGTAGGAGGCCACAGTCTGCCATTCCTGTGGCGTTGAAGGAAACTGTTGAGGAAAACAAAACCAACTTAGTATTTTTGCACATAAACATGGAAAGCAGATTAGACACAAACATTCTTGGCCAACATCCAGATAACATTTATTAAGGGGAATTTTACAACACCAAAGTATAAAAGTATATACACCTATCATATTCCCCCTCCCACCCCCTCTCATGGGCCATTTCTAACATTATGGGGGGGGGGGGAATCTTGGACAGGTAACCCTCTCCACTTCATTGAGAGATGAATGCCTAAATACAGGGTATTACTTGGAACAGCCCCTCCTTAGTTACACTATTGGCAGCCCACTGGACAGGTAAGAAGTGTCATAATACAAAGATATAAATACACACTGTACACATTTGAGCACATTTGGACATTCTGCTATTACCTATCAAGATAATAATAGGATACAAAAACTTTAAACAGTACCATTTGAAAGTATTCAGGCAGGCCCTTGCACTACATGCTTTGGGGAATTCATCCATACATCTGAGCACAAAAGAGGTGGGTATAGTGTATTTGGGTTTGTCAAAGTCAGCAGATAGATGATTGAGGATAGATAGAGAATTGGGATCAGCTGACTTAGCAGTTAGGGGGAGGGTTAATAAAACTGATTTGGGGACACCACAAAAAAAGTCTCTGGCACGCTGCCTGAATTTAAAGCACAAATCACATTTCTAAACATTTTAGGGTGTTTGGGGTAAAGCACTACTATGGAGCTGATAAAATACATTGTTAAGTGACTACATGAGGTGAATATAGGGCAGGAGAGCATGCTGGGGAGGTAAGTGAAGGCAAATATGTATGAAGGACTAAAAAAATAATTACATAAAAATCCAGCATGCATGAGGACAAAGGGGACATTAACAGCATATTACAATCATGGTAATTAGGGAATGAGGAAAGAAATACAATATATTAGCAAACAGTCAATACAATAAAATGTGATATTAAAGAATAAAAAACTTACCTTCATATACTCCTTCTGCAGGACCTGGATGATGGCAGAATAGGTCTCCGGGATAATGATACCCAGAGCCTGGGGGGAGATGCCTGTCGAGAGCTTGAGGTCCTGCCGGCTTCTCCCTGCCGCCAAGTACCGCAGGGTAGTGACGAGCCTCTGCTGCGGAGTGATGGCTTGCCTAATGCAGGTATCCTGCCTGCTGATATAGGGGGTCAGCGAAGCCAACAAACGGTGTAATACGGGGTCCGTCATCCTGAGAAAGTTCCTGAAATCATCAGGATTATTCTCACGGATCTCATGGAGCAAAGGCATATGACAGAACTGGTCACGCTGAAGCAACCAATTCTTGGTCCATTAACTCCTCCCCACCCTGTTCATGGACTGGACTTGTGTCAAGGTCAGGACCCCAACACCAAGCCCCCGCACAGCACGAACTCTATGAGGAGTACGTATCCGCAACATGGCTAGAAAACGGTCGGCTGCTCAGAACGAAGTAACAGAATGCACTGAAGAACAGCAAGGCCTGTGAAGAGCGACCTGAAAAACAGTAACGAACGAACAAGAACACAGTGACTGAGTCACGCGGAGCTTGCTGCACGCACTGAAGCGCAGATACAAACCCACAAGCACAAACTGAACCGCAGAAAACGATCTGAAAGCCACGAGTCTGAAAAAGCATGAATCGTCTCTCACCAAATTTTTACTAACACGAGATTAGCAAAAGGAGCCCAAAGGGTGCCACGCTTGGTTCTGAACTGGCCTTTTCTAGTCTCGTCTTACGTGGTTGACGTCACCGCGTTGTTGGCGATTGGAAATTCCGACAAGTTTGTGCGACCGTGTGTACGCAAAACAAGTTTGAGCCAACATCCGTCTGAAAAAATCCTAGGATTTTGTTGTCGGAATGTCCGATCAATGTCCGACCGTGTGTACGGGGCATTAGAGTATACTAACCAGCCAACTGTAGATAGGCAGACAAATTTCTCTGTAAAATGGCGCCACCTCAATTCAGAGATAGCAAGCCCCTCCTATGTCAGGGCGGGCTCAGCCCTTCCTTCTCTGAGCTGGCCGCTCAGCTGTCGGCTAAATGCCAGCTCTCTTCTCTCTCCACAGTTAACCAGCTGTTGTGGAGCTGCTCGTCAGTCCCGCATACTAAAAGACGTCCAGCTCACTTCATCTCTACCTTTGCCTTGGTCACATCACAAGAAACCATCTCCTGTGTTCCTGTTTAAAGACTGGCCTGTTGAGCTCCTTATCCTGCTTGCTGTTCCTCTACTTGGATCCCTGACTTCTGGTCTGGCTGATTACCCAATCTGGTTACTGAACCCTGGCTTGGCTGATTACCCGATCTGGTTACTGAACTCTGGCTTGGCTGACTACCCGATCCAGTTACTGGACTCTGGCTATGCTTAGACTACGCTTACTTATTTACCCTTTTATTTTTATTAATAAACAAGTGTGATTTTACTGTACTTCTGTCTCGGTCTGGTTCATGGTTTCTGACAGTAGGCGAAGGCCATGAATTCAGAAGATACAGTCAATCCACTTGTTGGTAATATCTTTTCCAGATTGGATGAGCAAGATCACCGCATGGATCAGTTTGCCATGGCGTTACAAACGCTCCTGAGTCGCATGGCTCACCTGGAATCCCCCACTGTGGCTGCTCCGGTACAACCTGAATTGCAGGCCGTCCCTGCTGCTGCGCCAGTCTCTGTGCAGGCACCTGCCTTGAGTATTAACTCTATAAGAGGTATGTCTGGTTCCGCCCCATTTCTCCAGCAATTTAGGGGCGATCCAGTTCTATGCAGAGGGTTTCTCAGCCAAGCTGAGATATACTTTGAGATGCTGCCCCAGGCGTTTCCCATGGACAGAAGTAAAGTAGGGTTCGTGATATCTTTGCTTTCTGAGAGAGCCTTGGCCTAGGCTAACCCTCTATGGGAGATGCAAAAACCTGTTGTTTTGAGTTACCCTGAGTTTGTGGCCTCCTTTAAAAGGGTATTTGACGTTCCCGCACGCTCTGCTTCTGCTGCCAAGTGCCTCATATCTATCAAACAGAGTACGAGAACTGTTGCCGACTACGCCATTGAGTTCCATACTCTGGCAGCAGAGGTTGCTTGGAACAATGTGGCCATCGTGGCTGCTTTTTCTCATGGTCTCTTAGATTCCATCAAGGATGAGAAAGCAGCCCGAGATATACCCACTGAGCTGGAGAGCTTGATCTCGTTTGCCATCCTCATTGACTCCAGACTCAGAAAAAGACTTTCTTTTAAGGAGCGCTTGTGGAAGCCTCCTGTACGTTTGCCCCCAAGCTTTGCAATCCCACCCATGCCTCCCTCACCTCCCATGCCTCCTGGTACTGAGTCGGTCAGTGAGGATGAACCCATGCACTTGGGCTTCACGCGTCTCTCTACGGATGAGAGTGCCTTTAGGAGGGGGGAGAGATTGTGCCTTTATTGTGGCCAGGCAGGTCACTTTTTGAAGTCTTGTCCTACCCGTCCTGGGAACACCCGAACCTTGAGGTCCTGTCATGGACAGACCTTAGTTGGTGTTGTGTCATCCCCAGTTATCCAGAAGGTTAAGCCCCTGGTTTCGGTCACCCTTTCCTGGGCTAAGTCGTCTATCGAGATACAGGCTCTAATCGACTCTGGGGCTGCAGGCCTGTTCATTGATGCTGCCTTTGTATCAAAGCACTCGATTCCACTATAGCTGCGTGACACTCCACTTGCCATTGAGGCTCTTGGCGGGAGACCTCTACAGTCTGCCCATGTGACTCATGAGACAGTTCCATTGTCCATGGCTGTAGGGTCTCTTCACCATGAGATAATCCAATTCCAAGTGATTTCCTCTCCTAAGTTTCTGCTGGTTATTGGTTATCCTTGGTTACAGAGGCACAACCCCTCTTTTGATTGGCTCCGTGCTGAGGTTCTCTCCTGGTCACCACAATGCAATGAAACATGCTTCCGGAAGGGTAGCCAAGGCCCTGTGTACCTCTTTACTCTCCTCCCTGCCAGAGGAGTACCGTGATTTTAGCAATGTCTTTGACAAAGGTCAAGTCGGTAGTTTGCCTCCACACTGGCCGTATGATTGCGCAATTGACATTTAACCTGGTGCCACTCCCCCTCGTGGTCAGGTTTACCCTTTGTCGGTCTTGGAGGATAAAGCCATGGAGGAGTATGTTGCAGACGCACTTTCTCGAGGTTTCATCCGCAAATCTTCGTCTCTTGCTGGTGCTGGTTTCTTCTTTGTGAAGAAGAAGAGCGGTGAACTGAGACCTTGTATTGGTTATAGGGGTCTCAATCATTTCACGATTAAGAATGCCTACCCAATTCCATTGATTACAGAGTTATTTGACCGCCTCAAGGGAGCAACGGTTTTCACTAAGCTTGATCTGAGAGGAGCTTACAATCTCGTGAGGATTAAGGAGGGCGATGAGTGGAAAACTGCGTTTAATACCAGAACAGGCCATTATGAGTACCTCGTAATGCCTTTTGGCCTTTGTAATGCCCCGGCAGTTTTCCATGAATTTATTAACGATGTCCTCCAAGATTTGTTGCAGTTATGTGTGGTGGTTTATCTCGATGATATCCTCGTATTTTCCAAGTCCCTGGAGAGCCACTACACAGATGTCTGCCGTGTGCTTCAGAAATTAAGAGAGAACAATCTCTATTGTAAACTGGAGAAGTGTGAGTTCCATCGGGAACAGGTTAAATTCCTGGGCAATGTCATTTCTACTGCTGGGTTTTTTGATGGACCCAGAGAAACTTTTGGCAGTCCTACAGTGGCCTCGACCCGTGGATTTATGTCCTCTTCAGCGTTTCCTGGGTTTTGCCAGCTATTATAACTTTTTTCGTAACTTCTAGTCTCTGGTCAAACACCCTGACCGATATGACCAGAAAGAACGGTAACCTACAGAGTTGGTCTCCGGAGTCCATTAAGGCCCTTGAAAGTCTCAAGGCTGCCTTTGTTTCTGCTCCTGTGTTGGCACATCCTGATCCTACGTTACCTTTTATCCTTGAGGCTGATGCTTCTGAGACTGGTGTTGGCGCCCTTCTGTCTCAACGTTCTACCTTTGAGAGTGCTATGCATCCTTGTGGCTACTTTTCCAAGAAATTGTCACCTGCGGAGTGCAATTTCGAGATTGGTGACAGAGAGCTGTTGGAGGTCATTTTAGCCCTGAAAGAATGGAGACATCTCCTCGAAGGTACCACTGTGCCGGTTCTCATTCTTACTGACCATAAGAATCTCACATTCTTGTCTGAGGCTAAACGCCTCTCTCCCAGAAGGGCGCAATGGGCTCTTTTCTTGTCAAGTTTCAATTACATTGTCTCATTCTTACCCGGTACTAAGAATGTAAGGGCTGACGCCTTGTCATGACACTTTTCCTCCACTTCCAAGTTGGAGTCGGTTCCGGTTCCTATGATTCCTCCTGATCATATTCTGGCTACAGTTCGCACCAGTCTTACTTCTCCTTTGGGTTTGTGTCCCGGTTCTGGCGAGCCTTTTCTGCACAGCTGGGAATTCAGCTTGCTTTCTCCTCTGCGTATCACCCGCAGTAGTCCTTGGAGCAATTCCTACGTTGCTATATTTCTGACCACCACAACAACTGGTCAGACCTATTACCATGGGCAGAGTTTGCTCACCACAGTGCCGTGAATTCTGCTTCCCGATTGTCTCTGTTTATGGTGAATTGTGGTTTCCAGCCTTCCATGTTGTCTTACTCGTTTGTTCCGCAGAGTATTCCTGCGCTAGAGGAGCATCTCCCTGGTCTTCATTCTACTTGGGCACCAGGAGGCTTTGCCTCATGCCAATGATAGGTACAGACTCCATGCTGACCGCAGATGCCTGCCTGCGCCTTCCTACCAGGTTGGGGACAGGGTCTGGCTGTCATCTCGCAACCTCCGACTTCGCGTTCCCTCACTGAAGTTCACACCTCGGTTTATTGGGCCTTTCCATATCCTTCGCAGGATTAACCCAGTGGCTTATGCATTGGACCTTCCTCCTAGTATGCGCATCTCAAATGTGTTTCATGTCTCCTTATTGAAACCGTTGGTCTGCAACCGATTTACCACCTCGGTGCCACGTCCTCACCCTATACAGGTTGAGAACCATGAGGAGTATGAGGTACAATCCATTGTTGACTCCCGTAGGTTCCGTGGGCGCATAGAGTACCTGGTGCATTGGAAGGGGTACGGTCCGGAGGAACGCTCCTGGGTCTCATCCTCGGACGTACATGCCCCTGCCCTCCTCCGTGATTTCCATAGATGTTTTCCCCTCAAGCCCAGTGGTCCTCCAAGGGGGAGCGGTCGTTGAGGAGGGGGTACTGTCAGGGCTGGCTTAGCCCTTCCTTCTCTGAGCTGGTCGCTCAGCTGTCGGCTAACTTCCAGCTCTCTTCTCTCTCCACAGTTAACCAGCTGTTGTGGATCTGCTCATCAGTCCCGCCTACTTAAAGACGTCCAGCTCACTTCATCTCTGCCTTCACCTTGGTCACATCACAAGAAACCATCTCCTATGTTCTTGTTTAAAGACTGGCTTGCTGACATCCCTTCTAGCTCCTTATCCTGCTTGCTGTTCCTCTACTTGGATCCTTGACTTCTGGCCTGGCTGATTACCCAATCTGGTTACTGAATTCTGGCTTGGCTGATTACCCGACCTGAACCCCAAACTTGACACCTCTAGCGGTACCTCAATACTACCATATATGGCCCTAAAAGGAATCAAACTGCAACTCTAAGAACTGCTGTTGCATGATTTCTGGCACACTTCTCGACTCCACATCAACGTTATTCCAGACTTGACTATCTGTTTATCTCTCAAAGAGATTTCCCATTGCTCTCACAAACATCAATCGACCCGATGTTCTTATCGGACCATCACCCCATTTCTATGACTCTAGAATTTGCGGACACTCCCAACCATTCCTTGTTCTGGCGTCTGGACCCAGCCCTAGTCTCAGACCCCGCTATTGTGTCTACAATACACCAACATCTCCAACACTATTTTACAGAAAACAATTCCCCCAAGATCTCCCCATTGACTAAATGGGAGGCGCAGAAATGCGTCATTCATGGAGAATTAGTAGCTCAAGCAGTGAGATGCAGATGGGAACGACAAGCACGCATAGACAGCCTGATAACACGTATCCACATGCTGGAACTAGCACACAAAATGTCACAAGCTACGTTCTCTCTACAAGAACTTCAGCAGACTAGAGCTGACCTACTGGAAGAACTAAACAAAAAGATAAAACGTAATTATGTACTGTCCCAAAAAATATTCTACGAATATGCTAATAAATCAGGTAAACTCCTGGCCAGAGCTCTCCTATCCAAAAAAGCGTAGGTTACCATACACTCTCTGACGAACCCCCAAGGGAATAAAGTGGTATCTAATAAAGGCATAGCAAACCAATTTATATGCTCCTATTCCCAACTTTATAATCTCTCTGCTCCATACCCCAACAGGAAAGAGGCTTCCAGATCACAAATTATCATAGATTTTCTACAAAAATATAGCCCCAAAGCACGAACCATGCCTGAGGCAAAATAATTAGAACTCCCTCTCTCAGCTGAAGAAGCTACCATAGCACTAAAACAGATGAAACTAAGTAAAAGCCCAGGCCCAGACAGCTTGACAGTCGGATATTTCAAATCTTTTACAGGCACTGTACTTCCCTACTTTTTAAAAGCCTTCAACATCCTCAGTGATCCCCAAACCTGGCAAAGACCCTTCACTAGTAACCAACTACAGGCCAATCTTTCTACTAAATGTAGATCTGTAGCTGTACGTCAAAATATTAGCCAACCGCTTACTTCCAATACTGCCTAAATGTATTTCTCTAGACCAAGTAGGATTCATACCAGGCAGAGAGGCAAAGGATAACACTACGAAAGCAATTAACATTCACCATTGGATAACCTCAATAAAAAAAACACCTGGGTTTTTCCTTTCCTTGAACGCGGAGAAGGCATTCGACAGGGTTTCTTGGGACTATATGTCAGCAGTGCTCCGAGGTATAGGCATCAGAGACCGTATGCTACACTTCATACTAGCACTATACTCTACTCCCACTGCAAAAATTCGAGTCAGCGGCCACCTGTTGAGTGCCTTCTCAATAGCCAATGGAACGAGACAGGGGTGCCCCCTCTCGCCCTTAATTTTTGTCCTTACCCTAGAACCACTACATCGAGGGCATATCAGCACTCCTTCAAAATAGCGGCATTTGCAGATGACATTCTTCGCTTCCTTTCAGAACCCCTTACTACGGTCCCCAATCTACTCAAAGACTTCACCACATTTAAAACCCTAACTAATCTACAGATACATTTTGTGAAATCCCATGCACTGAACATATCCCTAGATAAGGTAACACTGAGACAATGTCAAGCGAATTTCACATTTAGTTGGAACCAAAATTCCATCATGTACCTTGGAATCCAACTTCCCTCCAATTTTACCGACCTCTATGCCACAAACTATCTCCCTATTCTCCGAACTATTCAACATGATCTTAAGTCATGGTCTACGGGCCTTTTTTCCTGGTTCGGCCGAGCTTCAATAATCAAGATGAATGTCCTGCCCAGATTATTATACATAATGCAAACAGTGCCTATTAGACTACCTCCAACCTTCTTTTCAACATACCACAGAGCCTGCACAGAGTTTCAAATCACGCCCAAGACTAAATTTTGACAGGCTAACGATTCCCAAACTGAGGGGGGGAATTGGCCTCCCAGACCTAATTAAATACCAATGGTCATGCCAACTAACAAGAATCGTAGACTAGAATCTTCATTCCAAAGTCAAGGTTTGGGTCCAGTTCGAACACACTTTTTTCCCCCTTCCCCTACACCAACTCCCCTGGATAGCTTCATGTAATATCCCATTGGTCTGTAAATCAGACCCCTACACATTTTCAAACAGACGTGTAAAAAATTTAAGACCACAATCCTGACTTTACCCCAGGTCTAGCGGACTCATTCCTCTGAGACATTTGGCCCCATTCCACTGTCTGAGCTGAACAATTCTTTAATAAGGGTAGATTCCTAACCTTCTCTTCACTATCCAAATTGGCATCAAACCAATACTTTCCTTTAGGGCATACGTTCAAATTTGAAATTTTCTGGGAAATCCTGAATTTCACTCTAATTGGTCTCGACAGCGCACCCCATTCGAAGCATTATGCACTTGGATGAAACCCCAGAGATATTTAATCTCAGACATCTATGCCATCTTGTTTTCTGACCACAACCCCAAATCCAAAACAGCCTGTCGCAAATGGGAACAGGAGCTCTCTGTAGGCTTCACCGTGGAGCATTGGACACACATCTATATATGCATTCATAAGGGAACTATCAATGTTTCCACACAGGAGAATGGTTTTAAGCTCTTTTCCAGATGATACAAAACACCTCTCAGATTGGAAAATATCTCTCCAACAATTTCCTACATATGTTGGCGATGCTTTCAAGAAGTAGGCTCTCTTGTACACATCTCGTGGTCATGCTCCCTCATCCAACCCTTCTGGAAAGAGGTCCAGCGCCTCACAACCCACATAACAACTCTTCAGATTGACTACTCCCCAGCCCAACTACTCTTACATCACTCATCCACCTCAAGATCAGCATATCATAGGTCACTGGCAATGCATATGGTAAATGCGGCTAAAATGTGTATTCCAGCCTGTTGGCGCTCCCCTAACCCTCCTAAGATAACAAACTGGATCAACCGCATAAATAAGATTGCTGAGATGGAGGAACTTGTTCATTCAGCCAAGGCGACAACATCTAAATTTATAAAAAGCCGGAGGAGAAGGACAAAACCACCCCCTACCTTCTTTCCCCTACTTAAATAGGGTCTTCCCCTAACGGCTCCTTCTCCTCCCTCTTACTCCATCTTTTGTTTTGTTATTCCTTTTTCTTCCTTTCCTTCATGTCTATCCTCATATATTTTTGTATTTGTTTTTATTATATGATCTTTCACTGTTGCAAGTTTCATGTCAGCCAACACACCCGTCCCACCCGAATCTACCCCCCCTTTATAGTTGCTAGGGGCCCGTTGGCCGCAACTACTAGGGGAGAAAACATCTCCCATACAATAGGTTGACCGATATCGATAAGTTAGCTCATGTAGGGAAAGTTGGACTGAGGCCATACCTACAAGTTACCACAATGAAACACGAGCTAACACATTAAAGTACTCATATATACTTAGATTATACTTTTAAAACGTTATTAATATGTTAATGTTCTGTGACTGAGTCAAATGGGCTTAGGTTTCTATACGAGTATGTTATTTTATCTCAGGATACTCTTGTGTTAGAGCTTTAAGATACAATATTCTTTTTGTTGTGTACTTTAACTTCATTTGTTTAGTACTGTACCAGCTATGTACAATATCTACCTTTCAGATAAAGCTCCTTTAAAACTGAAACTAAAAACAGGCGTTTAGTTGCAACTAAATCCCTGTTTTTAACGCATACTGTTAGACAGGTCATTTCGGTTGGTCGCAGGCTGGTCAAAGGTGAGCTTGAAAAATCCAGTGCTCCTTGCTATAAAGGCCAGTTATAGGTGGGGGTAGTGACTATTTTTTGTATTATGATTAACACTGTAGTAGCAGTGTCTACCACAGGTATGGTATATACAGTACATAGTTACAAGCTGGACCAATGTAACTGTGCAAAAATTGCCATACCAGAATAAAGCTTTAAACACCTATTTAACCATATTTGTTAAGGTTTCTTAGGGACTAACTGAGAGCACCCATGACAGTCAGGGATTTTTTTTTTTTTATAGAAATGCATGGACAAGTTATTGTGAACTCCAGAATTTTGTTTGCGTAGGCTAAACTGAAAAATAAAGTCACAGTTATCTTTTGCTCATCTTTTTCTCTGTCTATGCTCTCTAGGTTGTATACCAGTGTATTGCACGTTATGTCCAGCAGTGAATTGTACAAGTGGTCAGTAAAATAGGTGTTTTGCCAGACTTCCAAAGAGGACATATTATTGGTGGTACTCATTAAGTTGGAGTGTCTGTAACCATACCAGCCAAAAAAAATTGGTGTTTTAAGAGTAGCATTCTCCACGATTATGACTGAATACACAAAGCATGGCAGGATTTCATCAGCGAAGAAGAATAGTGTCCAAAAACCAAAAATACATTTTTGCGCTGCTTTCAGCTATTCCATGCATGTTGGCATTGTAAAGTTCTCTGTAGTCTGTTTTTGTGGAAATAGGGTCTTCAAGTTGGATACTGAGTTCTGCTGTCACTTTTTCTGCAGTGGTTCTATGTTGTTTGGTTACAATCCTTGTTAGTGTTTGATGGTCCTTGTCATTCAGTTTCAGTTTTTGGCCTCTGTTCTCTTATTCGTATATAAAGTCTTGCCATGCATTGTGCATGCAGTCATAACCATGAAGACTGTTGCTCTTGAAACTATAGCTGTCTGTTCTTTCTAAATCTATCTGGACCAACATTTTGTCTTCTTTAGAGGTATGACAAGACCCACATATCATTACCCCTCGTACTAACTGCTGCTGAACATATCATGTAATACACTGGCATACAACCTATAGTGTATAGAAAAATTAAAGATAAACAAAAGATAATAACAACTTTAGATGTTTTCCATGTATCCTACAAAAAATAAATTTAACCACTTCAGCCCCAGAAGAATTTACCCCCTTCCTGAGCAGGCCATTTTTTGCGATATGGCACTGCGTTGCCTTAACTGACAATTGCGCGGTCATGCGGCATTGTACCCAAACAAGATTTACATCCTTTTTTTCCCACAAATAGAGCTTTTTTTTGTGGTATTTGATCACCACTTCGCTTTTTATTTTTTGCGCTATAAAAAAAAAAGAAGAGCAACAATTTTGAAAAAAACACAATGGGGGAGATTTACTAAAACTGGAGTGTGCAAAATCTGGGGCAGCACTACAAAGAAACCAATCAACTTCCAGGTTTTATCGTCAAAGCTTAACTGAAGAAGCTGAACTTAGAAGCTGATTGGCTACCATGCACAGCTGCACCAGATTCTGAGTGCTCCATCTTTAGTAAATCAACCCCAATATCTTTTACTTCTTGCTATAATAAATATCCCAAATTTAAAGAAAAAAAAATGTCCTCAGTTTAGGCTGATATGTATTCTTCTACTTATCTTTGGTAAAAAAAAAAACGCAATAAGCGTATATTGATTGGTTTGCACAAAAGTTATAGCGTCTACAAAATAGGGGATAGATTTATGGCATTTTTATTATTTTTTTTTTTCATAGTAATGGCAGCGATCAGCGATTTTTATTGGGACTGCGATATTGTAGCAGACAAGTCGGACACTTTTGACACATTTTTGGGACCAGTGACATTTATACAGCGATCAATGCTATAAAAATGCACTGATTACTGTATAAATGTCACTGGCAGGGAAGGGGTTAACACTAGGGGGCGATCAAGGGGTTAACTGTGTTCCCTAGGTGTGTTCATACTTAGTATGAATACACAATCTTTCTCCTCTCCCCTGAGAGAATCGGGATTTTTGTGTTTACACACATAGGTCCCGGTTCTTGCTGTGTCACGAGCGATCGCGGGTGCCCGGCAGTCATCGCACCCGCCGGGCACTCGTATCGGCTCCGGGGACACACTTCGGACGGAGGTGTCTTAAAGAGCCGACGTACAGCTACGACATCTCGCGCAGGAGAGCCAACCTGACGCAGTATAACTGTGGCGGCTGGTCCAGAAGCAGTTAAAGCATATCTTTGGTCAAAAAGTATAGTCATATATTCAGTTTCCACATTGTACTTCAAATAAGTCTAGCTCGCTGTGAACAAAAAAATTGGATGGCTGCACTCCCACATGATGCAATACGGCTTTATTAAAGTGAACAAATGTCAATAAAAAAACAAGCACAGACAGACAGGGGATTGACAAGATTGACACGTTTCACACGGAAACTACCCGTGTTTCCCTGAAAATAAGACCGGGTCTTATATTAATTTTGGCTACAATAAACACACTAGGGCCTATTTTCAGGGGATGCCTTATTTATTTACATTATGTACAATAATCTATATTTATTCAAATACAGTCATGTCATCTTCTTTTGAAAAAAAAAATATCCTGTTACCTTAAAGCATGATAGACAGCACAGTCCTTGTTCTGTGTCATTTATCTCTCTCTATGTTTTAAAAAACCTGGAATAAAACTTTTTTTTTAAAAGTTCCTGTGTCCCGTCTTTCCTCCTCTCTCCCCCTGTCAGCTCAGGAGTCAGCATTATGAAATTATGTAATCCCACAACATTGGTTAAAGTCCTTGTAAACCTATGTAATCCGTTCTGTGAAAAGATCATATAATGTGCAGTGTGTCTCCTTGTGTAACTTTATTGTGGAAAATACCTTATTTACAGGGCCGCTGGGAGCTCATGTGACCAGTTCTTCCCCACTCCAAATATTGTAGAGGGATGGGTCGAGATCCCCGCTGAAGTCAGCCCCGCTCAGAGAACTGCAGAGGGAGGGGCCACTGACGTCAGCCAGGAGGAGAGGAGAAGATCTCTGGCGGGTCAAATGAGTGCCCAGCAGCACTGTAAATAAGGTATTTTCAGCAATAAAGTTACACAAGGAGACAAACTACACATTATAGGATCTTTTTACAAAATGGATTACATGTTTTTACAAGGACTTTAACTAGGGGTAATTTTTGGGGTAGGACTTATTTTGCAGCTATCCCCAGAAATCACACTAGGTCTTATTTTCAGGGTAGGGCTTATTTTCAGATAAACAGGGTACAAGGGAATGCAGTCCTCACATATATATGTGGAATCACAGTTGTTACACAGGTGTTCCCAATCAGATAATTGCAAATCCCTTTCTAAGTCCTATAGTGTGTATATTAGAATTCTATAGCAATCAGTGGAATGAGCTAAGTGAACCCTAAAGGATTTTACAAAAAAGATCAAATATGGCTTATCACTAAAAAAATAACAAGACTAAAAACTGAAAACTAAAGAACTAGAGGACAAAAACACCATATGATATAGCAGCCCATAATTGTAGAGATCCCCATTATTCAGGTATACACGAAAGTGTGTATCTGAAAATACAAGCTTGCCTAAATGTAGCAAAAGGGGAGAAAAAACAATGAAGAGATACTTATATATACATGTAAACTGATATTACATCACAAGATAAATGTGTGTTACATGAATCAATACATATCAAGAATCATTGCAAGAGAGGGATCAAAAAAAGTATTCAGTCATAAAAGTACGGCAAATCCCACTCAAAACTCAGATCCCTAGGAATTCTAGTTTTTAGGGCAAATATCCAAAATACCTCACCATTGCATAAAATTCTAAAGCTGTCACCCCTCTTCTCGGTGTCAAGATTTTCTCGATACTCTGTATTTGTAATAAAGACATGTCCCCATTATGAACATCATTAAAATGCTTGGTGACATTAGTGGCATGTTTTTTCTCAGTGTCATAAACATGATCATTTAGCCGATACCTCAATTTTCTAGTAATGCAACCTACATATTGGATTTTACATTCCTTACAAGTGATCAAATAGATCACATTTCTAGTGTTACAATTTATAAATGACCTGCCACTGTAAGACCTGCCACTGATGTTAGATTGAAATTAAATCACCCCCTTGGGGGGGCAGGAGGCGGAGCCTAGCGGAGCAGACATGCATTGTTAGAGCTCCACACCGCTGAGGAGAGAAGAGAAGGACAAAGCGGAGCCTGCAGGCTCAAAAGGTATCCATTTGAACCTTTTTGCCCCAGGGAACAAACTGTGAAAGTTTGGGCAGGAAATATGGTACTGGGAGGAAACCGTGGCAGAAATAATAATCACCTCACAAAGAGCTCACAGGCACTCACTGCAGCTGAAGCAGCTCCAGTCACCTCACAAGATACAGCATCAGGGCGCTCTCACAGACAGAAAATGTCACAGCAAGACTCTCCATTTGAGTCAGATACAGAACAAATCCTCTCACAAACTTCTCCACAAGCCTCCTCAGTATCCCCAGTAATATTATTACAATTTGAAAAGATGCTTCATAAGGCTTTAAAACAAACCTCAGACCAAATAACAAAAAGCCTAACCAAAGAAATAAGAGAGCTGGGAAACCGCACCGCAGCCTTAGAAATAAAAATGGATGAAATTGAAATTACAACCCAAGAAAATATAACAGAATTGGAACAATTAAAAAAAGAGAATTTAATACTTCAAACTAAGCTCGAAGATTACGAAAATAGAGCCAGACGTTCAAACTTGCGCATAAGGGGAATACCTGAAACTGTGACAGACCTGCAATCTACTATTACTGCTCTATTACAAGAACTAAAGCCAGATATCCCTATTGAACGTTTAGAACTGGACAGAGTACACAGAGCCCTCACAGCCAAAAAGAAAGATGGACCCCCACGTGATATAATCACAAAATTTCATTATTACAGAACGAAAGAACAAATACTAATTGCTGCAAGAGAAAAAAAGGAACTTAATTTTCAAGGACACAATTATCAAATTTTTGCTGACCTATCCCAACTTACTATTACTAAAAGACGATCCATGAAACCCCAACTAATGGAACTGCAACGCCACAACATTATGTATCAATGGGGCTTCCCCTTTTCAGTCAGATTTAACTACCAAGGTACAATTTACAGAAGCAGATCAGCAGATGAACTACAACAAACCCTTTTAAAATTAAATCTGACAGAACCCACAAGCAGCAACACTCCCACACGCAGAAGAATGGCATCATCTTCACCTTCAGGCAGCACCCAGAAAATTTCAGAACAAAATGGGAATCATCATTCTCACAAAAGAGGCCGTTATGCCACTTCATCCATGGATCAAGAAGATTCAATGGACTGACATCCTAATTCCTGATATCTCTTCATTTATTATACTAAGAGATGGTTCTCTATAAAAAACCTGTATTTATAACTGAATGTAACTGCATTCTGATAGTCACACACTGTGTGGGATCATGTTACATTCCAGTTATATTTCTTATTACTTCTGATTCATATAGCCTTAGAATATATAAGTGAAATAAGGAAATTCTTGTTCAGTTATATATTATCAGGTAATAACAATAGATTTATTACTTTTTAGGACAAATATGTTCAATAATCCAGAAGTAATGGAAGCTTTTTCTTTCTTTTCTTAAAACAAATATTTTATTACCTAACTAGTTCCTAGAATTATGTTTTTGTTTATTCTAATCTGAAGCAATACAACCTCAATTTTATGAGTTAACATATCTAAACAGTTACATATGAATAAAATATGTAATTGTTTACTCTAAAAGGGTTAAAATCCCAAAATAATTCAAACTATCTTCATCAATACCAAAGTTATTAACAGTACCTTTCTAACTGAATTATTTAGCCTAGGGCAAGACTAACCATATACAACCACCCTGGAATAAATAATTTCAACAAAAACTATATTCTGCACTCCAATTAATGAAACATCATTTTGATGTCTTTTGACATAGCACTTCTCTCCTGTAAGCGGAAGATCCGTGTACCCCCATTAGCCCTCCTCATTCTCCCAACCATATTATGTGGGAGTGTGACGAAGGCACTTATTCCCCTGAGAGAGATATTTATTCTCTTTCACGGGTAAATTGTGATTACTTGCAAAAAATAATTTATACAATGTATCATCTAATCTCATATGTTTTTTGTTTACTCTTTACTCCAGAATTCACTGGTTTCTTTTCTATCTATTCATCTCTTCAGTCCACACAGGTTGATCTGCGCAGTCAGCTCTGCATAACAAAAAGTAAGTCAAAACTATTTGATCTATTGCCATGGCACCACTGAATATACTTTCCCTGAATGTTCAGGGAATAAATGTCCCTCAAAAAAGGACCAAAGCCTTCCGTACTTTCCATAACAAGAAGGCTCACATAGTATGCCTCCAAGAAACACACTACAAATTTACACGGCTTCTGCCTGTACCAAGCAAAGGGGAACTCTAATTGCATTTCACCGATCCACACCATTCACCTTATCATCAGAAATTAAAGACCCAGAAGGTAGATACCTGATACTCATGGGTTATATAATGGATACAGCAATCACGGTGATTTCCTACTACGCTCCTAACAAACAACCTACACCATTCCTCTCACATATATTACAAGTGATTAATACACACAAAATAGGAACAGTGATAATGTGTGGGGATTCGAACCAGGTCCTCCTCCCATTTCTAGATAAATCACCTTTTACACCATCCAAAATAACCTCTAGATTACCTTTTTCTCAACTTCTTTCCAAATACAATCTGGTAGATTCATGGAGAGAAAGTAACCCAATGAAAAAGAAATTCACTTATTTCTCGCACCCTCATCAAACCTTCACCAGAATAGATCATATTTTTCTAACAATAGGAATGATACCAGAAATTATTGCATCAGATATAATTCCGATTCCGTGGTCTGACCATAATGCAGTATACACTACTATAGCCTCAGCCATACCAAAACGCATGACCCAACGTGGTACTTACCGGACATAATGCTCAAACACCCACTACATCAGATGGCCATTGAACAAGCTTTAAAGGAATACATATCAATTAATAATACAACAGACATCTCCCCAATAACACTGTGGGAAGCTCATAAGCCTGTCTTGCGTGGTACAATACAAAGACAAATGGCACTATTTAAACGGGAACGCAAAAATCTAGCAAAAAACTAGAACTCAATTTTAATGCAGCCTACATATCATTTCAAGATAATCCATCTCAGAGTACAAAATCTCATCTGGAAAAATCTAGATTGGAATACGATCTATTTCTCACTGAGTCAGTTGATAAATCCCTCAAACGCTCCAAACACAATTTCTACATGAATACAAACAAACCAGGTACATATTTGGCTCGGGCATTAAATTCAACTAACAAATCTTTCAAACCAATACATTTGAAATTATCAAAAAATGTTTACACTTGTAATCCAGTTAAAATAGTCCATAAATTTCACTCACATCTCGCAACTTTATACAAGACAAACAATGAATTTAATCCTACAGAAGCTGAATCCTTCTTCTCAAAAATAACCTTACCTGAGTTATCTCAGAATCAAAAAAGCAGTTTGGATGAGCCTATAACTATAGATGAAGTTGCTAACGCCATAAAAGACCTAAAACTTAACAAAAGACCAGGCCCAGATGGCTACTCGGCTTTATACTATAAAACATTCTCAGAAATACTCTCTCCCATTCTCACTGAAACTTTTAACAAACTTCTAGATGGACATTCTTTTCGGCAAGAAACACTAATGGCAATTGTTTGTATGATCCCAAAACTTTTTTCTGATGATACTTCCTGTGTGAATTATCGGCCTATCTCTCTGTTAAACCTCGATATTAAATTATTAGCAAAAATAATAGCAAAACGCCTCAATAGCATTATAGGAAAATTAATACATAGAGATCAAGTAGGCTTCATGCCAAATAGACAGGCAGGCGATAATATACGCAGGGCAGTGTTATTGGCACATATTGCTAAAAAACGGAAAATCCCTTTATGTTTTCTATCTCTCGATATTAAGAGGGCATTTGACACAGTATCCTGGCAATATATGCAATATTCATTACAAAAATGGGGTTTTGGACCCCACTTTTTAACATGGATCAAAGCATTATATAATAAACCCAAAGCCTATATAAAATATGCTGGATACAAATCTGAAGCCTTTAATATCGAAAGAGGTACCCGACAGGGTTGCCCATTATCTCCCTTATTATTTGCCCTTATACTCGAACCCATGGCCCAATACATCAGAACAAACCAAACTATAACTGGCATTGAAGTAGGAGGTATTACACACAAATTATGTATATTTGCAGACGATATATTACTTTTTCTATCATCACCACAGGTCTCTGGTCCTAACTTAATACCAGCTCTTGATGGATTTGCAGCCCTATCCGGCCTTATGATTAATCCTAAGAAATGCCTAGTGCTTAATATTTCACTCACAAACATGGAATTGATCCCGGCTAGGGCTGCACTCCCATTCACATGGGCAGAAAAATCAATCCCATATCTTGGAATTCATTTAACAGCATCTCATTCTGACTTATTCTCAACCAATTATCCTCCTGTATTAAGACAGATCACAAATCTAATAAAACAATGGTCGCAACTTCCTTTATCCTGGATAGGGAAGATTAATGCAATCAAAATGACTATTCTATACCCAAATTGCTTTATCTATTCAGAGTCCTCCCTATTCCAATTCCTTCCTATTTTTTGAAAATAGTACAAAAAAGAGCAACTTCGTTTATATGGGGCTCTTCTAAACCACGTATACCTATACACACACTACATCTTCCCAAAAATAAAGGAGGCCTGGGATACCCTAATTTTACTAACTACTACAGAGCAGCACATTTGGCCAGTCTGTCCAAATACCATGCAAAACAGGAAATCCCATTATGGGTATTTATAGAGGCTTCAGAAAATGACCCTCTATTAATATCAAATTTATTATGGCTTGATCCTAAAGACCGCTTTAAAATTCATAATCCCATAACTAAACACTTCTTATCTCTCTGGGATAAACTAAAAACCAAATATCAGTTACAATCTCCACACAATCCTCTCCTTTCTTTTATCAGAAATCCGGCCTTTTATCCGGCATGGATCTACCCAAATTCTTTTAAAGCTTGGACAACATCAGGCATTCAGACACTAAATGACTTCATAGCATCTAAATCATTCCTTTCATTCCCATCGCTTAGAGAAAAATATGATCTACCAAACTCTGAGATATTTAGATATCTCCAAATCAAAAATTTCTATACACCATTCCTAAAGGGGGATACACCATTATCCCAATTATCCATTTTTGAATCAATCTGTACAAAAGATCCATTTGCTAAAGGTACAATTTCATCACTTTATAATCAATTATATGGAGTAGCAAATCTTAATAGACCCTCTTACGTTCAGAGGTGGGAGGAGGACCTGGGACGAACTTTAGAAGACACGGACTGGTCTAACATATGGCTCACATCTAAGTCATCTTCACCCAACATCTTAGCACTGGAGACAAATTATAAAGTCCTAACTCGCTGGTACCTTGTACCCGCTAGAGTGGCAAAATATTCACCTAATACCTCAGCTCTTTGTTTTCGAGGATGCCCAGAAATAGGCACATATTTACACATATGGTGGACGTGCCCAGTAATCCAAACCTTCTGGAAGGAAGTCTTCGTGATTGCATCTAAAATATTTAAAAAAATAATACAACCAGATCCATATTTAACTTTACTTAATCTAAAACCGGAATGGTTAACACTCTCTCAATTCAAACTTATGATCCAACTAATAACGGCTGCAAAACAAACAGTGGCCAAGGCATGGAAATCTCCTACATTGGTACTAGCAGTAACAATTCACAGAATGAATAATACAATGTCCCATGCTAAGATGGTAGCCATCGATCAAAATCAAATTCCAAAATTTGAAAAACTTTGGCATCCTTGGATAAAACAACAGTTCCTGTCAAACTTCAATGACTCTGTCCTGTTGCCATGGTAACAGATTAAATGACTTACAGAGACACCCATTCTAAGGCTTCAAAGAGAACTAAAAAGAATAATAAACTGACGAGCGGGACAACCTTGTGGACCATACCTCTACCTTTCAACCCTTTTTCTTCTTTCTCTTTCCTTTTCTCCACCTTACGATTAAAGCTCATTATCAGAATTTATTTGACCTATATACACTCTACTTGTACACAATATGTATAGTAGGTATAAATCATTTAAATACCTACAAAAGTAACTAAGGAAATGATATATATCTTTAATTTAGGTTTACGTGAACTCAATGCTTAATATTTGAAATTTAATGATATTTACCTATATAAACTCTACTGTAAAACAATGAGCTTACTTTATAGATCCTTGTAAACTTACTTTACGTATCTTTATAACATTGTATACTCAATAAACTTCTTTTGACAAGGAAATTAAATCACCTCTGATGATACATGGACAACACGGGCATACGTTGGCACCACATTTGAAATTACCAACAAAATCAAGCCATGTTCTCTTAGAGGTGCATGAACTAAAGTCACTGGGTGATAGGGTATTGCTCAAAGAAAGGGCTCGTCAGGATAATGTTTTAAAGCCCAACCACCACTGGCACCGCCCAAACACACTGTAGCAGACACTCAGATGGTCTTGGTCCACTCTGGACTGGAACTGTGCGTGTGTCACAGCCATATTTTTTACTGGCAAATGTCCTCTTATTGGCATTTACTGGCAGCAGGAAAGTTCCCATTTTTTACTGGCTGCCAGTAAAAATACTGACGGTTGGCAACACTGGCGGGGAATTCAGAAAATTGTGGAAAGATATGTGGAGAGACCAGCAGACAGGCAGCACTCACAACATGAAAAGAGGTTTTTCAAGTAGCTTATACTGGATTGTCAATAATAACTATTCAGAAAACACATAACATGTGAGTGAATAAGTCACAATAAATCAATTATTATCGTGTTGAAAAACAAACAAACACAGGATGAACTTTAAAATTAAGAATCCATAAAGACAACGTATAATTATTGTGTTAGAAACTCCCAAAACGGATACAATGAATTTGAACTAGGATGACAATGAAGGCAACTTCTGATGCAGCCCCTGAAAATTTGCAATGGTGACTGGTCAATGCTTAATATCCGAACTGACAAGTTAGAAAAGGCCAGATGGCCTCTTATCGGACACAATGGACCCTAATTATAGGGGTCAAACTCACCCGATATCCACAGTGTCAGCTGTGATGTTCCACCCCGGTCCGCTCCAAAAAGGAATAGCCTCTCTCTCTCGTCTGGGACAGCGAGATGGTTTTTTTAGCTTACTTCACCGTTTTGGATGTTAAGCATTGACCAGTCACCATTGCAGATTTCCAGGGGCTGCATCAGAAGTTGCCTTCATTGTCATCCTATTTCAAATTATCGTGTCTGTTTTGGGACTTAACACATTAATTATAAGTTGTCTGTATGGATTCTTTTTTTTAAAGTTCATCTTGTGTTTGTTGGGACGTTTTCAACACGATAATAATTGATTTATAGTGACTTATTCACTCACATGTTATGTGTTTTCTGCATGATTATTTATTGATGTGTTTGAGTTTTTGCGCAATCTCTTTTTTCTATATAGGTTTATGAACTGAGTGTTTAATTCTTTGAGATAGCAGCATACATGCACACACACACATTTTTTTTTTTACATTTATTTCACTGTATTTTTTACACAATATTTTTTTAATATTGATCATTACTAGTTTTGTAAGCAAAGAATAATTAAATTATACATAATAATAACTATTGTTTGTATTCTTAATACAATGCTGATCCAACCTAACCTAATTATTCTTAAAAATGTTCTTTTCCCCTCCTCCAACTTATACTACATACCCTGTATAAAAATGATCTGTGTACTTACCTATATTTAATCTGCTCCTGTCTGGTCACGTGATTCTACAGCTCCAACTCCCATATGTAGGGGAACGCTCAATAACAACTGTGAATTCTTGGAGCTGTGACATCACCCATAGACTCTTAAGGCCAAGTCGTTGTCTGCGCTTCCTCCTCTCCCCCTGCAGCAGCTGCTCAGCATAAATCAATTATTTTGTGTCATCAGCTTCAATCATTATTTTCTAGTATGAGGCACAGACCAAGATGACAGACCATACAAAGCTGTTCCCAGGATATAGTAATAATGATTTTGATTTCCAACAAAAATGTCACTGGTGCAGGTGTTGCAGCTGCTCTGGGCAATGCAGATCTGGAAGATGCAGTACCCCATACACTGGTAAACTACAGCTTGTGCTAAATATTAAAGGCCTTGATATAACCTGATAATAGTCTGATGGTAAATACACTTAGTAAAGTCTCTTGGTGTTACCCAAACCATCCAATGGCATCCCTTAAGGCACACCAGGTGCACAGAGACCCAGTGAAGATGCCACTAGGTCTAAAATAAAGTATGCAATGAGAATAAAAAGGATTTATGTAAAATTTGTATTAGAATATTGACAAGGAGGAGAAGGGGAAAACAGTGAAAGCTAAATATAAGCAGATTAAAACTCAGTTTAAATTGTCAATAAACCCACATCATAAAAAAACTATCAATAAATGCTGTATTACATGTTGTTTATACTCACTCAGTCACTATGAGATTTGTTTTCTGCATTCTATAAAACAAAACTGGTTGATCCTGCTGCTCTCTATCTCCCCCTCCAGTCCATGTCCCCAATTCAGCTAGGGATTTTTCAGAGCAGTGGTGGCAACTCTGCACATGCTCAGTTTTCAGCGAGTTTCTATGCTGAGCATTTCCTCCCAATCACATTTAAGCAGCCCATGTGACTATACCGTCACGCATGTGGGTGTATACACAGTGGTAAATGACAACCCACTCCCTCCCTCCTCCTCCGTGCCCACTAACCAGCTAAACACTATTGCATGTAGATTAATGGAGGCTTCACCTCCCTCTTAGACTAATAGGGGATGAGTTTGGAACTTTAAATTAATCATACGGTGTGTGCCTCCATCCCTTGTTCAGGTATAAGAAAAAGGAAGTTGGGACTTTAAATGAGGCTATTGATTTGTGGGGGTGAGATAATTAGAACATAAATTTAATTGGCATATTGAGTTTGACAATATATAACAATGATGCACATAGTAGAAAAGGTTTAATATGTATACACACACATACATGGTGTTGACCTCATGAATACATTACATATACATATCAAAGGGACGGCATATAAAATTGAGAGATTTAATATGGATAAAATGAATTATTGCAAATTCATATGTGTACACGTCATCTAAATGGCACTATGCAGTGTAATCAATGGTAAGAAACACAGTATAATTATTTGGCTGTAGATATTGAGTCTAAGTAGGTTCCTATCAGTAGGCATGATAATGTATCCTATAAGCCAGACGCGTTTCGTGGATAATACCACTCTTCAGGGGCAGATGCATGCAACTCTAAAAAAGACAACAAAACATGAGTAGACCAGTATGATCAAATGTTATACCCCTCAACGGGGAGGATGTGTATAAGAGAAAAGGGAGAAAGTTACTCATCCCTCTGAGTATTTACATCATGATCAGTCTGGAAAGTGGGGGACGAGGAATCAGAGGCTGTCCCAATTGTCTGTACCGGGAGCTGTGGAACCTGCAGGAGAGGGACTGGGTGCACAAAACATCTTCTCCAAGGAAAATGAAAGGCAGCAATTCAAATAGTGGTATGATTGGGCTTCATGTCTAAAAATATATACATATATTGGGTGTACTAAAAATACTCTATATTGTGGGAAGTAGCTAGAGCCCAATGCCAAAGTGCAGGTGGACAAGTGAATGTGAAAAGAAGAAGTGTATGAAGAGAGAAAAAAGATTAGAAAGAAAAAAGGGAAAAAAAAGGGGAAAAAGAAAGAAAGAAAAAGAAAAAGAGAAAAGGAAAAAGAAAAGGAAGAGAAAGAAAAAGAAAGAGAAGAGAGGGTATAGACAGGTATAGATGACAAAAACAAAAGTGAGCATATGTGAGCATAAACAGGAAAAGAAAAACCATGTAATTACCTGTTTAGGATATAAAAAAGTAAGTGCCATGTAGTGTGCAGTGTGCACAGGGAGGTATTGCCATAAGGACTGGCTAGCACAGAGTGAGGATGTTAAATACACTCAGCACACACCCATGGGCTCCTCCCAACATCACACAGGTGCATCACGAGAGGAAGAGAGGCATCTACGCCCGAGCAGCAGCTGCCGCCCAGGGAGGCTGGAGACGCCCTCCTCCATATGGTGACACCAGATGGAAAAATTCAGACAAGCCTGTGGGGTCATCGCGTGCATGGCGTGGAAGTGTGATGTCGATTTGCGGTAGAGGCAGGCCCATCCAATACCCCGCATCACCCGATGCACAAATGGGGGGAGGGGGAAGGCGACAGCACCCCAAATCGCAGCTCCCGGACAAAGGACAAAAACGTCATGTTGCCATTTATGGACCTCGTATTTTGGTACATTAACACCCAGGACATAGATGACCCCGCACTTGGACGGCAGGGGAACACTGCCAATCCAATGATCTTATGGCTTCACCTCCCTCTTATTCTAAGACAAAGGATGGAGGGGAGTAACACAGCCTGTGACTGGCAGAAATCTGCCCACATGATGTTATTGCCAAAAAATAATAACAATTTGATTTCAAATATATATTTGTATGACATTTTAAAACAGTTTATTGATATTAGTTATTTATTTTTACTCTGTATTCCAAAGGCAGTTTTTTTTTTTTTTTTGGAACATGTGACCAGCAGCAGAGGACTAGAAGCTCCAACTGCTTAGGTTTCCCTGCAGATAGGCTGGGAAAAATCTGGGTCATGTGACACCTGCATATCGATTAGAAAAAAAGTACTTCGATTTTTTTTTTATATATAAAATAAATACAGTACACATACAGAAATAGAAGGGACAATGTAAATTAAACAGTATGCGTTTAGTATCATTTTAAGTCTGTGGAGAAAAGAAACATCAGTTTCTACTGATTATACTGCTCATGACCGTCATATGACTCATTATACACTATCATGAGACATAAGAAGGTATGCATAATTTTTAAAGTTGAAGTTTAGATATGGCAAATTTTTTCACAGTTACATTGTTCCAGCTTGGACCAATGTAAATAAGTAAAAATCAGAGAGGGGTTCCCGCACTCACGGACCTAGAGGCTTGCAGCCCCCCCTTGCACTTACCCCCGAAGGAGTGAGTTAAATAATGAAAGGAATTGATTAGGGGTGGATGGCGCTACCTTATCAGGGTACCTTGATTTATAATTTAATGAACCTCAAAAGAAACCAGGAACTATATAATAATAAATACACACCTTTATCCCTCATTAGGTAGTGGATCTAAATGTCCACCGTTACCTGAGTGGACTGTGCTAGCAGATCAGTCTCATGCCTACATGCAGGTGTACACCATGTGATTAATCAACACAAATTAAATAGGTGACAATTGATAAAAAATCAATAGTGACAGCCAAACAAAATAAAGTTAAATAAAACACCACAGTACGAACTTATATTGATCCCCAAATGTGTCCAAATGTGCTTATAAGCAAAAAGGTGAATTTGAATAGTCCCAACATTAGACATATAGTGCAGTGTTGCACATTAGATAATATAAACTGATGGAAAAGTAATGAAAATTAATGAACAACTTAGTGGAAAAAATTTTTTGATGAAAAGAATATATATATAGTGTAAAAAATATAATAAAGTCCAATGGCAGGAAGTGAAAACGTCTGTAATCGGTGACTTTCGTGAAAACAGCTGATCAAATCCAGTGACTTGCGGTGCTCCCCCTCAAAGATCCCCACTCACCAGCTCCCTGCACCCCTGCAGGGGTAGTAGGCATGTAATGGTAGGCACCAGTAAGATGTGTATGGGTCATCAAGGTCCACCGCTCCAGCTGTGAGGTCTCCTTCAGTGTATCCCTGTTTTCTTTTGTCTTTCAACCTCTTTCTGTCCCACTGACTATGTTTTCCAACTCAACTGGTTTCCTTGGCTCTTTAAGCCTTTAGTCACAGCACCCTGCTACACAGCCCAATCCTGGCCTCTGAAAATAAGTTCTTCTGACATCCCAATAGGAGCTGACCTGACTCCTGGACTGAGACCTCCTGTTTCCTGGCTGGGGCTCCTCTGACCCCTGGATAAGACCTCCTGGCTGCTGGCTGGGGCACCTCTGACCCCTGGGTAAGACCTTCTGTCTCTTGGCTACAGGCTGGGGCACTTCTGACCCAGGGTAAGACTTCCTGTCTCCAAAGAGAGTTTGGAGACAGGAAGTCTTACCCTGGGTCAGAAGTGCCCCAGCCTGTAGCCAAGAGACAGAAGGTCTTACCCAGGGGTCAGAGGTGCCCCAGCCAGCAGCCAGGAGGTCTTATCCAGGGGTCAGAGGAGCCCCAGCCAGGAAACAGGAGGTCTCAGTCCAGGAGTCAGGTCAGCTCCTATTGGGATGTCAGAAGAACTTATTTTCAGAGGCCAGGATTGGGCTGTGTAGCAGGGTGCTGTGACTAAAGGCTTAAAGAGCCAAGGAAACCAGTTGAGTTGGAAAACATAGTCAGTGGGACAGAAAGAGGTTGAAAGACAAAAGAAAACAGGGATACACTGAAGGAGACCTCACAGCTGGAGCGGTGGACTTTGATGACCCATACACATCTTACTGGTGCCTACCATTACATGCCTACTACCCCTGCAGGGGTGCAGGGAGCTGGTGAGTGGGGATCTTTGAGGGGGAGCACCGCAAGTCACTGGATTTGATCAGCTGTTTTCACGAAAGTCACCGATTACAGACGTTTTCACTTCCTGCCATTGGACTTTATTATATTTTTTACACTATATATATATTCTTTTCATCAAAAATTTTTTTCCACTAAGTTGTTCATTAATTTTCATTACTTTTCCATCAGTTTATATTATCTAATGTGCAACACTGCACTATATGTCTAATGTTGGGACTATTCAAATTCACCTTTTTGCTTATAAGCACATTTGGACACATTTGGGGATCAATATAAGTTCGTACTGTGGTGTTTTATTTAACTTTATTTTGTTTGGCTGTCACTATTGATTTTTTATCAATTGTCACCTATTTAATTTGTGTTGATTAATCACATGGTGTACACCTGCATGTAGGCATGAGACTGATCTGCTAGCACAGTCCACTCAGGTAACGGTGGACATTTAGATCCACTACCTAATGAGGGATAAAGGTGTGTATTTATTATTATATAGTTCCTGGTTTCTTTTGAGGTTCATTAAATTATAAATCAAGGTACCCTGATAAGGTAGCGCCATCCACCCCTAATCAATTCCTTTCAATGTAAATAAGTGCCATACCTGCGGGATGACAGTGGAAGCTGGAAATCACTGTAGTAGTTACCACTTCTCTAGTGATCTCCACTAGCTTCTGGGTCCCTGTACTTTTTATTTAGCTGCTCTATTTCAGGTTTTTTATCTTTTGAATAGCTCCTTTTGGTATTGCTCTGCAATTTTGTACTACCTAGTCAGAGTATTAGGATACATGTTACTTACTACATTAGATATATATGAAACATTCTTAACAGCCATCAGGTCTTCTTCATTCTGAGCTTTTGAACGTTTAAGCCTGGTGCACATGGTTCCCGCTGCGGGTCCATACCCATTCTTGCAGCAGCACCCGCCCGCACAGAAAACACTAGATATCGCAGCAGCCGCTTCCCACACTGGGAACCGCACTACACTTGAGGTTTCCACGCGGGCAGGGGATTTAAAAAAACAGTGCAGGCGACCTGCGTTTCCCTGCATTTTCAGGAGGCACGCAGCCCATTCAAATGAATGGGCTGCCGTGGCCATGCAAAACGCAGCTTGCAGAGCCGCCAAAGTGAACCGGGCCTAAGTTATTTTATTTGTGTATGTGATAAATACATACCTCCCAGCTTCTTGAGATGGGAGCGAGGGACACCTATTAGCAAAAGTATGTAGACATAGGACACACCCCCTGCCACTCCCCCTTGAAGGAGAATTATACAAAAAAAGATTATTTAAACCCACAAGTTTTTTTTTTTTTTTTTTATAGCTATTATTCCTTTATATTGGCTTTTGACATTTACAAATGCAGTATTTTAGAAATTTGATGAAAGGTTTAGTAATGTGAAACACTTTTTGATAGATAGGTAGTGCATTTTATATACAGTTATATAGATCTGTCCAAAATGAGGGACAAATGAGGAGGAAAGAGGGACAGAGGGACTTTGTTCCAAATCAGGGACTGTCCCTCCAAATCAGGGACAGTTGGGAGTTATGTAAATATAGAAATGCTTCTAGCAAATGAAATAGCATACATTAGTCATTTGAAATCACAGCACTGCCAATTACCCTCATTTCTTTTTTGTTTAATTAAATATAGCCAAAATCCTATGTAAAAAGAATGTTTACACAGACCTTATAAATAGCTCTGGTTTGTTCCCCATTGGGTAACTAAAGATTCTGCTTTAAAAGGTGTATACAGTGCCTTGCAAAAGTATTCACCCCCCTTGGCTTTTTACCTATTTTGTTACATTACAGCCTTTAGTTCAATGTTTTTTTAATCTGAATTATAGGTGATGGATCAGAACACAATAGTCTAAGTTGGTGAAGTAAAATTAGAAAAAAAATATACATAAAAATATTGTTCAGAAATAAAAAACTGATAATTGGCATGTGCGTATGTATTCACCCCCTTTGATATGAAGCCCATAAAAACCTCTGGTGCAACCAATTACCTTCAGAAGTCACATAATTATTGAAATGATGTCCACCTGTGTGCAATCTAAGTGTCAAATGATCGGTCATTACATATTACACACCTTTTTGAAAGGCCCCAGAGGCTGCAACACCTAAGCAAGAGGCACCACTAACCAAACACTGCCATGAAGACCAAGGAACTCTCCAAGCAAGTAAGGGACAATGTTGTTGAGAAGTACAAGTTAGGGTTAGGTTATAAAAAAATATACAAATCTTTGATGATCCCTAGGAGCACCATAAAATCTAGCATAACCAAATGGAAAAAGCATGGCACAGCAGCAAACCTGTCAAGAGACGGCCTCACATCAAAACTCATGGACCAGGCAAGGAGGGCAATAATCAGAGAGGCAGCACAGAGACCCAAGGTAACCCTGGAGGAGCTGCAGAGTTCCACAGCAGAGACAGGAGTATCTGTACATAGGACAACAATAAACCGTACGCTCCATAGAGTTGGGCTTTATGGCAGAGTGGCCAGAAGAAAGCCATTACTTTCAGCAAAAAACAAAATGGCACGTTTTGAGTTTGTGAAAAGGCATGTGGGAGACTCACAAAATGTATGGAGGAAGGTGCTCTGATCTGATGAGACTAAAATTTAACTTTTTGGCCATCAAAGAAAACGCTATGTCTGGCGCAAACTCAACACATCACATCACCCAAAGAACACCATCCCCACAGTGAAACATGGTGGTGGCAGCATCATGCTGTGGGGATGTTTTTCAGCAGTCGGGACTGGGAAACTGGTCAGAGTTGAGGGAAAGATGGATGGGGCTAAATACAAGGATATTCTTGAGCAAAACCTGTACCACTCTGTGTGATTTTAGGCAAGGACGGAGGTTCACCTTCCAGCAGGACAATGACCTCAAACACACTGCTAAAGCATCACTTGAGTTGGTTTAAGGGGAAACATGTAAATGTGTTGGCACGGCCTATTCAAATCCCAGACCTCAATCCAATAGAATATTTGTGGTCAGACTTAAAGATTGCTGTTCACAAGCACAAACCATTCAACTTGAAGGAGCTGGAGCAGTTTTGCAAGGAGGAATGGGCAAAAATCCCAGTGGCAAGCTCATAGAGATTTATCCAAAGCAACTTGGAGCTGTGATAGCCTCAAAAGGTGGCTCTACAAAGTATTGACTTTAGGGGGGTGAATAGTTATGCACATTGACTTTTTCTGTTATTTTGTCCTATTTGTTGTTTGCTTCACTATAAAAAGAAAACAACAAAAAACAAAAACATCTTCAAAGTTGTGGGCATGTTCTGTAAATTATATGATGAAAATCCTCAAACAATCCATGTTAATTCCAGGTTGTGAGGCGACAAAACACGAAAAATGCCAAGGGGGTGAATACTTTTGCAAGGCACTGTATATGTTAATATAAGTTTCACAACACTGGAGTATTTTTTCCAGCAATGTTCTTGAAAAATCAGTTTTAGATGAGTCAGTCTCCTACATGTCCTGTGACTATTTGATTACCTCCTAGTAAGTGTGACAGATGCAGACTTTACAATCACAAATGTCTCCTGCAACAAATGTCCATCAGGCAATCAGTGTTCCAGTTCAGATTTGTCTGGCTCAACATGTGCCTGTCATGGACTGCTGAACGCACAAGGTTTCCCATCTTGTAGGGGGTAATCTAAGTGCATCTTTCAGACAGGAAACAATTCTATTTACTCCCACCTTGGATGGGATGTGTCACTATGTCACAATGACATTTGTGAAGAGTGCAGGAGATGTCTGACATGCATCATTATTCCTTCTGACCATCACCTGCTGTGTAAGGTGAATATAGCGATTGTGAAAGCCTCAGTAAGGAAGGGGCTATAGGGAAGAATATAATGTAGATAATCATTTCATCCCCGGTAACAGAATCATGAACTGTGGTCCTATAGTATAAATTTGTATGTCATCATTTTAAAATAAATCCCAGGATTATATCAAAGCTAAAGTGTTATACCCATGCTTTGAATAAATTGTGTACTACAGTCTTATTATAGCAGTCTAAGCTAAACAGAAAGTGCAGTTTTAACATTTATTGGCTAATCTCCAACTAGAGAATCGGGCACTGAAAACAATATGTAAACTGCCTTTGCTGCTGTCTCTGAAAATACTGGTTACCTGGCTGCCATGCTGACCCAGTGGTTTTTATTACTTTCTGAAATAGAGCTTAGCAACGAGTAAGCACAGTGGATAAAATAGTGTTTTGTTTTTTTTGTTAGTTTTTTAGTGTTTTATTAATAAATATTTGTTAGCACAATATTTATTTTATTTATCACAAGTACTTACAGTATATAGCGCTGTACATTTATGCAGCACTTCACATACATATGTATATTTTACATTCACGACAGTCCCTGCCCTCCAGGAGCTTACAATCTAATGTCCTTAACTCATATTTATACATACACATACAAGGGCCAATTTAGGCAGGAGCCAATTAACCTACCATTCCCAAACTCCTCTTGTTCACGCTTGTAGACATATTTAACAGCCTAGATTATTTTAAGTGTTGGACTATTAAATGTGTTACTAAAGCAATTAGGCTGAGTAAAGTTATAACTAAAATGAGCAGGTTGGTTTTGTAACCACCCATTCACTCTTTTGGCTATGTTTCCATCAGTTCCTATTTGTTGAGAAGAGTCCCTGTTTTCAGAGGTCTGTCCCTGGCAATCAAACATCTCTAGTGATGTCCCCGGAGGCAGTGGCATAACTAGGGGGATGGTCTGCACTGGATACCACCACCTAGAGGGTGCCCTTGTGTGGCCACAGGTGATATGTAGTGTATGCACTGTGGTCTCAGAGTGCCAGATACTGGAGCGCTCTCTGCATTCCTGCTTCAGCGCCAAAAGAATCCGGGACTGTCAGGCAGAGTAATCTCCACCCAACAGTTTAATGAATGACCTGGCTCAAATGGGAGAGAGAGCTTGGTGTTTAGGTAAATACACACTGAACACCAGGGGTTATTATCACTGTTGTGGACTACTGTACTTTGCTAACTGCCATGCCATTTTCCTTTTTTGATAAGCCTGTGATGCCGCGTACACACGATCGGACTTTACGGCAGACTTTGCTCGGCGGACTTTTCGCCGGACTTTGTCCGCTAGGTGCACTGGACTTAAAAAGGGACGGACTTGGACACACACGATCACTCCAAAAGTCCGCTGGTTTTGAACGCGGTGACGTACAGCACATACGACGGGACTATAAAAAGGAAGTTCAAGCCCCACTACGGCACCCTTTGGGCTCCTTCTGCTAATCTCGTGTTTATCTTGTGTCAGTAGAAGTTTGGTTAGAGACGATTCGTGCTTTTCACTCTTCAGCTTATTTCGATCGTTTTCTGCGGTTCAGTTTGTGCTTGTGAGGTTTGTATCTGCTTTTCAGTGCGTGTTGGTCAGTTCGTAACATGCCTAGCAGGCCGTTCTGGTCCGCTCGTTCCTGATTTTCAGGTCGTTCTTCATAGGCCTTGCTGTTCTTCAGTGCGTTTGTTATAAGTTTGTTTGTTTGACCAGCCGACCGTTTTGAAGCCATGTCGCGTGGACGTACTCGTTCTCGAGTTCGTGCTGCGTGGGGACTTGGTGTTGGGGTTAATACTTTGACCCGAGTCCAGTCCATGAACAGGGCGAGGAGGAGTTCATGGATGAAGAATTGGTTGCGCCAGCTTGACAAGGAAATGAAGAACATGATTGATGTTTTTAGGCAAAATGTTATTATATTCTGCCCAAAACATCAATCATGTTCTTCATTTCCTGTTGCATGGAGTCCAGGCGAATTTTCATGCTGTGAATTTGGTCACGCATTTGATCAATTTGGCCATTCCACAACATTATCTGGCCAATCAGTCTTTGGGCACTGTCTGTGCTGAATGGCTCTGCTGCTTGGCCTTCCACAACCAGCTCACCTAAAATGTGTGTAAAAAAAATGGGTTAAAATATGCACGCCTAAATACATTTCCTTAAGCTGGGGTGTCAGTCACTCACTTGGTGGGGTTGAAAGCTCGCACACTTCCTCCACATCTCCTTCCTCCAGCTCGTCGGGTGGGCGTGGTCTTGGGCTGGGGCTTGGGGTATCTTCAGCCTCAGGCTGGTGACTTGGGGGGGTCCTGGGATCATTGGACTGTTGTGTGAGTCTTTTCTCCCCTATGATAATTCAACAAAAGGTATAGTTAAAACACAGTGATATTTTAGATTTTTCGAATTAATATGAAACGTTGGTTATGAGTTGTGGACAATTGCCTCTTTTTGTCCTCAAAAATTTAGAAGACAGGATGAACATTACCTCTGAACAACAAGTCTAAACAATACACATTTTCATGCAAGTTTCACAGATGCAGACACCTCAATGATCTCCTATGTGTATTACCCCTCAAAAATTTAGTTATGGTCACATAGTACACTAGTGCTCGTGAGTCCAGATGTGGAATCAGCTGCTGTGTCCTGTCCTTACATTACACTGAATCATTTTTGAAGAAGCATTATATTTTCAAACACATCTACACCACATCCCCAAATTTTGGGAATATGACAAATTATCAAGACCTAAATGTATGTCCAACCCTGTACCATCGTATTTGGCGAAAAAATAACGTCTTTTTCTTTAGTATCATATGTATTTTACAAAGAACGGTCTTTACGAACGATGCTGTATAAATGTAAAAAATATGGATCAGCATGCAAGTTAAATATCTCAATAGGAAAACACAACAAGTACTTACTTTTTTAAGCAGCTTCTTTATTCGCCAATATTGTTCTGGCTCCCTACTTTTGATGTCAGACCACCGCTTCCTCAATTGTTCTTTCCAACGTTTAGTGCCAAATTTAGCTTCTAGAGCGGTGGCAACTGAGGACATTATTTTGTCCTTACGCATATTCGGTCGTGTGTACTTTTTTCCCATCGTAGTCCTCCCTTCTCAATATGGACACCATCACCACCATCTCTTCAAAAGCCATGTTGGTGGCCTTATATCTCCTCCGGGATGTGGATGGTTGTGGCTCTGGGCTTTCCTCCGCGCTACTTCCACTGAATCTCTCCGCCATTTTTCTCGATATACTCCCACTGCGCAATGAAGAGTGAAGGGGCGGGGACAAATCGTACTAAAGAACGTCAGGGGTGGGCGACGCAGGCGGAGCATGACACGTGCGCAGTGTATATAAAGCTATTACGATGGCCTACGTATGTCCGTGCGGAAGTAGCGAGCGTCAGAAACGAAGGTAAGATTAAACGTGGGGGTTCTGACTGACATTTCAGTTTTGATCTTGTGTCTTGTCTTTCAGCAAAAATGAATTCCTTTAAAGAGGCTGATTTTTTGTCCAGATTTATCGATTTATATCAGGAAAACAAAAACCTGTGGGAGGTCAAACACCCACTATATTTCAATCGAGCTGTAAGGAAGGCAACACTGGGCACGCTTTTAGAATTTGTGAAGACTCTAGTCCCCCAGGCAGACCTCAATTTTGTGGACAAGAAAATTGGTATCTTGCGAAACATGTATCAGCGGGAACACAATAAAATCGATGAGTCGCTCAGATCCGTAGCAGCAGCCGACCAAGTTTATGTACCCAAGTTGTGGTACTACCACAAAATGCGATTCCTGGATGACCAAACAGAAGCCAGGCAATCACTTTCGACCCTTCCCCCCACCCTTCCCTCCAGCCTTCCCTCCAGCCTTCCCCCCACTCTTCCCTCCAGTCTTCCATCCACCTCCACCCCAGCTGAGGAGTCCCAGGAAGAACTGAGCCTTTTCAGCCTTGATGAAGTGGATGCGCCCAGCTTCAGCCAGGTATCCTTTTTTGTGGAATTTGTGATTGTGTAAATGTTATTAATGATGATAACGTCTAAAATTTTTAAGTGCTTCATAACAAATGACTTTATCACAAATATTAATATGTAGACATATCACTAGACAGTAGTGGCCAAAAATATACTTCAGATATTGTTGATGAGCTGTAATAATGGTGGGGTCAAATAGATAGCCTTTACTATTTGGTTATAATTATATTTGCAAGTCATGAGCTGAAAATTGTGTGTGATTGCGTAACACAAAATTACAACTATGTCCCTTTTTTTGACACAGGATGACCTCAGCCAGGAGGAGGCCTTGACCAGTGGGAGAGAGGAGGAGGCCTTGCCCAGTGGGAGAGAGAGGAGGAGGCCTTGCCCAGTAGGAGAGAGGAGGAGGCTGTGGCTGGGCCCAGTAGAAGCCGCACGGAGTGTCAGGTGCCTCCCCTCTGCATTATCAACAAAAGGCCCAGAAGAATAACACAAACTGAGGAGGAATCCCTAGCCCTCATTCGTGAAGCCAGCCAAATCCTCAGCACACCACCCAATGCAGAGGAGGCGTATGGGACATATATGGCCACCAGATTGCTGGAACTGGAAAAGGGGCAACGCCTCTTCTGTGAGGGTTTGATTTTTCAGGCCTATCAGAAGGGCTTGAGAGGGGAGCTTACTGCTACAACCTATCTAGCAGATAAAGCTACTACTCCTCCTCCTCCTCCTCCTCCTGCCCCAAGTACACCACCAGAGGCACAGCCTGCAGGGAAGGCTGCAGCGAAGTGTGGAGGGAAGGCTGCAGAGAAGCGTGGAGGGAAGGCTGCAGGGCAGCGTGCAGGGAAGGCTCCACGGAAGACTCGAAAGTGATTGCCTGGTTTCTGTCTGGTCTGACTGTGCTCCCTGTGCTCCCTAGTCGCAAGATACCAATTTCCTTGTCCTAAAACTTGATGTGTGTCCTGGGGGATGAAAGGCGTCACAGATTCCAAAAGTGTCTCCAGTGTTGCCTTCCTAATTTTTTGTTAACCAAAATAAATGGATTTTTTAGTTACCTTACATTATTGACTATGTGTTTTGATTCCAAAACGACATTTTGTTGGGGAGTAGGCAGGTACAGGTCAAAAAGACTATGGGGTTGATTTAATAAAAGCAAATAGACTGTGCACTTTGCAGAGTGCAGTTGTCCTCTGCAAGTGCAATTGCTCCAAAGCTTAGGAAATGAGGTAAGGCTTGACTTTGCAAAGAGTACCCAATCCTGTGCAAGGAAAATTAAAAAAAATCTGCATTTTTGCTTGCACATGATTTGATGATGGAAGTCAGCAGAGCTTCTGTTCATTTACTAAGCTCTGGAGCAACTGCTCTTGCAGAGGGTCTTTTTCCCTTTAGTAAATCAACCCCTATGCGTGTTTGTTCCAAAAGGCTAAATCATTTAGAAAATCAAGTGCAAAGTACTAGTGAAAAGTGTACTTTAGAAATTGCACTGCAAGTGCACTTGTTGGAAGTGCAGTCGCTGTAAATCTGAGGGAAAGAGCTGAAATGAGGGGAAGCTCTGCTGATTTTATCATACAATCATGTGCAAGAAAAAGGTTTAAATTTTTTTTGTGGTTCCTTCCATGTGCCCCTCTGATCCACAACAAAGGCACTTCAAAATGCTCTTTCTGTGAAATTCCAAGTACAATTTGCCCTTGTAGTGAAAAATGAATTTGCCTTTGGAAAATAAACCCCCCTATGTCTAATTAACAAGGGACACCAACCTCATTAAGGTTCATTAAAACAAGACAAAATATTAAGGTTATTGTGGTAACTTGAAACTACAAAAAAAAAAAAAAAGATTTTGTATAATTTAGCACACATTGTAAAATAGATAGTGTTTAAATCTAAAAAAAAAAAAAGATAAGTCCAAAATCTAATTTAATACTTTATTTATGGAGATCTGGCTTTTAAAAAATATCATATTAGTCATGGCATGAGGATAAATCAGGAAGAAAGTACTTTGTGAGAACTCTGTGTGAATAAAAAGCACCAAAACAACTTAATTCCTCTCGCATTATAAAGAAAAAAAAGAGGAATGTGCTAGCTTCAATACGAAGGCTAGTTTTACCAGACCGAGTGCTTCCGTCTTCTAATTGCTTCAGAGCATGCGTCAGTTTGAGTTCGTCAGACTAGCACACAGACGACCAGTTTGTCCGCTAGAAAGAAGAGTCCGTCAGATAGATTTAAAACATGTTTCAAATCTAAGTCCGTCCAACTTTTGAGAAAAAAAAAGTCCGCTGGAGCCCACACACGATCGAATTGTCCGACGAAATCCAGTACGCCGGACCAAGTCTGCCTTAAAGTCCGATCGTGTGTACGCGGCATTAGTCTGTTTTCCTGTGAATCATATGTTAATAATATTTTTCTTCTGCAATTAAACATTGTACAATGAGCAATGACTTGCTAAGTGCAGTGATCAATGTGCAGTAATCTAAGGCAATAAATCTGATTTTTGAATGGCACGCTGAATGGTTTGATGTTTCTACACTTTGCTCTTTTTTCTCCTATTGCATAAAGTGGTTTGATAGCAAGGTGGGCTAACTTACCTTCCACTGCATAGGAGAAAATGAAGCGAGTACAGGCAGGCTAGCCTGTACAGACTTATCAGTCCCGCACTGCTCTTCATAAACAACACCAATGGACTGACACAGATATAATCCACAAGTGTCTGCTGAATAAAGTAAATGAAGTGAAAAAGAAGCAGGCTACCATTTCGGCAGTTGTAGGGGTTAATATTACTGCCAATGGCACCAGTGCTGGTGCTTATTTTATTCCTACACTACAAGCTATGTATGGGGAAACGACACCCACATTATTGGGCAGGCCCCCAGGTGCTCAACAGGTGGCACATGTAGGCAGGTGCTTACGTTTTGTTACGGTTATATGATTTTGGTACTATTTTTTTTCATTGATGGCTGATGCATACATGGTTAATGTGATGGCGTGATCAGTCTTCCCCTATATTTGTGAGTCATTTCCCCTTTCCAAGAGAATATAAATACACAAAGGAAACTGGCCATGTGGTGCAGTCTGATGTGGGAGAAATACAGTGAGGACCAATATGCTATGTAATCTGTTCTACGTGCAGCATCACTCTTTAAAGGGACTCCATCCTGGGAAACCATGTGAATAGACTTGTGTAACGACTTTCCTAAATTTCAGGTAAGGGCAGCACTACTAGGGAAACAGTACAACCAATCGCAGCAAAGCTAAATCAATGCACAGTCAACTCATTGCATAGCAAATGTAGTGTAATGTATAGTCATTTATGTATGGGAATGTAAGGAACTATTCTGGAGAACAATGTACTAACTCCAGGACCGCTGCAAGGATTTTTGTCTGCACAGGCAAAGGTGCATTTTGCTGTGTTTGTGGTTTGTGGGGTGAGTCTGTATATTATGAGGGAATCACACCAAGTGCCCCCCTGTTTCTATGTTTCCCCTGCAGTGGGCGCCGTCTCACCTCTTTTAGAGGGTTTGGTGGGATGGCTGCCAGTTATCAGTCCATGTGGTTGATATTGAGGTTGTGGAGCAGCACAGCAGTGTGCAGGATGTGAAGGGCGCTCTTCTCAGCGGTGGTGTTGGCAGGGTTGTGAGTGTCCTGGGCAGGGTAGAGCTCCGCAGCCATTTTCCTCTTGAGGGGCAAGGGGATGATCTCATAGTATGCCTGCACCTAAGACCTATTAGCGCTGGAAGTGACTGTACCTTGCCACTTTTTTTAGACTTCTTGACGGTACAATTGGGGGAATCCAAAGTGAAGAAGGATCTCAGGGTTTTGGTAGGTCATAAGCTCAATAATAACAGGCAATGCCAAGCTGCAGTAACCAAAGCCAGCAAAGTACTTTCTTGTATTAAGAAAGGTATGGAGTACAGAGAGAGAGATATAATTTTGCCCCTGTACAAATCATTAGAAAGACATCATCTGGAATATGCAGTTCAGTCTTGGGCACCAGATCTCAAACAGTATATCGGGAAACTGGCGAAAGGGCATTGAAGAGCAACCAAACTGCTAAGAGGCACAGAGGAGCTATGAGGAAAGATTAGATGAGCTGAATTTATTCTCTCTTGAGAAGAGGAGGTTAAGGGGAATATGATCAACATGTACAAATATATAAGGGGTCCATATAGTGAACTTGGTTATTCACTTTAACCACTTCAGCCCCGGAAGGATTTACCCCCTTCCTGACCAGAGCACTTTTTACAATTTGGCACTGTGTTGCTTTAACTGTTAATATGCTGTACCCAAATTAATTTTGCGTCCTTTTTTTCCCACAAATAGAGCTTTCTTTTGATGGTATTTGATCACCTCTGCGGTTTTTATTTTTTGCGCTATAAACGGAAAAATACCGAAATCTTTGAAAAAAAATTATATTTTCTACTTTTTGTTATAAAAAAATCTAATAAACTCAATTTTAGTCATACATTTAGGCCACAATGTATTCGGCCACATGTCCTTAGTAAAAAAATTGTCAAGAAGCATATATTTATTGGTTTGCACAAAAGTTATAGCGTCTACAAACTAGGGTACATTTTCTGGAATTTACACAGCTTTTAGTTTATGACTGCCTATGTCATTTCTTGAGGTGCTAAAATGGCAGGGCAGTACAACCCCTCCCCCCCAAATGACCCCATTTTGGAAAGTAGACACCCCAAGGAAATTGCTGAGAGGCATGTTGAGCCCATTAAATATCACTTTTTTTTGTCCCAAGTGATTGAAAAATGATAAAAAAAAAAAAAATTACAAAAAGTTGTCACTAAATTATATATTGCTCACACATTCCATGGTTATATGTGAAATTGCACCCCAAAATACATTTAGCTGCTTCTCCTGAGTATGGGGATACCACATGTGTGGGACTTTTTGGGAACCTGGCCGCATATCGGGCCCCGAAAACCAAGCACCGCCTTCAGGATTTCTAAGGGCGTAAATTTTTGATTTCACTCTTCACTACCTATCACAGTTTTGAAGGCCATATAATGCCAAGATGGCACAACCCCCTGCCCCAAATGACCCCATTTTGGAAAGTAGACACCCCAAGCTATTTGCTGAGAGGCATGTTGAGTCCATGGAATATTTTATATTTTGACACAAGTTGTGGGAAAATTACAAACTTTTTTTATTTTTTTGCACAAAGTTGTCACTAAATGATATATTGCTCAAACATGCCATGGGCATATGTGGAATTACACCCCCAAATACATTCTGCTGCTTGTCCTGAGTACGGGGATACCACATGTGTGGGACTTTTTGGGAGCCTAGCTGCGTACGGAGCCCCGAAAACCAAGCACCACCTTCAGGATTTCTAAGGGCGTAAATTTTTTATTTCACTCTTCACTACCTATCACAGTTTTGAAGGCCATAAAATGCCAAGATGGCACAACCCCCCCCCCACCCAAATGACCCCATTTTGCAGAGTAGACACCCCAAGCTATTTGCTGAGAGGCATGTTGAGTCCATGGAATATTTTATATTTTGACACAAGTTGCGGGAAAATTACAAACTTTTTTTTTTTTTTTTTTTTCACTGCAAATGTTTGCAAGTTTTTGCAAGTTGTCACTAAATGATATATTGCTCAAACATGCCATGGGCATATGTGGAATTACACCCCAAAATACATTCTGCTGCTTCTCCTGAGTACGGGGATACCACATGAGGAGTGAGGATTTCACTCCTCACTACCTATCATAGTTTTGAAGGCCATAAAATGCCCAGATGGCACAACCCCCCCCCCCCCCCCAAATGACCCCATTTTGAAAAGTAGACACTTCAAGCTATTTGCTGAGAGGCATGTTGAGTCCATGGAATATTTTATATTTTGCCACAAGTTGCGGGAAAGTGACAAACTTTTTTAATTTTTTGCACAAAGTTGTCACTAAATGATATATTGCTCAAACATGCCATGGGCATATGTGGAATTACACCCCAAAATACAGTCTGCTGCTTCTCCTGAGTATGGGGATACCACATGTGTGGGACTTTTTGGGAGCCTAGCTGCATACGGGGCCCCGAAATCCAATCACCGCCTTTAGGATTTCTAAGGGCGTAAATTTTTGATTTCACTCCTCACTACCTATCAGTTTCGAAGGCCATAAAATGCCAAGATAGCACAAAACCTCCCCAAATGACCCCATTTTGGAAAGTAGACAGCCCAAGCTATTTGCTGAGAGGCATGGTGAGTATTTTGCAGCTCTCATTTGTTTTTGAAAATGAAGAAAGACAAAAAAAAAGTATTTTTTTTTTTTCTTTTTTCAATTTTCAAAACTTTGTGACAAAAAGTGAGGTCTGCAAAATACTCACTGTACCTCTCAGCAAATAGCTTGGGGTGTCTACTTTCCAAAATGGGGTTATTTAGGGGGGGTTTGTGCCACCTGGGCACCGCCTTCAGGATTTCTAAGGGCATACATTTTTGATTTCACTCTTCACTACCTATCACAGTTTTGAAGGCCATAAAATGCCAAGATGGCACAACCCCCCTCCTCCAAATGACCCCATTTTGGAAAGTAGACACCCCAAGCTATTTGCTGAGAGGCATGTTGAGTTCATGGAATATTTTATATTTTGCCACAAGTTGCGGGAAAGTGACAAACTTTTTTTATTTTTTTGCACAAAGTTGTCACTAAATGATATATTGCTCAAACATGCCATGGGCATATGTGGAATTACACCCCAAAATACATTCTGCTGCTTCTCCTGAGTATGGGGATACCACATGTGTGGGACTTTTTGGGAGCCTAGCTGCATACGGGGCCCCGAAATCCAATCACCGCCTTTAGGATTTCTAAGGGCGTACATTTTTGATTTCACTCCTCACTACCTATCAGTTTTGAAGGTCATAAAATGCCAAGATAGCACAAAACCCCCCCAAATGACCCCATTTTGGAAAGTAGACACTCCAAGCTATTTGCTGAGAGGCATGGTGAGTATTAAAAAAAATGTATTTTTTTTTCTTTTTTCAATTTTCAAAACTTTGTGACAAAAGTGAGGTCTGCAAAATACTCACTATACCTCTCAGCAAATAGCTTGGGGTGTCTACTTTCCAAAATGGGGTTATTTGGGGGGGGGTTGTGCCACCTGGGCATTCCATGGCCTCCGTAACTGCGATAGGCAGTGAAGAGTGAAATCAAAAATTTACACCCTAGAAAGCCTAAAGGCGGTGCTTGGTTTTTGGGGTCCCGTACGCGGCTAGGCTCCCAAAAAGTCTCACACATGTGGTATCCCCCTACTCAGGAGAAGCAATAGAATGTATTTTGGGGTGTAATTTCACATATTCCCATGGCATGTTTGAGCAATATAAAATATTCCATGGACTCGACATGCCTCTCAGCAAATAGCTTGGGGTGTCCACTTTCCAAAATGGGGTCATTTGGGGGGGCTTTGAACTGTCCTGGCATTTTATGCACAACATTTAGAAGCTTATGTCACACATCACCCACTCTTCTAATCACTTGAAGACAAAGCCCTTCTGACACTTTTCGTTTACATGAAAAAATTATTTTTTTTGCAAGAAAATTACTTTGAACCCCCAAATAATATATATATTTTTTTAAAGCAAATGCCATACAGATTAAAATGGTGTGAGTTTCATTTTTTTTCACACAGTATTTGCGCAGCGATTTTTCAAACGCTTTTTTTGGAAAAAAACACACTTTTTAAAATTTGAATGCACTAAAACCCCAAATATATTCCCCAAATGTTTGATGAAATAAAAAAGATGATCTTAGGCCTAGTACATGGATACCAAACACGACATGCTTTAAAATGGCGCTCAAACTAAATACATTTTTAAAAGCCTTTAAAAGCCTTTACAGGTTACCACTTTAGATATACAGAGGAGGTCTACTGCTAAAATTACTGCCCTCGATCTGACCTTTGCGGTGATACCTCACATGCATGGTTCAATTGCTGTTTACATTTGACATCAGACTGACGCTTCCGTTCACCTTTACGCGAGAGCAGGGGGGGACAGGGGTGCTTTTTTTTTTTTTTTTTATTATTTTTTGCTTTTTTATCTTATTTTTAAACTGTTCCTTTCATTTTTTTTAAGTAATTTTTATTGTTATCTCAGGGAATGTAAATATCCTCTATGATAGCAATAGGTAGTGACAGGTACTCTTTTTTGAAAAAATTGGGGTCTATTAGACCCTAGATCTCTCCTCTGTTCTTAAAGCATCTGACCATACCAAGATCGGTGTGATAAAATGCTTTCCCAATTTCCCAATGGTGTCCGGCAAAATCTAAGTCATAAAATGCTCGTAGCTTCTGGTTTCTTAGGCCATAGAGATGTTTGGAGCCATTCTGGTCTCTGATCAGCTCTATGGTCAGCTGGCCGAATCACGGGCTGCATTCTCAGGTTCCCTGTTGGGACAGGAGAGCCAGAGAAAAACATGGAAGAAGGTGGGGGGGAATTACCTCCCAGTGCTAGTAAAAGCAGTCTAGAGGCTAATTAGCTGCTAGGATTGCTTTTACATGAAAGCCGACTGCTGGCTGAAAAGAATGATACCAAGATGATACCTAAACCTGCAGGCATCATTCTGGTATAACCACTCAAAGTCCAGCAACATACCAGTACGTTGCTGGTCCTTGTTGGGCATATATTGTAAACTTTTTTTTCATGCAGCCAGTGGGCTGAACTAAAAAAAAGAGATTGATCGGTGGGTATGCCCACCATTAGAATACCTCCCTTCATCCACCCACTTCTAATGATGGGCATACATGCACCATTTATATATGCCGAAGCATGGGGGCATCTGCCCCAAAAGGTAGGAGCAAATCGCTCCTCCGCTCCTGCTGCCCCCATGCTTCGGCATATATGCTCTTTTTTTAACTGTGGTGGTGAAATCACCTCCTACAGCGCTGGAGTCACGGCTTTATGTATCGTGGGAGCAAACACTGTTGCTGTCAAGATAAATAAATCCGCACTGCAACTGAATGGCGTACCTGCTAAGCAAATGATGGTTAACAATAAAACAAAGTAACATTACAGTATAACAGTAAGACTTACCATACCTGCAAAGCAAATACAAAAAAACATAGTAAAAAATAAAACATTTTTTAACCACTTCAGCCCCGGAAGGATTTACCCCCTTCCTGACCAGAGCACTTTTTACAAATTGGCACTGCGTCGCTTTAACTGCTAATTGCGCGGTCATGCAATGCTGTAACCAAACGAAATTTGCGTCCTTTTCTTCCCACAAATAGAGCTTTCTTTTGATGGTATTTGATCACCTCTGCCGTTTTTATTTTTTGCGCTATACACGGAAAAAGACCGAAAATTTTGAAAAAAAATGATATTTTCTACTTTTTGTTCTAAAAAAAATCCAATAAACTCAATTTTAGTCATACATTTAGGCCAAAATGTATTTGGCCACATGTCTTTGGTAAAAAAAATGTCAATAAGTGTATATTTATTGGTTTGCGCAAAAGTTATAGCGCCTACAATCTAGGGTACATTTTCTGGAATTTACACAGCCTTTAATTTATGACTGCCTATGTCGTTTCTTGAGGTGCTAAAATGGCAGGGCAGTACAAAACCCCCACAAATGACCCCATTTTGGAAAGTAGACACCCCAAGGAAATTGCTGAGAGGCATGTTGAGCCCATTGAATATTCATTTTTTTTGTCCCAAGTGATTGAATAATGACAAAAAAAAAAAAAAAAATTACAAAAAGTTGTCACTAAATGATATATTGCTCACACAGGCCATGGGCATATGTGGAATTGCACCCCAAAATACATTTAGCTGCTTCTCCTGAGTATGGGGATACCACATGTGTGGGACTTTTTGGGAGCCTAGCCGCATACGGGGCCCCGAAAACCAATCACTGCCTTCAGGATTTCTAAGGGCGTACATTTTTGATTTTACTCCTCACTACCTATCACAGTTTTGAAGGCCATAAAATGCCCAGATGGCACAAACCCCCCCCAAATGACCCCATTTTGGAAAGTAGACACCCCAAGCTATTTGCTGAGAGGCATGTTGAGTCCATGGAATATTTTATATTTTGACACAAGTTGCGGGAATGTGACAATTTATTTTTTTTTTTTTTTTTGCACAAAGTTGTCACTAAATGATATATTGCTCACACAGGTCATGGGCATATGTGGAATTGCACCCCAAAATACATTCTGCTGCTTCTCCTGAGTATGGGGATACCACATGTGTGGGACTTTTTAGGAGCCTAGCCGCGTACGGGACCCCGAAAACCAATCACCGCCTTCAGGATTTCTAAGGGTGTACATTTTTGATTTCACTCTTCACTGCCTATCACAGTTTCGGAGGTCATGGAATGCCCAGGTGGCACAAACCCCCCCCAAATGACCCCATTTTGGAAAGTAGACACCCCAAGCTATTTGCTGAGAGGCATGGTGAGTATTTTGCAGCTCTCATTTGTTTTTGAAAATGAAGAAAGACAAAAAAAAAAATTTTTTTTTTCTTTTTTTAATTTTCAAAACTTTGTGACAAAAAGTGAGGTCTGCAAAATACTCACTATACCTCTCATCAAATAGCTTGGGGTGTCTACTTTCCAAAATGGGGTCATTTGGGGGGGGTTTGTGCCACCTGGGCATTCCATGGCCTCCGAGACTGTGATAGGCAGTGAAGAGTGAAATCAAAAATTTACGCCCTTAGAAAGCCTGAAGGCGGTGCTTGGTTTTCGGGGTCCCATACGCGGCTAGGCTCCCAAAAAGTCTCACACATGTGGTATCCCCGTACTCAGGAGAAGCAACAGAATGTATTTTGGGGTGTAATTTCACATATTCCCATGGCATGTTTGAGCAATATATCATTTAGTGACAACTTTGTGCAAAAAAAAAAAAAAAAAAAAAAAATTTGTCTCTTTCCCGCAACTTGTGTCACAATATAAAATATTCCATGGACTCGACATGCCTCTCAGCAAATAGCTTGGGGTGTCTACTTTCCAAAATGGGGTCATTTGGGGGGGGGTTTGAACTGTCCTGGCATTTTATGCACAACATTTAGAAGCTTATGTCACACATCACCCACTCTTCTAACCACTTGAAGACAAAGCCCTTTCTGACACTTTTTGATTACATGAAAAAATTATTTTTTTTTGCAAGAAAATTACTTTGAACCCCCACACATTATATATTTTTTTAAAGCAAATGCCCTACAGATTAAAATGGTGGGTGTTTAATTTTTTTTTTTCACACAGTATTTGCGCAGCGATTTTTCAAACGCATTTTTTGGGGAAAAAACACACTTTTTTACATTTTAATGCACTAAAACACACTATATTGCCCAAATGTTTGATGAAATAAAAAAGATGATCTTAGGCCGAGTACATGGATACCAAACATGACATGCTTTACAATTGCGCACAAACGTGCAGTGGCAACAAAATAAATACATTTTTAAAAGCCTTTAAAAGCCTTTACAGGTTACCACTTTAGATTTACAGAGGAGGTCTACTGCTAAAATTACTGCCCTCGATCTGACCGTCGCGGTGATACCTCACATGCATGGTGCAATTGCTGTTTACATTTGACGCCAGACCGACGCTTGCGTTCGCCTTAGCGCGAGAGCAGGGGGGACAGGGGTGCTTTTTTTTTTTTTTTTTTTTTTTTTTATTATTTTTTTGCTTTTTTATCTTATTTTAAAACTGTTCCTTTCATTTTTTTTTTTTTTTAATCATTTTTACTGTTATCTCAGGGAATGTAAATATCCCCTATGATAGCAATAGGTAGTGACAGGTACTCTTTTTTGAAAAAATTGGGGTCTATTAGACCCTAGATTTCTCCTCTGCCCTCAAAGCATCTGACCACACCAAGATCGGTGTGATAAAATGCTTCCCCAATTTCCCAATGGCGCTATTTACATCCGGCGAAATCTAAGTCATAAAATGCTCGTAGCTTCCGGTTTCTTAGGCCATAGAGATGTTTGGAGCCACTCTCGTCTCTGATCAGCTCTATGGTCAGCTGGCTGAATCACCGGCTGCATTCTCAGGTTCCCTGTTGAGACAGGAGAGCCAGAGAAAAACACGGAAGACGATGGGGGGGGGGGGGCATTCTCTGCTTGTAAAAGCAGTCTAGAGGCTAATTAGCCGCTAGGATTGCTTTTACATGAAAGCCGACCGCTGGCTGAAAAGAATGATACCAAGATGATACCTAAACCTGCAAGCATCATTCTGGTATAACCACTCAAAGTCGTGAATGCTGTACCTGAAGACAAAAATATGGCTAACAATAAAGCACAGTAAACGGTAAAGTATAAAAAACTGCATACCTGAAAAGCAAACATGATAAAACATAATAACAATAAAACATTGCAGAATAGAATACAGTAAAAAAGAGCAGAACAATAGAGAGAATAGAGAGAGAGAGAATAGAGAGAGAACAATAAAACGACAACTATTATTTTTTATTTTATATTTTTGTTTGTGTTTTTTTTTTTTACACTTTTTTTGTAACTGTACCTTTTGTAACTGTAACCGGTTCCAGGTTCGGGTCTCTCAAAATGCGATGGCATCTTGGGAGACCCTGTGAAAGTGTGCCTAGTCTGTGCAGTGCTGTACTCTACGCTAATGCTCAACTAGTGTATGGTAGCGTTCAACACATTCACCAATGCAAAGACCAGGATTGTCAGGACAGGAGGGACAATAATAGCAGGTGTCACGCCTACATCCACGCTTGCTGCAGACACAACATCTTTTTTGGGGGGCTCGTTGGGTAGGGGTACTCGGGAGGACATAAAGAAAACGCCTCTCATGCAGCCGGCTTACTGCATTTGGTTGGGGAAGGTGAGTTGGAGCACCGTCTGGAAACAGAAGGGCTCTGACGATCTCTTCCTGGAATTTAAGGAAGGATCCAGTCCTGAAGCTCTGTATAGCACATGAGCGTTCAGCAACGCCAATTGAAATAAATAAACAGACACTTTCTTGTACCAGCGTCTGGCCTTACAGGCAAATAGGTACGGCGCCAACAACTGGTCATTGAGGTCCACCCCTCCCATATTTTGGTTATATTCGTGGACACAGAGGGGTTTCTCCACAACACCAGTCGTCATAGTAATTTGGACTGTCGTGTCTGCATGAAGGGAGGTAATAAACGAAAACATTCTTATTATCCCTCCACTTCATAGCGAGCAAGTTATTACACTTGAAGCAGGCTCTCTCCCCCAGCCTAAGACGAGAATCTACAAGCCGCTGGGGAAAGCCCCGGCGATTAGGTCGCACGGTGCCACATGCTCCAATCTGCTGATCAAACAAGTGACTAAAAAGTGGCACACTCGTGTAATAATTGTCCACATATAAGTGGTACCCCTTTCCAAATAAGGGTGACACCAAGTCCCACACAATCTTGCTAGCGCTTGCTATGTAGTCAGGGCAGTTTGTCGGCTCTACGTGACTATTTTTTCCCTCGTAAACCATAAAACTACATGTATAGCCTGTGGCCCTGTCACAGAGTTTATACATCTTGACCCCGTATCTGGCACGCTTGCTGGGAAGGTACTATTTGAATGACAAGCGGCCAGAAAACTTTTTTTTTTTTTTTTTTTTGCTTTTTTGCCACATCAGCAAGATGTATTTCCAGGGGTCATGTTTCAGTTATTAAAATTCAAAAACTCGTCCCTTCACTTCGTCACATCATTGTGGCAGGTTTTTAAATTTTTTTCCCCAGCAAATATGTCACGTACAAAACTCTTGAAACAATAGACTTCCCTCAATCAAACCCTACCCACCCGCCCTCCCAACCCCCCAGCCTCACCTTTCACCTTCCTCTCCCTCACACCCGCTCTACTCCGCTCCTATCTTCCCCTATGTCTACTCATCGCGCCCTCAACTCATTTTTTCTCCCTCTAACAATATCTAGACCTCTAGGCTAAATGCCCCATACCTCGGCCGCTTTTAGAGAGTCTTTGAACTCCACCCACTTCCTCCACTTTGTCTCAAAAACTTTCATATCCATCCCTTCGCTAAACCTAAGATATTCCAGGCCTTTTATTTCATTGATTTTGTTGAACCAATCACTCATCGTGGGTCTGCCTCTCTTTTGCCAATACCGGGGAATAAGGCTTTTAGCTGCGTCAGTGAGCTGTGGTAGTAGCGTTTTCAGATATATCTTTGTGGTAATTTCGCTCTTATGAAATAGACACGCCCAGGGGTCATTCGTGATAGCAATATCAGTAATCTCTTTAATTATTTTCCTTACCTCCCCCCAGTATTTTTTTATTTCTGGGCAGTACCACCAGATAGGTGCCATTGTCCCTATTTCTTTGCAACCTCTCCAACATAATTGCGAAGTTTCCTTCTGACATTTATGTACTCTTTCGGGGGTCATATACATTCTCGTCAAGCACTTGAAATTCAGCTCCAGCATTTTGCAATTGACCGAAGTGCCGTTAATTCTCCCTAATATCTGCCACACTTCCGAGTCTTTAAGCTTGCTTTCCAGTTCCTTCTCCCGCTTCATAATGTATAATGGGATCCCTGTGTTTCCCAATTCTATTAAAACTTTATATATCTTAGAAAGCCCCCCCCCCTTGCTTTTTTTTTTGCATACAAATTTTGTCCAATGGGAGTAATTTTCCTACCGATCTAATTGGCTACGGGAGTGAGTCGACAAAATGGCACAGTTGGTTATACCTTCAAGGGTCAATGACCAAAAGATTGTCCTTCTCCTTGAGTTCTTGGAATGTACAAATTTTAAATTGCCTCATTACATCCTTTAATTGGGCGTCTTCCTAGCCAAAATCCATTTCCCGAACCAGTCCTCCCTCCCTGGTGCAAAATATTCAGTGTCCTTAAGTGGAATTAAAGGAGAATTGAACTCCCAGTGCTCCCTTTTGTGCAATGTGTCCCAAACTTTAAGTGCATGTCTTGTACTATCCTGTGTTTTAACTCTATATTTTCTTAAGTGTGGTAGAATCCATACAATCTTATTCAATGTGGTTTCACTAATTATACTTTCCATTGTTACCCATAGTTGTTCTTCATTCTTTTTAACCCAATCTATTACTCGTGCTAAGGCAATAGCCTCATGATACTTACAAATATCTGGTGCCCCCCACCCCCCTTACTCTTGTCTTTAGTTAACTGAGCGAAATTTAAATGGTGCTTTTTCCCTCTCCAAATAAATCTTAAAAACATAGTGTGTAGACTTTTGAGGTACGCTTGAGGTAGTGATATTGGGACCATCTGCATTTTATAAGTGGTTTTAGGTAATATTACCATTTTATATATGTTGATTCTACCTCCCCAGGATAACTGACTTCTTGAGATTCTGTTCAGCTCATGCTTTATTTCATTAAGAAGGGGCATAAAGTTTGCCTGAAACAGGGTCTCTTTCGAAGAAGTTATTTTGACTCCTAGATAATTGAGTTCTTTTTTTCCCCCAGATGAATGGGAAATGTTTTTGGTAAGAATAATCACTAAATTTGCTTTTATTAATATCAAGCATTTCCAATTTGGTCAGATTAACCTTGAAGTTGGAAAGCTTTCCATATTCTGATAATGTAGATATAATATTAGGGAGAGTAGTCCTAGGGCATGTGACATAAAGCAGAATATCATCCACAAAGGCGGCCAATTTATGCTCATCTTTCCCGATGTTTATCCCGCTAATGTCCGGATTTTGCCTAATCCTAGAGAGAAGGGGTTCGAGGTCAGCACAAATAGGAGCGGAGAGAGTGGCACCCTTGTCTTGTGCCATTGAACATTTCAAATGGTTTAGAAAGTAGACCGTTAACTCTCACTCTCGCTGTGGTTCGGGAGTATAAAGCCTTAATCCATCTAAGGGTTCTATCTCCTAGTCCAATCCCCTCCAATGTGCACATCATGAAGCCCCAGTCTACTCTGTCAAATGTTTTCTCAGCGTCGATTGACAGAAGTAGACCTGGGGCTCCACTCTCTTTAATTTTATGTACTACTAAGAGTGTTTTGATACCATTATCCCGTCCCTCCCTTCCCGGTATAAACCCGACCTGGTCAGGGTGTATGATCTTATTTATTATTTGTTTCAATCTTCCTGCCAGCACCTTGGCAAATAGTTCCGTATCAACGTTTAGGAGCGAGATGGGTCTATAGCTGGAGCAAAGAGTGCTGTCTTTATCGTCTTTTAAGATGATGGTTATATTGGCTTCTAATGCCTCTCTCCTCATTTCCCCTTTCTCTCCAATCTCATTCATATAGGAGCACATTTTAGGAATTAGATATTCCTGGTATTTTTTATTGCATAAAACTGTCAGCCCGTCAGGGCCAGGGCTTTTACCTATTGGCGTTTCCTTAAGGGCCTTTCTCATCTCCTCCTCTGTTATAGGGGCCTCTAAGGTGCTTTGTTCAATATCCGTAATTTTGGCCAGACCATTGTCTTTAAGATAATTTTTAATTGTCGCTCGTTTTTGTTCCCTCCCCTCTAGGGTTTCGTTTTTATTAATTGCGTACAACCCCCCCATAAGATTCTTGGAAAGCTGTCGCGATATCTTTATCTTTGTATCTGATGTCCCCGATTCTTGTTTTAATTTTCTCGATATAATTAGTATTTTTCTTTTTTCTTAGGGTCATTACCAAAAATTTGCTGGGTCTGTTACCACCTAAATATCTTTCTTTTTTCACCAGATTGTATAACTTTCGGGTTTCTTGTTCTATTAGATCCCGCATAGCCTCTCTCTTCCTAAATAAGCCTACCAAGACCTCCCCATCCACGGTTTTCTTATGTTGTTGTTCCAGGTCATATATTTCTTTTTGCAGGGCTATTTTATCTCTCTCCTTTCTTCTCTTTTCCTCTGTGCCCACCATCATTAAGATACCTCTAATATATGCCTTATGGGCCTCCCAGACTGTGGCTTCTGATGTCTCACCCGGTACATTCATTTTAAAATAGAGTTCTAACTCTTCTTTGATTCACTTATCGATTTCTCTATCGTGGAGGAGATCCTCATTTGATCTCCAACTTTTACACAAATTTTTACGGAAACCCATTTTCAACTGTAAGCTCACTGGCGCGTGGTCAGAGAAGGTCATTGTTCCAATATGTGTACCCTCCACCTCCTCAAGGAGCCAGTGCTCCACAAGAAAAAAGTCCAGTCTAGAGTACGTCGCATGGACGGGGGAGTAGTATGTGAATTCTCTTACACTATAATGTTGCATCCTCCATCCATCAACGAGTTGACATTGGCGCAGCTTCTTTTTCAGTTTGTTCATCCATACCCCTCCTGTCCCCGGTGCATGCGACGTACTATCCTTCCCTGGCTCGAAACACAAATTGAAGTCTCCTGCTATTATGGCCCCCCCTTCTTGAATTCATCAAATTTTGCTAGGACTCCCAGTAAGTATCTACTGGGGTTTTTATTCGGGCCGTATACATTTGCCAGTGAAAAATCTGACCCATTGAGTTTGCCTCTTAAGAACAAGAAGCAGCCAGAAAACTTAATCAGGGACTCATCAATGCAGACAACTTGATGGGAGTAAACAAGTCTGCAAAATGTTGGTTGAAGTGGTTTACGAGGGGCCGAATTTTGTAGAGCCGATCATATCCAGGGTCTCCACGAGGACGACAGAGTTCATTGTCATTGAAGTGCATGAACTGCAAGATCTGCTCGTATCGTGCCCTGGTCATGGAGGCAGAGAACAAGGGCATATGGTGAATTGGGTCAGTGGACCAATATGACCGCGACTCACTCTTTTTAGTTATGCCCATGTTGAAGTAAAGGCCCAGAAAGAGCTTAAATTAGGAAACCATAATTGGTCTCCAATCTCTGGCAAGGGAGGACTGGGGAATAGTGGCGATGTGTTGACCAGCATACAAATTGCTTTGGTCCACAATAGATCTATAGAGATCTTCGGTGAAAAACAGCGAATTAAAACCAAGTGACGTAAAATCAACTGTTTCCACCTGAATGCCGGGTTGGCCAGTGAATGGGGGAAGTACGGGTGCTGCAGAAGTGGTGGGTTCCCAATTAGGATTGGCGAATGCAGCAGGAAGGGCACTATGGGCACAATGGGCCTGTGTTCATCTTCTTGGTGGCAGCGGGACACTACTTGTGCTTGCCACCTCACCAGTTGGAACTGCACTTATGGGACTCGCCACGTCACCACGTGATACTGCAGTGCTGGATTGACTACGACCAGGGTGTACTAGGCCGCTGGTGCTTGCCAGTTCACCAGAAGGAATAGCGGCGCTAATACTGCTCTGCTCCATACGAGAGACCTTCAGTTCTTGCACATCAACAACAGAGGAAGATTGGGGTCTGGTACGCCTGACCATGGCAGGGACCACAACTCCGTCGTTAGAGCTATCTGTCATGGAGCCGCTGTCCTCTACAGGATCGTATTCTGAGCCTGAATCTGACAGATGACTTCCTCTTCACTATCTGTCATGCTCAGAAACGTGTAGGCCTCTTCACTAGTGTACCTTCGATTTGGCATTTTGGGCTCTAAATTTAGTGGTACACTAGTGAGACTCACAGGTAAAAAGCTCCTGACTGTTAGCGACTGTATCAAAACGCTACCAAAAAACCTGTTAGGGATCGCAGGGATCAGACCTGACTCTGCGAACGCTGCAGTTATGTGTGTTTAGTGTTTTGTAAGTGACAGTGATTGATCGATACTGCACTTGGGTGGGCTGGGCTGGACTGGGCGGAGGGGCTAAACGCAGGTGCTAGCAAGTATCTGGGCTGATCCCACTAGCACTGCATTTTTGGGAACCCTAAACTGCTGGGGACGCTAGTATAGATCTGATCCGATCAGATATTGATCCGTTCAGATACTATACCACTAAGGGAGGTGTATGCTGTGTGCGTGGGTGTTTGCAGTACTGGCACTAACCTGACGCTGCCTGGGGTGACGCAGACCCTATCTGACCCTAAAACTTAACTTATATCACCGCCAGGCGATCAGGGGGTTAAACCTTTATTAGGTAATACCTGGCGGGTGCCCTGAAACTATAAAAAACACACTAACTAACCAGCGTCACCCATAACAGTTATACGGTGATCACTGGTGAAAGGATTAACTAGGGGGCAATCAGGGGGTTAAAACCTTTACTAGGTAGTATATGGGTGTCCCTGACGCTATAAAACGCTGACGGCGAACCTAAATACTCACCTCCCTAACTAGCGTCACCTGTGACACTAATACAGCGATCAGAAAATCGCTTAGTGACACTGGCGACGGGGGGTGATCAAGGGGTTAAAACTTTATTAGGGGGGTTAGGGGGTGCCCTAGACCTAAAGGGGCCTAACACTAACTGCCCTACCACTTATAACTGTCACAAAATGACACCAATGCAATAATCAGAAAAAAAAAAACTGCTATTGGTGTCACTGTGACAGGGGGTGCAGGGGGGTGGTAGGGGGGTGATCGGGGGTGACTGGGGAGTGAAATGTGTGCCTAGAGTGTTGGTGCACTTACTTGGATGTCTCCTCTCCTCGGCACCGGAACGAAAAGACCGACACGAGGAGAGATGACATCACTTCCTCTGCCTCTGTTTACATTACAGAGGCAGAGGAAGATTGTCATTTGTTGGGAGTGATAGTGAGGGGGTGGCCACGAATGAGTGGCCTCCCCCTCAGCATGGATCACTCCCCTAACGATGCTGACCACCTTGGGCACTCGGGCTTCGCGCCCCACGCCCATGGGAGGCGAATCACGTACCAGGTACGTGATTTTGCCTGCCCGTGCCATTCTGCTACAGTATATTTGCGTTAGGCAGTCGGCAAGTGGTTAAGGTCATCACAGAGGACAAGGGGGGCACTCTTTATGTCTGGAGGAAAAGAGATTTCATCTCCAAATATGGAAAGGTTTCTTCACAGTAAGAGCTGTGAAAATGTGGAATAGACTCCCTCAAGGGGTGGTTCTGGACAGCTCAGTAAATTGCTTTTAAAAAGGCCTGGATTCTTTCCTAAATGTACATAATATAACTGGATACTAATATTTATAGATAAAGTTAAACCAGGGAATATCCAATTGCCTCTCGGGGGATCAGGAAGGATTTTTTCCTCTGCTATAGCAAATTGGATCATGCTTTGCTGGGGGGTTTCACCTTCCTCTGGATGAACAGTGGGTATAGTATTGTGTATATGGGATTGTATGTTTTTTTTTTTTTTTTCATTGGTTGAACTAGATGGTCTTGTGTCTTTTTTCAACCTGACTAACTCCGTAACTATGTCTCTGAATGGCCACTTCATGATCTGGCCATCCAGGTAGCTGAGATTTAGAAGCATGGGCGGGGGAGAATACTGGGCGCCAAAAACTTCAGGAGACCCACGCTTCAACCATTGAGTGGAAGGAATAAAAAGCAGACCCGTCCTCCTAACATCCCACTCCCTCTAAACAGCAGCGTGTAATGCTGTTAGGTGAGAGGGAATGGAAGAAAGCTATTTTAAAAATCTGAATCCCCATCAAATGGCTGGAGATTCAGATTTTACCATCCTTCTACCCTATCCTGGTTCCCTAAGGTGGCTGCCTAAGCTTCCTTATGCTGGCACCGCCCTAACTACCTCAATTGTATTTTACAAAACTGATTCAGTAAAACAAGTTCTTGTCTGAAGAAGAAGTTATTTGGGATGGTGAAATCAAGTGTATTACAGTGATGTGTAGTCATGGTGTATCCAAGAGAACAGTGAAGCAGTGAGTTAAAGCCATAGTTAACCCTTTGGGTTAAGAAGTAAAAGAGTGAACATTACAGTAACTTTTATGATTTAAAAAAATGTGCAGAGAAAAGGAGAATTAGCCAGCTGCCAGATGAAGTGTTGATGGTGGCAGGTGACAGAGGTCCTGGTAGTGAGAGGTAGCTTAGTAATTCCTACATCTCATTCAGTGGTAGGATCTTCATGTTTGAGCCAACTGTGGTGCAGGACCCTCCTAGGGACCAAGCCTGAAGGTCGCAATGTACAAGGCCTTGTGATGCAAAGTATGGTAGCTCCCCTCTGTGCCAAAGGGTGGAATACAGTTAAAGATGTAGTGTTAAAAGACAAGATGACGGGGTTAAGCGAGTGCTTAGGGACATTTTCTCAAAATGACTTTGAAGTTGGGTGTTTGGACAGGTAAGAGCAGACTAAGTCACTGCCTGAGAGGAGAAGACACAGCTCTTTTGCAGGTGTGTGGGGGTTCAGAAGTGTTATGTGGCCTCTGGCCAGAAGTTGTTGTTAACCCACAGTGAAGCGTCAAAAGTAGTCAAAAGTAAATTACCATGGCTTGCAAAACTTCTGAGGTGTGCCCCAACGGGAGATCCATTTAAACCACCCGTCATGAGCGCCACATTTTTTTATTTTGATACCTTTAAGGCTTCTCTCCTAACTATCCACAATACCTTAGTGCTTCTTATTTGTTTATTTTGTCTTTATATCGTGAATGTCTACCTAATGTTCAAAAAGTCTGTGACCAGGTGTTTGAGGACCTGTTAAAAATAAGGGTGTTATTTTGTGGATGTAGCTACAAATGGGAACATGATTTTGTGAGTGTGCCTACAAATTTGCGGTGTGGTCATGTGGGAATTGTCAAGTGGGCACGGTCAGTTGGGTGTCTGCAAATTTATTTTTGAAAATCTGGTAACCATACCAATTTCGGTAGAGAGCAAAAGCTGGTTGAAAGTATTGTACAGTACTGTGCAAACATTTTAGGCAGATGTGAAGAAATGCTGTAAAGTAAGAATGCCTTTAAAATTATAAAAAGTTAAATCAAATCAATATTTGGTGTGATCACCTTTGGCTTCAAATCAGGGTCAGTTCTTACAGTTGCACACTTTGTACACTTGCACAAAGTCAGGGATTCTGTGGGATTAGATTCAGGTGTATGATTGACCAATTATTCCAAGCAGGCCCTATTGATCATCAATTACATATGTAGGTTGAAACACAGTCATTAGCTGAAACAGAAATAGCTGTGTAGGTGGCTTAAAAATGGGTGAGAAACAGCCAAACTCTGCTACTAAAGTGAGGTTGTGGAAGACAGTTTTTATGTTACAGGTCATAAACCATGGCAAGCCTAAGAACAGCAACAAGATACAAGGTAGTTATACTGCATTAGCAAGGTCTCAAAGCAGACTGAGGTTTCAAGATGTGCTGTTCAAGCTCTTTTGAAGAAGCAGAAGAAGAAGAAACCGGCAATGTTGAGGACCATAGATGCAGTAGTGGGCCAAGGAAACGTAATGCAGCAGATGAAAGACACATCATGCTTACTTCCCTTTGCCATCGGAAGATGTCCAGCAGTGCCATCAGCACAGAACTGTCAGAAACCAGTGGGACCCAGGTACACCCATCTACTGTTTAGAGAAGTCTGGCCACAAGTGATCTTAATGGAAGAATTGTGGACAAAAAGCCATACCTCTGATATGGAGACAAGCCTAAGTGACTCAGCTATACACAACAACATAGGAACTATGGTGCAGAAAAATGGCAGCAGATGCTCTGCACTAATGAGTCAAATTTTGAAATAATGTCAATCATGGTGGAGGTTCCTTGCAAGTTTGGAGCTACATTTCTGCAAATGGAGATGAGATTTGGTCAGCATCAATGGTGTCCCCAATGCTGAGAAATACAGGCAAATACTTATCCATCATGCCATACCATCAGGGAGGCATGCAATTAGCCCCAAATTTATTCTGCAGCAGGACAATGATGCCAAACATACAACCAATGTCATTTGGAACTATCTTCTTCTGTTGGTTGAACTGGATGGACTTGTGTCTTTTTTCAACCAGACTACCTTTGTAGTTAAGTAAATATGTGAAGAAAAACAAGGAGTCCTGGAAGTGATGGTTTGGCCCCCACAGAGCCCGGATCTCAACATCATGTCTGTCTGGGATTACATAAAGAACATAAGGATTTGAGGCAGCCTACATCCACAGAAGATCTGTGGTCAGTTCTCCAAGATGTTTGGAACAACCTACCTGCCGAGTTCCTTCAAAAACTGTGCAAGTGTACCTAGAAGAATTGATGCTGTTTTGTAGTCAAAGGGTGGTCAAACCAAATATTGATTTAATTTTCTTTTCTCTTCATTTACTTTCCATTTTATTAATTGATAAATCCGAACTATTACCATTTTTATTTCTAAAATTATTCTTAATTTACAGCATTTTTTTCACACCTGCCTAAAACTTTTGCACAGTAGTGTATATGGCCAGCATGGTAAAATGTAAATATTAACCACTTGACAACTGGGCACTTAAACCCCCTTCCTAACCAGACCAATTTTCAGCTTTCGGTGCTCTCACACTTTGAATGACAATTACTCAGTCATGCAACACTGTACCCATATGAAATTTTTGTCCTTTTTTTTCACACAAATAGAGCTTTCTTTTGGTGGTATTTAATCATCGCTGGGTTTTTTATTTTTTGCGCTATAAATCAAAAAAGACTGAAAATTCGATTAAAAAAAAAAAAATTCTTTGTTTCTGTTAAAATTTATTGCAGAGTATTGGCAAGTATTGGCAGAGTATTGGCGAGTATTGGCAGAGTATTGGCGAGTATTGGCAGAGTATTGGCGAGTATTGGCGAGTATTGGCAGAGTTTTGCAGTGTTGCAGAATATTGGCAGAGTATTGCACAATGTTGCAGAGTATTGCACAGTGTTGCAGAGTATTGCAGTTTTGCGGAGTATTGCAGAGTATTGACATTGAGCAGCGCTGTGGGCACTAAACATCCAGCCCACAGCGCTGCTGCCATCTCTCCTCCTCTCCCCTCACACTGTACCGATCGGTACACAGAGGGGAGGGAGGAACCGGTGTCATGACGTGACGCCGGTTTGTTTACAAGTGATCGCTCCATCATTTGACGGAACGATCACGTGGTAAACGCCCACGATCAGCGGCTATTTACCATGATCCGTGATGCACTGGGTCCTCTGGACCCGGTGGTCATGGATGTCCCCGGGGTGCGCGCCCCAGGGGGCAACATTCTGGAATGATGTCCCACGGATGTCCACCCAGAATAAGCCGACCGCGCTGCAGCCGTTTTTCGGCTATGGCCCGGTCGACAGGTGGTTAAACAATCAAATTCTGTGTGTAAAATATTATACACTTTACTGCATATTGCAAAAACAATGAAATGTATTTATTGTGCCAAATTCCTGCCTCTAATATAAAGGACACATACTGTATAATAATGTTAATGGTAGTTTTTTCTTTACCCGTTTAAATATTGTTGCTCAAAAGCTGGTTAAAAGTGGAACAATTGCTCTAAAATTGCCATATATATGGCCAGCATGATAAACCTTCTGTATTGATCTATTATAGTCTATCTGGGTTTTAAAGTGGTATTAATACCCAAAACAAAAATTTAATTGAGGTTTACTTTCTTTTTTTAGGGGGAAGGGAGACCAGCGAACTTCAATTCACTGATCCTCCCCTAGGTTGTAAAGCTCAGAAGCATTGAGGATTTAATCACTTCTGGTCTCTGCTGTCACTTTCAATAGCTGCTGTGACTAGGGAAGAAACTATCACGTAGGGGGCTATTGGTTCCCTTATGTGAAAGCAATAAAGTTAAATTTAAAAAATTTAAACAATTAAAGGCACACCTACAGTGCATCTGGAAAGTATTCACAGCGCTTTACTTTTTCCACATTTTGTTATGTTACAGCATTATTCCGAAATGGATTAAATTCGTTATTTTCCTTTCCATAATGACATCGTGAAAAAAGTTTGTTTGAAATCTTTGCAAATGTGGAGAGAGGAGAAGCGCTGTGAATACTTTCTGGATGCACTGTAAGCACTTAAAAAAAAACACTGAAATACATTTTGACCCTCCCTCCCTGCCCCCCATACAAAATTGTTGATTGAACTACACATTATATATCGCCACACATGCCAAAGTGAGAGCAATAATTCTAGGGTTCTAGGGCCATTACTTATGGTTAACTCTAAACTGATGACCTATTAGAACTTTTAAAGGGTCAATAATGGAAAATTTTGGGTACTGAAATGTGTTGCTGTTTTACAGGTGCACGCAATTTGAAGGCTTGACATGTTGGTAACTATTTACTTGGCACAACCTTTTATATATTACCAAAAAATTGTGAAATGTCTTGTGTTTGCGTGCATTAGAATACATTTTAGTGTGTTTGTGGCCTGAAAAATTGTGCTTGACAGACTGTTGCATCAATATTGTGTGACTAAAAAAATTGGAAACTACCAACATTTTATTCTCCAGGATCTCAATACATACCGTTTGAGGATATTAACAAATCTTCAGTTCTAAAATAATTATTTTAACATGTGTGCAAAATAAAGCAAAAAATGGCTCTGGCAACAAAAGGGTTAAGGATTGATAACCTGTAATATATTATATATTTGTTTTGGGGCTTAATACTGCTTTAAAGTAGAACTACAGTATATGCAAAACTGTTTCTTTCATCTTGGATAGAGTAAGGGCGGCAGTGGCGGAACTACCAGGGATACAAGAGTCACACTTGGGACCATGCCCTGGAGTTCCGCCACTGTGGGGGGCCCCAAAAGCCCAGAATGTGGCTCCAGGGTTGCTGGTATGAGCAGAGAGTGTCTATTACACTCTCTCTTACACTGCCCAGAGCCAGCACTTACAGCCCGCCCCCCCCCCTCCTCCTTGCACGGACAGGAGAGGAGAGAGAGCTGGATCTACTCCTCCTCCATCCGCCCCTCTCCAACTGTGTGTGTCTGCAGCCCCGCCCACATAACAAAGGGGATGAGTGTCTGCTGATCTCCACTGAGCAGGCGGATGACAGGTACCTGTCAGCTCCCCTTGTGCAGAGCAGACACGGACACAGCAAGCTGTTCTCTATGGGGCAGTCGGATGTAAATGGGCCACCTTTACATCTGGCTGTCATCTGATCTGATGTGCTAGGCAGGTGGGGAACGTATATTTTCAGCGGCTTGGATCTCGGATGCAAGCGGGTATAAACGGACACATGTCTGTTTACATCAGTTTCCCTATACAGAACAATGAGTGGTCCGATCGGTCCGCCTGTGTGAAAGGGCCCTTACAGCGCAAGTGGAAATTCTCCAGACTCTAAAGTAACAGGGGCTCTGGGAAGCCTGATTAAAGGGGAATGCTGGGAACTATGATGAAAGTGGGGGCTCTGGTTACCAGGAACGCCCTTAAATCAAAGTCTGCAGTGTTCCTCCTTACATCAGATTTCTCACTGTTCATCCTTAAATCAAAGTCTCCAGAATTCTCTTTTGTATCAGAGTCTGCAGAGTCCCCCTTACAGTGTAAGGGAACTCAGAGAGATTAGATATCGTTTAGACCAGTGGTTCTCAACCTCAGTCCTCAAGTACCGCCAACAGGCCATGTTTTGGGAATTTCTCTTAGATAGAATACCTGTCCAAAATACCAAGCCATTCACTCTGATTTAAAGCACCTGTGCAAGATAAAGGAAAACCTGCAAACATGGCCTGTTGGGGGTACGTGAGGAATGAAGTTGAGAACCACTGGTTTAGACAACCCAAAATTTGGGATTTACTTTCACTTTCAATGATAACGGTAAACAGGACTAATCGAGAGGTTGAATCTCCCTAACAAGGGCACAGAGAGCAATAAAACCAGTGTTTTAATCCTACTGCCTTCTATCCAAAACAAAAAAGTTGTTGCCTTTAGTTACACTTTACTATTGCTTTTCAGTGTAGGCTCTGCTGCAAATGCCAGTTATCTAGATAAGTAAATAAGATAAAGGATTCAAATTACATGGGGCATTCATGCTAGGGGCAGTCCCTAGTTATGTGAATGTTGCACATATGATTATTTATCTCCTCAGTGCAATAGAGGTGGGTGAAATTTGGGTACTTTAATGAGAATTAGCTGCAATGAAATGGAGGACACTTATCACAGTGAGGACACTTATCTCAGTGAGGACACTTATCTCAGTGACAGAACAGGGGTGTAATTGGGAAAACAGTAATACAGTATATCAAACATACATACAAACTGTGCAGGCACAGTGCAGAATGATTTTGAATAACTCCCAATTGACAAAGTACATAACTCACATGTGATCGGTGTGTTAGAGACATCACTTAGAACCCCCCCCTCGCATTTCTAGTCACAGCAGAGGGCAGATCATTCATGTAGCATTTAATTTGTGGAATTCATCTGCCATTAGTTCAGTCAGGCAGGCCGGAGGGAATGGTCAGCTGAGAAAGCACCTCCTTCCCTTCTCCAGATGAAAGAAAAAAAAATGCCCATGAAGACCTCCTTGATGTATGACATCATTTTGGCCTGGGCCAGAAACCAGAAAGCAACTTAGAAAATGTAAAAAAAGAAAAAAGTTTAAAACACGTTATTTTGTACCTTCTTTCTATTTACTAATGCTATCAGCATAAAGATTAAAACAGTTCATGTTGATTGAGAGAGTTTAGTTCTTATTTAATCCTCCAAAACCTTACCCTAACCTTAACACTAAATCCAAAAGTAGCTGTTGTTAGGGACAGATGTTTACCCATTGTCAGCTTGTGCAGACTTTGTAGCAGGAGGTGAGGGTATGGATTATTTGCCCCCTTGGCCTTGCTTGCAACTTGACGGTGACCTGCAGTGCCTCCGTAGCAGTAGACACCAATAGCACTTAGAGCCATTATTTTACAGAACCTGGATTGTGACCTGCAAACCATCTGCTGGCAGCCAGCTCTAAATGTAGCCAAGGACAAGACCTGTCATATAAGCCCCCTGACGATTGCCTGTGCAGAAAGAAGTGAGGGGTGCTGGAGAGGTGAAAAGATCTACCTGTTGCCACAGACTCTTTATGCTCCTGTAAGTATTTGGTGGCTTCTGCAGCCTTACAGGTGCTACCACTCAGAATGGGGGGTAATCAACCTGGTGCCTGAATGGTAAATACCACTGATACCACTGACCCCTGCACTCTGCATTTTTGTTTCTTCTGAACTCTGCATTACCTACTTCTGACCCCTGAACCCTGTGTTACTTTTTTAATGATCTCTAAGCTCTGCGTTACTTAATACTGACCTCTGCCTCTTCATTATTTTTCTACTGACTTCTAAACTCTGCATTACTACTAACCCCTAAACTCTGCATTGCTTACTACTGACCCCTCCACTCTGTGTTACTTACTACTGACTCCTAAATGCTGCATTACTTACTACTAATATCTGCACTCTGCATTACATACCACTGACCACTGAAATCTGTGTTTTTTTTACTACTGACCCCTGCACTCTGCAGTATTTACTACTGACCTGTGCACTCTGGATCACTTACTAACCCCCGCGCTCTTCTTTACTTATTCCTCACCCCTGAACATTGTGTTAATTGCTACTGACCCTGATCTGTGCATTACTTACTACTGATCCCTGCACTGTGCAATACATACTACTGACCTCTGAAACTGTGGACTTGGCTTTGTAGTAGAAGCAGTTAAAAGGGTAAAAGCTTCTTCTTTAGAGCAATAAGAGCAGGGTCCCTTCACATAGAACTAGATAGACTGAGCTCTTCAGAACACTAGCCAATGTCCCTTTTAAACAAACACACAGCTGACTCTTTAGCACAATAGGGGTGGCAGCAGCCCAAAAGTCTCTAAGCTCTCACACAGCATTCTGCACTCACAAATGTCCAGGGAAAGTTGGTTGCAACCTTCCAACATTCATGTGACACCTTTCTCCTATGATACCAGACTAGATCTTTAGATGACAGCCCCTCCGTTAGTTCTCTGTAGCTTCAGCATCCAGGCCCTCAGGTCGCCCACCTGAGGCCTCACAAAGAGCAAGCACATGGCAGCGTTGCCCCTCCAGGCTGGATTCCCCACTGCAGGCAAAGACCAAGAAGCTCTGTGTCTCACGTATTTATACAGACTTCCAGCAGCCTTTGAGGCCCATCCTCCAAAAGATTGATGAGGGCTGTATAAATAATCATGCTGCTATTTGCATTGCTTCACACCTATGTTTTGGAGAGCTCCCCAGTTCTCTGGAAAGCAGAGGAAATAGTCAAAACTAGCAGCAGCTGAAGCACTGAGCAGACCTAACTAATCACATACTGCTGCACTGATTACAGTGAGCACAACTAAATTTACCTAAAACAACAATTGCAGCCACACTGGTTAACAGTGAGACATTTGAGAACTTACCCCCAGCATTTGAAACCACACCAACATCTCAATCAGTCATTTCATTCACAGTGGTGTCATGAAATGTGTCAATGCAGATGTTGGCTGTTTAAGAATAATGACAGGAGGTTTGAAAGCTTGAGAAAACATTTGGTTCTAAAGTTTATAATCGTTGTGTCATGGTTTCTTAGTTGTGAGAGTTGTTTGTGTAAATTGTTGTCATAAAATGGGGTAAAGATGTTAATGGATAAGTTCATCTTTTGTAACATGTTACATGTTACACCCATATTTAGGGTGTAACATGTAACATGTTACAAATTCACCTGCCCCTGCAGCCTTCCCCCACCCCCCGGCTCCCCCTAGGTGGTCCTCTCAGTCACAATCTGCAAAGAACGTGGCCGTGTGTGGCTCCGCCTGCCAGCCGCGTCATTCGTTCACAGAGTTCTGTGAACAGAAATCTACAAGGTCCAGCAGCCTTTGCGGCTGTCTGCTTTTAGTTCTCAGTGAATTACCACGGCACTGTTGAGTGCTGTGGTAGTTCATTGATGCTTCCTGTTAGTGTGTAACTGCTTGCCTGTACGATGTACACCCAGACAGCTTAAACACAGAGTCTGCAAGAGCCCTGCATTGCACTCACAATCTGCTGATCGTTGGTGCAATGCTTTCCAGGCTCCCAATAAAATTTAAAAAATGCACATTTTTTTACCTGCAAAAAGATGTTGACTTCAGTGTTAAAAAAATGTGCACCTCACTGTCCTTGAAAGAATGTCACTAAACTTTAAGGCCCCGAAGTCCAACCCATGGCCACATGAGGCCCCCTAGCACCCTGTGTGCAGCCCATGGGTTGCTGGGCACCGTATACTAAGAAGAGTGGCAACGGGGTGTAAGGAGCTGGCAATCGCTCTGTGATCCAGCACCCGGTACTAAAAGAAGGTTCGTCCACAGAACATTGAAGTCCTGGCCTAGAGAGAGACAGAGCGGCTCGGGAGCCTGTTATCAGGTAAGGGGGATAAGGGAAGGGGGTTAAACTTTCATTGCCGTGGCCAGCAATGGAGGAGATTTTAGGGGGGTTAACGTTCACTGCCATGACCAGCATTGGCGGGGATTATAGGTTAACTTTTACTGCCAATGAATACCAATGCAGGGGAGGTGGGGGTAGGGGTTAGTTCACTGCCAGTAACCATCAATGCAGATAGGGGGTTACCTTTTACTGCCACTGACTACCGATATGGGGAGGGGAGAGGTAGATTTCATTGCCAGTGACCATCAATGTAGGGGTGGATGTGGGGCTTCCATTTCACTGCTGCTTACTACTAATGCACAGGGAATTCAATTTCACTGCTAGTGACTACAGACATGGGAGGAGGGCTAATAATACTGACGCCAGTGCTGGGGGTTATTATTGCGCTCACTGACAGTAATGTTGGGGGTGTTATTGCAGTTGTTTTGTCCACTCACATTATTGTTGGGTATTATTATTGTGCCCACTGACATGTGTCCTGGGGATTATTATTGTATCCAATAACATGTATGCTGGGGCTTATTATTGCATCCACTGACACCCTTGTTGGGGGTTGTTATTGCACTCACTGATATCAATAATGGGGTTCTTGTACTCCAACTTCTTCAGAGTGCATTGCAATATGCTGCAAAAAAATGCAGTGAAGCCAAAAGTTTAGAACGTTGAGGTGCGAAAATGTGCTGCTATTGTGCAGTCCTCTAGAAAGTCTTGAGGGCCGCAGTTGAGGCCATCTATAATTTTTAGGTTGACCAAGTCTGCTTTAAGGTGAAGGGAGGCTGCTGAATCCTAACCTGCAGAGTCCACCCTCCTACATTGGGCATTGCCCTTTGCCAGGGCTTTTTTTCTCAAACAATAGGTGCTGGAACTCAACCACGACCCCCCAAAACCCCTGCCCCCACACACACCCTCAAAATCACATCAAATAGTGGGTGTGGTCATATTCCACAAACAGTGGAAGGGTCTTAAAGGGGCATTAAATATCAGGATTGCATTACACACAGAGTGCAGAGTTCATGGGGGTTACACACAGAGTGCAGAGCTGTCACTTGTAAACACAGAATCCAGACTTCTGTGTTTACAAGTGATTGTGGTGAGCAGGCACCAAAGGGTCTGAGCCAGTTCCCCTTGAAAAAAAGCCCTGCCCTTTGCATTCCCTTTGCTGTTTCTGCAGAGCTTGAAAAAAAAAACTTCTCAGCTCAATGTTGCATAGTTCTAGTGACCCCAAGTTTCTCTTTCATTGGGGGAACATTAAGTTCAGCAGAACTCTACAACACCAGGGTGAAAAGAGGGCAAAGGTTATTCATTTTGCAAGGGAATTTTTACTATGCAAGGTAATTTTCCCCATAGCTTAGTGAGTGGGGTGAAGCTCTGTTGACTTCCATCATTCAATCATGTGCAAGCAAAAATACTGTTTTTTTTTGTTTTTGTTTTTTTATTATTTCATTGCATAGGATAGGATATTCTTTGCAAAGTAAATTTTCACCACATTACTAAGGGAAAATTCACTTGAAAATTGAACACCCTATTTGTCTTTCGTAAATTAACCACATAGTGTCAAGAATGGCAATACAGGTTCAGAAAAGCCACCACACAATGTAATCATTCCAAGTAAATTAGATTTTTTTGAGTTTGGAAATTTAAATTTGTAAATTTTGGGCTGATTAATCTCACTATATATTTACATTTTTTGGGGGGTTTAACGCAACACAGTTTATTAATATTTGATAACCTTTATTATCTGCTGTGAACCACCTGATGGGCACAATAAAGCATCAGTATATTCCTAAACCACAGGCTGACAAGATGATAACAAAATGTTAACTATATTATAACCTCCTTGGAATAGAAAAAGAAGTTTCTATAAAATATCCATTGTCGAGGCTAATTTATAGTTTGCTGTTATCATGTTTATTATTATATCGTGCATGTCCTAATAGAATAGTTGTATAATATGTCAATAAATGAAGCTACTTTGGGGTTGATTTACTGAAGGCAAATAGACTGTGCACTTTGCAAAGTTCAGTTGCTCTCTGAGCTCTGCTGACTAACATCATCCAAGGATGTAGAAAAAAAAATGCTTTTTTTTTAATTTTCCTTGCACGTGATTGGGTATTCTCTGCAAAGTAAAGCTTTACCTTAGTTATTAAGCTCTGGAGCAACTGCACTTGCAGAGGGCAACTGCATTTTGCAAAGTGCACAGTTGGCTTGCCTTTAGTAAATCAACCCCTTTGTGTCATGCTATAGCATAAATAGTGTATTTGTTGACACAGGTAAATATCATTGTACAAATGTGGAATCTAAAGGACTAAAAGCTTAGTAAAAGACACTAAGATCACTTTGCAAAAATGTTTATTTATTTTTTAGAACTTTCAGGATAGATATATGTTTTCCCAATAGCCTTAATCATACTGATGGTGAATTTTAATTTATGTATATTCAAAGAATTAAAATATCAATTTTAACGGTCAGGATGAAACTTGATCTATAGTTGCTATAACGCTTTACATCTACATCATTAAAAAAAAATATAGGGATGATGGATTATATTCAGTCCCAGGAGCTCTCAGTTGTAAGTGTCAATATTGCTCCCCATGGCAATCATATGGTTTGCCTACACAGACATTGGATTGCTTTGTCATGTGAAATATTGTGTGTTACCCTGTGAGCAGTGGAGCCAGTGGGTCCAGGAATCATTGTTGAGAGTGACAATAACATTGTGTCCCTGAATAGAGAAACGGCCGAATCAAAAATTCAAGTGGACCCAGACAGAATGTCCTGACCTTTAAGAAAAAGGCTGATTTGTTACGGTATAGCTGCCCTTTATCTTCTGTCCTAATCCATTACACCTATCTAAGCAAACTTTCTCATACATTATGTATTGTTTCCCATAGATTCTTTATGTGCTGAGTACTATGCTCATACAGAATGTTCTTCTATTGCCTGCAACTTGCTATTATTTTACAATAGCCGTATGTCTTTTTATAGTTTAAAATGCACAATATATATCACTATTTAAATAAGTGAAATAAAATTTTGAAACCTAACTGGAAAACGCTGGTGATGTCCAAAAAAGGTCTACTTTATATTTTATTATCTTTTCTGTGTGTGTAATTTGAAAAAAAAAAATATTAATAGTACTAAAGGACTGACAAAGTAATGTTATGTATTCTGTGGTAGCAGGTAAATGCAGTGCTTAATATTTATTATTTTTACATACTGTATATGGAACCAGATGGATTAATTAAGTGTGGCTGTATTGAAATCTGTAATTGTCTCAAAGATTTACATACCCATCGTTCCTTTCTATCCACTTACACCACTGATTTATGTAATTATTTGGCCGCTGGTTGCTTGGCCGTCGGGCAGTGAGTATATTTCTTTTTGTCCATTGTTGGCATATGTAAAATCAATGGCTACTTATCTCCAGCGTGAAATGTTCTGCATAAGTCAATGAACTTGATCCTTGGTTGTTTGAAGGAAAGAGATTTGTCGTAAGCCATCTGCCATGTTTGGGAAAGAGTTCTTTCCTCTTAACGCTATTACTTTCACATTTTCCCATATCCCTGTTGTCTGGAAGTATTACCAACCTTTAAACCTGCATTTGTTCCAACTGTAATTCTAAATACTTTGCTTTGATTTTTGCATTGTTTGCTTTCCCTCTTCTGCACACGATAAAACCTTTAAAGTCAATTAGCATTCTAAAGAATTGATTCAGTTCTGTGTTCCATTAAAGTCAGTTAAATTGATGCACTGCATGTCTTTATTCACAATATAAAGCTGGACAATTAATGCTCATGTCTCTTTGCTCAGCTTTTGATTCGGCACAAAGCTTTCCCACTTGCTGCCTTTGGATTTAATGTTAACAGTCAGTTAACAGAAGAGATGCTGTAACAGGCATAGCAACAGTCCTTGTTTTTGCTCAATCAGTCTGTGTTCCAACTATCAGTTTGATTTATTTCTCCACACTGACCCGTATTCAGCACTTAATTATCCCTGTGACACAAAGAAAAAAGACAATTGCTGACTTTCTGCAGAACAACTGTTGACCTGATGGACAAAATAATGTAGGGAGGTCAAAGGGCACACCCCCTTTGTAGAGCCTACTTCATTTCTCCAGACAGAGGTCGCACGATGATGGTGTTAAGCGTGGTCAGTCTAAAATCGGAATGACTTTTGAGCCCACTTGAGGGTATATACTACTTTATTTTTCAAGCAATCCTAATCAGCCAAAAAAATAATCAAAAAAAAGAAAGTAAAAAAGGGGAGGTCAAATGAAGTCAAGTTTCCACAGATACTTTTTTTGTTAAAAAATACCAAATTAAATAGCATTCTTAGGTTTTGCTCTACATTTTCTACTAAGATTTTTGTCTCTGGGCAGAAATATTATGCCATTAAGTAACAGATTGTAAACATTATCTTATACTAGTGATACAACACACAATCTGGGGAATTCATAAAGAGCGTCTATATTAGAATTCTTGTCTATATTCCTATTGCACACGTTCATGGAAAACAAGGCTCATCAATGGTGGATGCAGTAGTGGTTACCAGCTGGATCCTGGAAATATCAAGACAGTGCATATATTTGCCAGCACACCATGGATCTACAATCACTGTCTAAAGGTTTTTATTGCAGAGAGATCACATTATAAAGACATGTGCAAGGTTTCGGAGTCGTGCAGGACCCCTTGTCAGACATGTGATGGCTGACATGCCTCACGACAGGGTCCTGCGTGACTCCGAAACATTGTACTTGTCTTTATGATGTGATCTCCCTATAATGAAAACCTTTGGATGGTGATTGTAGATCAATGATGTGCTGGTGAATGTTTACACTATATTAGAATTTTGTCACGTCTCTGCATGACAAATGTTGGTGCAGGTTACAGATACATATACCTATTGGAAACAGGCACATGGAATTGGGCAAGCACTGCATGCAGAGGAGCACAGAGACCACAGTGTCCATAGTGACATTCCATCATCAGTGCAATTAAGCTCCCTCTTGATGCCACAGCTGTCACACAGACAGTGGCCCACTGAAGTGTTTTGTAGCTGGGTAGGTGGAGCCTGATAGAGAAGCTGAGACAATAGTTCCCCATTATATTTGCTCCCCTTGTGATTGCCAGCAGGCAGTGGATAAATCCGTAGCCAACTGACAGCCTGCTATTGGCTATAGAATCAACCCACTGCCTGCTGTCAATCACAAGGAGAGGGCAAACCTGATGGGGAACTAGTGTCTCAGCTTTATTATCAAACTTTATTTATAACTGTCATCGTAACTGGTTTCTAGGAGGCTAAAGGACATGAACGGGTGTGGTGTAACGGCAGTAAACATGCCATTCTGCTACAAAGCATACAGAGAAAAGCACTCTGCCTGTCTCTGTACACCAGATTACAGTCAGGGGAGATCACAATCGCATTTACTCCATAAATCTGAAGTTACTTAGCTACAAGTTACCTGAGTATCTAATTCACTAACACCTAAAATTTGTTTTCATTTATCTTGCACCCAGGGCTTTTTTTCTCAAAGAATAGGTGCAGAAACTTCCTCTTTCAGAGTTACCCCTTATCTCTCCCCCTAACTACACTGTTCCTTGGTTCCACCCCCTACACCAGTGGTTCTCAACCTCAGTCCTCAAGTACCCCCAACAGGCCATATTTTGGGAATTTCTCTTAGATAAAATAGCTGTCCAAAATACCAAGCCATTGACTTTGATTTAAAGCACCTGTGCAAGATAAAGAAAAACCTGCAAACATGGTCTGTGGGGGGTACTTGAGGACTGAAGTTGAAAACCACTGCCCCACACCACCTCCCTTTTTAGAAAATACAGAACCAAGTAACATTTGTGGTATTAAGTAATTTGTATCAAATGTGTTAATGATAACAATAAAAGCAGTAAAATAGATCCCCTGCAGCCAATAACAACCGACCCTCCACCCCCCAGCAACAGTAGATCCCACCAGCAACAGTGGACCGCCTGCAACAAAATACCCCCCCAGCAACAATAGACCCCCAACAGCAACAACAGATATCCCCACAAACGACTACAATAGATTGCTCCCTCAACAGTAGATCCTCCAACAGCAACAATAAACTTCCCCAGCAACAATAGGGCCCCCCAGCAGCAACAATAGACCTCCAAAGCAACAATTAACCCCTGCAAAATTATATCCCCTCCAGCAACATTAGATCGCCCAGCAGCCAGCATCAATTGACAATGAAGAAAAACCCAGCCACCCCTTGCCATTACATACCTTCAAGGCTGCGTTCCCCCGTGTTCCCGCTGAAAAAAAGCCCTGCTTGCACCACATAAACCAAATACATTTTTATCAGCACCTGCTCTTTTTATAAGTGACAGCTGAAAGTCAGTTTCACAAAGCTGTCTGGACATTTCTATGTTAAGAATGATAAGACCAACTTAGAGCTGGTGTTGTCACACAGCCACACTTACTGGTTTCAAATAGTAAAAACAATGTGAATATCGCATTTAACAGTACATATGTACAGGTTGGCTTTTAATAATGCTTTACTTATATATTTTTTTCTAACACATAATATGAAAACAGGTTTATTGATATTCTACATTTTATAAAATATTTTTTTTTTATTGGAATTAAATAAATGTTCCCCGACAATAGAAATGATAAACTATATATAACATTAAAAACTTAATTTAAAAGGACTACTTTACTAGTAGAGAAGAAAAGGCTAATGGGTGGAATGTCCTAATAGATACGGCACCTGAAAGTTGCCCTTGTTGGCTATTACTACGTAAGGGTAAGCATTTGCTTCTTCATACTCTTCGGTTTCTTGTGTGCTTTATGTAGGGCATTTTTTTGAAAGTTTCAGAAATTATCCATATTTATGCCATTAATACTATGCACCTTATTGTTGTTCCAGCCTCTTTTGTTTCAATCATTCATTGGTCTCAACATATTCAAACACAATATATAATGATCTTCCCATTGCTTACTTTCGCTTTTTACACCTATTTGGTCTTGGTATGTATTGAGGCTTTTTAGCCCGTGTCAATAGCAAAAAAAAGGACTTAGTTTTTATTTTATTTAATCTGTTGTTTTCCAGCTTTTATAGGCATTCCTTATAGGCCCCCTGTAGCCAATTACAGGGCTGAATGCAACTTTCGTCCCCACTTGCCTGACGGCGCCCATTTTGTCCCAGGAGTCTGACGGGGTATGTCTGGGATGTGGTTACATGGGATGCATGAGGTTTTAGCTAGACAGGATTGTGATCTCCTTGTTGTTCAATCACTCATTGATCTGTGCCATGATATCTTTTTATTTATTTTTTGTTTTTGTGACTGATCCCAGAGGCGTAACTAGAATCTTCAGGGCCCCGGTGCAAGAAACCATGAAGGGCCCCCACCAGTGGCGTTGCTAGGTCTACAAAAGATCTCGGGCTAGAGCCCATAGCAGCTAAGTAAGGAAAGTCATACACTTTGGCGGGCATACACATATATATAATATATATGTGTATGTGTATGTATATATATATATATATGGGGCGGCACAGTGGTGTAGTGGTAGCACTCTCGCCTAGCAGTAAGAAGGGTCACTGGTTCGAATCCCAACCACGACACTACCTGCCTGGAGTTTGCATGTTCTCCCTGTGCCTGCGTGGGTTTCCTCCGGGTACTCCGGTTTCCTCCCACACTCCAAAGACATGCTGGTAGGTTAATTGGATCCTGTCTAAATTGTCCCTAGTATGTATGAATGTGAGTTAGGGACCTTAGATTGTAAGCTCCTTGAGGGTAGGGACTGATGTGAATGTACAATGTATATGTAAAGCGCTGCGTAAATTGACGGCGCTATATAAGTACCTGAAATAAATAAAATAAATAAATAAATATATATATATATATATATATATATATATATATATCGTTACATATCTGAATGCAGATCCCCCACTTATATCAGGGTCCCCAGGGATCCACCACCTACATCAGGATCCCCAGAGAGCCCCCCATACATCAGGGTCTTTAGAGAGCCTCCCCCTATATTAGGGTCCCCAGAGAGCCCCCCTCCTTACATAAGGGTCCCCAGGGATCAGGGGACCCAGAGAGCCCCACTTACATCAGAGTTCCCAGGGAGCCCCTCCTTACATCAGGGTCCTTAGAGAGCCTCCCCCTATATTATGGTCCCCAGAGATTCTCCCCTTACATCAGGGTCCCCAGAGAACCCTCCTTACATCAGGGTCCCCAGAGAGCCCCCCCCTACATTAGGGTCCCTAGAGAGCCTCCCCTAACATCAGGGTCCCAACAGAGCCTCCCTACTTATATTAGGGTCCTCAGAGCCCCCCTCATTACATCAGGGTCCCCAGAGAGCTCCCCTTAACATCAAGGTCCCCAGAGAGCCCCTCCTTACATCAGGGTTCCCAGAGAGCCTCCCCCTACATAAGGGTCCCTAGAAAGCTTACCCTTGCACAAGGGTCCCCAGAGAGCCTCCCCCTACATTAGGGTCCCCAGAGATCCTCGCCTTACATCAGGGTCCCCAGAGAGCCTCCCCTTACATCAGGGTCCCCAGAGAGCCCCCCCTTACATCAGGGTTCCAAGAGAACCCCCCTTACATCAGTGTCCCCAGGGAGCCCTCCTTACATCAGGGTTGCCAGAGAGCCCCCCCTACATTAGGGTCCCTAGAGAGCCTCCCCTTACATCAGGGTCCCCAGAGAGTCTCCCCTTACATCAGGGTCTTTAGAGAGCCTCCCCCTATATTAGGGTCCCCAAAGAGCCTCCCTCCTTACATCAGGGTGCCAAGGGATCCCCCCTTACATCAGGGTACCCAGAGAGCCCCACTTACATCAGGGTTCACAGAGAGCCCCCCTACATTAGGGTCCCCAGAGAGCCTCCCTTACATCAGGGTCCCCAGAGAGCTACCCTACATCAAGGTCCCCAGAGAGTCCCCTCCTTATGTCAGGGTCCCCAGAGACCCCTTTCCTTACATCAGGGTCCCCAGAGACCCCTTTCCTTACATCAGGGTCCCCAGAGAACCCCCCTTACATCAGTGTCCCCAGGGAGCCCTCCTTACATCAGGGTTGCCAGAGAGCCCCCCCCTACATTAGGGTCCCTAGAGAGCCTCCCCTTACATCAGGGTCCCCAGAGAGTCTCCCCTTACATCAGGGTCCTTAGAGAGCCTCCCCCTATATTAGGGTCCCCAGAGAGCCTCCCTCCTTACATAAGGGTCCGCAGGGATCCCCCTTACATCAGGGTACCCAGAGAGCCCCACTTAACTCAGGGTTCCCAGAGAGCCCCCTACATTAGGGTCCCCAGAGAGCCTCCCTTACATCAGGGTCCCCAGAGAGCCCCCCTACATCAAGGTCCCCAGAGAGTCCCCTCCTTACGTCAGGGTCCCCAGAGACCCCTTTCCTTACATCAGGGTCCCCAGAGAGCCCCCCTAACATCAGGGTCCCCAGAGAGCCCCCCTAACATCAGGGTCCCCAGAAACGTAAGCTAGCAAGTGGATGTGGTGCTGCGCTAATCCTGGTAACTAAACACATGCATGAGTGCAACCGTGCTACAATGTTGATGAGTCAGAGGCTAGTCGCCTAACGTGAACGTGGGGCGTGAATAATCATCAAACACCATTGTAAGAGAATAAAAATATAAATATACTCTGCCCAGTGTAAAAAGTGACTAAATTGGGTAAAAGTGTCCGGACTATGAAAATTTCAATAATAGCATCAACATAAGCAGTTAAAAGGCATGCAGTGTCGGACTAAACATATAGTGCATATGTAGGCAAGTGGGTGACTAAAACATTAATAGCACAATATACAACTTCCAGAAAAATAAAAATAAAACAAAAAAGTGCAATGTTACACTGTACGTCCGGAGAAATCACAATGCCTGTGGAAATGCAAAAAAGTGTCCAGTGCAAACAATAAGTGCTCAAAAATTGTCTAAAGACATAAATACAGTACACTGTACACTGTCAGCAGTGTACAAGCTTGCCGCTCGTTTGCTTATATGCGCCCTCTGCTGTTTTTACTGTGTGAGTACCTTCTTTTACCTTTGAATAAAGTTTAGATGTTTTAAAAATTACTACACTATATGGCATCCTTTTTCCCCTTTCGGCCGCCATGCCCCCTGTGGACCTGAGGCATATAGAGACATAGTCCGGGACCCAGGACCAACCTCCATAGGAGCTGCCATAAGCGGTGACTGACTTATGCTGTAACCTCAGTATAATGAGGTAAGGGGCCATTATCCACCAGTGTAGGATTGCTGCATGAAGAGGACTGGTCTATACACTTCACACTTTTCACCTATTCAAAGTGACTGATTTTAGAATCAAGTTTGCTGCTTGCATCTCACTGTTTGACACTTTGAGGATTGATGAATCATTGGAGATTTTGCTGTTACACAAGCCACCTTTCTTTGGACTGTATTTATGTCTTTAGACAATTTTTGAGCACTTATTGTTTGCACTGGACACTTTTTTGCATTTCCACAGGCATTGTGGTCTCTCCAGACGTACAGTGTAACATTGCACTTTTTTGTTTTATTTTTATTTTTCTGGAAGTTGTATATTGTGCTATTAATGTTTTAGTCACCCACTTGCCTACATATGCACTATATGTTTAGTCCGACACTGCATGCCTTTTAACTGCTTATGTTGATGCTATTATTGCAATTTTCATAGCCCGGACACTTTTACCCAATTTAGTCACTTTTTACACTGGGCAGAGTATATTTATATTTTTATTCTCTTACAATGGTGTTTGATGATTATTCACACCCTACGTTCACGTTAGGCGACTAGCCTCTGACTCATCAACATTGGAGCACGGTTGCACTCATGCATTTGTTTAGTTACCAGGATTAGCGCAGCACCACACCCACTTGCTAGCTTACGTCTCTATTAGGGGCCAGGTTGGACCCCATCCGGTGCAAGCAGCTTCTCCCCTTAGTACTATACTGACTACATGGTAGCGCGGGAATAATATACATTACAGGGTCCCCAGAGAGCCCCTCCTTACATCAGGGTCCCCAGAGAGCCCCTCCTTACATCAGGGTCCCCAGAGAGCCCCTCCTTACATCAGGGTCCCCAGGGAGCCCTCCTTACATTAGGGTCCCCAGAGAGCCTCCCCTTACATCAGGGTCCCCAGAGAGCCTCCCACTTACATCAGGGTCCCCAGAGAGCCTCCCCCTTACATCAGGGTCCCCAGAGAGCCTCCCCCTTACATCAGGGTCCCCAGAGATCCTCCCCCTTACATCAGGGTCCTCAGAGAGCCTCCCCCTTACATTAGGGTCCCCAGAGAGCCTCCCCTTACATTAGTGTCCTCAGAGGGCCCCTTCCTTACAATAATGTCCCCAGAAAGCCCCCCCTACATCAGGGTCCCCAGAGAACCCCCCCTTACAGCAGGGTCCCCAGGGAGCCCTCCTTACATCAGGGTCCCCAGAGAGCCCCCCCTACATTAGGGTCCCTAGAGAGCCTCCCTCCTTACATCAGGGTCCCCAGGGATCCCCCCCTTACATCAGGGTACCCAGAGAACCCCCCCAAGACATCAGGGTCCCCAGAGAGCCCCTTCTTACATTAATGTCGCCAGAAAGCCCCCCCCCCTTACATCAGGGTCCCCAGACTGCTCCCCCCCTCCTTCAAGAGGTTCCCCATGTACCTGGCTGGTGGAGGTGGGAGGCGGCGATCAGCAGCTCTATGGTGTCCACAGGCAGGGAATCTCCATGTGGCTTGTAGTTCTTCTCCTCAGTGTATACAGTGGAGAGGGGAGGGGCCTCTGACCCCGGCATGTATCAGCAGCACAAGCAGAGCCGACTCACTGAAAGTGAAACTGATACCTGCCTGGGCCCCTCCCCTCTTCTCTCCACTGTATACACTGACACTCGGAAAGAGAGAACTACAAGCTGCAGGGAGATCCCACCGCCCACAGGAACAATAGAGCTGCCGATCGCTGCCTCCCACCTCCCCCCACTGCATTCCAAACGACAAGCCAAAGGTGCAGGGAGAAATGCCAGGTCTTGGGCCCCCCCACAGCGGCAGAATGGCAGGGCCCAGTCGCAAGTGCGACTGCAGCGACCCCTATAGTTCCGCCACTGACTGATCCCTTTTTTCTTTTTTAGTGTCATTATTCACTTTTTACTATATTCTATTCCCCTGATGAAGCCAATGTTTTGGCGAAACTAGTAGGGATGAATTGACCTGCTATTACCTTTCAACATCATTGGTGTCGGTCAATAGATAAACTGTATAGTGCTCCTTTTGTATGTTGTTTACAACTTTTGGTATGAATTGATTTTAAACTTTACCTTATTAAAGATTTGATATTTTTACAATACTGAGTGTGTTCAAACTGTCATTGGCACCGCTATAATCCCTCTCTCCATGTTTTGTTACTTTACTAGTAGATTTTTTATTTAATTTTTTACTCTTTTTGTCACAGATGTGTCTGTACCATGTATGTGAATTTGGGACTATTTAATCCACTTTTTATAGATATAAGACACATTTCATGTTAACCAGTTTATCTACCAACTTGAGGGAATTACTTTTTAATTTGGTGCAGTAATAACTCCACAGATACTGAAATTGGTGGCAGGGATTTTTGAATCTATCACCTTGTAAAACAAGCCATTCAGTTTAAAATAGAAATTAAAGGCAAAACATTTTTGTATAGATATAAAAATACATTATAAATACCTTGTTTCCCTTTTTTTATAAGTGATCACGTTACCTCTGTTCTCAACTGCATAAGAGCTGGGGGAGAAGCACTGATCTTCTTAGTGAATGGCTGTGTAGCGGGGGGGTGTCAAGACAAGTATGATTATTAGAGGAGAGCAAACTGGGTTCCCTTCATAGCTAGAGAACTGACCACGATGTGTTCTCCTGCTTAGTGTGGTCAGTATTTAATAGGAAAGCAGAGGGACTGGCAGGAACACCAGGGATTTTACATAAAGGAAGCAATACAAAGAGAACAGCAGATTTTTTCATACAAGTACACAATACAGCAGGCACACTTTAGAAATATGAAATGTTGGGGTAATAAATGCTTTAAAACAGGTGTCAAATACAAGGCCCGCGGGCCGAATCTGGCCCTCCAGGCCATTTCATGTGGCCCTCACACCCAGGGGGAGGGGTGGAAATGAGATGTGAGCAGCCGGTGAAAGAGAGCCGATTCCTTCACACTGTGCATAGCAAACCCCTAAACCCTGCACTCCTTATGTAATGCACTCCTCAAGACTGCACTCTGTACACAGCGTACCTCTGAACAGATATATCAGTCTGGATGTCACTCCACTTCCTCAAACTCAATGGAACTTATAATTTTTCCTCCACCACGTGCCCCTTCCCCATCTCACTGTCAAAATTGATGGCACGACTATCAGCCCATCCCCGCATGCCAAGGTCCTAGGTGTAGTCCTGGACTCTGAACTCTTGTTTAAGCCCCATGTCCAATCACTGTCCAAATCTTGCCGCCTCAACCTCCGCAACATGTCCAAAATATGTCCCTTTCTAACCTATGTCACAACAAAGCTCTTAATTCACTCCCTGATCATCTCTCGCCTCGACTACTGCAACTCCCTTCTCATTGGCTTACCTCTACATAGGCTATCCCCCCTTCAATCCATCATGAATGCTGCTGTTAGACTCATCCACCTTATAAATCGCTCTGTGTCTGCTACTCCTCTCTGTCAATCCCTCCATTGGCTTCCGTTTACCCAACAAATTAAATTCAAAATACTAACAACAATGTACAAAGCCACCCACAATTTAGTCCTCAGCTACATCACTAGCCTAGTCTCTAAATACCAGAGAAGAGAATATATCAAATAATTCTGCGCTGCCCCAAGAGAAAAAGAATAAGCAGCTAACACGGCCAATAGGATATATGCATATAGAAAAAAGAACAAAACAAGTGTAGTGCTAAAACAATCTTAAATGTCCAACATAGAGACAATATAGTCCACGAGCTGGTAAAACCTCTAGGTACAAATTAGAATAAAGTCCTCCATGTTAGTATGACTCTTAGTGACTGATTGTCCATAGAAATTACGTGACTTCATGTGAGGAACAAATCAATAGGTGACATCTGAAGTGAAGACAAAACAGGCACACCACCACCTACAATAAGGAGGCTTACCGGATCCAAGGGACCCAAAGAGACATACGCCCAGTTGGGTCAAAACAGGCTTAGGTGGTGAGCGGCTGTAGGGGATCCAGAAGGGTTGTGAGGATGGAGGTCCTGGGGTGAACCATAGACTGGTGTGTCTCTCAAGATGTTAGAAAGCAGATGGCAGTAGTATTGGGTGGAGAGGAAAAAGGAAAGGCCACATAGTGTAAATCCATAAAAAAGGTATCAAATTTATTAAAAAATGAAAGATACACTCACATGTAAATCTTTAAAATCAGCGCTGTAAATATATGGCGGCAGTGGGGTCCTACCCGACGTGTTTCATCCTCTCAGACGTCGTCTTGGCACCATCTAGCGACCAAGATTGTGTATGGACTTGATTTTATTTTTTTTCTTTCTGGTTAATGTGATAAGATGATAGGAAGTGATTATTTTGTTTACATTTCCACATTAACTTGACCTACCCACAATGCCTATGACCTCCCATGAACACCAAGGAACTGAACTGCATTGTGGTTAGGCTATAAAAGAACTTGGCGCGGCAACTTAGCGCTCTTAGAAACGCATGGCCAGCCTGGGAGGATCTGCATGAGGTCTCCAGTGAAGCGCGGCCTACCTCCACAGAAGAGCGATCCAAGCAGCAATACTGTGACACACCAGTGAGCTGGGATGACGGCGAGGCAAGACTGGGAAGGAGCCAGAGAAGCCTGTCGGAGCCATCTGAGAGTCCTGGAACGTCTCGTTGTGCGGAGCAGAGCAGCGCAGTAGTGTTGGTCAGCTAGAAACAGGCAAAGTCAAAGGATTAGACTGAGCCAAAATAGGCCTCGGCCTGTATTTCATTGAGGATCTGGTACTGTGTTATTGGCATCAGAGATAGTTGCAGTACTGCTGTACCATAACATTGATTTAATATTCAGCTTGCTTTGCCTGGGTGTCTTTTTTTTTTCCATTAAAAGATGTTTATTGATTTCCAGTAAATTACAGAAAAAGGGGTGCAAACATAAAATATAAACAAGAATATAAGGGATAATAAAAAAAACAACAAGGGGAAAAGAAAGAACAAGATCAAGAAGAAGCACATGACCAGTTTTGAAGTATTAAGGACCTAGCAACTAATAGTATATGGGATACCACATGTCGCATGTTGTTTGGAAAATTCTCTAGTCCGATCAGTAGGATGGCCAGTGTTGGATTTGGGTCTGTGATTATTCCAGTGATGGGTGAAATGAGTTTAAATATTTGGTTCCAGTAGCTAGTTAGGCATGGGCATTCCCAGAACATGTGGAGAAGGTGACCTTTGTGGCCGCAAGCTCTCCAACAGAGAGGCGAGGTGTTAGGGAACATTTTGGCGAGTCTACATGGGGTGTATTAACAACTGTCAGAGTCCTGGATGTGAGGCCGAATTGCAGAGGGGGCGCCCCTTGCGGCTAAGTGCAGCGTAACCCTGGGAGTGAGACAGGGAGTACGGTGCCCAAAGGTGCACGGGTTGCCAGATCGCTGTTGCTGAGTAGCAGATAGCAGGGAGCTGCTGGGGTGCGCTGGTAAGGTTGAATGGCAACCGTGCAAGGAGGGATTCCAGGTATGGAGCCGTGGAGCAACCAGGAGCGGAGTCAGAGCCAGGCCAATGGTCATTCAACACAGGAATCAGTCCAAGGTGAGGTACAGCAGGATAATCAGGAACAGAGAAGGTAGCCGAGCCGGGGGTCAAACACAGGAGGACGATCAAGGTACAAATGCAGAGCCGAAGAATAGTCAGGTCCAAGCCGGGGTCAATGCAGGCGGAATACTGGAGCAGTCAGGCAAGCCGAGTAGTAACAGGAAGCAGATATCACAACAGGAACAAGGAACACAGGAACAAGGAAAACAGGAAGCTGATGATAATCCAGCAACCAGCATGCCCCAGCAGCAGGCTTAAATAGGCAGAAGGTCGCCACCATGAGGAATACTGGCAGAATTACCCGTCCTACGGTTATCACCCTGACACCAACGGTTAATGATTTTGACCGATGTTTCCCAATGGCTAATACAGTGTGAAGTTTTTAATTTGAAACGCGGACTTCCATTGATCGTCTGTGGTTGTTATTCCTATGTCCTGGTCCCACTTCATATGCGTTGCAGACTTTTTAAACACTTTTTTATTCTGTAGTAAGTTGTAGTAAAGTGAAAAGCCTTTGTTGTGTATTGGGCCTGGCGTAATGTGTTGCCATACAGGGGTTGGAAGGTGGATGGTGCCTAATGGGTTATCTTTCATAAAGTGTGCTACTTGAATGCAAGTAAAGAGCATGTGGTGTGGCATAGCGTGATCCTTTAGTAAACATTCTGCCGATTTTGGGTTATTGTTGTGCACTAAGTCCTGTACCTTTTTAATCCCATAGGAGGGGAACTGTTTCAATGATAGCATTGGAGCATTGACCTCAATCATACTTAAGGGAAGGGCAAAGTCTACAGCCTTAGTATTTCTGAGTGTGCTTGTTAGAAGAAATCTCCAAGCTAGTAGAGATATGGAGACAGTTGGGGGCAGGTTCTTGGTACTCCATGGTAACCAATTGTCTCCCATTAGAACCGCAGGCAAGTCTGGTATAGGGGCTAGCGATTGTTCTATTTCCACCCACATTGGCACCTCAGTGGAGGAAAACCAATATTTGAGTTGGTCAAGTCTAGTTGCCCACATGTAATTGTGTATATCGATTAAGCCTGCACTTCCTGCCATTTTGTGGGGTATTAAATTAGTCCGTGAGCACCTCGCTTTCTTCATTCCCCACAAGAGTTTCCATTGAATGCTTGAAAGGGACTTTAGGTATAGAGCAGGGATGGTTATCGGGAGTACTCTGAAAATATAGAGGATTTGTGGCAGTGCCCCCCCCCCCCCCAGGGGCAGCCTCCGGATGCCCAATCTGGCCCATTTTTCAGGGTATCGGGCTTGAAACCTCTGCAACAGTCTAGGGGCATGAATGTTATCTGCTGGTTCCCAAGAATTATCTTCTACAGAGTAACCTTTCCATTTAACAAGAAATTGAACAGTCCTACCTCTCCGACGGCAGTCCAGAATGGCTTCTACTTCGTATTCTGTTTCATTGTCCACCAAGATTGGAGGGGGTGGAGCTTCTTCTCTCCCTGGAAAAGGACTGGAGAAAACAGATTTTAATAAAGAAACATGGAATACTGGGTGGATTTTATAGGAACTTGGTAAAGACAATTCAAATGCCACTGGGTTAATTTCCTTCTTAATTGTGAATGGACCGATAAACCTTGGTCCTAACTTCCGGGAGGGGCAAGGAAGCTTAAGATTTGTTGAGGAAAGCCACACTCTATCTCCAACCTTAAAGATGGGATCTCTCCTCCCCTTGTCATAATGTTTTTTATAATTCTCTTGGGCCTTCTGCATAGTTGCCTGGAGAGTTAGGTAATTAGCCTGAATGGCATTTATCCTGTCCTGGACTGCGGGGACTGAGGTCTCTGGTATAACATTAGGCAAGAATGAGGGATGGAAACCGTAGTTGGCCCAGAAAGGTGACTGATTGGTGGAAGCATGGATTGAGTTGTTGTATGCAAACTCCGCACACGGGAGTAGCAAGGACCAGTCGTCCTGGGAGAAGGAGCAGAAGCAACGTAAGTACTGTTCTAAAGTTTGATTAGTTCTTTCGGTTTGGCCGTTGCTTTGAGGATGGTAAGCTGAAGATAGGCACACTCTAATGGAAAGCGTTTTGCAGAGCTCCTTCCAGAACTTAGAGGTGAATTGCACCCCTCTGTCGGACACAATGTTGCTCGGTAGGCCGTAAAGTCTGACTATCTCCTTTATGAAGATCTTCGCCGTGTCAGCAGCAGATGGTGTACCCATCATGGGCAAGAAATGCGCCATCTTGGACAGGCGGTCAACGACTACCAAGATGGTTGTAAATTTCTCCGAGGGTGGTAACTCTACTATGAAATCCATAGATATTTCTTTCCATGGTTGCTCCGGCACAGGCAATGGGCGTAGTAGACCCCAAGATCTGACGTTAGACCCCTTGTTACGTTGACAAATGGTGCAGGAACTGACATATTCCCTGCAGTCAGGCTTTAGAGTGGGCCACCAAAAAGATCGTTGAACAAGCTCCAAAGTCTTTCGTACCCCGAAGTGACCAGCAAGTTGGTGGTCATGTAAAGTCTTTAGGACCTGGGCTCTGGCTTGCTGCGGAACAAACATTTTGTTCTGATACCAAAGAAAACCTTCCTGGTTTCTTAAAGACAGTGCTTCTGGTTTAGAGCATTGGGAAGAAGCTTGTTTCAGTGAGGAACTCAGGTCGGTTTGAATCATGAGAAAATTCTGTGGAGACAATATAGTGCTAGGAGTAATTTCTTCGGGAGTGTCAGGAAACATCCGGGACAAGGCATCGGCCTTCCCGTTCTTAGACCCCGGGCAGAAGGAGATATGAAAATTGAATCTGGCAAAAAACAAGGCCCATCGAGCTTGTCGGGGTCTCAATCGTTTAGCCGTGCGAAGATACTCCAGGTTTCTGTGATCCGTGAATATCATGATGGGATGCTGAGCACCTTCAAGGAGGTAGCGCCATTCCTCCAGGGCAGTTTTAATAGCCAAGAGCTCTCGATCTCCCACATCATAATTCCTTTCAGACGGACTCATCTTCCACAAGGAGAAGGCCACAGGATGGAGTAACGACTTAGAACCCTGACGTTGGGATAAGACTGCCCCTGTGGCAACTTCAGAGGCGTCAACCTCTAAGATGTAAGGAAGGGCCGGATCAGGATGTTGCAGGATAGGTGCGGAGGTAAAGAGAGATTTGAGCTTATCAAAAGCTGATTGGGCTTCTGAAGACCACAGGAACCGAATATGTAAACGGGTAACTTGGGTGATTGGTGAGATGATGGAGGAAAAGTTCTTTATAAACCTCCTATAAAAGTTTGCAAACCCCACAAATCTTTGTACTCCCTTTTTATCCGATGGAGTTGGCCAGTCCAAGATTGCCTGTACCTTTTGCGGGTCCATGGCAACACCACCAGTTGAGATAATTAGCCCCAGGAATTGTATTGACTCTTTTTCGAAATCACACTTCTCTGCTTTTACATAGAGTTTGTGCTTACATAGAGTGTGCAGAACTGTCCTTACATGTGTACGATGGAGCTCCAGGGTGGTTGAAAATATCAGGATATCATCCAGGTAGATGATGACGAAGTAATCCAGAAATTCTCGAAAGATATCGTTTACGAAATGTTGGAATGTGGCGGGGGTGTTGCACAATCCAAATGGCATCACTAAGTACTCGAAATGTCCAAAGCGAGTTCTAAATGCTGTCTTCCATTCGTCCCCCTCTCGGATGCGAACGAGATTGTAGGCTCCTCGAAGGTCAAGCTTAGTAAATATTCGGGCAGTACGGAGTCTCTGGAAAAGTTCTGGAACTAGAGGAAGAGGGTAACGGTTTTTTATAGTGATTTTATTGAGCTCCCTGTAATCCACACATGGTCTTAGGGATTTGTCCCTTTTTTCGACAAAAAAGATTCCGGCTCCAGCAGGAGAAGAGGAGGAACGGATGAAGCCTTTCTCCAGGTTTTCATCAATGTATTGTCGCAATGTTCCTAGTTCCATCTCCGAGAGGGGGAATATGCGACCGAATGGGATTTCGGCTCCTGGGAGTAATTCAATCGGACAATCGTATGACCGGTGTGGTGGCAGGACATCAGCCTTTTTCTTGTCAAAGACATCTGCAAACTCCTGGTAGGCCGGTGGAATACTCTGGTTGTTGACAGGTACAGGTTGAACTGACAGGCAACTGGCTACATTACTGGTTTCAGGGGCAAGACAGTGCTGTAGGCAATAAGGTGAAGTAAATGAAATTTCTTTCCTGATCCAGTTGATCTGGGGGTTGTGGGCTTGGAGCCATGGGGTACCCAAGATGACGGGGAACATAGGTGAGCTTAGAATGTCGAAACGTATGAATTCCTGATGACCATCAGGAGTAGTAACCAAAAGAGGAGCGGTCTCTTGTGTCACAGGACCGGAACTAGGCAGGGTGCCATCAGCCAGGAGAACTTCCAATCTACGGTTCTTGGGAAGTAGGGCCAGACCGAGCTTTAGTGCTAAGTCCAAGTCCAAGAAACAACTGCATGCCCCGGAGTCGACTATGGCCTGAAGCTGAACCCCCTTGTCGGCCAACTGTAGCGTGATGGAAAGGATAAGGTGAGAAGTGGAAGTTCCGGACATCTGGAAGTACACTGGAGAGTTCTTGGGTACCTTGCTGGGCCTTATGGGGCAGTTGCTCAGGAAATGTCCGTTTCGGCCACAATAGAGACAGAGATTGGCTTGACGCCGATGCTGTTTTTCCTCAGGGGTCAGTGCGGATCGCACCAAACCAACAGGCATAGCGCCGATCTCTGGTACCTGCACCTTGGGAGTCTGAGAACGTTCAGCCTGGCGCTCCCGAAGGCGTCTATCCAACTGGATGGATAGTTGAATGAGCCCCTCGAGGGTAGTAGGGATGCCGACCCTGGCCAACTCGTCCTTAAGGGATTCAGAAAGCCCCAGGCGAAACTGGTATTTCAACGCAGCCTCATTCCAGTCTGTATCGGCAGACCACCGGCAGAAGTCCACAGTATAGTCTTCCACCGGGCGCCGTTTCTGTTGAAGAGAATGCAGAGCGGCCTCAGCGGTGGCTGTACGCTGGGGGTCTTCATACAATTGCGACAAGGCCGTAAAGAACGTTTCCACTGAACTAGTAGCTGGGTCCTTCTGTTCCCATAACCTGTGGGCCCATGCCTGGGGTTCATTGGTCAGCAAGGAGATAAGAAAGCCAACTTTGACAGTCTCAGTGGAAAAGGTACGGGGTTGCAGAGCCAGATATAACAGGCAGGCATTCTTGAAGGATCTGAATTTCTGCCGGTCTCCAGAGAAACGTTCAGGGGTAGGTACCCGCGGTTCTGGGGGCAAAGTCAGTACTGAAGAGGCCGTAGCAGGGAGATTGGTGGAGGAAGAACCAGGATCCAAAAAGGCAGATGGTAGCATAAAATGTTGGAGTTTTCCTTCTAATTGAAGGTATCTTTCCTGAAGAACTTGGACCACTCGTGTAAGGGTAGCGGCCTGTTGGCATAAAGTCTCTATTGGGGACGCACCTCCGCCGGCCTCAGTCATGGCTGGATTATACTGTCAGAGTCCTGGATGTGAGGCCGAATTGCAGAGGGGGCGCCCCTTGCGGCTAAGTGCAGCGTAACCCTGGGAGTGAGACAGGGAGTACGGTGCCCAAAGGTGCACGGGTTGCCAGATCGCTGTTGCTGAGTAGCAGACAGCAGGGAGCTGCTGGGGTGCGCTGCATCCCGTGCAAGGAGGGATTCCAGGTATGGAGCCGTGGAGCAACCAGGAGCGGAGTCAGAGCCAGGCCAATGGTCATTCAACACAGGAATCAGTCCAAGGTGAGGTACAGCAGGATAATCAGGAACAGAGAAGGTAGCCGAGCTGGGGGTCAAACACAGGAGGACGATCAAGGTACAAATGCAGAGCCGAAGAATAGTCAGGTCCAAGACGGGTCAATGCAGGCGGAATACTGGAGCAGTCAGGCAAGCCGAGTAGTAACAGGAAGCAGATATCACAACAGGAACAAGGAACACAGGAACAAGGAAAACAGGAAGCTGATGATAATCCAGCAACCAGCATGCACCAGCAGCAGGCTTAAATAGGCAGAAGGTCGCCACCATGAGGAATACTGGCAGAATTACCCGTCCTACGGTTATCACCCTGACACCAACGGTTAATGATTTTGACCGATGTTTCCCAATGGCTAATACAGTGTGAAGTTTTTAATTTGAAACGCGGACTTCCATTGATCGTCTGTGGTTGTTATTACTATGTCCTGGTCCCACTTCATATGCGTTGCAGACTTTTTAAACACTTTTTTATTCTGTAGTAAGTTGTAGTAAAGTGAAAAGCCTTTGTTGTGTATTGGGCCTGGCGTAATGTGTTGCCATACAGGGGTTGGAAGGTGGATGGTGCCTAATGGGTTATCTTTCATAAAGTGTGCTACTTGAATGCAAGTAAAGAGCATGTTGTGTGGCATAGCGTGATCCTTTAGTAAACATTCTGCCGATTTTGGGTTATTGTTGTGCACTAAGTCCTGTACCTTTTTAATCCCATAGGAGGGGAACTGTTTCAATGATAGCATTGGAGCATTGACCTCAATCATACTTAAGGGAAGGGCAAAGTCTACAGCCTTAGTATTTCTGAGTGTGCTTGTTAGAAGAAATCTCCAAGCTAGTAGAGATATGGAGACAGTTGGGGGCAGGTTCTTGGTACTCCATGGTAACCAATTGTCTCCCATTAGAACCGCAGGCAAGTCTGGTATAGGGGCTAGCGATTGTTCTATTTCCACCCACATTGGCACCTCAGTGGAGGAAAACCAATATTTGAGTTGGTCAAGTCTAGTTGCCCACATGTAATTGTGTATATCGATTAAGCCTGCACCTCCTGCCATTTTGTGGGGTATTAAATTAGTCCGTGAGCACCTCGCTTTCTTCATTCCCCACAAGAGTTTCCATTGAATGCTTGAAAGGGACTTTAGGTATAGAGCAGGGATGGTTATCGGGATTACTCTGAAAATATAGAGGATTTGTGGGAGTATTAGCATTTTAAATGTTGCTAGCCTGCCCAACCAAGATATTTCCTTTTGGTTATATGGCTAGATTGGGTTTCTATTTTCGTTATAAGGGGCTTCATGTTGATATCTGCTAGTGAGTTAATATTGTTAGTCAGGGTGATGCCCAAATATGGTATACCTTTATCACTCCATGAATATGGAAGGGTTTGTTGTAACTGAAGACAATCAATGGTTGGTACCCCTAGATTGAGGATGAGGGATTTGGAGAAGTTCACCTTATAGTATGAAATGTCACCAAAGGATTTCAGAATGTCATGTGCTTTAGGAAGTGAGGTAAGTGGTTTTGTTAACATCAGTATCACATCATCAGTAAATAGATTTATAACGTGGTGAGTAGATTTAAATCGAAAACCAGTAACATCTACATTCGTTCTAATGACCTCCGCCAGGGGTTCAATCATGAGATTGAATATCGTCGGGGATAAGGGACACCCCTGGTGAGTTCCATTAGTTGTCTGAAAAGGAATGGAGAGCATGCTAGATGTGTACACCTGTGCTAAGGGTCAGGAGTACAGGGCCAGCACTGCATTCAGTATACGATCACATAGACCAAATTTGGACAGAGTTATTGACATGTAGTTCCAGTGTACTCTGTCAAACGCCTTCTCTGCATCTATAGAGAGCAGCAGAGAAGGCGTTTTGGTTTGCTCAGCATGATGGATTATATTAATGATCCTTCTGGTAGCATCTGAGGTTTGTCTCCTCTTCACGAAGCCCATCTGATCACGTTTTATAAAGGACGGGATAAAGTCTGCTAGTCGTTTGGCTATGAGTTTAGCGTAAACTTTGACGTCTGTATTCAGTGCAATTAATACGGCTACAATCAAATCAAGTACGTCTGTATTCAATAGAGAAATTGGGCGAAAGTAAGATGGTGTGGTAGGGTCTTTGCCTGGTTTTGGCAGGGTGACTATGTATGCCTTGAGCATTTCTGGGGGGAACGACGCTGTGTCCGCAGCTCTAGTAAAGACAGATTGCATATGTGGTGCAAGGTAGGATCCATATGTTTTGAAATATTCATTTGAAAACCCGTCAGGTCCTGGTGATTTGCCATTGGGTAATGATACTATTGCATCCTCTATTTCTGGTATAGTGAATGGAGAGTTCAGTGAGAGGAGTTGGGTTTTCGATAGAGAGGGCAGATGAAGGTGTTGGAGGAAGCCCTGAATGTTTTCTTGAGTGGGTTGGTATGTGGAGAGATCATCTTTGATGTTGTATAGTTTACTGTAGTAAGTAGCGAATTGGTTGGCAATGTCCCGTGGGTTGGTGATTTTGTGTTTGAGAGTGGGATGTATCAAATGGGCAATTCTTGTTTTGGTATGTGCAGTTTTAATTCTATTGGCTAAGTATTTACCTGCTCTGTTGGCATTAGCATATGAGGTTAGTTTTAAGCATCGTAAGTGATAGTCATATTGTTGGGAGAGTAGTTCTCTTAGTTTCTCTCTTAATTGAGATAGTTTGTGAGTGAGTGTAGGGTTAGGTGTTTGTTCTGTAATTCTGCAGAATGAATATTGGTTAGTATAGAGTTAATCTGGGCTGTGTGCCTTTTTTTTTCTCTAGCACCTATCTGTATCAATATGCCCCTCATATACGCCTTATGGGCATTCCAGAGGGTGAAAGGGTTCTCCACAGAGCCCACATTGTTGAGAAAGAAGTCACTAAGGTGTTGTGAGATCTCTGCTGAGGTATTGGGTTCTTGCAGTAGTCTAACGTTACAGCGCCAGATGGGTGGGGAAGAGGAGACAACCTGGTCTTTAACAGTAATAGTAATAGCTGCGTGATCAGACCATGTAATGTCATGTATCTGTGCAGAAGAGACTTTTTGTAGCAGCCATTTATCTGTTAAGAATAAATCAATGCGCGAGTAGGAACAATGCCTGTGGGAAAAGAAGGTGTAGTCCCTTGCATTCGCATTCAAACATCTCCAAACGTCAAAAAGTTCTGCATTGTGGATTGTTTTACTCAGATATGAGGAGCTGTTTGACTTTTGATTGGACGTATCGAGTTTGGGATCTACTATGAGATTGAAGTCACCACATAAAATGAGATTACCATATAGTTGGGTGCTGATTTTCTTTAGGAGTCTACTGAGAAAGCGGATCTGGTGTGAGTTAGGAGCGTATAAAGATACCAGCGTATACGGTAATGAGTTAATGTCTCCTCTAAGGATGATGTATCTACCGTTTATATCTGGGATGGTTTCTTTGAGTTGGAAGGCCAGGGTGTTCCTTAATGCGAGTAAAACTCCTCCTTTTTTGTTACCCGGCGTGCATGCCATAAACACGTGGGGGTAGTCTTTATGTGAACACTTAGGAGCTTTGGATTCCTGTAAGTGAGTCTCCTGAACACATAGGATGTCTGCTCTGTGTTTCGTGGCCTCTGCCCACATGGAGAACCTGTTTGCCGGGTGGTTCAGGCCTCTGGCATTGATGAATAAGCAATTAATTGGCATGGTAGCGGTGGTGGATAGTTTGTGGTGCTATGCGGTGCATGTACTCACTGCGCCCAAGGCTGGAGCTCCAAGAGGTAAGGTCATTACTGGGTATGTCCAAGATGTGACAAGAGTCTATGCTGGTTGATGTGCTTCAAACAGAGAGTGAGGAAAATAAAGATAACAGAAAGAAAACAAAGTTAACGTTGTGAGTTCAGTGAACATAGTAAGAAAAGGATCCATAAACTGATCCATGTGCAGATGTAACTGCTGGTAAGGATCTGTGGGGGAGAAAACAGGGATTTATTTTGGAACCCCTGTGTCCGGAGAGAACTTTAAATAACATAGGTTCTGGCAGTTCATACATTACCACCGGTAGGTTTCTTAGCGGAACGCTTGCGTGAAACCACTTGCCAGTCGTCCTGTAGAGAGACGGGTGTAGGAACTGGGACAGCAGGCGGAGTGTGGTCAGGCAATATGCCCCACTGGTGTAGTGCAGGAATGCCTTCATCCAGCGTGGATATCAGCACCGAAGTTCCATTGTGTGTAACAGACAGTTTGGCAGGATATTTCCATTTATGAATGATATTGTGATTCCTCAGAGCTTTGGTTATAGTCGCTAGGTTGCGACGTTGTTGGAGGGTATGTCTGGACAAGTCTGGGAGTAGTTGTATGTCAGCATACTGCGGGGGCTTGTTGTCGGCTCTGCGTGATGTCATTAGGATTTGTTCCTTGACATGATAATAATGCACCCTAAGCAGCACATCTCTGGGGGTCTGTTCAGGAAGGAAGGATGGTTTAGGAATACGGTGAATGCGATCCACAAGGAGGTCCTGTGGTGACAGGGATGGTAGTAAAGTTGAAAACAGTGCCTGGGTATATGACAGTAGCTGTGTAGCAGGTACAGATTCAGGGATCCCCCTAATCTTTATGTTGTTCCTTCTGGAACGGTCTTCCAAGTCCGCTACTTTGTTTTTCAACCATGCGATTTCCTCTGTGTGATTGCTATGGGCATCTACCATAGTGTTGAAAGATGAGGTAAAGTCACCCATGCGTTGTTCAATGTGATCAACTCTACCACCTAGTGTCTGCACTTCTCTCTGGCAATGATGTATCTCTGCAGTCATGTCAGCATGTAGTGAAGCTCGCAGGGATAAAAGCATGTCCTTAAGAACAGTGTCTGACACTGGTATGTCAGAGTGGGGAATGTTGCTATGGGGTCCTGTGCAGTGACTACTGCAGTCTCCTCAGTAGTATGAGGCCTGCTTACCTCCATTGCCAGATCCCACAGCGGTTGTTTCGGTGAAGAAATTCTCTGCTTCTGCTTGACCGGCTCCTGGTAGTCGGACTAGAAGCCCCAGAAGAGGATCCGCTACAGGGAAGGGCACCGGGATGGTTACTAAGATGATCGGAGCGGCCGTTAGCTGATTTTGCGGCCCGCTGCTGTGTCAGGCTCTCTGAGGCGCCGGCGCCATTTTGTTGTGGATCGCGCGCTCTGAAGAAGTCCTGCAGCTTTTGTGGGATTTGGGGATTTGGAGGTTTTTTCCGCTGGCGAGTCATCTCGTCGGGTACAGCGGGTTACGAGGAGTCTGTAGCTGGTTTTTGATGGTGCCAGTGGTCGTCGATGTGGCTGGATTCTCTCCGGCGGCCGAGCGGAGCTCTTAGATCAGGCGTCCATTGCGGAGCTCGGTCGCCACGCCCCCTCTTTACCCGGGAGTCATTAACCATTGGATTACAAATTCACTTTATTCATAGCTAGCAGAAGAAAGAAGAAAAGAAGGACTGTCTAATAAAACACAAGGCTTTGTGTTTCATTGCCATATTAAAGTTACTGTAATATAAAGTAATGGGAGCTCCCTAAGGAATGTACTATACTTTATTAAATTAACATTCGATTTCTTTGTATTTACAAAGTGTGCAAAGGATGGGACAGTGCTCATTGTGAAATCAGTTCACTCTGCCATTTATCCCATTTTCCTTGACACATTACTAGCAGGTTAATTCAAACACTTTACATCTGTGTAATACCTTTGTAAGTTGAAATCCGTTGACTGTCACACTACGTTGGTTTGACAGTACAACTGTTGTAGTGTTTTACTTTAAAGCAAATACAGTAAACAAAGTTCTTGTTTAAGTATTTTTGTGTGGAGTGTTGTTTTCCTTTGTATTATTGATCAGGTGGAGGCTGGAGATTAAAGGTAAAGACAAAAAGGTATATTACATGTTATATTTTGAAATTGTCTTTAGGTTTTTACCCCACACTATATTACACCACAGCTGAGTCAAGGGGACTGAGAGAAATCAAGGGGGTAAAGAAGCAGAGTACAGGCCCAATTAAAATACCAGCAGCTCCTTTGGGGGTCAGTGCTACAATAATAATAATAATAATAAAACTGCCCTCTGTACATAGCGCATCCCTGAACTCTGCGCATAACAAACTCCTGGTATTTATTGCCTCTTTAAGATCCTCCCACTGTTGGGAAGTACAATTTGGACACATCCACTGTTCAATACAGTTTGGTGGGGGGCGTGGTTGAGGTCCTACACCTATTCTCTGAGAAAAAAAGTCCTGCATAAATGTAAATAGTACAACAGATACAACTATCCCTTTGAGGACATGCTGATGTGGCCCACAATGAAATTGAGTGTGACACCCCTGCTTTAAAGCATTGAAACTGCAATATAGGTAGCTTGCATCCTGATGTCAAGGATTGTTGGAATATTAATATTGGCACACAGACTTCCTCAGCTAGCATTTTTCAAAACTATATAATTAATTGTCTTTGAAATTATTTAATGGTATTTGAGGAAGCTAAAGATTAGCAGCAAGAGCCTACAGCACTAGAATGAAATGGAGCAGTAATTTATGTAATTTGTGCAGATATGTAGAAAAGCTCAGCGTAATTTGTATCTGGCAAGACTGAATTTAATAAAATAGCTTATTATATTTCACACATGGTAGAGGTGTTAAATAAAAGGGTTATTCAAGGGCCCAACTGTTTAACTGGTATATGCTGTGAATGTGTACGAGTATATTAAGGGATATAGCCTCAATCAGTAGTGGCAGTGCACATGACAGGGACACCCAGAGATAGTCCAAGCAAGTTTATCTTGCACTTTAATTCAGCAGGACAGTAAAAATACACAGTTTAAAGCGGAGTTCCAGCCTAAAGTGGAACTTCCGCTCATCGGATTCCTCCCCCCCTCCAGTGTCACAATTGGCACCTTTCAGGGGGGTGCAGATACCTGTATAATACAGGTATCTGCACCCACTTCCGGGTATAGCTAGCCTCAGACTCCCCGCCCACCCCTGTTGTGTTGTGGGAAATACACAGTTCCCACAACACAACGGGGACCAGTATAGACGCGCAGCGCAAATCGCGCATGCGCAGTAGGGAACTGGGCAGTGAAGCCGCAACGCTTCACTTCCTGATTCCCTCAGTGAGAATGGCGGCGGCAGCACCCGAGGACCGAGGGAAGGTACAGTCTCGGGTGCCGACATCGCTGGACCCCGGGACAGGTAAGTGTCCTTATTTTAAAAGTCAGCAGCTGCAGTATTTGCAGCTGCTGACATCTATTTTTTTTTTTTTTCGCGAAACTCCGCTTTAATGTAAGATGGATTTATGCAGAATGGCCATAGCATAAACCACCCAGCACTAGGCACTTACAGTGCCTTGAAAAAGTATTCATACCCCTTGAAATTTTGTACATTTTGTCATGTTACAACCAAAAACATGAATGTATTTTATTGGGATTTTATGTGATCGACCAACACAAAGTGGCACATAATTGTAAAGTGGAAGGAAAATTATAAATGGTTTTCAAATTTTTTTACAAATAAATATGTGAAAAGTGTGGCGTGCATTTGTATTCAGCCCCCTTTACTCTGATACCCCTAACTAAAATCTAGTGGAACCAATTGCCTTCAGAAGTCACCTAATTAGTAAATAGAGTCCACCTGTGTGTAATTTAATCTCAGTATAAATACAGCTGTTCTGTGAAGCCCTTAGAGGTTTGTTAGAAAACCTTACTGAACAAAAAGCATCACGAAGCCAAAGGAACACACCAGACAGGTCAGGGATAAAATTGTGGAGAAGTTTAAAGCAGGGTTAGGTTATTAAAAAATATCCCAAGCTTTGAACATCTCACAGAGCACTGTTCAATCCACCATTTGAAAATGGAAACAGTATGGCAGTCACAACTGCAAACCTACCAAGACATGGCTGTCCACCTAAACTGACAGGCTGAGCAAGGAGAGCATTCATCAAAGAAGCAGCCAAGAGGCCCATGGTAACTCTGGAGGAGCTGCAGAGATCCACAGCTCAGGTGGGAGAATCTGTCCACAGGACAACTATTAGTCGTGCACTCCACAAAACTGGCCTTTATGGAAGAGTGGCAAGAAGAAAGCCATTGTTGAAAGAAAGCCATGAGAAGTCCCAGTTTGCGAGAAGCCATGTGGGGGACACAGCAAACATGTGGAAGAATGTGCTCTGCTCAGATAAGACCAAAATTTAACTTTTTGGTCTAAAATCAAAACACTATGTGTGGCAGAAAACTAACACTGCACATCATTCTGAATACACCATCCCCACCATGAAACATGGTGGTGGCAGCATCATGTTTTGGGGGTGCTTTTCTTCAGCAGGGACAGGGAAGCTGGTCAGAGTTGATGGGAAGCTGGATGGAGGCAAATACAGGGCAATCTTAGAAGAAAACCTGTTAGAGTCTGCAAAAGACTTGAGACTGGGGAGGAGGTTTACCTTCCAGCAGGACAACAACCCTAAACATACAGCCAGAGCTACAATGGAATGGTTTAGATCTAAGCATATTCATGTGTTAGAATGGCCCAGTCAAAGTCCAGACCAATTGGGAATCTGTGGCAAGACTTGAAAATTGCTGTTCACAGACGCTCTCCATCCAATCTGACAAAGCTTGAGCTATTTTGCAAAGAAGGATGGGCAAAAATGTCAGTATGGTCAGTAAAGATCATGACTGGGTGAGTAGCGCCCTCCAACAGATACCCCCACTCTTCAAATGCTAATTGCCAGGAGTTTTCTGTTGCCTACGTCATAATTTTTTTCAGCTTGGCTTAGTTTTTTGGAACAGAAGGCTACTGGGTGCAACAAGGCCTTTGGGTCCAGATGCTGGGAGAGGACAGCTCCTGTAACTATTTGGAAAGCATCTACTTCAAGAACGACAGGGAGTGCTGGGTCCGGGTGTTGCAATACTGTAGCGGAGATAAACAAGATCTTCAGACGTTCAAAGGCTGCCTGAGCTTTCTGGTTCCAGAGGAAACGGGTATGAAGGCGAGTAAGCTGAGTTATTGGGGAGATAATGGTCGAGAAGCCTTTGATAAACCTCCGGTAGAAGTTGACGAAACCAACAAATCTTTGGACTCCCTTTCTATCAGAGGGTGCAACCCATTCAAGGATTGCTGAGATCTTTTGGTGGTCCATTGAAATCCCCTCAGTGGAGATTATGAGCCCTAAGAACTGGATGGACTGCGACTCACAGTCCATCCAGAAAAAAAACACTTTTCTGCTTTACGTACAAGTTATGACTTCGCAGGGTGTTTAGTACTTTCTTGACGTGGTCCCGGTGGAGTTCAAGTGAGGCTGAGAAGATCAAAATGTCATCCAGGTAAACGATCAGAAACAGGTCAAGGTACTCTCTGAAGATATCGCTCACGAGATGTTGGAACGTTGCAGGGCGTTACATAACCCAAAGGGCACCCCGGGGTACTCAAAATGACCGAAGCAGGTTCAGAAAGCCATCTTCCATTCGCCCCCCTCTCTAATGCGGACCAGGTTGAAGGCCCCTCTCAAGTTCAGCTTAGTGAGCACTCGGGCTGCTCGGAACCTCTGGAACAACTCTGGAATGAGTGGATGAGGGTACCTGTTCTTGACAGTGATCTTGTTGAGCTCCCTGTAGTCAATACGCGGCCGGAGGGAGTGCTCCTTCTTCTCAACTAAGAAAATGCCTGCTCCTGCAGGTGAGGAGGAGGAACGAATGAAACTCTTGGCCAGGTTCTCATCAATATATTGCCTGAGAGCTTCCAACTCAACCTCAGATAATGGGAAGATGCGCCCAAAGGGAATCTCTGCTCCAGGAAGCAACTCGATGGGGCAGTCGTACGGCCAGTGCGGAGGCAGGGTATCGGCTTTCTTCTTGTCAAAGATGTCAAGGAAGTCGTGGTAGGCTGAGGGAATGAGCTGACTGGTATCTGTTGAAGGTTGGGTGGTTAGGCACACAGGGGGGGTCGACTTGTGTGGGAAAGTATCAAGTATCAGGTGTGACCAGAGCTGTGTGGACGGCAACAGAGGAACAAACGCAGGTAAGGTAAAAATATATGATTTATTAAGATAAGTGAATAAATACAACCACCTTCAATATACTACAATGTGCAACCAACCAGACACCAATAGAAACCCACAAATAATAACAGACAAATATATACAAGTAAAGGGGAATACCAGAATCATAAACAGGGCCAGGCCAGGGTCATCAGCGGGAGGTCAGCAGCTGGGGAAAAGGGAGACAAACAGGACAGGAAGAGGGTGGATGGATCACAGGAGGGACAGGTACAGGTACAAAGCTCAGGGTCCAGGGTTCAGGTAACAGACAGGAACAGGATCATGTACGGGTACAGGTACAGATGCAGATAGAGAGCTTAACAGGTTCAGGGTCAGGGCGCAAGGAAAGATACCAAGGCAAGGCATCAGTGTGTCTGCCGGGTACTTATACACACCTCCTGCAATCACTCAGGTGATGCCTGATTGCAGGAGATGATGTCAGTTCCACACTGCCAGGAACCACCTGCTGGTGGATGCCAGTACTACGGCCCAAGGATCACATAATACCACCAACAGGGGAAGGCTCCCCTGGCAGTTCCAGACTGCCAGGAGACACCTGTTGGTGGACCACAGTACTGCATGCCAAATGTCAGACAGTATCATCAGCGGGTGGAACCTTTTCTGACAGTACCCCCCCCCCTCAAAGGAGTGGTCACCAGACGCTCCAACTAGCCACTGCTGAGGAAAGTGTGATATCAAGCCGACCAACGGATGGAGGTACATCAAGCCGGACAGTGGGCACATCAAGGTAGACAGCGGGCACATCAAGGCAGACAGCAAGCTCCGGGTCATCAAGCTGGGCAGTGGACTCTGGGTCATCGAGCTGGGCCGCAGGCTCTTGTTCATCAAGCTGGGCAGCAGGCTTCGGGTCATCAAGCTGGGCAGCAGGCTCCAGGTCATTGAGCTGAGCAGCAGGCTCCTGGTCATCGAACTGGGCAGCAGGCTCCGGGTCATCAAGCTGGGCAGCAGGCTCCGGGTCATCGAGCTGGGCAGCAGGCTCCGGGTCATCGGGCTGGGCAGCAGGCTCCGGGTCATTGAGCTGGGCAGCAGGCTCCGGGTCATCGGGCTGAGCAGCAGGCTCCGGGTCATCGAGCTGGGCAGCAGGCTCCGGGTCATTGAGCTAGGCAGCAGGCTCCGGGTCATCAAGCTGGGCAGCAGGCACAGGCACTTCATGCTGGGCAACAGGCACAGGTACATCAAGATGGGTAGCAGATAGTGGCACATCAGGCTGGGCAGCAGACAGTGGTACATCAGGCTAGGCAGCAGACAGGAACACATCAGGCTGGGCAGCAGACAGAGGCTGGTCAGGCTGGGCAGCAGACAGAGGCACATCGGGCTGGGCAGCAGATAGGGACACATCAGGCTGGGCAACAGACAGAGGCTCATCAGGATGGGCAATCAGACAGAGGCTCATCAGATTAGGCAGCAGACAGAGGCTCATCAGACTGGGCAGCAGACCGGAACTTTTCAGGCTGGGCAGCAGACAGAGGCTCATCAGGGTGGGCAGCAGACAGGAACTCATCAGGCTGGGTAGCAGACAGGAACACATTAGGCTGGGCAGCAGACAGAGGCTCGTCAGGCTGGGCAGCAGACAGAGGCACAGGCTGGGCAGCAGATAGGAACACATCAGGCTGGGCAGCAGACAAGAACATCAGGCTGGGCAGAAGACAGGAACACATCAGGCTGGGCAGCAGACAGAGGCTCATCAGGCTGGGCAGCAGACAAGAACATCAGGCTGGGCAGCAGACAGGAACACATCAGGCTGGGCAGCAGACAGGAACACATCAGACTGGGCAGCATACAGAACACATCAGGCTGGGCAGCAGGCTCCGCATTCCGGGAAACGGGCAACATACCCTCAGACCAGGAAATAGACACCGGGACTTCAGGCTGGAAAGCTGGCTCGGGTTCTTCAGACTGGAACGCTGGCTCTTCAGGCTGGAACGTTGGCTCTGGCTCTTCAGGCTGGAACGCTAGCACCTCCGGCGGGAACACTGGCACCTCCGGCTGGAACTCTGGCACCTCCGGCTGGAACTCTGGCACCTCCGGCTGGAACTCTGGCACTTCAGGCTGGAACTCTGGCACTTCGGGCTGGAACTCTGGCACTTCAGGCTGGGATACTGGCACCGGAACTTCAAGCTGGAACAGATTAGTGGGTGTGGAGGCAGGTTGGGTTAATGGCAGGAAGAGGTAACAGTAACTGGGGGAAGATCTTGTGGGTTTGTAGGCAGCGGGGAAGAGGAAGCTGGGTTGAATGCAGGATAGGTACAGGGAGCAGAGACCATAAATGAGTATTTGGTTGGGAGCAGCGTATACTGGGCTGCAACTGAGGTTGACATGGCTGATGGGGAAACATACATGTGGGTAGGCTGGTGTCTAATGGCAGAGGTGGTATGTTTGGCTGGGGCTGATTGCTGCATATCAGACCATGCTAAGAGTAATGGTTGCACAAACTGTAGTTTACATTCTGCCTGTCTGACCAGGGATTGAACAGACTCAAGGCACTCTGTTATCACTTGTTGTGAGCAGGCTGAGTACGTGGGATCATCTTCCAAAAGCCATACCAGGGATACAACCTGATTAACATTAAAAGGTGGAGAAAAGTCATCACGGCCTTTGGGAATACTGGGCAGGGCCATCTCTGTACATATTTGAATTAAAGGCTGCACATCCCCAAACAGCAAATAACCCTGATCCACCAGAGAGTGAGCTAAACACATGATTTCAAACAACTGGTCACTAGTCCACTTCTTAAGTGTCTGGCGGAGATATTCACCACGCTCTGACGCCAACAGAGCATAGTAACTAATAACATCCAAATTCATTTTCACAGAAGTAAATAGAATCAGGATGGTTCCTCTGTGCAGCCACTTCTGGTCAGGAATGGCCTTGGTATACTATTAAGTATCAGGTGTGACAAGAGCTGTGTGGACGGCAACAGAGGAACAAACGCAGGTAAGGTGAAAATATATGATTTATTAAGATAAGTGAATAAATACAGCCACCTCCAAAATACTACAATGTGCAAGCAACCACCAACAGAAACCCACAAATAATAACAGACAAGTATATACAAGTAAAGGGGAATACCAGAATCATAAACAGCGCCAGGCCAGGATCATCAACAGGAGGTCAGCAGCTAGGGAAAAGGGAGACAAACAGGACAGGAAGAGGATGGATGGATCACAGGAGGGACGGGCACAGGTACAAGGCTCAGGGTTCAGGTAACAGGCAGGAACAGGATCAGGTACGGGTACAGGTACAGATGCAGATACAGAGCTTCACAGGTTCAGGGTCAGGGCGCAAGGAAAGATACCAAGGCAAGGCATCAGTGTGTCTACCGGGTACTTATACACACCTCCTGCAATCACTCAGGTGATGCCTGATTGCAGGAGATGATGTCCGTCCCACACTGCCAGAAACCACCTGCTGGTGGACGCCAGTACTGCGGTCCAAGGATCACATAATACCACCAACAGGGAAGGCTCTCCTGGCAGTTCCAGACTGCCAGGAGACACCTGCTGGTGGACCACAGTACTGCACTCCAAATGTCAGACAGTATTATCAGCGGGTGGAACCTTTCCTGACAGAATGCCACAGTGTTGGCGACAGTAGCTGGAGGAAAAGGTGACCTCCCCTTTGGACCAGTTGATTGATGGGTTGTGGGCCTGCAGCCAAGGAATCCCCAGGATGACTGGGAAAATGTGAGATCTGATAATATCAAAGCGGAGGAGTTCCTGATGACCAGTGTCTGAGGTTGCGAGAAAGGGGACAGTCCCTTAAGTAACAGGCCCTGAGCTAGGCGGAGTGCCATCAGCAAGGTATATGTCCAGTCTTTGATTCTTGAAAAGGAGGGGAATATGTAAGTCTTTTGCAAGGTTAATATCTATGAAGCAGCTGCACGCTCCTGAGTCAGCGATTGCCCGTAATTTCTTGGCCGAATGGGACAGTTACGTATGAAGGGGCCTGCAGCTCCACAGTAGATGCATAGGTTGTTTAGACGCCTACGTTCCCTTTCTTCCGGGGTCAAAGCGGGTCAGAGTAGACCTATCTGCATAGGCTCTACATCAGATGTATTGAAGGTTGGAGGAACGGAGGAGGGGACTGCTGGGGCCTGGACTTTGGGTAGCACCCAAGTTGGCCTAAAGTTCTGGGATCACTCAGAGCACCGCTCCCACAGGGGCCTGTCCAACTGAATGGAAACTTGAATGAGAGCCTCAAGTGTAGCGGGAGCCTCAAACCTAGCTAGCTCATCCTTGAGGTTTTCAGACAAGCCTAGTCGGAATTGGAATCTTAGGGCCGCATCATTCCAACCTGTATCAGCTGCCCACCTACGGAACTCTCCAACATAGTCTTCCACTGGTCGTCTGCCTTGCACAAGGGAATGAAGAGCTGATTCGGCAGTGGCGGTTTTCTGCGGGTCGTGAAATAATACCGCCATGGCTTCAAAGAATGTGGTGACTGAGTTTACCACCTCATCCCCCTTTTCAAGCAGGTTATGAGCCCAGGATTGTGGTTCATCAGACAGGAGGGAGATGATAAACCGCACTCGGACGGTCTCAAGTGCGAAAGTCCTGGGTTGCAGGGCGAAGTAAAGTTTGCAGGCATTTTTTTTTTTATAATCTTTATTTATTAATTTTTCTTTTTTACAATCAATAAACAAACATATAACCAACAAACATGAAAAAAAAAGAGAAAGAGGGGGGGGGGGGGATTTAATGTCCTCTCCCTTCATGGGAAAGGAAACTATGTACACCTGTTCACTGTGCTATAATTAACCCATGGTTCCCATTTAGCGTGGAACTCTTCCAGTCTATTACTATTAGTACAACCCATTTCTCATCTTCCATAATTTTGTTAACCTGTCTTGCCCATTGTTCTATAGTAGGTACTTGCTGCTTTTTCCAATAGACCGAAATTAGCCCTTTAGCTGCATCCAACAAATGTGGAACTATACTCTTTTTACATGCCCTAATGGAACCTTGGGTACCATGAAAGAGGCATTGCACGGGGTCGTCCCTGATCAAAGCCGTTATTATTTGTAAGATCACATTCCTGAGCTCAGCCCAGAATGACCTAATCTCAGAACATTCCCACCAGATGTGAATATGGGATCCTTGTTGCTCGCAGCCCTGCCAACATCTATCCGGGACTCAGGGGTATGCGATGGGCAGCATCTTTGGGACCTTGTACCACCTGGACAAAAGTTTATAATTTGTTTCCCGTGTTTTAATATTTATAGAAGATGTATGTACTAGTCTTAACATATTACTTTTCTGTAAGTCTGTGAAATGGCGGCCTAACTCCGATTCCCACTCCCCAAAAAATCTAAAGCCTATGGTGACACTATGTCTGTTCAACCGTCCATGCGACATAGAGAGCAAGCCACCATCCCCTGGCTGTTTATGCCAGAGAGATTTGAAATCAGAGAGAAGTTCCGCCTTTCCAAACTCCTTTGGGTGGACAGTACAAAAATGCTGTAATTGCTGATACCTCCAGGTATTCATTGGAAACTCGCCGTATTCCTCTCTAAGGTCCCCCAGCGGGCGTAATCTCCCATTCCGCATAAGCTTAAGACAGCTAGTGTCTCCATACATAGCCCAAGATTTAAAAAAGAGTAATGACTCCCCTGGGGAAACCAGCAGAAACCCCCTACCGGTAGTAGTGGAGAGATTTTTTGAGCTAGAGATTCTTGTTTGTTAACTGAACCCCAGAGCTTGGGCTAAATCACGACCTGCCAATATCCTTTCTAATTTCACCCAAACCTTTTGAGTGGTATGATGTCTACAACTAAGAATTCTAGTTAAAACATTTTCTCCATAATAGTTCCTCAAATTAGGTAAACCTAATCCCCCGTCCAATTAGAATATTATATACCAGTCTTGGTTTAGTTTTTCACCAAACAAAAGTAAAAATCCGCCTTACATTATCAAAAAAAGACTTTGGGAGTTGAATAGGGATCATCTGCATAATAAATAGGGCTTTGGGGAGCACCCCCATCTTTAAAGTATTAACTCTTCCTAGTCAGTAGTGGGTAGCTCTGTGTAAATCTGTCAAGTCTCCCTTGATTTTTTGGAGGAGCGGGATATAATTTTCTTCATATAGCTTTGATAGGTCTGCCATCAAACTAATTCCCAAATACTTAATACATCTTTCATTCCATATGAAAGAAAAAGACTGCTTAAGAGAATCCTCTATAGTTTGAGGTATGTATAACTGCAAAATTTCAGGTTTTGTTATAATTTATTTTGAAATTTGACACAATCCCAAAATCCTTTAGGTCCACCATTAAATTGGGTAATGTTATTAATGGTTCAGATATAAAAAAATAAAATATCATCCGCGAAAGCGGAGAATTTAGGCTCCGCAGGGCCCACTTTAAAACCATGGATATTGGGGTTTTCTTTTATTATACATAACAGTGCCTCCATGACCAATGCAAACAGCAGGGGTGACAAAGGGCCATTCTTTATCTCAAGGGAGGGGGAAAAGACACCATTAACCTTCACCCTAGCTGAGGGTTTCCTATACAGAGCCATAATCCAGCCTAACATTCTTGGCCTCAAGCCCACGATAGCTAGGACCTCCTCAAGGAATGCCCAGTCTACCCTATCGAATGCTTTCTCTGCATCTGTAGACAGGAGTAGACTGGATATTTTGTGTTTTTTGCTGTGTAGCCCAGTAAATCAAATGCAGGGGGGCTGAATACAAATGCACGCCACACTTTTCACATATTTATTTGTAAGAAATTTTGAAAACCATTAATCAATTTCCTTCCACTTCACAATTATGTGCCACTTTGTGTTGGTCTATCACATAAAATCCCAATAAAATACATTTGCGTTTTTGGGTGTAACATGACAAAATGTGGAAAAGTTCAAGGGGTATGAATACTTTTTCAATACACTGTACATTGCAGAGAACATGAACATGAAATATGAACAAAGCAAATCCCTCAATAATGTGTACCCACGGAACGTGGGTTTACAGCCCCCACCCCCCTCGCGGGGAGATAGATTTGGCAAACACCACACAGGCTGTTAACACTGACGATTTGTGATATAAAGAGGTACCCCGCGCTGCCCAAACTAGTGGTAGCAGCTAACACAACAAACAGATAATTTTTTTGAACTAACAGAAGTGCATAAGTGTAGCGCTTAGATAATTGGGTTGGTTAACACCAACTATTAATTATAGAAAGTGAATTGCAAAATGTCAGTGAGTCAAATAAAAACCATATTGGCTAATAAAAAACAGAAATTCGCAAAAATACCACATATGACATGTGCCTTGTGAATTAAACAATTAAATGCAAAAAAATCATATATAAAGAAAGTCCGTGAAAGATTCTGAAAGTCCACAGTGTGTAGTGAAAAAAATAAAAATCCTATTCACCACATTGGCATAAAAAATGAAGTAGATAAAAAATGAAAACACCAGTGCAATGAAGCTCCCACCAAGGCAGATGTAGGTTTACCAGATAGTTTGAACTCCCGAAACTTTACAGACAGTGTGATCATGTTCAGCACTCTCTCTGTTCCAGGCACCTACCTCCTCCTCCTCTGTCACTGTGGTGAGATGCCAATTATTGGAACGGAGAGAGTGCTGAACAGAGCGCCGCTGCGCTGGCCTGACTGACCATCCACTCTCCACTCCAGTGGAAAAAGATCTTCTTAATCCAGTGGACCTCGAGGGAGAAAAGGATCCATAACCAGAACCAGCAACAGGCCGGCCCATGATCAACTGTCTGTAAAGTATAGGGACGCCCTGGGTTCCAACCGCAGAGGATCCCCAAGATTCCATCCTGGTTGCTGGTTTATGATTTAAGCCTGTTTGACTCATAGAACGTATGTTCTCTTGAGTTCAAACTATCTGGTAAGCATACATCTGCCTTGGTGGGAGCTTCATTGCACTGGTGTTTTCATTTTTTATGCCAATGTGGTGAATAGGATTTTCATTTTTTTCACTACACACTGTGGACTTTCAGAACCTTTCACAGACTTTCTTTATATATGATTTTTTTGTATTTAATTGTTTAATTCACAAGGCTCATGTCATGTGGTATTTTTGTGATTTTCTGTTTTTTATTAGCCAATATGGTTTTTATTTGACTCACTGACATTTTGCAATTCACTTTCTATAATAATTAGTTGGTGTTAACCAACCCAATTATCTAAGCGCTTATCTAAGCGTTACGCTTATGCACTTCTGTTAACACTGACGGCAAGACCATCACGAGACATCCTTAAGCATGGAAGGATGAGGGTCCCTTGGAGGGATTGAAGTGAAGGGAGGGTGGGTATTGTGGGGTTTCAGAAGGTGGGGGGGAGGGGGGAGAGGTGGGGAGTGAGAGAGAGCCCAACACAACTAATAGTATCAAGAGCCTGTCTTTTAGAAAATAGAACTCAAATAGGAGAGAGAGATGCCATCTAATTTAAAAATTATTTCTTATAACGTAAGGGGCCTGAATGCCTGTGTTAAACGAACTAATATTTTAGGGGAATTAAAGTTCTTGAAGGCCGAGGTGGCAATGCTGCAAGAGACACATCTTAGTGCCAATGGGAACCAAACCATCTACTCCAGGGATTTCCCAGAGTGGTATTACGGTGACTCACCAATTAGGGGTGCAAGAGGAGTGGCCATAGGGTTCGCCAGGGGAACGAGATTCGAACTAGAGGAGAGATTATCCGACCCAGAGGGGAGGTATCTCTTCCTGAAAGGGAAAATTAATGGATGGAAGTACTCCCTGGCGAACATCTATGGACCAAATAAAAACACTTATGGAACAGTAATGACCATATTGACTAAATTCGAGACTTTTAAGACGGGGAAGGCAATAGTGGGAGGAGACTTCAATCTGTGTCTAGACCCCGAGAGAGATTGTACGTCCCATGTGCGGGGGAGAAGGGGAGTGTGGCCGGAGAAACTTAAAAAAAAATTACACCAGCTCCAGCTAGTAGACGTCTGGAGGATACAACTTGGGGCAGACTTACTACTCCCCCGTGCATGGGACATATTCAAGACTCGATCTTTTTCTGGTAGAGCATAGGATGCTGGAGGAAATTGCAGGGGTTGCCATCGGTAATATGACCTTCTCGGATCACGCGCCTGTGAGTCTACATTTAAAGGTAGGAGAAACTGATGCACAGAGCACAGGGTGGAGATTAAATGAAGATCTCTTAGCAGATAACGATATCTTAAAGAGAATAAAGGAGGAACTAGAATGGTTTTTTAAAATCAACACTCCTGGAGAGGTAAATGAGGCTACAATCTGGGAAGCCCACAAAACTTACATAAGGGGGATCTTTATGATGATAGGGGGGGAAAAAAAATAAGAGACTGAAAAACCAAAGGCTTGCCCTGACCAAAGAGATCTATGAGGGAAGAGCTGAGGACATCCCTGGAACAAGAAACGCGCAAAACTTATTATCTGGTCAAAAAAGAGAGATACATGAATAGCAACAAACCCGGTAGGCACCTGGCAAGGACCCTAAAAAAGAAGAAAACAAGTAACTATATTGAAAGAATCAGGACTAGTTCGGGGGAAATCAAACATAAAACGCAAGATATAGCTAAAGCTTTTCAAACGTTCTATGAGGCATTGTATGAACAGTGAACAGGATAAACATAGGCACGAGGCCAGCAAAACGTTCCTAAAGGAGGCAAACCTAAAAAAAATCACGGAAGAGGACAGTAACATGTTAGACGCCCCCGTGACCCTTCAGGAAGTAAAGAGGGCTATCCAGGATATTCCAAACGGGAAAAGCCCAGGACCCGATGGGCTGACTGCCCTCTATTACAAAAAGTTGCAAGAACCATTACTCCCTATATTGTGCTCCTACATTAATGGGATTGGGGGAAAGTTGGGAGATGAGAAAGGAAGCACTAGAAGCGAATATCGCCGTCATAAAGAAGGAGGGAAAGGATAGCACCCCGTGTTCTGGTTATAGACCCATCTCCCTTCTGAACATAGATACAAAGATTTACGCAAAGATCCTCGCAGATAGATTGGAAAAGGTCATAAAAGAAGTGATCCATCCCGATCAAGTGGGATTCATACCAGGGAGGGAAGGGAGAGACAACAGTATCAAAACGTTAATGGTGACCCAGATAATGAAGGACAGGGGAGCCCCAGGCCTACTCCTGTCGATAGATGCTGAAAAAGCATTCGACAGGGTAGACAGGGGCTTTATGTGGAACACCCTGGAGGAGTTTGGGATCGGCAACAAAATGATTAAAAAGATCAGGGCCCTATATACACATCCCACGGCTAGAGTCAAAATTAATGGTACCCTGTCTGGACCCATTGAGTTGCAAAATGGCACCAGACAGGGCTGTCCACTTTCCCCGCTGCTGTTCGTGCTGACTCTGGAGCCGCTGCTGGCCAGGATCAGACTCAGCATGGACATCAGCAGGATTAAAATCGGGGAAGACGAATATAAAATAGCAGCCTTCGCAGACAACGTCCTGCTGTTCGTCACCCGTCCAAGGATCACCCTCCCTAACTTACTAGCGACCCTTAGAAATTACGGGCGATTATCAAATTTTCAGGTAAACGCGACCAAGTCGGAAGTAATGGAAGTTGTAGAAGATAAAGGAGAGCATAAGGCCTATCAAAAGAGTATACCTTTTAAATGGGGGGTAAAAGAACTGAGCTATCTGGGAGTAAAAATAACATCAACAAAAGAGGCAATGTTTCAAGCCAATTACATGACCCTCCTTAACGAGATTGGGGCAGAGTTAAACAGATTTCCGCGGAATCGACTGTCATGGGGTGGTAGAATAAACTTACTTAAAATGTCAATCCTTCCCAAAATCACATACAAAATTCAAATGTTACCACTGGCAATCACACAGAGTTTCCTGAATAAAATGCACACACTATTTCTAAAATTCATATGGAGGGGGAAGAAGTCACGAGTAAAATATGCACAATTAGTGAGCGGTAAGAAGAAGGGGGGTTGGGGAGCACCAGATATTAAAAAATACTACACAGCTGCAATATTATCACGTATACCAGAATGGGTTAATAATAATAAGGATAAGCAATGGGTGAAAATAGAGAATATAAGGAGCGAGGTAGATCTGGGTAAAAATGTTTGGATACCACCACAATTCAGAAAACTAAACATAAAAACATTTGATGTCACGAAACACGTCTTGAACACTTGGGATAAAATTTACACTAGAGAGAGGTGGAAATATAACTCGCCGCTAGTCCCGCTCAAGGGCACAGATTACTTCCCGCCAGAGAGGGAGGACGTGGCTGGAAGATGGATCCTGAGCGAAGAGGTCCAACTTAAGGATATTACCAGCCAGGGAACATTGTGTACCTACCAGGAACTCAAGGCAAGAGACACCTGGTTTGTTATGGATAGCTGGAAATACAGGCAGCTCAAACATTTTGTAGAGTCACTCCCGCAGTCAATTAGATCAATAGAAGACCTCTACCCCCTTGAGAAAGTACTCATAAAGAAAATCAGGAGGGGAGGAACGTCAAGGATCTATAGAACCCTGATAGAAATGGGAGAGACTGAGCGACCAGGATTTCTCGGGAAATGGGAGGAGGAATTAGGAAATAAGATCAGCGACAACGAGGCGAGGAGCTTTAATCTTGAGCAGAGCAAATGGCACATCAGTAAACTATAGGATTGCAGAAATGAATTTTAGAATCATGGCCAGAATGTATATTACCCCGGACTTAGCACATAAAATGCAGGATGAGACTTCGCAGTTCTGCTGGAGGGGGTGCAGGGAAATAGGGACAGCGGCACATATTTGGTGGACGTGCCCAGAAATAAGAAAATTTTGGGAGGAGGTGAGGGAGACCACATACATGATAACCAACAAGAAAGTACCAGACGACCCCTGGGTGTGCCTGCACCACGGTAGCAACATACCCTCCAAAAACTACCGGAAAAGCTTGTTACCACACCTCCTCAATGCTGCCAAGAGTCTCATCCCTAGACACTGGCGGGATAGTATGAGACCTTCAATGCGGGAGTGGCTCGACAAAATAGACGAAATCTACTGCATGGAATACTTAAGATACAGTGAAGGATTGGAGATGGAGGAATATGAGGAGACATGGAGAGATTGGGTTAGATTTAAGGCCTCCAACCATGCAGCTGAGGTGTGGGAGGACAAGGCAGAAAACTCACCCTAAACAAAACATACAATCTAAGAACCAAGCTATCTACCTAGACAGGCTCTAGGAATAGTAGGAATGGATTATTAATAGTCCGAGGTTGCGTTGGGGCTCTCTCAAATGGGAGGGTTTGGGGAAGGGAGGGGGATAGGGGGAGGGGATATAGAAATAGGATATGGAACAACCAGTGAGGGTAGAGGGTAATTATTTTATAGAGTACACATGGAATACAAAGAGTATTTGCAAACAGAAAAAAGCCACAATGATGTGAAAAGTATTGAGGAATAAGCTTGACTGAAAAGTTGAAACAACATCCTCCCATGAATAGTACTTAGCTGACATGGCAAAAAAAAAAAAAAAAGAAAAAAGGAAAAAAAAAAAAAAAGAAGTGAAGAGACTGCCGTGTTAACGTAACAAAGCCATAACTAGCATATCTAAGTTACTGACTCTTTTTTAAAAGGCTCCTAAATTCCCTCCAACTACCATTTACTCTCCTCCTCATATACAGTTCCTGATCACTAGTCTTCTGATAAATTGATACATCATTCTGAACTGTCTCCTATGCTGGGGAAAATGCCATTCTATTCTCAGTGTGAATAGTCCAGCACCTGTTTCAACCATGAACCATTGGTTTACCACCTGCATGTCATTTACTCTCCCTCATAGGAGATACATTACCGGGGAAAGCCTGGGTCACAGATTAGGAAGTTTCTGTGACCCTCGCTAAAAAACGAGTGCGCTACACTACTCTCCAACCCAGCGCATATTTGCTAAGTCTCCATGCCGCATTCCATCTATGGCATGGATCATCGCCTTCTCACACCTTGCATAGTATGCATAGTATACCATTATTGATTGCTGCAATTCCATTCATATGTATATTACTCTGATTCAAGACCCCCAAGTTTTCCACACCCCTGGGTTAATGCACAGGCCTGATGTCTGCCTATAGCCACATTGGTTCAATACCAGGGCACAATAACGCAATTGCATGACATCATGTATGTGCATTTTCTTAAAAGGCGTCCAGACGTCCATTGTTTTAAACCGTTTTTGTATTGTTGTTTTATATGTATGTCCTTGTCTATTGTCATTTTGATGTAGTACCTTCCCAGGTATTGATATATTTCAGAAGATAATACAAAGCCTCAATCCAAGCTGATTGCAGAACATTGTTTCCTTTTAAGCTTGCTAATAAATTTTTATTTTGTTTAAATACATCCCAGTACTACCCTTTGTTATCATTAGTAACTGCTATGATTTCCCAGGGATCCCTACTGGGATTTCCTTCCTCTCCTTCTTTGTATGCCGTTCTAGTGTTACGGTGACAACACCTTATGTGGTGAGTGGTAGCTGGGTTTTCTATGATTTACTTGGTAGCTGACATCATCATAGGAACATTTTGCCAGAAATGTACTCTATAAAGCACCAAAACAAATCTGTCTCCCAGGTAAAGGTTCTGATTTTTAGCATAGCAGTTAATGCAGACTTTATGGAATTTATTTGATACCCATTATTAACTAATTTAAGTTAAAGAAAGTTTAAGATATAGTTAACCACTTGCTGCTGTCATTATACTGCTGTATGTCGGCCCTTTAAATGCCTATAGCAGGCGCGCACGCCTGCTGCACGGTGGGGGAGCCGATGCGGGTGGCTGGCAGTCGTGATGACCGCCGGCCACGCGTGAACGTGGGCACGAGAGCCAGAACAGGGACGCGTGTGTGTAAACACACAAATCCCTGTTCTGTGAGGAGAGGAGAGACAGATTGTCTGCTCCTACTAGCTAGGAACAACAATATGTCTCCTCCTCTAGTCAGTTATATCCCCCCACAGTTAGAAACACAAACGAGGGAACACATTTAACCCCTTGCTCGCCCCCTAGTGTTAACCCCTTCCCTACCAGTGACATTTATACAGTAATCAGTGCATTTTTATAGCACTGATCGCTGTACAAATGTCAGTGGTCCCAAAAATGTGTCAAAAGTGTCCGATCTGTCCGCCGCAATATCACAGTACCGCTAAAAATCACTGATCACCGCCATTACTAGTAAAAAAAAAAAAAAATGCCATAAATCTATCCCATAGTTTGTAGACGCAATAAATTTTACGCAAACCAATCAATATACACTTATTGCAATTTTTTTTTACCAAAAATATGTGGAAGAATATATATTGGCCAAAACTGATGAAGAAATGTGATTTTTAAAATCATTTTTGGGGATATTTATTACAGCAAAATGTAAAAAATATTGTTTTTTTTTTTCAAAATTCTTTTTTTGTTTATAGCGCAAAAGATAAAAACCACAGAGGTGATCAAATACCATCAAAAGAAAGCTCTGTTTGTGGGGGGAAAAGGACGTCAATTTTGTTTGGGTACAGCGTCGCAGGACCACGCAATTGTCAGTTAAAGTGACGCAGTGCCGTATCGCAAAAAATGGCCTGGTCATTAAGCACGCAAATCTTTTGGTCTGTAAGTGTTTAAAGATGCAATATTTCAGAACATTATAGATCCCTTCTTCAGGCTTTATACATTTATTTCTGCATTAATCAATGCCTAACATGGTACAATACCTCAGCAGAGTAGTTATAAAGCATGAGCATGACTGCTGCTATCCTATACTATCCTATTTTATCCTATATTCATGTGTGGCTACACTTTTCTGAAGTGTAGACTTTTGCTCCAGTGTTTTTCTGGCTATATCCAAGAGTCCCCGGGGATGTCTATTGTACAAATGTTCAAAGAAAAAAACCTGTAGAGGACTGTGGCACTTCCCTAGTCAAGATCATTAAGTTGGGTAAGAGGAAAAACAGTTTTTCCTATTGTTATCATGAGTAATTTCCAACAACTGAAAGTTGTTCCTGTCAAAATTTCCATAGGAACACCTGTACAAAAAACATGTGGAACAGCTTTTGTTATACCACTCTTTCAGTCAAGGACTAAAATGATGTGCTGGTGCCCCCTGACGATTTCTGCAGTGGCTCAACCAGATTCATAGCAACCCTATCAAAAGGGACCTCAATTATAAACAAAAGTACTCACAGACCTCAAAAATATGGTTGGGATATATTAATTAGACATTTAGGGTAAGATTTCCAATAATCTTCAATGCTTTTGTAAATACAAGGCCAGAAAAGCACTGATAAGTCCATTATACGGGGGGGGGGGGGGGGTTACCCCTAAATGGGCCAGATCTAACACCATACTTGTGTGAGATTGGGAAACAACCAGCTACTCAAGAACATGCTCCTCTTCTTTCTTTACACAATGCAGACACGTGATATTACAAAACTGGGTATATCGAGCTAACTGCTGGTTCTTGGGGTACCCCATCTATTACCTTTTTTCATGCATTTTGCATACACTTGTCACATTGGGACTTCGCTGTGTGGTCTATAAAGAATCCTTGGCCACAGATACATCTGACACTAATGCTACGTACACACGGTCGGACTTTCCGGCGGACTTGGTCCGGCACACTTTCCGACTGACTTTTTCCGCCAGGTGCGCTGGACTTTAAAACGGACGGACTTGCCCACACATGACCGGACTTTTCCGGCGGGCTAAGTCCGCCCGTCTCTCCGACGGACTTTCGCCGGAGGTACGGCGGACTTTCAGAATGAACGGACTTGCCCACACACGGACAAGTCCGTTCATTTTGAACGTGACTCATGTGCGACGGGACTAGAAAAGGAAATCAATCTTGCCGCTTTTATCGGCAAGATTGACACCTTGCGAGCTCCGTCGCGGGGCATACCAGGCCCTTAGGTCTGGTATAGATTATAAAGGGGAACCCCCTACGCCGAAAAAAACGGCGTGGGGTACCCCCAAAGATCCATACCAGACCCCGATCCGAGCATGCAGCCCGGCCGGTCAGGAAAGGGGGTGGGGACGAGCGAGCGCCCCCCCCCTCCTAAACCGTACCAGGCCGCATGCCCTCAACATGGGGGGGTGCTTTGAGGGAGGGGGGCGCCCTGCGGGGCCCCCCACCCCAAAGCACCTTGTTCCCATGTTGATGAGGACAAGGGCCTCTTCCCGACAACCCTGGCCGTTGGTTGTCGGGGTCTGCGGGCGGGGGGCTTATCGGAATCCGGGAGCCCCCTTTAATAAGAGGGCCCCCAGATCCCGCCCCCCCCACCCTATGTGAATGAGTATGGGGTACATGGTACCCCTACCCATTCACCTAGGGAAAAAGTGTCAATAATAAAACACACTACACAGGTTTTTAAAATAATTTATTAAACAGCCCCGGGGGGGGGGGGGGTCTTCCTCCGGCTTCGGGGGTTCCTCCGGTTCCTCTTCTCCCGGCGTCCGGTTGGTTCTTCTCCGCTCTCTTCTCCCGGTGTTCCAGTTCTTCGGCCGGCTCCTCTGCTGTCTTCAGGTAGCTCTCTTGCCAGCAGAGGTCCGGGCTTCTGGGCTTCTGGGCTTCTTGGCTTCTTCCCTCTTCTCTTCTCCAGATGTTGACACGACGCTCTCTCTGGCTGGACTGCTCTCTGAGGGCTCCATTGTGACTTATATAGGCGGAGACCCCGCCCCCTAATGATGTCACAGTCCCTGGGCATGCTGGGACTGTGACTTTTAGGGGGCGTGGTCACCGGACGCCGGGAGAAGAGGAACCGGAGGAACCCCCGAAGCCGGAGGAAGACCCCCCCCGGGGCTGTTTAATAAATTATTTTAAAAACCTGTGTAGTGTGTTTTATTATTGACACTTTTTCCCTAGGTGAATGGGTAGGGGTACCATGTACCCCATACTCATTCACATAGGGTGGGGGGGCGGGATCTGGGGGCCCTCTTATTAAAGGGGGCTCCCGGATTCCGATAAGCCCCCCGCCCGCAGACCCCGACAACCAACGGCCAGGGTTGTCGGGAAGAGGCCCTTGTCCTCATCAACATGGGGACAAGGTGCTTTGGGGTGGGGGGCCCCGCAGGGCGCCCCCCTCCCCCAAAGCATCCCCCCATGTTGAGGGCATGCGGCCTGGTACGGTTTAGGAAGGGGGGGGCGCTCGCTCGTCCCCACCCCCTTTCCTGACCGGCCGGGCTGCGTGCTCGGATTGGGGTCTGGTATGGATTTTAGGGGGGACCCCACGCCGTTTTTTTCGGCGTAGGGGGTTCCCCTTTATAATCCATACCAGACCTAAGGGCCTGGTATGCCCCGCGCTCACCGCAATAGGAAAATCTGTTTTTCCTATTGCAGCGAGCGCGAGATGCAATACCCTGCCCTCGCGTCGTATCTGGTCCGTCGGACCAGCATACACACGAGCGGACTTTCCGTCGGACCAGCACACAGACGAGCGGACTTTCCGCCCGAAACTGAGTCCAGCGGATAAATTTAAAACAGGTTTCAAATCTTGGTCCAGCGGACTTTGGGGGAAAAGTCCGCTGGCGCCTACACACGGGCGGATTGTCCGGCACACTCTGGTCCGCCGGACCAAGTCCGCCGGAAAGTCCGACCGTGTGTACGCGGCATTAGACTAAGACATTTCATCTGCCTCCCCAAGCAGAACCACTAATGGGAAGTTGTCATGCACAGCTGGCATATGGTCACCAACATTCAGGGGTAGATCCAGGTCCTGAAAGGCACTCAAAATGCCTCCTCCACAGACTTAGGCCCAAGGGCCAAATAAAGGGCTATAGTTAGCTCACAGCAAAAGAGTTCAAAGGTAGCAAGGCATAAGTAAGCTATGGTTTCCATATTTTAAGAAATTTAGCCTGTGAGTTGTTAAGAATACTGGATAGTTTCTCATTAACCAACATGAATTCATGTGTTCCTTAACTACTTGAAGATGAGCTGTAGGTGTCCTCCAGGCTTTGACCATAATCTATTTAGCAGGCAAGGTCTCCAAAACTGGCATGGACCAGGGTGATGAGGCTTTCAGAGTCTAACAATGGCTCCTGCTATAGTAATAGGGTATATTTGTCTTCCGTTTTCAGATTTTATGTGTGGTGCGAGAACTGGCTTGGTAAATAGTGACAATACACCTTCACAGGTATTCAATAGGAACCTGATATTGCATGTCTCTCACAAAGCAGAGACCCCAATTTCTGCTAGAGGGTCATTAACATCTAGCATTAAAGGGTCCCTTACTGCCACCCTTAGGAGCCTGTATACTCTTTTGTTAAAAAAAAGAATAGTCTTACCAGAGTTATTGCTTTCAAGCTTCCAGTGGTTACTGACTTGATGAGCATTTTCTGGACATAGTCCTCGGTAGCTTCATAAGAAATATCAGGTCATCCACACTCTGTAAAGTATGCCTGTATGACTAATGTAGCGCTGTATCTCAACAAGCAAGGCTTTGTTATAACAGAACAGTCGCTGGCCACTCACTCCCTCATCTGTATACAGTAGGTTTTAGCACTTAAGGTTGCAGCCACTTGTTTGTAAGGCGAAAAAAATCATACAGCTGTGACCTTGTAGACTTCTCACCATCATATTCCTATGTGAGCACAGACAATGCTCAGATGGCTATGGTAGCCCCAAGCCTGGCTAGGATTTCTCCTTAAAGTTTAAGATAATTCTTGGCATCCTGGGTTATAAGTCAAAATAGGACTTTTGAGGCTTTTGTAGGCACAGCCACCAACTACTCTGAGGTAGGGAATTCAACATCATCCACCAGGGACAGTGCTAAAGTTCCAGCTGTGCCAGCTCTGGTGGCTTAGAAGTCAGCCCCTGCATCACCATCTGCCTCCTAGACAAGTCCTGTATCTGCTGCTCTGTAGACCTGGTGAGCCTCAGTCAGCTATCTCTTTTGTTTTTGTTTAATAAAATTTTTTTAGAGATTTTTTCTTTACAAGTACAGAATAACATAGAGACACACTGTCACACTGTTGTCTTTTTTGGACGAAAGGTTAACCTCTTGTAGTAGCTGATTAGTCAAGTGTTGGTCAAGTGTTTTCCAATATAAGCTTGGATGGGGTAGGGGATTATGGGATGCCCAGTGTGACAACAAAGTAACTTCAGGGACACTTCCTCCCCATTTACAGAATCCTCTTTAGCCTTCCACCTGCTCAAACGTTGTCCTTCTTTTGCGCAGCTTCTGCTGGTTTACTCCTGAGGGAACTGACAGGTTACTTGTCAGTTCAGCAACAGCCTATTACAGGCAGGAACACTCAGTCCCTTGACAAATAGCACATATTGAGTGAAACAGCCTACGTATATCCTCTACTTCTGCTTCCCTGTGGCCACTGATCCCAGTTCCACTGCTTGCAGGAAATCCTAGCTCGCCTGGCTGTCTTCTTGTTCCCAGTCCTCCTGACTGACATGCACATAGAGATTCTCCAGGGCAAGGTTGATGAAGACTTGGCACACCGCTGTCTTCAAGAGAGCACTGCTACAGCTGGCGGTCTCTCCTCTTGTCTGTCCCTGTACCGTGCTGATCTACTCACTGTTTTCCCTTACTCTCCCTGCTGCCTCTCTGGATTGAATCCTTCCAACTGCCTCCTGTGGTGGGATCCTTTCAGGCCAGCCTCTCGAGCTCCAGCCTGAGGTAAACCCCCCTCATAGGCCACCAACAGCCTCCCTCAGCACTGCTTATCCATCTTCCACCCAACTCCCCTTTCTGACATGGCCCTTATCTGTTTATGGGTTTCTTAGTCTCTGCCAGGCCCACCCCTGGGAATTGGCTGAGGGCCCATAAATATTCAAGGCAGCCCTCCTAACCTCCGCCCACTATTTTCTAGAATGTTCTCCAACTTTCTAGAAATGGGGGGGGGGGAAACCAGACAGCTGCCAGGATGAGTCATCCAGCCCTGAACTCTGATAACCCTGACCCAGATTCAGTGACTCAGGTTTATCCCAGAGCCAGACAAATGATTTTACCCACACTCACTTTTAGTACCACACACTAGAGGGTGCTACATCCTGTTTTACATAGAGTGATCTTAGACCCCTTTCACACTGGTTGCCCCCGGCTGTTAGCGCTAAAGCGCCGCTTGTTCTTGCGGCGCTTTAGCACTGTTTAAGCGGCGCTTTTCGGCTGCTATCGGGGGGCGTTTTTTACCAAAAAGATTGTAAAAAGTCATTCATTGCAATGGGAAGGGCGTTTTGGGAGCGCTATTTACAGCGCTCCCAAACTGCCCCAAAGATGCTGCTTGCAGGACTTTTCGTAACCTCCTGCAAACGCACTGCCCCGGTGTGAAAAGACACACTGTAATGAATGGGAGGCGGTTTTCAGGTGCTTTTCAGCTAAAGCGTCTGAAAACCGCCCCAGTGTGAAAGTAGCCTTATAGTGTGAGTTAAAGTGTTAGACGCTAATAAGGGCTTTGGAAATGAGCAATGGTTGCAGATTCATGTTTCCTTGTTCTATTAAGTTATTTGTCCATGTTTTACCTTGATCCATTTAACTCGGCAACAGGAAAACAAAGATTGGAGGTAATTTATTAAATCATTATTGCTTACCCTGGTACACTTAATATATTAAATCTTATGTTGGGGAATTTAATAGAAACAAAAGGTTTCCCTGAACTTGACTGGGTATTTGTAGATACACCATTGAATGAGTAGTAATCATAAATTAGCTTTTAGTGAAAGGTAACAGTTACAAATGTGAATGTCCTGCTAGAGGATAAACTTACTGGTTCATCATAATAAATGCATCTACATTTTTCGTAATGATGACTACTGCTGAATGGCCATTGGCCACCAAACGCTGGTCATCTTTGGGGTCACAAGTAGCCAGTCCACAACTGCTTTTAATTTTTATTAGATCCCCTGGTTAGTTTTTATTAGATCCCTTCTAGCCTTACTACCCAAACTGCTACCCAACTCATCAATTATTATTATTATTATACAGGATTTATATAGCGCCAACAGTTTACGCAGCTCTTTACAATATAAAAGGGAGACAATACAGTTATAATATAATAAGATACAAGAGGATTAAGAGGGCCCTGCTCAGAAGAGCTTACTATCGAATAGGGTGGGGCAGGTGGTACAAAAGGTTGTAACTGTAGGGAATGAGCTGATGGAAGTGGTAAAAGATTAATTAGAGATGTGATAGGCTTTCCTGAAGAGATTTCCTGAAGAGAGTTTTCAGGGATTGCCTGAAGGTAGCAAGAGTAGGGGATAGCCGGACAGGTGGAGGTAGCGAGTTCCAGAGGATGGGAGAGGCTCTGGAGAAATCCTGGAGATGAGTATGAGAGGAGGAGATGAGAGAGCTTGAGAGTAGGAGGTCTTGAGAAGAGCGGAGAGGACGATTTGGGTGATATTTGGACACAAGATTGGTGATGTAGCTCGGGGCAGAGCTGTGAATGGCTTTGTATGTTTTGGTTAGTATTTTGAATTTAATTCGCTGGGTGATTGGGAGCCAGTGTAGGGATTGGAGGAGAGGGTTGGCAGACACTGAGCGGTTGATAAGGGAGAGATTAAAGATGTGAGTGAGGGAGCATAGGATAGAAGAAGAGGGTGACCGTAGTAGTTGTGAGGGAACAGGATCCAGGGACAATTGGTTAAGTGGGCATCTGAGAAAAGTTTTGTAACCTCTTCAGCAGTAGCCAATTCGAAAGAGGAAAGTGTTGAATGTGCTGTTAGGCAAGGTATGTTGGGCGGGGAAGATGTACGCACAGTTATGCTCACGAATTGCATCAATCTTGTCTTTGAAGTGATTGGCATCTCTTGGGCAGTGAGTGAGTTAGTGGGTAGAGGGGGTGGGGGACGAAGCAGAGAGTTAAAGGTTGAGAAGAGCCGACGGGGACTGGATGACAAGGAATTAAAAAGAGAGACAAAGTAGGCTTGTTTGGCAGCATGGAGGCATGAATTGTATTTTAGAAGGGCAGATTTATATAGGATGAAGTCTTGCAGGCATTTGGTTTTACGCCACAGTCGTTCAAGAGCATGGCAATGTCTCTTGAGATTTCTAGTGTTGTCAGTTTGCCAGGGTTGTAACGGTCGGGGCCTGATTCTGCATGTGGTTAGAGGAGCAAGTGCATCCAGTGATGATGAGAGTGAACTGTTGTAGACAGAGGTGGCCAGGTAAGAACAGGACAGGGGAGAGATTATGTCATACAGGTGGTCAGTAGCAGAATAGAGAAGAGAAGGGTTAAAGTGGCGAAGGTTTCTACAAGTAATTGTTTGCTGCTTGGAGGGATGGGTGGTTGGAGGCAAGGATACAGTGAAAGTAATGAGGTTGTGATCAGAAAGAGGAAAAGGGGTGTTGGTGAGGTTGCCAGGGTTACAGAGATGGGAGAATACAAGGTCAAGGGTATTACCATTGGAGTGAGTGGAAGTATGTGTCCATTGGGTTAGGTCAAAAGATGAGGTTAAGTCAAGAAGTTTAGCTGTAGTTGGGCTGTTAACATTGACAGGAATGTTGAAGTCACCAAGAATGATAGTGGGTATTTCAGAGGAGAGAAAGTAGGGTAGCCAGGCAGCAAAGTCATCAGAAAGCGTGATACCGGCCCAGGAGGCCGATAAATTGCTGCAATCCTCAGCGAAATGGAAGAAAACAGACGAGTACAGTGCATCTCGAAAGAAGAGAAAGATAGAGAGGGATGGACAGGAAGGACTTGGAAGGTGCTTTGTGGGGATAGAAGGAAGCCAACTCCACCTCCTTTCTGTCTGTTGGGTCTGGGGGAGTGAGTCCAATGGAGACCACCATGGGAGAGGGTAGCAGGGGAAGCTGAGTCAAAATTTTGAAGCCAGGTTTCTGTTATGGCGAGTATGTTAAAGCCATGAGAGATGAAGAGGTCATGTACAAATGTTAGCTCGTTACAGATGGAGTGGGCGTTCCAAAGGGGCGCATGAGATTGGTGGGCTGCTTTCAGGAAGCAGGGGGATAGAAATTAAACTGAGTGGATTGCGGTGGTTGCCAGAGGGGGCGGGGTATTGGATATGTGGCTTGCAGTTGGAAAATGGCAGACCAGGATTAAGAGAAATGTCACCTGAGAGTAGGAGAAGGAGGAGGGCAAGAAAGGCAAGATGGGAGTGGGATTTGATGAGCGCACGTGTGGCCCTGGTGTTTATGTCAGCACGTGGATGCAGCAAATGCAGGAGATGATGGGTGCCATAGTAGGGAGAGGGTAGGAGTGAGGGTGATATGTGCTTGCTGCAGGGAAGAGAGGAGGGGTAGAGTAAAGATAATTTGAGGATAGAAGACACCAACTTGAGAAGGAAAAGAATAAGGAGCATGTTAGTGGATAGAGAGTGAGAAACTGACTTTAAATAAAATAAATATCAAAAGCTGGTTTGCGTGTTGTCTTGCAGAGTGGAGCAGAGTTCTTGTTGTATCTTCATCCAGCTTTAGTTATACTGCTTTCATTAAACTGCGTCGGTGAAACTGTGCATCACTCGTGACAGAGCCACTCAGAACAGAGCCATGATGTCTGCGCCTTGCCCCTGTCTGCACCACCCCATAGGATGCTTTAAATTTATAGGGGGACTAAGCAGGCATGCTTTTCTCAGTTGGTCATTATTGGGTCTGATTTGAGACACCTGAATATGAGAGAGGAGGTGGCCAAGACCAGACCAGCTACTAACACAGGCTAGGGTCGTAAAGCTAATTACCTCTCTTGATCACTCAGCCAAATGGGGTTGAGAATCAATCACCAGTAATATTGCTATTGCAGTGGGGCTGGTTTAGAGCTAGCATTAAATATAGAAGTTTAAAGATATGGCAGCAGAAGACATTTACCAAAAATGTTAAAGCAATGTCAGCAATGTCAGTTCAGTAGAGGTGCACAGATGGATAAAAGATGTTTACCAAAAATGTATCAATGTATTCCATTACAATTCTGATGACTGCTGGCAAGCAACAAACAGTTTATACACTAGTGAAATAATATATATCTAGTGCCTAAATGTCCTAAAAATTCCATGCAGAAAAATTTAATTGTCTTTTATAAACATGCTAGACACAATTTATCTCAGCACAACTATATGTGCATATTAAATGTGACTGCTGATAAGAAATATAGTCTTAACAGCACATAAAAAGGCAAAACTAACACAGTGTAAAAAATGCAGTTAATGTCAAACTTTAGCAGTTATGGAATAAAAGAAATGAAAAATGGTCAAAATCTTGTTTGAAGACCTTAAGTAAGAAGGAGAATTTATTGTTGCTCAGTAAAGCCTATATTAAATGGGTTGGCAGAAGCATACAAATAAAGCTGCTCGCATAATGGGTAATGTTAGGACACAGAAAGATGAAAGTAAAGTAAGTTCATTTCTTCCCATAACAAAACAAAGGTTCATGGAGAATATACTTGATATCAAACTGAGTTTCCTGCTGGCTCTAGTTACCTGGGAGTTTTCAGCCTACTGGCTGAATAATGTGCTTCAAACAATAGCAATGACAGCAGAAGTGTGGAGAGACTGATGGGGCTTCCTGTGGTCTCTGCCTTTACAATCTAACACCATTCTTTATCAACAAGTATATAAGACAATGTTTATGTTTTTAATAAGTAATCCTCCATGGAACAGACTTTCATGATAATAACAAAGGAGAGAGAGTGCTGAGGTGTTGTTACCAATGAGTCCAATTAAAAACTTCACACTCACACATTACAAATATGCAATGTTCATCTGTTCTAGAGATCATGCAAATGAACGATGATTTATTTTTCTGCTTGCCTTATTAATAAAATACACATATATGTATGTACAAGGCTTGGACTTACCATCCTGCAATTAAGGCATTTGCCTGAAGAACTGATATTGTGTAGGCTGTTTTCAGCTTCTAGATCAAATTTTCCTTAAATTGCCTTATTTAATTAAAACTACAAAGTATACCAAAATGTATTATAACTTGCTGTATTTGGCTTCATAGCTGTAATGAGTTGGCATTGATGCAGGTAAACAATAACTGCACTGGGCTTGGTCAATTACCATTACACATACATGAATGTCACTGGTAATAAATATGTATAGGGTTAAAGGGATTTTAAGTTTACAAAAACACTGCCCAAAAATCCTTGATTACACCAATACATTGTTTTTTTTTCACATTTCTTAGTTCAACCTTTTTTCCCAGACTTCACGCTGGTTCCCCAGAAACCATTTATATTATATATGTCAGTTTTACCAGAATAAACCGTAAACCCGAAGACAAAAGAACAGTTAATCATTTTCTAAGATGATTCTGACAACTTAAGAAGGATGGTCAATCTGACCTCTGTGTAGCTTGGACAACCACAGAAAAGATATACATCAGGTGTCTGATGGAATATTCTATAGAAATACAGTTGTTATAGCAATTAATACAAAATATAGTTTAGTGAATTGGTCATCTTCCAAGGATTGTGGAATCAATAAATAATTAAAACACTCTGATATGTCTCACATACTGAATAATAAAGTGGAATATACTTACAGTAAAGTGGAATTCCAGGCTATAACTATCTACTCCTAAATCTGCTCCCACCCCCCTTCTAACTCCTATTCTAACTACCCTGTAAAAGGAAGATGCTTATACTTACCTATTATGAGGGTGCTCCAGTTCGGTCATGTGATTTCCCCAGCGGCCTGCATTGTTGTTGGTGACATCACCCAAAGGCTTATTTTGGGACATCCATTATCTGCTGCTCCCCCTCTCCCCTGAAGCGACCACTGGAAGCCAATCACATCACTGGACCAGAGCACCCTAAAAAGTATAAGCAACTTTCTTCTACAGGGTAGTTAGAATAGTAATTAGAAGGGGGCGGGAGCAGATTTAGGATTAGATAGTCAAATCCTGGACTTCCACATTAATAGTCAGGGCTGAAACTGGGGGGGGGGGCATGTGCCCCAGGTGCCACATTGAGAGGGGTTCCGCTGTCTCCATGCTCCAGGGGGCCCATGCGACCGCCCTCTCATACCTGGACAGAAGGGGTGGTGGGGGCAGCATTTACTAGAACCGATCGGTTGTGTTTTCCTTCTGCAGCAGCTGAAAGTCAGCTTCTCCTCCTCTCCCTCCCAGTGGCATTCAGTGCCTGCAGGAGGAAAAAAAAACAGCCAATTGGTTCTAGTAAATGCTAGAATCCAAATGAGGCGATTTCAAGCCTAACCTCCAGAGAGCAGATTAGTAGGGGTGCCGCCAGGAAAGAAGAGCGCACAGAAGCGGGTCTTATTAAAGACCCACTTCTTGGCTCACTTTTTCTTTTGCCTTCCTAAACTGCTATGGAAGTAAGGCTCGAAAATGCCTCATTCAGACCTCACCTACACAGTAACTGTGTAGTCCTTTGTGCTACATGTGCAGAGCGTCACTATTTCCAAAACTTTAAAATGCCTAATATACGAGGGGTCTTCAAAAAGTTTCCGCACTTTTTTATTTTTAATAGAGTTAAAAAAAAGTCCGGAAACTTTTTGAAGAACCCTCATATATATTATTATTACCATCCTGTGGCTTATTTATTTATTTATTTATTACACTTGAACTTCTCTCTCTGAGCAGAGGGCTGGGGGTGTGTGGATGGAGAACTTCTCTCTCAGGGGCAAACTGAGTCTTTGCCCCAGGTGAAAGAATGTCTTGCTTTGCCACTGTTAATAGTCACTAATTTGCACCACCTACAACAAGCCGTTTTTAAAGAAAGATATAATATATAACTTATTGTGCATCCATTGTGGGATGACCATCTTATTTCAACGATAAATTGTTTCATATGAGATGTGTCAAGATTATGTTGGTTCGAGAACAATACAGAAACATAAGGAAGACCAGTGAGCAGCTTCTGGAGAACAGTCCCACAGAAAGAATGAGTCTGAAAGATGAGATGGGCAAAACTTATTTTTTACTAGTACCCTAGACAAAAACTTTTTTACCCCTTTTTTCTTGATGTTTATTTAACCCTCCTCCCAGGGGTAGGCTTGGTGCATTTGGTAGTCCCCAGGTTCCTGATTTCAGCAATTATTCAATATAAAAAAGGTATTTATAATTAGAAATATGAAAATGTAAATTGTAGTTATAATTCATTTTTTTAATGAGAATTGATTGTTGTTTATGTATTTTCACAGAACCTGAAGAAGTGGGGCATTTGGGACCCACTAAACACATCATGCTAAGATCATTGTAAATCCCCCTATCAAAGTCATCTTGAATCCACAGGTTATTCAGCTTCAAGAATAACAAAGGAGACAAGTGGTGAGGGTGGGAATCAATGACAAGCCATGAAACACATTTGTAAACAATATATTTAATATATTTTCATGTGATTTTGGAATTTACCAAAAAGCCATGTTGAATTTGTCAAGCTACTGTTTTAATCGTTTTATTTGAATTGAAATTGAAATTTTAACAGTGATATGTGTGCATCATATTATTAGGCACCTTCAAAGTCTCATATTTGGTAAAGTCTTTCGGTAGCTGTAATTTGAGGGATGGTGGTGCCTATTCTGACAATCCTGGCAATATACATGGAGATAGTTGCAAAACAAACATTTAACTGTTGGAGTGCATGGGGGAGCCCCATTACAAGGGTCGTTTTGCAATCTTCCTGGAGTTCAATTGTAAAGTTTAACTCTATGCAATCTTTTTTTGTTTATTTTTCCTAGTTTTTAGATAGAAGGGGAATGAGTTTAGAAATTCTGTCATGCTTTATTACTTAATTATTTACTTGAGGAGATTTGCAGGGAACACCAAACAAAAAAATGAGAAAAAGGATGTCATTGTAACAGAAAGACACAGACAACAGACAATTTAAACCTCTCCACACATCTAGGAAAATATGTTTGTTTCTGCTCTATTTCCCAGTTACAGATATTAGGAAAGATGGTCTATCTCCGAGATAATGCTGTGCTCAATTTAGAGTCCAAATCCAGATTGGTGCCCCTCTCTGCACCAGGTGTTTCAGGTGTCTTTTGGCCTGTTAGTTGATGAGCAAGTCTCTGCCTATTCTGCTCTGACCTTGGTGAAGGATATTCCTCACTACTGAAAAGAATGAAGAGCATGTTGAAAAATATGAGCAGCGTTCTTTGCAGCATCATACTGTGAGCCCAAGCTCTTGGATTACACTTCCCCAAGGATGTGTCATTAATAGTCTGGTGTCACAGGAAGTGCCAGGAAACAAACTCAGAAGTGAAACTACTCATGACACAGAGGGCAACACTGGGGTGTGAAGAGGGTGAGTAGTATTGCTTTGAAAATATACTCTATATACTGTATATTGCAGTTTGAGTTCTCATAAGCTTTGGAGTAGGGGCCTACACTTTGCAGAGTTGGCTTAGTATGGCAGTGTGACACACTTTTAGTTGTAAATGTGAAAACATATACCAGTCCTATCCCACTCCATATGTCATAGGCTAGGACGAATTACTTAGAAACTGGATTATATAATAAGTAGACAACAAACACTTTTTATTTCTGTTTGGATAGCAGAATGGTTAGAGCCTTTGTCTAGTTTTTCTTGCTATCTGTGTCCCTACTGGGGGAATTCCCCTTCCCTTCATGTCAGGAAGATGGAAACAAAGACTAAAACAACGAAAAAAGAAAAACATTTATGTACATTGTAATATGCAGAGCCCAGGGTCACCAAACAGCCATTTGTAAAAGTAAAACAGTCTGTATTGATTTTTTATAAAACTGGAAAATGCTACCTTTCTTCAGGAAAGCAAAATACAAACAGTCCATAGTGCTGGTATTGTTAATGCAATATTACTGCTTAACAAAATGCCAGTCCCACATCTGGGTTAGGGATCTTGTCTGCCCTGGGCACTGGAAAGGGTGCAGAAGCTCAGAAAACCTTCCTGTTGCTTTTCAAGCTTCCCTTGCAGGTGGGTTAACCTTTTCAGGACCAAAGTCCCTGTAATCAGGGTTTGGAGGCTCATTCCCACCCAAAGTATCTCGAAGCCTCCTAATTCCGGGTCCTAAATAAAGACTTACAATACTCCCTTCTCATTGGCCTGCCTCTCCATAGGCTACCCCTCTTCAGTCTATCATGAATGCTGCTGCCAGACTTATACACCTTACCAACCGCTCAGTGTCTGCCAACCCTCTCCTCCAATCCCTACACTGGCTCCCAATCACCCAACAAATTAAATTCAAAATACTAACCACTACATACAAAGCCATTCACAACTTTGCCCTGAGCTACTTCACCAATCTTATCTCCAAATATCACCCAAATCGTCCTCTCTGCTCTTCTCAAGATGTCCTACTCTCAAGTTCTCTCATCTCCTCCTCTCATGCTCGTCTCCAGGATTTCTCCAGAGCCTCTCCCATCCTCTGGAACTCTCTACCTCCACCTGTCCGGCTATCCCCTACTCTTGCTAGCTTCAGGCGATCCCTAAAAAATCTTCTCTTCAGGAGAGCCTATCATGTCTCTAACTAATCTTTTACCACTTCCATCAGCTCATTCCCCACAGTTACAACCTTTTGTACCACCTACCCCACCCTATTAGATTGTAAGCCCTTCTGAGCAGGGCCCTCCTAATCCTCTTGTATTTTATTGTATTATAACTGTATTGTCTCCCTTTTATATTGTAAAGCGCTGCGTAAACTGTTGGCGCTATATAAATCCTGTATAATAATAATAATAATAATTATAATAATACAGAGATTGCTGAAATCCTGGAATCTTTAACCCTGCATGGGTGAGAACTCCTGAGTACCAAAACTGTCCTTTAAACTCTCCTTAAAGGAACCAGAATCCAAATAGTGGAGAAATATCACCCATCCAGTACCCATCCCTGACATTCTGTACAACAGTTAATTCGAGTGGATCCCTTGTGAGTCATTGGTACATGTGTGTGACACCACCTGTCCTTTACCTGTGTGGGAAGATTCCCTGTTTGCATTTGTGCCATGACAAAAGTAAAGCTTAAGTTCACCTAAATTTGTGTGTTGTCAAATTTTCTGTTGCTAGGGGCCAAAGATTTGATTGTTAGGGGTGAAATGTAGTTCCGGTTGGGGCTCCTGAAATATCCCCTAGTAGTGCTGACAGAATAAAAATCCACAGGACATGGTTTCGCTTTCACCTGTTTGAGTGATAGAATCAGAGACAGAGGTGGGGGGACTGAACTTTGATTGGCTTCTAGCCCAGTCAAGGGGCAGGGCCCCACCCTAGCAATGGCCAGAGAAATTCTGATTGGCTGTGCTGCTAGAAGTAAGCTTCGCCCACCACCTATGGGACAGAGAGCTCTCTGGGCACTATGTGTGGGTATGTGGCTCGGATGTTTGCTGAGTCCACATGATCACTGTGTTACTAATGAGATGTGTGAATGCTGGAAATCCCCAAAGACCATATGTGCTATCCCTGTCCTTTTGCTGCAAAGTGCAGTTCCTCAGAATGTGCCCCAAAGCTTGAGAGATGATCCCCGGAAGAGGGAGGACATCCTTTTGCTGGCCCTCGTGGGACCAATAGAGTTCTGGGAACAGCTGGTAACCTGATGAGAGATCTTTAGAAACTGTTTATGTTTGAGCACTCCAATGCTACAAAACAAGGGTGCCAATTCCAGCAGGACTTTGTTATTACATTCACTGGCCAATGCTGTAAGCAAGGCTTTGTCTTTAGATAGGTTTATTTCTGTATTAGAGCTTACTTTGTGTCTCTGTTTAACTCTTTTTCTTTTACATGGCTCTTTCCTGTTAAATAAAGCCCTTTGAAACATTTACAAGTGAGTCATGGTGTTATTCAGGTTCAGGTAAGGGTGGGTCACTACTAGTGCAGGACAGAAAGAACTCAATAAATTCAGCAGTACCTTGGGGGGGGTATCACTACATACAGTGAGAAAATATTTGAACTTTTGGCCTTCTGGCAATGTTTTTATCGCTATAATTCCTTCCTGTTCTGGTGACAACTGCACCTCCCATTTTTTGCATAGGCATCACAGGGACAGAAAGTAGGGTGCCCATGTGTCCCGGATTGCCTGGGACAGTCCCGCAATTAGCAGGTCTCTCCCGGGTCCCAGCCACCTCATTCCAGGACAATACAATGTTCCGGAATTGCCCCCTGGTCCACTGCATCTAGTGGCAGGCTACGGGTGAAAAGTGGCACACTGCATCTGGTGGCAGGCTATGGGTGGAAAGTGGCACACTGCATCTGGTGTCAGGCAACGGTGGCAAGTGAAACGCTGCATCTGGTGGCAGGCAATGGGTTACAATTGCTACACTGCATCTGGTGGCAAGTGACACGCTGCATCTGGCGGCAGGCAAGGGTGGCAAGTGACAAGCTGCATCTGGGGGCAGGCGACAGTGGCAAGTAACAAGCTGCATCTAGTGGCAGGCAACGGTGGCAAGTGGCACACGGCATCTAGTGGCAAGTGACAAGCTCAGGGTCCCCACTGATTCTGCATTATGGTGAGTTGAACAATTTCATTATATATTACAATGTAGTACAACACCAGCCATTCACCCGACAAATCACCCCTGCCGCTGAATTCCCTGTCAACCCCGAGACTACATTCCCCCAACCCCCCCATCTTTTTTGGGGAAGGGGGGCAGGGGGGTGTCCCTGAATGGCAGTTTGGAAATGTGGTCACCCTAACAGGAAGTGAGGGAATATCTTTCTAATGACACAGATATTACCTGACAAAAATGTTTACGATTTCTAACTCTATCCAAAGCGAAGAAAAATAAAATTTGTCTGAAATCAGGCTTTAAACTTGGCACTTTCAGGTGATTACCTTTAGCACTGAATTATTTATCACTTGAAGTATCATTATTAAAACTCTACTGGCAGACAACTAGAAGATGTTCAGCTGTGAAGGAAGCACAGGTCTTAAAATATATACGGCAAAATGTTCATGTAAAATATAAGAAAAATAACCAAAAAATATGCCACAGCCGTTAGCATAATAAAGCATTTCGTAATGTTAATACTGAAAATTCATTCTATTTATTATACAAATCAGGCATAGTAAGAGTAGAGCAGGAGATTTAGTGTTTTAGATCCAACAACATAATGATTTATTACAGAAGCTGCCCTCAGCGTGCAAGAAATAAAGCGAGGAAGAAACACACAGAGCACTTTATGAGCTGCAACATTTAACTATCTGGAAATATTTATAGTCACCAGTAATTCATAGCATTTAAATGTAATTCTATAATGCAAATAACCATTTTTCCTCCAGCAGTTGGCTCATGAATAAACCTAAAAGGGTCTCAGGTTGGAGACAGCAGTGGAGAGAAAGAAGAGACGCAGGGGGAATAGGCGTAGCAGTGCTCCTGTTGTCTCTCTGAAGAAATGTCACTGAATGACCATGGGAGCAGTTCATGGCTCAGCATGGCCATTCTGTGCAATGCTATATGTGACATGACACAGAACAATCTACAACCACCACGACAACAAAACAGGAATGCTGATCAGCCAGCCAAGAAAAAATGGTTGTAATTGTAATAACAGGAAAGCAAGTTTTCAAGACATGTTCCCTTTATTTAAAAGAACATTAAACAAAAATGAAAAGGAAGGATTCGTTCTATTAGCCACTTCATCTCTGCTGAAAAGTTTTAATTACCTGTCGTATTCTCTAATTTTTGTTCATTCTGATGTTTAAAATGTAAGTTCCTTTTAGTTGTGAAAAAGAAAATCGTTTCACTATTAATTATATATTTTGCATGAATTTTATCAAATGTAATTGTAGACCTAATGTTGTAAAAATATTGGCGTTATGAAATTACTTCCAGCCCAGGCATATTTTTCATTTGAGAAAAAAAAACCCTTTGATTAATTAAAAAAACCAAAACACTAAAATTAGCCCAATTTTTTTGTGTAATGTGAAAGATAATGTTACGCCAAGTAAATAGATACCTAACATGTCACACTTTAAAATTGCGCAAGCTCATGGAATGGCGCCAGACTTTGGTACTTAAAAAGCTCCACAGGTTACACTTTAAAATTCTTTACAGGTTACCACTTTAGAGTTACAGATGAGGTCTTGCTTTTGAATTATTTCTCTCGCTCTAACGTTCGCGGCGATGCCTAACATGTATGGTTTGACTGCCGTTTACATATGCGGGCACGACCTGCGTATGCATTCGCTTCTGCGTGCGAGCGTTTTAAACTTTTTTTTTTATTATTGTTTATTTTATTTTAATTTTTTTTATTTTTACACTTTCCCTTTAATTTATTTTTTTATCACTTTTATTCCTATTACAAGGAATGTAAACATCCCTTGGAATAGGGCACGACAGGTCCTTTTTATGGAGAGATCTGGGGGCTATAAGTCCCCAGATCTCTTTTTTTTATCTCAGGCCTTTCAGCATAGAGAGATCTGGGGACTAATAGCCCCCAGATCTCTCCATGCTGAAAAGCCTGAGATAAAAAAAAAAAAAAAAAAAAAGATCTCAGGCTTCCCAGAAAAAAAACTTCAGTGTTTACATGACATCACTTGTGGCCTCAGAGGGTCATAGAGATGACCGGGAACCATGTGGTCCATGGTCAGCTGCAATAAACTGCCACCGCCGGCGGATTCATTCTCTGGCTCCCCGATTGCACGGCTAAGCCAGGAGGAGCAGAAGAGAACAAGAAGACCTGGACAGCCTCACACTGGAATGGATAAATCTGTCTTTCTATTCAAAATACAGGATCATGGGGTACTAAAACATAACTGTGAGGTGGTACAAGAATAGCTGAAGCGTTTCGCACTTACACCAAGTCCTTACTTATAGCTAGCTAAAATGGGACTGAAAAGCCATATATATACTAAAAATATTAGAACATGTGACCATGCAATGGTGAGAAAATACAGAACAGCTGAGAAGCAGCCATATGAGATCTCCGCACCTGCGGAAAATGTAAATCCCCATAGCAAGTAGGCATAGAAACAACAATTTGGAGATGTAATAAAGTAAAGTGAAAAAATAAATGAGATAAAAATAAAAATAAGTGTTAAAATAATGTGATATCCATAAATGTATTGAATATACATATAATGAATGAGCACATGTGAAGAAATGTGTGTGTGGTGATATGTGTTATAATATGAACAAATAAAACAATTTATAACCCGGTTATCCAGGGTAAAAAAAAATGTTTTCAAAATGTGAATGTGTGTAGTGACAAATGGGCAGTGATATATATATTATCTGAATAAAGACTGATCATGTATGAGAAAGATGTGTAGACACAGGACAATCAATTCTAAAAATATATATGTATAATAAGGGTAATTTTAGAATTGATTGCCCTGTGTCTACACATCTTTTTCATACATATATGCCTACTTGCTATGGGGATTTCCATTTTAGATTTACTAACCAGCAGCAGGTGCGGAGATCTCATACGGCTTCTTCTCAGCTGTTCTGTATTTTCTCACCATTGCATGGTCACATGTTCTAATATTTATAGTATATACAGTGGGGACGGAAAGTATTCAGACCCCCTTAAATTTTTTCCTCTTTGTTATATTGCAGCCATTTGCTAAAATCATGTAAGTTCATTTTTTTTTCTCATTAATGTACACACAGCACCCCATATTGACAGAAAAACACATCAATTGTTGACATTTTTGCAGATCTATTGAAAAAGAAAAACCAAAATATCACAGGATCCTAAGTGTTCAGACCCTTTGCTCAGTATTTAGTAGAAGCACCCTTTTGATCAAATACAGCCATGAGTTTTTTTGGGAAAGATGCAACAAGTTTTTCACACCTGGATTTGGGGATGCTCTGCCATTCCTCCTTGCAGATTCTCTCCAGTTCTGTCAGGTTGGATGGTAAACGTTGGTGGACAGCCATTTTTAGGTCTCTCCAGAGATGCTCAATTGGGTTTAAGTCAGGGCTCTGGCTGGGCCATTCAAGAACAGTCACAAAGTTGTTGTGAAGCCACTCCTTCGTTATTTTAGCTGTGTGCTTAGGGTCATTGTCTTGTTGGAAGGTAAACCTTCAGCCCAGTCTGAGGTCCTGAGCACTCTGGAGAAGGTTTTCGTCCAGGATATCCCTGTACTTGGCTGCATTCATCTTTCCCTCGATTGCAACCAGTTGTCCTGTCTCTGCAGCTGAAAAACACCCCCACAGCATGATGCTGCCACCACCATGCTTCACTGTTGGGACTGTATTGGACAGGTGATGAGCAGTGCCTGGTTTTCTCCACACATACCACTTAGAATTAAGGACAAAAAGTTCTATCTTGGTCTCATCAGACCAAAGAATCTTATTTCTCACCATCTTGGAGTCCTTCAGGTGTTTTTTAGCAAACTCCATGCAGGCTTTCATGTGTCATGCACCGAGGAGAGGCTTCCGTCGGGCCACTCTGCCATAAATCCCCGACTGGTGGAGGGCTGCAGTGATGGTTGACTTTCTACAACTTTCTCCCATCTCCCGACTGCATCTCTGGAGCTCAGCCACAGTGATCTTTGGGTTCTTCTTTACCTCTCTCACCAAGGTTCTTCTCCCCCGATAGCTCAGTTTGGCCGGACGGCTAGCTCTAGGAAGGGTTCTGGTCGTCCCAAACGTCTTCCATTTAAGGATTATGGAGGCCACTGTGCTCTTAGGAACCTTAAGTACAGCAGAATTTTTTTGTAACCTTGGCCAGATCTGTGCCTTGCCACAATTCTGTCTCTGAGCTCTTCAGGCAGTTCCTTTGACCAAATGATTCTCATTTGCTCTGATGTGCACTGTGAGCTGTAAGGTCTTATACAGACAGGTGTGTGGCTTTCCTAATCAAGTCCAATCAGTATAATCAAACACAGCTGGACTCAAATGAAGGTGTAGAACCATCTCAAGGATGATCAGAAGAAATGGACAGCACCTGAGTTAAATATATAAGTGTCACAGTAAAGGGTCTGAATACTTAGGACCATGTGATATTTCAGTTTTTCTTTTTAAATAAATTTGCAAAAATGTCAACAATTCTGTGTTTTTCTGTCAATATGGGGTGCTGTGTGTACATTAATGAGGAAAAAAATGAACTTAAATGATTTTAGCAAATGGCTGCAATATAACAAAGAGTGAAAAATTTAAAGGGGTCTGAATACTTTCCGTCCCCAATGTATATGGCTTTTCATTCCCATTTTAGCTAACTATGAGTAAGCACTTGGTATAAGTTTAAAACGCTTCAGCTATTCTTGTACCACCCCACAGTCATGTTTTATGTACCCCATGATCCTGTATTTTGAATAAAAAGACAGATTTACCCATTCCGGTGTGCGGCTGTCCAGGTCTTCTTGTTCTCTTCTACTTGCATCAGCATTTAGCCAGCACCTGGGGCTCTTTTCTTCCTGGAGGTAATGAGACACAAGCACTCTGGTTTAAACCCCTCTTTGAGCGGAGGATCCCACATCATCTCGTTTAATTTCTGGACTTAATCCGGGAGGAGCACCAGAGGGCGGTGGGAGATGTGTCCCCTCCCACTGCCTGTAAAAGCAATCAACTGGCTGAACAGCCAGTTGATTGCTTTTACATTGCAGGGAATTTCCGACTGAAATAAACGATCTCTGAATGATGAATGCAGCTGCAGACACCTTTCAGATTTCTCCACTTCAACCTAAGGATGTCATATGACCCCCGCCTAAGGTTAAGTGGTTAAGGGGCAGCTATCTTTCCATGGAGTAAATGTTTGGGTCATTATTGTAATTTTTACCAAATCTTGGATGTATCAGTCAAAGCCAAACGTTTACATTTAGAATTGAATAATTCTGCTGTTTTAAAATTAATTACCTACACCAAGGGTCTCCAATCTTAATCTAAACAAAGGACCATTTTACTGTCCTTCAGACTTTAGGAGTAGAAAATGTCCTGTCATTAGTGTGAGTAAACACTGCCCCATCATTGGCATTAGTGGGAGGAATAGTGACCCATTGTTGGTGTCAGTAATAGGAATAGTGGCCTATTGTTGGTGTCATTAGTAGGAAGAGTGCCCCATTGTTAGTGTCAGTGGGTGGAACAGTATGAGCTGAGCTAACTGATCATTAACTAACTAACTGATTGCATTGAAAATAAAATAGAAAAGCACACCTATTGTAAGGCACCCTTAATTAAAAATTACAGGATAATTGGATGTATTGATAACATGCAGCTTTCCAAAAGTAGATACCTAATACATGGGTATGGACTCTTGTAATATCTGGTGCGTGGTAAATCACCCAGAACTGTAACACGAAGCATGATCACATGCTCCTTCAGAACACATGACCCTCCATATCCAGAAATACTGAGTATTTTCTTGGCTCCTGGCAGATAATATGCTGTTTTAGACCGTATCGCCGAGAGCAATGCGGGAGCATGAGATCAGGTAAGAAAGCACTGGCCACCAGTGCAGGTTGGAGGGGGTCAACATTATTGCCACTTATGAGTAATGCAAGGTGGAGTGGGACAACATCACTGACAGGTATCAGCAGTGCAAGGTGGAGGGGGACAACATCACTGCCACTTATCAGCAATCCAAGGTGGATGGGGACAACATTACTGCCACTTATCATCAAGGCAAGGTGGAGGGGGACAACCTCACTGCCACTTATCAAGCAATGCAAGGTGGAGGGGGACAACATCACTGCCACTTTTCAGCAATGCAGGGTGGAGGGGGACAACCTCACTGCCACATATCAGCAATGCAGGATGGAGGGGGACAACCTCACTGCCACTTATCAGCAATGCAAGGTGGAGGGGGACAACATTACTGCCACTTATCAGCAATGCAAGGTGGAGGAGGAAACCTCACTGCCACTTATCAGCAATGCAAGGTGAAGGGGGACAGCATTACTGCCACTTATCAGCAAAGCAAGGTGGAGGGGGACAACATTACTGCCACTTATCATTAAAGCAAGGTGGAGGGGGACAACCTCACTGCCACTTATCAAGCAATGCAAGGTGGAGAGGGACAACATCACTGCCACTTATCAGCAATGCAGGGTGGAGGGGGACAACCTCACTGCCACTTATCAGCAATGCAAGGTGGAGGGGGACAACATTACTGCCACTTATCAGCAATGCAAGGTGGAGGGGGACAGCATTACTGCCACTTATCAGCAAAGCCAGGTGGAGGGGGACAACATTACTGCCACTTATCAGCAATGTAAGCTGGAGGAGGACACAACCTCACTGCCACTTATCGGCAATGCAAGGTGGAGGGGGACAGTATTACTGCCACTTATCAGCAAAGCAAGGTGGAGGGGGACAACATTACTGGCATTTATCAGCAAAGCAGGTGGAGGGGGACAACCTCGATGCCCCTTATCAGCAATGCAAGGTGGAGGGGGACAACCTCAGCGCCACTTATCAGCAATGCAAGGTGGATGGGGACAAGATTACTGCCACTTAACAGCAAAGCAAGGTGGAGTGGTACAACATCAATGCCACTTATCAGCAATGCGGGGGGGCAACATCACTGCCACTTAACAACAATGCAAGGTGGAGGGGAACAACATTACTGACACTTATCAGCAATGCAAGGTGGAGGGGGACAACATTACTGCCACTAATCAGCAATGCAAGGTGGAGGGGGGCAACATTACTGCCACTTATTAGCAATGCAAGGTGGAGGGGGTAACATTACTGCCACTTATCAGCAAATAAAAGGTGGAGGGGGACAACCTCACTGCCACTTATCAGCAGCGCAAGGTGGAGGGGTAACATCACTTCCACTTATCAGCAATGCAAAGAGGAGGGGGACAACATCACTGCCACTTATCAGCAATGCAAGGAGGAGGGGGACAACCTCACTGCCACTTATCAGCAATGCAAGGGGGAGACATTACTGCCACTTATCAGCAAAGCAAGGTGGAGGAGGACAACCTCAGTGCTCCTTATAGGCAATGCAAGGTGGAGGGGTAACATCACTTCCACTTATCAGCAAAGCAAGGTGGAGGGGGACAGCATTACTGCTCCTTATCAGCAATGCAAGATGGAGGGGTAACATCACTTCCACTTATCAGCAAAGCAAGCGGAGGGGGACAACATCACTGCCACTTATCAGCAATGCAACGTGGAGGGGGACAGCATTAATGCCACTTATCAGCAATGCAGGGTGGAGGGGGACAACCTCACTGCCACTTATCAGCAATGCAAGGTGGAGGGGGACAACCTCACTGCCACTTATCAGCAATGCAAGGTGGAGGGGGACAGCATTACTGCCACTTATCAGCAAAGCAAGGTGGAGGTGTGACATCACTTCCACTTATCAGCAATGTAAGGAGGAGGGGGACAACATCACTGCCACTTATGAGCAATGCAAGGTGGGGAGGATGGGGTGGGGGACAACCTCGCTGCCACTTAGCAGTGCAAGGTAGATGGGGACAAAATTACTGCCACTTATCAGCAAAGCAAGGTGGAGGGGGACAACATCACTGCCACTTATCAGCAATGAAAGTTGGAGGGGGAAGATACAAGTCAAATTTTAGGCACCCCTTTTAATATGGTGATATATTCCTTAAGGGTTAATTACTTGCTAAGGGATGCAAACACTGCAGATTTTCTGAGCATGCACCAGCTGATTGTAACAAACCAGTCCCTTCCATTCACAATTAATCTGTGATCAGTCTAGTGAAATAAATCATTATTTCTTCACAGCAACAAGTTAGGACTCCACTACACATTTTGTTAAAATCCCTGAAATGTATATTGATCACTCAAAGGGGATTGTTTTTTTCTTACACTTTACGTCCGCTATACTCATCTACCATCTAGCAATATGATAACTGTGACAACTAGCACTGATATCTCCACCTGGTCTTTGTATGGGCTTGACATCTTCACCCATCTTGTTTAGCCAGCCCAGGGATGACACATTTCCTGTACATGCACATGAGAGAATTTTTCGGTTAGGCCCCTTTCACACACTGTCAGTTTTATAGGCGGGACCTGAACGGATGCTCCATGCAGGTCTATAGAGCAACGGATGTCAGCGGTGACATGTCCGCTTCGATCCGTCAAATCCAGACGGATGGAAATTTGTCGCCTAGATTCATATAGCAATTTTTCAAATACGCCCCCTTGTATGTTGTATATAACATAAAAAGCCATATTCAGACACTGAACTAGGCATTGCTAAATGAATATCTGCCTTTGTACAATCTCCACTCTTTGTATCATGTGATTATTTTAGAAAAATTACTACTAGAGTGATCTTTAAAAGGCAGCGCAGGTCCTGCTTCATATATTTTGTACAGACCACCAAACTAGAGAACGAAGAGATGTGTTTTTTTTTCTAAATTACAGCATAAATAACTTTCTGACATCTCTCAACGTTTTTAAGTATTGAGATTCAGTGTTGCCTACTGCCACCACAAGCATTGGCCCAGGAGTACCATTATGGTGAACAGCCTTGATAACATACAATTCAAAATATTAAACTTAGTACTGCATTAGCATTTTGATAGCTATCATATACAGTTCTATGGGCTTCATTTGCTAAGGTGCTAATCTAAAATGGGTGAACAGTGTTTCTTTTTCCTTTGTTGCAAACTAGGATGTAATAATTTGCTTGTACACTATTTACTACATATGTTTAAGTTAAATGCCCCGTACACATGGTCGGATTTTCCGACGGAAAATGTGCGATCGGATCGCGTTGTCGGAAATTCCGACCGTGTGTAGGCTCCATCGGACTTTTTCCATCGGATTTTCCGACACACAAAGTTTGAGAGCAGGCTATAAAATTTTCCGACAACAAAATCCGTTGTCGGAATTTCCGATCATGTGTACACAAATCCGACGCACAAAGTGCCATGCATGCTCAGAATAAATAAAGAGATGAAAGCTATCGGCTACTGCCCCGTTTATAGTCCCGACTTACGTGTTTTACGTCACCGCGTTCAGAATGATCGGATTTTCCGACAACTTTGTGTGACCGTGTGTATGCAAGACAAGTTTGAGCCAACATCCGTCGGAAAAAATCCTAGGATTTTGTTGTCGGAATGTCCGATCAATGTCCGACCGTGTGTACGGGGCATTAGTGTTACTAAACCCAGGCCCCTTCATTCACTATATCTGGAATCTCACAGGACATGGAAATGCAATTATTTTAGTAAATATAAACTGCTAAATACCTTTTCTGCAGTATGTAGCAGTCTTGTGACTTCTATCAGTGTCTGGTTAAAGCATGTAGGAGGAGTTTTTATACTGCACTGACTGTCTTATCAGGATGCAGGACCCCTGACCCTCTGTCTGGACAGTGCTGATCACATGCACCCTCCGGAAAAAAAATAACCTTCTAGCAATAAATACCAAACTGAGCATGTGCAGGCTGACTCCACTAACCCGGTCTTAACCCGATATGTTTTGGGGACAATGCAAGAAGAGGAGGATTTGTGCATACAGGATTAAACAGTCTTTTTACACAATGCAAAGGGTTCCTCAGTGTGTATAACATGCATGGTTTACTGCATATACAGACTGGTTTTACTGTTGTGGGTTTAGTAACACTTGAAATCATTCACTAACTAAATTGAATGAGCAAAACATTTATGATCCCTGTCTCCAACAGTGTATTCAGCAGTAGATTCACTCATTCTACAGCTGGAAGCCACTGAGTAACATAGCTCAGATCATCCATATTTCATCCTATACTTTTTATAAGGACCCAGTATAGGACACAGGGGAAAACAGCACAATTTATTAATCCTTACATTCATTTATTTTTGTGGGCTTTTATTTTTTTTGCAATGTAATGAATGGCTAAAGGGCAGAAATGAGTAAAAAAAATCATGTAAACTGTGCTCTGCAGTTCACCATTCCAAATGACTTAATCTGGATCTGTAGCTCTGTCCAACTCTGAAAACTACTAATAGAAACCCTTACAGTGGGGCCCCCAGTGCTGCAAAGTTTAATTGCTTATGAAGTCTACAGGGTTGCAGAAGAGGCTCTCTTACTAACTCCCTACTTAAGCAGGCTCCAGCACTGTCCTCCCCTCCACGAAGCACCAGTCTGTGGAAGGAGCTGCATCATCATCACATACAGTGATACAGTGAAGAATATTACCTTGGCGGAGGCGGGGGTGCCACTGTGGTTGGGAGCAGCTTACAGAGAAAACTGCAGCAGACTGGCCACATAGATTGCGGAAGCCTTCAGAAGTGAAAAGTTGGTAAAGTAAGACAGCCTGCTTTACAACCCCTCTGCATCCCCACCCCCTGCTTCCTCCTCAAAGGATTTTAATGACATCAACAGGAGCCAATGGCTTCCGCTGCTGCCTCTGAGTCCTGCAAGGAGAGAGAGGGAGCAGCATTGCTGCTCTTGGGCACAGTGTTGGATCGAGATAGGACTCAAGTAAGAATTTGGGAGGGGGCTGGGGGAAGCTGATCATAGAAGGTTTTTTTAGCTTAATGCAGAGAATGGTTTAGGATAAAAAAAAACAGGGAGGGGGCTGGGGGAAGCTGATCATAGAAGGTTTTTTAGCTTAATGCAGAGAATGGTTTAGGATAAAAATCTTTAGTCTTTAAAACCACTTTAAACTATGCACCACTTTCTAGCTTCTAGTGGTAGCCATGCACCCCGATGATTTTATAACTATGATCTTAATATACTAAAAATATTATTATTTAAGATTTATTTAGTGCCAACAGTTTGTGCAGTGCTTTACAAAATAGAGGGACTATACAATTATAAAACAATTCAAACAAGAGGGCTACAATCTAAGGGCAGAGGGAAATGATACAAAAGTAGTAACTGTGTGAAAGTGAGTTGTTTGAGAAAGTAAAATTCAGAGAGGTAGGAGAAGAACCTGGAGGAAGTAAGCCAAGGGTGTGGAGTTTTTTGAGGAGGAGCAGATGGTCAGCTGTGTCAAAGGCAGCAGAAATGTCTAATAGTAACAGTACTGAGTAGTGGCCAGTGTTTTTAGCAGTAAGTCACTGGTGAGTTTTGGAAGGGCTGTTTCTGTGGCATGTAATGGGAAACAGCCAAACTGTAATACGATTCTGTGAGTTTGGAGGTAAATAGGTGCAAGGAGATGAGTCTAACTTTGTTCAGACTGGTGGGGTCCAATGTGGGCTTTTTAAGTATAGGGGTGACAAATGTATGTTTTAGAGGGAAGGGGGAGCAATGCAAGTAGAGAGGGAGAGCACAAAATAGAGAAAGACGGTAAGAGGAGCAGTTGTGAGGGAATTAACTCCAGTGAGCAGGTGGTGAGATGGGCGTCAGAGAAACATTTATCAAAAAAGGAGAGTGTTAAGTGTAGTGGTGGAGATGATATGGTATTTGGGGGGGGAGCAATTGGACAGTGGCGATTTCAGCATGATTTGCATCTTGTTTTTGAAATGACTGGCAATGTCTTGGGCAGTGAATTAATTAGCGGGCGGTGCCAGAAGGTGGCGAAGTTGAGTTAAAGTTAGACAGGAGCTTTTGATGACTGGATGAGAAGGTATTATTGAGAGCGATTTATATGATTTGTGAGTTGCCGAAACGTTCTGTTATTCTGTTATTCAGTTAATCTGTTACTCTGTTAACCTGTTATTCAGAAATAACATTAAAAGACAGGAGTACCTTTCAGTGATTTCTTCTGATTACTGCACTTTGCACATTTCTGTCACACTTCATACCTTCTTAAAGAATAAGCTTTGCTTAATGATGATGACATTCTGACACAAATACAGCATTGCCACTATATAGCAAAGTGTTGTCCCCCTGGTTGACGTATTATTTAGGATCCACACCAATCTTTAATCACAGCAATACCAGTAGCTCCAGTCTTAATTCAATTGATTCTCACCAGATGAGATACATTTTTGGCCATCTGATTCTCTTCCCCTCACTTCTATGGACCATCAGAGTGCAAAAAGCACTCTGACAATGTAGTTCACAGGTACCATTAATAGGGGGCATACCTATAAATTAAAATTATCATCTGTGAGGGTTCTTTGATTTTCATATTTGAGGTGAAGAATCCAATGTTTAGTATAGACATTACTTAAGGATATGTTACAGTCAATCAAATTTAGAGGGACTTCCTTTTTGAAGCCCAAATGGAAATGCTTATTTAGACATTTTGCTAAAATGGCCCTGCATAGACTGCATTTATTAATGGATGCCTGTACACAGAAAGATGCAAATCATAAAATATCAGACCACTGCATGCACAAATGTTGAGTTAGCTATATTGTTAAATAAACTGTTTTGCATGACATAAAACTCTGAGACAGCCACACACACTGATTTTGCATTCAATGTGTGATGTCAGAATGATTACCCTTGTCATAAAATATCTCAGCTCTATATTTTTCATTATCATTTTTATTGACACATAAAATTCTGTTAACTCGTGGACAAACTGCATTATTTGCACAATAACAAAAGTATCTTAACTAAACTTGCCAAAATCTGTGATATTACCATTGGTTAAATTGGATCATCTTTATATCTTTAATATTCACCCTTCAGTAAGCACTTTAAGAGTTTTATTTAGAACAAATAATACATTTTATTGCATTTGGCTCTTGTATCCCAGCTGTGAACAATCTAATTATGCTAATCAATTAGTTTTTGCTTTTTATCATTTTCTCAGCTGCCGTTCTGTCAAATACACCCACAGTTTTGTGGGCCATTTGTGCTTTGGTTTGACTTACTATGTGAAATATAAAGTTTGCCAAACATAATTAGTACAGAAAAATGTTTAGCACTTTACATACAATTTGCACTGGCTTTAGTAACATTTCCATTTTTTTACTAAGTTAGCTATTATGTGCATAATTTTTTTGGGGAAGAAAGTTAAAATAAAGCAAAATACTCCAAGGTCAGTGACCAGTGTTTTAGTGTAAAATTGGGATTTCAATTTCACTGATTGAGCTTGTGAAGTTGGTTGAAAAGGTGAGGTGGGCTTGTGGTGCTTTTAGGATATTTTTTTTTTAAGTTCTTGGTGTTTTTGGTTTTTCTTTCTTTTTTTATTAAATCATTTGGGGACTGTCTCTTCAATTTTGTATTTTACTCTCTTTTTTCACAGTCTGTTTTTTTCTTTATGTAAAATAAATAAATAAATAAAGGCTAATGAGGGGCTCTTTTTTGGTACAAGCGCAGTCCCATGATAGTTAAAAGGGGCTTTCATAACTTTCAGGAGCCGTTTAAATCCCATTGCACTCCTAAAAAAACCCAAAACAATAAAAAAAAAACCTTAATTCTGCATTCAATTTTGACTTAAATACATTTTTCCAAATCTCCAGATATTTTTCTGAAATTTCACAGTTGATTTATAAAAACAAATTGAAAAATGTGTTTATTGAAATGCCCAACCAATTAAGTCTTTTGGTTCTAACTTACAATAAGTTTGAACAAACACTTCCTACAAGATTTTTACATCCTCGGAGGAAGACACATTTCCATTATATGGAACCACCAAACTAATAGTAAAACATATGTTTTATTGCTTCTGAGCCTTTACCAGCTCTTGTCTGGTTTATTGTAAAATGACGGCTGGGCAGGAACTTCCTTATCCTGGGTGGATATCATATGAAGTCCTCCAGGTGCGTGCCTCATGTGCGCCCTAGGGGCTATGCAACGGCGTGATCTGACACCCGCTATATCCACCAGACACAGCGGAAGACAGATCAATGTACCCGCATGATATTTGCCCTGCTATGATGGGGAACTGAAGGAGCCCCCCATGGACCTGGGGCCTCTGGGCACTGCCCGTGGGAAAAGACCCCATGGACCTGAGGCCCTGGCAGCCATCACATGGTACAGGGGCCAATCACAGCAGACCTGTACTATGTGATAGCTGTAGCCAATCACAGCTATCACAACAGTACACAATGGTACATGAATGGTTGCCATTCATAAAAAATTATTGCTTACAGTATAACAGTGATCAGACCATCACTGTAATAGGCAATCATAGTAAAAAAAAATCCTGATCACCTCCCCAGAGCAATACAATGAGGTATTTGTACTGCCCTGGCATTTTAGGACCTCAAGAAATAAAAGGCTGTCAGTACACCAGGATTGATTCATTTTTTAAATATATATACCATAAATTGTAGACTCTATAACTTTCACACAGACTAAATAATATACACTGATTTTGGGTTATTTTTTACCAATGAATTGTAGCAGAATACATTTTGGCCTAAATTTATGAAGAAAGATTATTTGCAAAATACAGAAATGAAGAAAAGAGCGTTTTTTTTATGTCAGTTTGTTTATATAGCAAAAAAATTTAAAAAAGACAGTGGTGATTAAATACCTGCAAAAAAAAGCTCTGTCTAAAAAAAATATATAAAAATTAAATTTGGGTACAGTGTTGCATGACTGAGTAACTAGCATTCAAAGTGTGACAGCAGTGAAAGTTAAAAATTAGCCTGGGCAGGAAGGGGGTGAAAGTGTTCGGTATTGAGGTGGTTAAACGATAGAGCACTCAAGCCTGTACTATGTGTCCTATCAGTTTTGTATGAGACACCATACTTCAGTTATTGTGGACATAATGGCAACTTCTTGATAAACTGTACAGATTGCACTGTAAATATACTGGAGTACAGGTAAGGCAAGTTTAGCAGTGGCTGCTTAAAGGGTAACTCCACTTTCAAGGGAAAAAAATTAGCAAATAAAAAAAAATCCTGAATTTTAATAAAAATGTATTTTTCTTTTCAAACTGCAGCCACTGTAATGTTCTGTAAAATGTAATATAATGTGGCATCCTGAACGCCACCCTTAAATGTAATTTTCTGCTTGTGTGATCGACTCACTGATTTTCCCAGAAGTCTGCACTAAGGTGCAAATTAGATTTTAGGCACTCTCTGCAAAAAAAAATTAAGTTTTGGTGAGATACTCTCCAAGAATGAAATACTTCTAACAGAATGCAGATCCTGCAGCTTTTCTCATTAGAACAGTGAAAGTGCTCCAGCTGATTAAAATGAACCAGTTCCTCAAATTCAGATTCAGTCTGCAAAGGACATTCACAGATCGTGTGTTGGCCCTCCTCCATGTGTTCTAGTTTGCTTACAGTGACACATCCAAATGCCTCGTGGCCACCAGGGGTCATGTTAAGCGCCGCATTAGCCTGTTTTAGGAATGCAGCCGCGGACTCCTCAAGATTCTTTGCCTTCCTGGTCCTTTTGGTTGGAGGGGGAGGGGAGGAACCTGGGACTGCGTCAGGCTGCCTGCCACGGCCTCCTCCTGGCTGAGACTTTCCGGTGTATGAAAATGGTACATTGTTTTAGGTTTTTGGTCATCAATCACACACACAATTTTGAGCTCATGACTGTTGCAAATTGAATGTTAACAAATAGAAAAAACTATCATTCTGACCTCAGCATTTTTCATTCTTGTCCCAATCACTTTTGGCTACTACTGTCTATTGATATGTAAACCACTTTGTTAAATCTGAAATTAGTGATCAATCACATCTAATTAACATCATTCAATTTTTGACAAGAAATATCTTCAACAATGCTATACCTGGGTCAAGCTGGGCTCCTCCACATCCTCTTCCTGGGTGGAAGGCGCAGGTTGGACTTCAGGAGCCTCAGCTGATGTGGAAGGAAGTGTTGAAGGAAGTGTTGATAGTGATGGCCTGGGTTCCGTCTAGTCAGACAAAAAATGCAGGCTGTCGTAGTACCACCGCCTGGGGACATATACGTCATCTGCTGCTGCTCCGGATCTCATGGACCTTCTTGCGCTCCCTATTATATGTGCTCCTCAGGCTACCAATTTTGGCCTTCAAATAGTTGATCTCTGCCGTGGGATACACAGGCTTCACCAATTCCAACAGTTTATCCAGCGCTGCCTTCCCCTTTGCTTGTTTGAATAGTCCCTGCATTGGACTTGCCAGAGACATTGCAGCTCTCTGTATTTGTCTATGAAGTTGGGCAGGAAGTCAGGGGCTGTGAATGTATCCACCATTTTATCTGCAAGACACAACACAAGACAAACCCTAATGTCAGGCTAAACTCTCCTAATCTTGTCCCAATATAGGCCCCAAACTATAAGCAGTATAGGCCACTAACTACTGATGCCCCAAGTTACAATTGTACCTTTGTTTGAACGATCGGCGCTAACGATCCCCCGTCCTCCTCTCACAGATTGTACGTACGTCGCCAGCGTGTTATGCTTTTTATACAATGCGCATGCGTCAAACTCCGCCCCTGTCCTTCTTTCTAGTGTATTCCCCGCCTCTTCTCTTTCGGGGCAGTGGGAGAGCACATGGCGGAGACACAGCAGGTGTGTGCTGAGAGCAGCAACGACGAGGAAAGCCAAGAGCAAGGCAGTTCCAGATCCAGGAGGAGATATAAGGCCTAAAATATGTCCTTTGAGGAGTTGGTGGAGATGGTGGACATCTTGAAGAGGACAGACTATGATGGGAATCATGGACCGTACAGAAACCCAAATGTGAGAAAGGCCAAGATCATGACTAAAGTTGTGAGAAGTCTACACAGGACTTTTGGGGTATGATGATCCAAGGAGCAATTGAGGAAACGCTGGTCAGACCTGAAATTGAGGGAGCAGGATCAGTATAGAAGGATCAGGAAAGTGCTGCAAAAAAGTAAGTATTTGTCGTGTGTTCCTATTATTATTATTACTTTCGTGCTGGTCCATATGCTTTTCTTTATTGTTGTACAGTATAAAATGCCAAGTTTGAGGTTCGTGGGCACACTAATCGTTCGTATTAAACATTGTTCGTTCGACCACCAATACGTTTTTGGCAGATGCAGGTTAACTACATATGTTCATGCCTATTTGTATTAAATAAGTTTATTACATTGTTGTCTGGATGTGTTGTGTATAATGAAATGCCAACTTGATTTAGTGTAAGGAGAGGACACTCAGCAGCTGTTTACACATCTGGACGCAGGAGCACTAGTGTGGGACACCATAACAACCTTTTTATGGTGTCCCACGCAGGTGCTCCAGTGGATACTAGGGGTCTCTCAATGTGTGAAACTTGCACAAAACAGGTAAGTATTCCAGCTTTTGAAAGGGAAAAAATCATGTCTTCAGCTTGGAACTCTGCCAAAACAGACAATTGGACGACACTTCCAAGCAATGTTTCATATTACTATTTCTAGCCTCAAATATCTGTCTGATAAGTATACCGTTTTTGTATTCACATAGGGGAGAAAAGAATCAGGACATCTGAGGACACCAGTAACCCCACATCTCCTGAAGAAGGGGAACTCAGCACACAACCAAAGCATGTGGATGCAGAACCTGAGGATGTGGATGCAGAACCTGAGGATGTGGATGCAGAGGTTCAGGAAGTGGTCGAAATGGTGTCGACAACAGGTCAGTGTCTGAGACCACAGCTTCAGGTAATAGATGGATGCATGCATATTTATAATACATGGTGTGTTTTTTATTTTTAGGTGATGTGGATGTTGTGGAAGAAGAAACTCACTTCAGCAGTGCAAGTGCACAAGTACTCATCAGTGAGATCATTGTGTGCAATCGGGATTTAGAAAATCTGAAGCAAAATATCAATGATGTTCAAAAAAGACTGACCAACATCATTGATGTTTTAGGCAAAATCTAAACCAAAAAAAATGTAAATTTTGTCGTTATTGTTGTACGTTTTTTAAAAGTTTTAAAGTAATTGCAAAGCCAAATTTTGAAGATGCACACAATGTGTCAATATGTGCTATCTGCCATCATGGGATATCAAGTTACGCATTTTGTGGGTGCAACCCCTTCCTCCAAACTAAAGTAGGTGAGAGAGGAAGGGGTTGCACCCCCGAAACACGTCCATTGATCCCCCATGATGGGAGCTAGCACATGTTGGCACACTGTGGCTTATTTAAAAAAAGCAAAACCACTTTGCACTACAAGTGCAATGCAAGTGCACTTGAAAGTGCACTTGTAGGGCAAAGTGGATTGTCCTTTGTGAAATAAGGCCCAGTGTGTCAACATGTGCTAGCTCCCATCATGGGGGATCAATGGACGTGTTTCGGGGGTGCAACCCCTTCCTCTCACCTACTTTAGTTTGGAGGAAGGGGTTGCACCCACAAAACCCGTACATTGATATCCCATGATGGCAGATAGCACATGTTGACACACTGTGTGTTTTGTGGCTTTAGCAAAATAGATGTAGGAATAATACACACATTTCAGGCATGGGATCATGAGGGAAATGCAAATTTTGAGTCCCAATTTGTGTGCATTTTCAAATTTGGCTTTTACAGAGGTGAGATCACCCCATCTGACGAAGGCAAAATCGACACAGTTTTGACATACTAATGTCTCATATGGCCTTCACTTTAGCAATGTTGAACTTTGTAAGTTCCTAAGTTGGGGATGTGTATGTTCTGGTTTTAAACATGCCTGTTTAGCCACAAAAAAGGCTATATACTGTCAAACATACATGTTATACACCAAGATGTTGGTTTGTTAAAAAACCCTTTTATAACGCACATGTGAATGTGCTTGGAGTAAAATGTTTTATACTCAACAATGTGTGGCTTCTTCTTTCAATGCTCAATACTATTTTTTTTAAGTTGGTGTAGTTACAGTGACAATGGGGGGTATTTACTAAAGGCAAATCCACTTTGCACTACAAGTGCACTGCAAGTTGCACTTTTCACTTGTAGTGCAAAGTGGATTTGCCAAATCCACTTTTCACTTGTAGTGCAAAGTGGATTTGCCTTTAGTAAATAACCCCCACTGTGCTGTAAAATTTGCCAAAATCAGGCCATTTTAGGGACTACAAGCAATTAATTCATGGAGTTGAAAAGGATGATTATTTTTATCATTAATGCATTACATACATTAACAACAAAAACACTGTGTGTGTGTGTAGCAGACCCACAGCACAACATAATAGTTAGCTGAAGAAGAGATTGTGACCTCATGTATCAAATAAGTTACATTTGCACTATTGAAGAAATTGGCCAAAAATAAAAGGCCATTGGAGAACCTAGGAGACAGAGACGAAACACAAGCAGTAAATCAAATGAAATATGAGTTTAGTTTTTCCAAAAAAAAAATATTTTAAACAGCTTACAGATTTTCTGGTAAATCAATTGCCCCTCTACCCATAAAGTACTCAACATATTTTTGCCATACTTCGTGGGCACTTTGGGGGGGCAAGCCAGGGCAGCCCTTTCAAGCGCCGTCATTGTTTCTGCCGGTGAAAAGTGGGCCTCAGTTGCAACTGAGGGCAGATAGTTGGCTGCATTCTTCCGTAGGAAATTATGAAGAATGCAGCAGCTCAAAATGATGTGGTTAAGTCTGTATTCGGCCATGTTGATGGCCATTTGGAAAAGCCGGAACCGGCTGGCCATTATGCCAAAGGCATTCTCGACCACGCTTCTGGCACGGGCCAGCCGGTAATTAAAAACCCTCTGCTCTGGGGTCAGGGTCCTCATGGGGAACGGCCTCATCAGATGGTACCCCAGCGCAAAGGCCTCATCCTCCACAAAAACAAACTGGAGGCCTGCCAGGTTATCCGCTGGAGGTGGCAACCTCAAGCTGCCATTCTGGAGATGCCGGTAAAATTCAGTCTGGGCGATCACTTCTCCTGGAGCTTCCGCAGAAAAGGCATATGACAGAATTGGTCACGAGTAAGCAACCAATTCTTGGTCCAAGAACTCCTCCTCCCCTTGTTCATGGATTGGACTTGGATCAAAGCAATAACTCCAGCACCAAGGCCAAGAACAGCACGAACTCTGCGATGAGTACGTAACAGCAACATAGCTAAAAATCAAACGACTGCTCAGAACGAACTGACAGAACGCACTGAAAATCAGAAAGAACCTGAGAAGAACAAGCTGAAAATCAGAAAAGAGGAGACAAGAATGTACTGAAAATCAGAACTATAAATAGAATGCACTGAAAGACAGGAACAAACTGACAAGCATGCACTGAAGAACAGATAAGAACCAACAAGCGCAAACTGAAAAGCAGAAACGAACTGAAAAGCACAAGGCTGAAATCGCGAATCCTCTCTTACCAAACTTCTACTAGCACGAGCTAAACACAAGAATTGCAGAAGGAGCCCAAAGGGTGGCGCACTGGCTATTGAACTTCCTTTTTATCGGCTCGTCGTACGTCTTGTAAGTCACCACGTTCCCACGTTCGTAATTGATGGCCAACATTTGTGTGACCGTGTGTATGCAAGACAAGTTGGAGCCAACAACCTTCGAACAAAAATCCACAGTTTTGTTGTCGGTAAGTCCGATCGTGTGTATAAGGCATTAGAGTTATTATGGGATGAAAGGTGTCTCCACTGATGCTTTATCACCAATGCTTGTTTCCATAACAACCTAAAATTTTCTGAATCCAATTGTCATTGGGACAGAAAGTGAGGTAAAATCTTCTAAACACAGGCACAGACAGCAAAACAAATGTTACAGGGGTGTTAACCCTTCCCTATGTTATCCAAAAAGCTTAAAAATATTTTTTTTGGCTGGAACTACACTTAAAAAATTTACCTGTTTCTGCTATTGTATTCTTTGCAATGTGTAATTATACATAAAGTTACAGGCTGCCCGGGAAGGGCAGGGATTATATGTCTATAGACTCTCTCCCAGGCTTTCTGAGTCCTGCTCCCTGCTGCAAGCGTCATACATACCAGAGGAGGACTTAAAGCTCGCTCTCTTCCACATGGGATTTACAGAGGATGAACTGCTGCAACATGTAGTCCTACTGGAGCAAGCTGCTCCCTTCTGGGTCACCCTGCTGGGATTCTCCCTGAACTAGGAGACTATCATCACTGGACTTTTGCTGAATGTATGGAAGGTATGTATCTGGGCAGTTTGCATTAGTTAGTTAGGCTGGCCATACATTATACAATTTTCTTGTACAACTTTCCTTTAGATTTACCAAAGTCATATAATAGGAGGTCAAACCTAAACATTTTCAATTTTTATGCAATCAGGCAGGCCCTTGCACTACATATTTGAAGGTAAATCTAAAGAAAATTGAATAAGAAAACTGTATGGTGTATGGCCTGCTTTAGGGCTGGACTCTGTTTCATGTGTGCTGTGCTATTATACTGTGTTGCTGAATCTTCAGTAAAGCTGTTAACTGTTTAAATGCCTGGTCTGAAGTAATTTAAAGGGGTGCATGGTGGTACACTGCGTAGCGAATACAGGGCCTGTAAGGTGAGGTGACCAGATTTTTTAAATTAAATCCGGGAACTTTTTTTTTTTTTTTTATTGGCAAATATTAAACTATTTTATAAGCTTATTTTCCTCAAATGATATATGCATTGTATGTGGTATGTGTTTATGTAATGATTGTATGATATATATGTTATTTCTGGAAATCATTTCAGCCCAACCACATAACGCCATTATTTTCCTGTTCATGAAAGGAAAAAAGATGCATTTTAAAGCAGATTTGAAGAGTGTATTATACTCACCAGTGCTCATCAGCGCAGCCTCATCAGTGCCCATCAGTGCAGCCTCACCAGTGCCAATCAATGTAGCCTCACCAGCGCCCATCATTGCAGTCTAATCAGTGCCCATCAATGCAGCCTCACCAGTGTCCATCAATGCAGCCTCACCAGTGTCCATCAATGCAGCCTTACCAGTGCCCATCCAATGCAGTCTCCCCATTGAATCAATAATGAATAATTCCGCGCCACATATAAAAATAATAAATTTGTAAAAAATAAAAGTGAAGGAATAAAAGTGAAGCAGCTACACCCTTAAACAAAAAATGGAAAATTCCATAAATGCATAAATGTGAAGGAAAAGAGGTTGGGGAGCGCTAGATAATAAACAGGAACAAATATTTGTAAAATTATAAATTCCCTTAAATGTAAATATAATCGAATAAAAATAATAATAATACCAGCCTGCCTATATATCTATTGTGAACAAAATTCAAAAACTAAATACCAGTGAACAATAATAATTGTGCAATCGTAACATATAGTGTCAAAGAAATAAAAAATAATTGTGTATCAAATATAAATTGACATCAACAACAAAGTCCATCCAAAATTGGTGTGAGATCCTGATGTAAATCTTTGATAACAAAACGTGAGCAGCAAAATCCCTTCACCATCACTGAAAAAACACACACCAATGTGCTCATGGAAATGGATGTCCGCTTACCAGATGAAGTTGACCAATTTAATTAAAAAAAGGTCAAATAGGCTTTAGCAAGATATTGCTTGCTGCAATGGAAAAAAATGTACCCGGCTCTTGTCCTCACATCACAGGATCTCACGTATGGGATATAAAATAGATGGAGAGGAACCGAACATAGTGTAACACCATTTATTTAAGAAAACAATAAAAACAGAACATAGCCAAATGGCTACTCACATAGAAGGTGCCATCGCCCGGCACTGAGGCTGAAAAGCGTATCTAGGAATGGAGAAATCCAATCTGTGGGAAAGATTTCCCAGATGATCTCGGCAACGGCATGCGTTCCACCCTCGACGGACAGACGAACCACGGAGGCCGGAAGTGATGTAATTGCGTGACCAAGTACCGCCTCGACGTACGTTTCGTTTTACACGTCTTCAGGAAGCGTGTCTCCCCATTGCCTATCAATGCAGCCTCACCAGTGCCCATCAATGAAGCCTGACCAGTGCCCATCAATGAAGCCTCCCCAGTGCCCATCAATGCAGTCTGTTCATTGCCCATCAATGCAGCCCCAGCAGTGCAGCCTCACCAGTGCCAATCAGCTCAGCTGCACCAGTTATCATCAATGCAGCCTCACCAGTGCCCATCAGTGCAGCCTGATCAGTGCCCATCAATGCAGCCTCACCAGTGTCCATCAATGCAGACGGATCAGTGCCCATCAGCTCAGTCTCATCAGTGGCCATCAATGCAACCTCACCAGTGCCCATCAATGCAGCCTTGTCAGTGCCCATCAGCTCATCTTCATCAGTGCAGCCTCACTGGTGTCCATCAATGCAGTCTCACCAGAGTCCATCAATGCAGCATCACCAGTGTCCATCAATGCAGTCTCATCAGTGTCTATCAATAGAGTCTCATCAGTGTCCATATATGCAGCCTCACTAGTGTCCATCAATGTAGCCTGATCAGTGCCCATCAATGCGGCCTCACCAGTGTCTATCAATGCAGCCTGATCAGTGCCCATTAATGCAGCCTGATCAGTGCCCATCAATGCAGCCTGATCAGTGCCCATCAATGCAGCCTGATCAGTGCCCATCAATGCAGCCTGATCAGTGCCCATCAATGTAGCCTGTTCAGTGCCCACCAATGCAGCCTGTTCAGCTCCCATCAATGCAACCTGTTCAGTCCCCATCAGCTCAGTCTGTTCAGGGCCCATCAATGCAGCCTGTACAGTGCCCATCAATGCAGCCTGTTCAGCTCCCATCAATGCAAAGTGTTCAGTCCCCATCAGTTCAGTCTGTTCAGGGCCCATCAATGCAGCCTGTTCAGTGCCCATCAATGCAGCCTGTTCAGTACCCATCAGCGCAGTCTGTTCAGTGCCCATCAGCTTAGCCTGTTCAGTACCCATCAATGCAGCCTGTTTAGTGCCCATCAATGCGGCCTGTTCAGTGCCCATCATTGCAGCATGTTCAGTTCCCATAAATGCAGCCCATTCAGTGCACATAAATGCAGCCCGTTCAGTGCACATAAATGCAGCCTGTTCAGTGCACATAAATGCAGCCGGTTCAGTGCCCATAAATGCAGCCTGTTCACTGCCCATCAGCTCAGCCTGTTCACTACCCATCAGCTTAGCCTGTTCAGTGCCCATCAGCTCAGCCTTACCTGAGGACAGACGAATTATAATTATACAGAGCAGGGATCTCCTGTTTACCCCACGCCGCCACTGTCCCCAGACGAAGTCCCCCTCCTATGATAAACTTCACCAGTGTGCTGCCTATCATAGGAGCCGACCCAGGAGGGGTCTGACAGCCGTGTAAGCAGGAGATCCCAGCTCTCTGTATAATCCGGGGGCACCCCCCCTGTCAGAGACAGCCCAGTGGGACCCATGGTAGGGCCGTCCCTGGGCGCACCCCGGCCCAGCTCATGGTGCACCTGCCCAGGATCAGTCCTGAATCCAGGGACAAAACTGGGGACAGACTTCCTCTGGGGACAGTGTCCTCAGTCCAGGGGCTGTCCCCAGAAATTAGAACGTCTGGTCACCCTACTGTAAGTTCTCATGCACACTGGATGTTTTTACAGCTGCTGTTTTTGACTTCAGAAGTTTTTTTCTGCAGCCAGTAGACTCCACAGCATGTTATCCTATGTGTCCATGCACACATAGGCTGTTATCAGCTGTTTTTAGCAGGGGAGTTTTCTGGCTGTAAAAAACTCTTAGAACTAGTGGGTTTTAAGAGGAGTTTTTCAGCTGTAAAAACGCTGTAACTGATAAAAGCTTAAAAACACTGAAAAACGCTGAAAAACTTTGCTATTTGGTGTTCATCAGTGTTTTTAAGCCATGAGCAATTGTGGGGGTATAGTTTTGCTTATAAAAAGTTAAAAACGCAAATGCTAAAAAACGCAGAAAAAACGCTACTGCAAAAACGCTGGTAAACTCTACAGCTACAGCTTTCTACAGCTAATGCTACTGGCATTATAACATCCAGTGTCCATGAGTCCTTAAGTAAACATGGGGTCCAGGAGGAAAGCCACTACAAGGTGTTAACTCGGCAGAAGTATCGAAACAGGTGAGTAGTTGCCATGGGTAACCATGAACTGGTGGGAATGTAAAGCAGCCGGTCAATAAGCATGGTAATAGGTCCTTCAGTAGTGAGGGGATTTGGTGTCATGGCTCCCTCCCTAGTGGTTGGCTCCCCAAAAGCAATCAGGACTGAACCTGCAGTACAGAGACTCCATATACCGAGCCGCATAGTACAGGAGAGTGAAGGAGTTAATTAAGTGCATGCATGAGATCCACCCTAGGTGCTCGGCGGGACCCCATTGTGTCACTGGGAGTGCGGTGGCAGAGGTAAGCTGGACAGGTGGAGAGGGAAGAGGCTCATCTGTGTGCCTCCTAAATGCAATATACAGCAAGAGAAATGTGTTAAGTGCACAGAACAGTATGTTTACAGGGAAACTCTGTACATTACCTGCTGCACACAGTGTACGGCTCATCTCTAAGCTGGGGTACTGCCGTAATGTTGACTTTCACATGAACGTGTCCCCGCCTGGTTCCGGGTGTTGATGTGGGGATGCATGGGAAGAGGTACCCACACGTGTAGGGTATGGCTGAGGCATTCACCGCCCCACAGCCGCATGTAAGTATACATGCTTATTGTAGAGACGCAGTTCCTGCACAGGGGAATGCGCCGCCCGCAGATGACCGGCCCAGTACAAATAACAGATTCTTGGCTGGCTTAGGTGGGATCAGACTAAAATCAAAACACACTGGAGCTTATCACTACTCCTTGATATGTACCAGTACCTTGGTCATTAAGGGGCAAATCTTTCAGTCCTTAAGTGTTTAATGTTTGTAATCAATTCCAGGCGTAAAGGAACTCACACTGCTTTTTTTTTCACTTTTCCCCATGTTCGTTTCAATTCACCTGTCAGCAGTGGCGTTGCTAGGGGGTAGCTATGGGGCTATAGCCCCGAGTCTCTCAAAAGGTGCAGCGGTGCCATCAGCGGCGGACGTGGGCGCCGTGCAGATATCCAACATCTTGACCCGTTTTACTTTGTTCTGCCACTGTGCACTGGTTGCTAGAACCACCCAGCGTCTAGCAACCAGTGATGTCACGTCACCTGAGTGACACGGTATGAGCCCGTGGCACAAGCTTTCAAAGCGGAGCTCCATGCCAAGTGGTTTAGCTCCACCCACCTCCTCTATCTTCTCAGTGCAACGGGCGGCATGCTCAAATGGAAGGGAAAAAGAACCCAGGACTTGAGAGCACTTGTCTGGTATGAGGTGAGGCTGACTGAGCACCGGGGATGCATCTTGTGTGTCATGAGGGAGCTGGGCACTGCAGAGAGACCCATACAAAGAGGAGGGGTTCATGCTGGGACCCGTAGTCCTTAGCTTTTGGGGGATGTGTGGCCCCCCAAAAGTGAAGGACTACAGGTCCCAGCATGAACCCTTCAGAGCTCAGGATGTGTCACACTGTTTTCCTGATGGAGGGGGGTGGTCTGTACTGAGGGGGGTCTGTACACATACACACACACACATTTATGTTATATACATGTGTATGCTGCTCAAGCGTATGACTTTCTTTACTTCACTGCTATGGGCTCTAGCCCCGGATCTTTTGTAGACCTAGCAACGCCCCTGCCTGTCAGTCATCCCTGGCTGACAACTAAATGTGCCAGGAGGGGATGAGTTACGTACTGGGAAGGGATGAGTTACTGGTTGTTAGGGTGCCATGTGTGCCAGCTCCTTAACATCCAGGAGGAGCTTTCGCATTTAGCAGTAATAGTACCACTGCTAAATGTTTTGCTTCACTGTGCAGCTGAAGGTTCCTTCAGCTAGTCAAACACCCATTTGTTCGGTTGTTCATAGACTACACACAATGCAGAAGCCTCTCTCCTATTATGCCCCCTGCTGGTTGAATGTTCTTAGCGCCTTAACTTTCATGTTTGAATGTTCTTAATCTATTTTTCTATTAGGATCCCATGTTAAGGGTTATTACATTCACCTGGCGAAAGACAAGAAAACGATTAAGCACATGTTACAAACATTACGGGAATTATTTGTTGTTGAGACATTTTCAAATATTTTTTTTTATAAATCAGCCTCTAAGAAGGATTTTGTACTTTATTTTACTTGCACTTTTAGCTGATTTACAAGAGAGGTGAAAATCCTCCATCAGATTGGGACCAATTTTTTTTCCCAAAGTTTCCATGTTTCCTTGTAAGAGTGGGACTATAATGGGAGTGGATAATTCCAATAACAGTGCTTGATAGGCTAATAGTGAAATATTTAATACTTAAAACAAAAGAGAGAGTGCACCAGCCAAGTGCAACACTGACACCAAAAAAATGTAAAAATCATAGACATATCATCAGATATAAGCTAATGCATTTCAAGGGCCAATTTCTCAAAGCAAACCTGCTTGCATGCATGCTTGCCTTTAACCGCTTGATGACTGTATCACTTACATGTACGGTGGTAAGGTGGCTCTGCTACTCCAGCACTATAAGGTAGGGGGTGCGCGTGCCGCCGGTGACCTGGCTGTGCTGTAATTCTACAGAGCAGATGACCATCAGCGGGTGCCGGCCAATGGATGACCGCTGGCACCTGCCGATCACCGGGAAGACATACAGGAAACAAGGCAGAGCTCTGTCCTGTCAGTGGGGAAGTTATGGATTTTCTTTCCCCGCAAAGCAGGGAAAGAAAATCCATCACCTTCCTTAGTAAAAGCAGCACACATAGTACACCAAAACACTGTTAGGCACACATTTAACCCCTTGATTGCCCTAGCTGTTTAAACCCTTCCCAGCCAGTCTCATTAGTACAGTGACGGTGTATATTTTTAGCACTGATCACTGTGTTAGTGTCACTGGTTCCCAAAAAGTGTCAAAAGTGACAGATAGTGTCCGACTGACCATTGCAATGTTGCAGTCCTGCTATAAGTTACTGATCGTTGCCACTGCTAGTGAAATAAATAAATAAAAATTTGAATGTGACAAGCATTGATTTAATTCAGCATAAAAGAAAATAGTGAAACTCTTCTATTTCACTATTCTAAACAGGTGAAGCTCTCAATACGGTGATCCTAATCGTTGTCACTCGTGCACCACATACCAAGGATACCACCACGTGAGTAACACTCCCCTTGGGGTACACACTCACCAGATAATAATGTTTCATACACCTTAAGGTAATCTGTTTTATCACTTTAACCGATTGCCGCCCACCCACCATCATATGACGGTTGGGTGGTGCAGCTCTCATTCTGGGCAGGCGTCATATGACGTCCGTCCATTTAAACAGAGCATGCACGCGATCGTGTGCATGCAGCCCTGTACTGTCGGTGGCAGCATGTCACTGAGACACCGCTCGTCACCGACGGGGGGTGAACAGTCATTGGGCATGGCTGTTTACCACTTGATCAGTCGTGATGAAGTCACAGCCAATCACAGATGGTACTTCCCCATTTTACACGGCTCATGCTGCGCGTGCACGTTGGTGGTGGCGTGTTCCCGGGAACACTGCTCATCATGACACTGGTAAACAGCCATTGGCCAGCGGCGGTTTACCACGTGATCAGCTGTGATCCATACACAGCCGATCACTAAATGTAAACACAGACCGGTAACTAACTGTTACCGGCTCTTCCCTCCTCACACACCGTTTCCAGTGTGAGGAGAGAAGATTCAGGAGCAGTGAGTTACAGACCTGTGTTCTGTAGTGTCTGCACCAAGCACAACACTTGTCACATCGCCCCGCCCCATTGTCACCTGTCACCCAACAGTCACCACAGTCACCCCATAAAGTGTACCTGTCACATAAGAGACTGCCATCAGTGACCGTCAACTGTGCACCCATCACCCATAATTGACCGCGGCCTGTCACCCATCACCCGTCACCCATCAGTGATCATGGCCTGTCACCCATCACCTGTCACCCATCAGTGACCATGGCCTGTCACCCATCACCCGTCACCCATTAGTGACTGTGACCTTACACCCATCACCCGTCACCCATCAGTGACTTTGGCCTGTCACCCGTCAGTGACTGTCAACCGTCGGTGACCATCACCCGTCACCTGTCAGTGACCATCACCCATCAGTGACCATCACCCGTCACCTGTCAGCGACCGTCACCCGTCAGTGACCATCATCCGTCAGTGAAGTGAAGTGTGTTAGAAACAGTACACCACAGAATGCACTGTAGATATAGGCTATATTGGATGCAGAGTATATATACAGTATCTCACAAAAGTGAGTAAACCCCTCACATTTTTGTAAATATTTTATTATATCTTTTCATGTGACAACACTGAAGAAATAACACTTTGCTACAATGTAAAGTAGTGAGTGTACAGCTTGTATAACAGTGTAAATTTGCTGTCCCCTCAAAATAACTCAAAACACAGCCACTAATGTCTAAACCACTGGCAACAAAAGTGAGTACACACCTAAGTGAAAATGTCCAAATTGGGCCCAATTAGCTTTTTTCCCTCCCGGTGTCATGTGACTCGTTAGTGTTACAAGGTCTCAGGTGTGAATGGGGAGCAGGTGTGTTAAATTTGGTGTTATCACTCTCACTGTCTCATACTGGTTACTGAAAGTTCAACATGGCACCCCAAGGCAAAGAACTCTCTGAGGATCTGAAAAAAAAGGATTGTTGCTCTACATAAAGATGGTCTAGGCCAGTGATGGCGAACGCATGGCACGCGTGCCACTGCCGTCACGTCAAACCGTCTCTGCTGGCACGCAGCACCCTGCCAGGATAAGGGGGAATTCCCCAGCCAGGCAGTCACTTGTGCGACATTTATGGGGATGTAAATGTATTCCTCCGCCGTACCGAGGGTCTGTGCTGCAGCTTATTGCCTCCCCCTGACCTTTACACCTCCGGTGAGGCATTCGGGCATTCCTCTCTGCGGCACCTTATTCCAGCTTCCCCTGCCACAGGAGTACTTTGGTACAGCCCATCCCTCTGTTAAAATGTACTGCGACCTGACAGTGGAGGGGGAGGGGCGGTGCTCGGAGCACAGCATGGCCATGGGAGAGGTGCAGTGGCTGCTAGCTGACTTCTCTGAGTCTGGGACACCAAGGAGTGGTTGGATGGTGGGGACTCCTGCAATACTGCCCAGTGCTAGGGAGAGCCCTGATGTGATGGACAATGAGGCCATGGAGAGGTAAGGAGGAGGATGGATCCTCTGATCTACATTGCACTGTGTGTGGGGGGATGGGGGGATGTGAGCAGTGCAGGAAGTATGTGTCAGGTAGGTCAGTGTATGTTGCAGAGTGCATTCTGAGCAAAAAGCATTCCTGATCCCTGTATTCTGAACAAAACGTATTCCTGATCCCTGTATTCTGAACAAACGGCATTCCTGATCCCTGTATTTTGAACAAAACGCATTCCTGATCCCAGTATTCTGAACAAACGGCGTTCCTGATCCCTGTATTCTGAACAAAACGCATTCCTGATCCCTGTATTCTGAGCAAAACGCATTCCTGAACCATGTATTCTGAGCAAAACACATTCCTGAACCATGTATTCTGAGCAAAACGCATTCCTGAACCATGTATTCTGAGCAAAACGCATTCCTGCACCCTGCATTCTGAGCACAATGCATTCCTGAAACCTGCATTCTTGCACCCTGCATTCTGAGCACAACGCATTCCTGCACCATGAGCACAAAGCATTCCTGAACCCTGCATTCTGAGCACAACTCATTCCTGCACCCTGCATTCTGAGCAAAAACGCATTCCTGAACCATGTATTCTAAACAAAACGCATTCCTGAACCATGTATTCTGAGCAAAACTCATTCCTGCACCCTGCATTCTGAGCACAACTCATTCCTGCACCCTGCATTCTGAGCAAAACGCATTCCTGAACCCCGTATTCTGAGCAAAACGCATTCCTAAACCCCGTATTCTGAGCAAAACGCATTCCTAAACCCTGTATTCTGAGCAAAACGCATTCCTGAACCCTGTATTCTTAGCAAAACGCATTCCTAAACCCTGTAATCTGGTAGAATCATATGTTTTTAGTCCCTTAGCGCTTATTCAGAGGGATGATCAGTCCTATCCTCTGTTCAGAGCCCCCGATGGGTTTAATTTTGTGTTGGCACTTTGAAAGAAATAAGTTGGTTTTGTGTCGCTGTTTGGGCACTCGGGCTCAAAAAGACTGGTCTAGGCTATAAGAAGATTGCCAAGACCCTGAAACTGAGCTGCAGCACGGTGGCCAAGACCATACAACGGTTTAACAGGACAGGTTCCACTCAAAACAGGCCTCGCCATGGTCAACCAAAGAAGTTGAGTGCATGGGCTCAGCATCATATCCATTGGTTGTCTTTCGGAAATAGACGTATGAGTGCCGCCAGCATTGCTACAGAGGTTGAAGGGGTGGGGTGTCAGCCTGTCAGTGCTCAGACCATATACCGCACACTGCATCAAATTGGTCTGCATGGCTGTTGTCCCAGAAGGAAGCCTCTTCTAAAGATGATGCACAAGAAAGCCTGAAAACAGTTTGCTGAAGACAAGCAGACTAAGGACATGGATTACTGGAATTATGACCTGTGGTCTGATGAGACCAAGATAAACTTATTTGGTTCAGATGGTGTCAAGTGTGTGTGTGGCGTCAACCAGGTGAGGAGTACAAAGACAAGTGTCTTGCCTACAGTCAAGCGTGGTGGTGGGGGTGTCATGGTCTGGGGCTGCATGAGTGCTGCCGGCACTGGGGAGCTACAGTTCATTGAGGGAACCATGAATGCCAACATGTACTGTGACATACTGAAGCAGAGGATGATCCCCTCCGTTCGGAGACTGAGCTGCAGGGTAGTATTCCATCATGATAACGACCCCAAACACACCTCCAAGATGACCACTGCTTTGCTAAAGGAGCTGAGGGTAAAGGTGATGGACTGGCCAAGTATGTCTCCAGAGCTAAACCCTATTGAGCATCTGTGGGGCATCCTCAAACGAAAGGTGGAGCAGTGCAAGGTCTCTAACCTCTACCAGCTTTGTGATGTCATCATGGAGGAGTGGAAGAGGACTCCAGTGACAACCTGTGAAACTCTGGTGAACTCCATGCACAAGATGGTTAAGGAAGTATTGGAAAATAATGGTGGCCACACAAAATATTGACACTTTGGGCTCAATTTGGACATTTTCTCTTAGGGGTGTACTAACTTTTGTTGCCAGTGGTTTAGACATTAATGGCTGTGTGTTGAGTTCTTTTAAGGGAACAGCAAATTTACACTGTTATACAAGCTGTACAGTCACTACTTTACATTGTAGCAAAGTGTTATTTCTTCAGTGTTTTCACATGAAAAGATATAATAAAATATTTACAAAGATTTGAGGGGTGTACTCACTTCTGTGAGAAACTGTATATATACTCTGCATCCAGTGTAGCCTATATCTACAGTGCATTCTGTGATGTACTGTTTTTAATATGCTTCAGGCGGTGTATTAATAAATATATATATATACAAAAAAGTGCAGCGCTAAAAAATGAGATTAGTGTTAGTTGATACAAATATACAGTGGGGACGGAAAGTATTCAGACCCCCTTACATTTTCACTCTTTGTTATATTGCAGCCATTTGCTAAAATCATTTAAGTTCATTTTTTTTCCTCATTAATGTACACACAGCACCCCATATTGACAGAAAAACACAGAATTGTTGACTTTTTTGCTACTGCTGGCCGTGTTATTGAGCCACAACATGGAAAAGAGTTGGTGTAGTGGTTAAAGAAGCTGTCCTCATCCTCCTCATCTTCTGTCACCCAGGCTCAGAGTAGTTTGCCTTCCAACGCAGCTGCCAAAGTGGCCTATTCCACCGGCTCCTTGTCCACAGTAACTTCTTCCCTAGTCCCACCATCATGCATGGAGGAGTCCCCAGAATTATTCAACCACAGTGTCGGTTATATGCTGCTGGAGGATGCGCTGCGATTTGAAGGCTCCGATGTTGTTCCCAGGTTGAGGAAGGGAGTAACCTGAGCCTAGAGAGAGGGGGTTCCACAGAAGGACAAGAAACTGGCAGTCATGTTTCACAGCAGGGCCCCTTCCTGCAATGAGAAGGAGGGAGGGGGGTTGTGGAGGCGCCAACTCTGCTGACACTGTCATGTGGTGTTGGTGTAATGCATACACTTACTGGTAAGTGGGTTCAGATGGGGTGGCGATGTCCATCGAGGGTTGTGATGTCCTGGGATGTGCTGATGTAGAAGTGCAGGCTTCAGTGGCGGTCCTTCGGCTCAAGGGATGTTTGTTCCTGGTTGAAAAAAGGGGCTATACAGCGGTGTCCAGTGTGTGAAAGCTCCATGCTAACCACCCTGGAACGCAGAAGCGGAAGTGACGTCAGCGGTGCACAGGAAACATCCAGACACAGATGGGAGATAGTAAAGGCTACGCGCTCGGGGCTCACAGCTCCTTCTACTGGCCTGTTTAATCTCAGGAGGAGAGCAACTTAAATAGAAGTACAGGACATCTGACTGAAGGGATGTGGGCGGGACGTCCGCAGCTGTGGAACCACAACAGCCAGCGGACCCGCATTGTAAAGAAAAATTAATAAAAAATAAAAGTTGGAAATGGGAAAAGCATGTTCAAAGTCAATAGTTTCATAAAAAAAAAATATATTATTAAAATAAAAATAGAGTCATTAATTTAATAAGCAACTATTTTATGTATAAAAAATTGATAAAAGATTAGTAAAAAAAGAGTGTGAAAAAGGATTAAAAAAATGCATGAGAATGCACTGTTAGTTGGTGGACAATGGAGCACATTATGGGATAAAAAAGTAGAGGGGGGGGGTGAAAGACTTTATCCCCCAAGTTATGCATTATCCCAGGGAAACGGAGAATGAACCCAGTGGGAAATGTTTAACTAGAGGGGACGAGGAAGAGGTGGATGGCAAAAATTGATAGTAAAAAATATATTAGTAAGAAATAGTGGGGATCGAGCTACAATAAAGAGTGTGTCTCTATTTCTTCATTGAGTCCCCCCGGCGAGAGAGTGTTCAAAGAATATATCCAGTACGTTTCTTGCTGACATAAACGTTTGAAACGTTCTGCAGTAGGAAGGTCTCTGGAAATGGCCTCTATAACCCAGATTTTGAGGCCTGTGGTAGATTTTTGATATTCCTTCAGGAAATGGAGAGGGACACTATGTTTGTCACAGCCTTTTTCTATGAAACACCTGTGTTTGCCAAAACGTTGACGTAAGGTGCGTATAGTCTTGCCCACATAAAACAGGCCACATGGGCAGGTCAGGCAGTATACCACATACTCACTAGAGCAATTGTGGAATTCTTTTTATTATATATGTTTTTCCTTGGATGGTGAAGTCTTTTTGCCCGTGATTCACAAATTTACAGGTGAGACATAATTTCTTCCTGCATTGATACATTCCCACTAGTGGAATGAGGGGAATATGTGAGACTGAAGTGGATGGGGCATTTTTGATTTTACTAGGTGCTATTTTACTCTTTATGTTTTTGGCTTTGCGATAGGATACCTTGGGTTGTTGGGTGAGAGAATGCGCCCAACAAGAGTATCTGTGAGGGGTTACAGTGTTGTTGGACCACCACTACCACCACCTAAGGCCCAATTTTTCTGCCCTTGTTTAACAGGGGCATGTAATTACAATTCTTGATATAATATATATCTTTCCCATATTTCTTGAAAATGGTGCTCTGCTTAATAATGTGAAACACCCTACTTTAGTAGTTTTTCCTTTAATTTGGCTCACCTGGCAATCTAAATATCACAGGTGTCCGAGATTGTAATCAAAAGAGCCCTGAGATACAATACCATCCATCATTTCATGAAACTGAAAAACAAAATATTTAATCTTTGTGACACTGAAATAGAATTTGCATAATAATTTGGAACAGGGTGTAAGAGCTGTCAAGCTAGCGCCGCGTCATTGGCTGTGTGCCTCCGGTGGTGGCAGGATCCTGTGTGTGTTCGTCGCTGGAGATCATCCATCGCCTGAGATCGATAATTGGATTACATCGCTGGAGTAGGAGCATGGATTTATTGGATTACATCTCTGGAATCTCTTTTTTATTTTTTATTTTTTTATTTTTAATAAAGGACTTGTCTTAAGCCGTCTCCTGTGGTTTTTTTTAATATTTTGACACTTTCTTTTTGTGAAATGTTAGGGGTACAATGTACCCCTTACCAACTCATATAGGGGACAGGCAGGATCTGGGTGTCCCCTTTGTTAAAGGGGGCTTCCAGATTCCTATAAGCCCTCCGCCCGCAGACCCCCACAACCACCGGGCAAGGGTTGTGGTGATGAGGCCCTTTTCCCCATCAACATGGGGATGTCACATACCTGGTGGTGAGCCTGACGTGTAGAGGAAGGCCTCCCGTACAACTCCGGACAGTGGCGGCCCGTCCATAGGGGGTGCCTGGGCGCCGTCCCCCCTCCAGGCAGTCACAAAAAAAATGTAAAAAAAAAAAAAAATTTTAAAGCTGGCCCTTAAAAAAAAAAAAAATACAAAAAATGGTCCTTAAGTGCACTGTGTTCGGACGCCGGACACAGTGCACTTATGGGAAGCACCACGTCTATGCAATCATGAGAGTACAGACGTGGCGCTGCATTTGCGGGCGTTGTGTATCTATTACTAGGGCCGGGCGGTTTGATTGACATCTGAGTATGATGTCACTTCCTGCTTCTCGAGAGAGAGAGAGGAAACAGGAAGTATGAGAGGAACGGAGCTCTTCACAGGAGACACCGCTGGAGAGGACAACACATAGCAAGGTAAGTAATGGGGGAGGGGGGTTTGGTGGGGACACACACTGCTGCAATTTGGGGACACACACTGCTGCAATTTGGGGACACACACTGCTGCAATTTGGTGACACACACTGCTGCAATTTGGGAACACACTGCTGGAATTTGGGGACACACGCTGCTGCAATTTGGGGACACACGCTGCTGCAATTTGAGGACACACACTGCTGCAATTTGGGGACACATATTGCTGCAATGTGCAGGTGACACATGCTGCTGCAATTTGGTTGTGACACATGCTGCTCCAATTTGGTGGTGACACAGGCTGCATTTTATGTGACACAGGCTGCATGTAAGGAGGGACTCGCTCGGGGCTCCCACTGATTCTGTATTATGGTGAGTTGAATGATTTCATCTTATATTACAATGTAATAATAGAAATAATGCGCTTTAATTATCCTGACACCATAACAACAATGGTGCCGGGATGATTGAAGTGCTAACACCAGGGGTTTGAAGTATCTTTATCTGCTGATTGTTAAACTTTCTAGAATACACATATTTCTAGTGTTGTGTAGGATCTGGGCCTGCTGTCCCTCCATCCCTCTCTTCCTCTCCCTCGTTCAACTCAGACACTAACCACACCACCTTAGAGCATTGCCCACTATTTAGCTGAAACCATGCCCATTTTCACCAAGTGGGAGGGGTCAAAAAGGAAGGGCACGGAGTTCCCCTTAAAATCCATACCAGACCTGAAGGGCCTGGTAATGGAATTTTGGGGGACCCCCACTCAATGACTTTCAATGACTTATGTGTATTGTCGGGACCGACAATTCATTAATAGTCGGCACTAGCGCTAGTACTTTTAAATGACTTTTTTTTTTCCTTTAGAAATGTCATTTTGCTCTCGGACTGTTATAAACATGGGAAACATGCGCTACTTTACAGGCATACTATAGACACCCCCCCCCCCAGGTATGAAATTTAAAGGAAAATTTCACTTTTATTGTTTCACTTTAAGCATTATTAAAATCACTGCTCCCTAAAAAAACAGCTGTTTTTAAAACTTTTTTTTGCATTGATACATGTCCCCTGGGGCAGGACCCAGGTCCCCAAACACTTTTTATGACAACAACTTGCACATTAACCTTTAAAATTAGCACTTTAGATTTCTTCCATAGACTTGTAGCGTCCCTGACGGTATTCCCGAGTGTGGCTTGGAGTTAAATTTCAGCACCATTAGTGGTAACCCCGAGCCACACTCAGGATTGCATTGCAGGATCCTGGAAGAGGTTACTTACCTTGTCCCCAGGATCCTGTGATGTCCCCCCGCCTTGTCCGTGGGCTCTGTCCTCCGCCCCGATGTCCTGTGTGCCGGGCTCTGTTCCCTGCGAGCGTCGCTACGCACGGGGGCGGAGCCTGGTGGCAAATTCAAAAAAGTGAAAATTCATAACACATACAGTACACTGTAATCTTACAGATTACAGTACTGTTTGAAATCATTTCACATCCCATTTGTCCCCAGTGCTTTGTCCAATGCCCTGCATGCAGTTTTATATGATATATACTGTTCTTTCTGCCTGGAAACTGAAGATTGTCCATAGCAACCAAAAAGTGTCCCTTTACATCAAAAGTGGTTTTAGACCAGCTAGAAAACAGCGATAGTAAATTAGAACACTTGCAGAATTGAGCGATAGTGAATCGTGGTGAAATTAATTTTATTATTTTTTATAATTATTTATATTTATTATATTATAATTTATGATTTTGTGTTTCAAATTTTATCATACCCGGGATATCTACTAGACTCTTGGTAGACAGATATAAGTGTGTTATTGCTAAGAATTACATAATATAAAACGCCGAATTTCTATTCAAAATAATTGTACCGATTTGAGACGCAAAAATCTGAAATAATCATACCGCCAGGGAGGTTAAAGGGTGTTCCGCGGCTTTTCGAATTTAACACGAACACCCCAAATTGTTTGCTGTTCCACGAACGGGCGAACAGCCAATGTTCGAGTCGAACTCATGTTCGACTCGAACAGATAGCCCATCCCTAACCAGGACAAATATTATGGCTGTGCTGGCTGTCTCTGCCTGGACAATTTCTATGGACAAATGCTTTGGCTGTGCTACAATATCCTTGTGCTTACTATAGACAATATTCCTGCCTGCTGCCTGGATAATTACTATTGCTGTCGCTAAGCACATCCCTGCCTGCTGCATGGACCAGTGCTGTCCTCTGTGGACACTACTAAAAGCACAGGTAATACTTTTTTTTTTTACCCTTTCCGCAATTGAATTTATTTTGGATTGTACTTGCTGTGTTAGAAATATGAAGGGCCTTCAAAAATGATAGGTTGCCAGGAAATTATATATGTAATTTATGCTCCTAGAACGCCTGATGGTGCTACTTGGATGTTGGGTCTCTGTATGTGGCCAGGCTGTGTAAAAGTCTCACACATGTGGTATCGCCATACTCAGGAGGAGTAGCAGAATGTATTTTGGGGTGTCATTTTTGCTATGTATTTGCTATGTGTTGGAAATATGTTATAAGTGGACAACTTTGTGTAAAACAAATGCGTTTTCATTTTTTTTCCACATTTTCCAAAAACTTCTGGAAAAAATATAACCATTCAAAAGACACATTATGCCTGGGGTGTTTGCTTTCCAAAATGGGGTCCTTTTGTGGGCAATTCCATTGTCCTCGTGCTCCAGGGCCTCCAAAATTGTAATAGGTGGTTGAGAAATGGGATGTGTAATTTATGCTCATAGAAAGCCCACTAGCTCATTTGCAGCTGTTGGCTGGTAGGTTGGGCACAGCAATCTTTGCCATGAACTCTTGTGTTCCTGAATGAAGGAGGGGGTGCGGCATTCCAGAGCATGAGTGAGTCCCATTGTGGCTGCAAGAGTTTGCCCATATGCCGGTATGGCGGCAGCTTTATGACAGCTCACATGATGATGTAGCTAAATACTGAGTACAGTACAGCATGCACGTCCAATCTGGTATTGTACTAAGCTATTAGGATGTGCACCTACTATGTCAGGGATTTGTACTGTGACACTAACTAATGTTAGTAATTCTGGGCTGTGTCCACAGAGAGAGAGAGTGGCAGATGCAATTATTTGATGTAGTGAATCATCTATATAGTTTTCTGTGTGCTTTTACTATCATTATTATTATTATTATTACTACTATGCCATTTGCTGGTTTCACCCCTATTTTTCAGTAAGATAGGACTCCAGTCTACGCTGCTAAGTTCTGTCCCCCATTAGCACAGAGGGACAGTTTTAAAGTTAACTTCCTTTTTGACTTGAGATATCTAAAGGCAAGCATGTATGCAACCAGGTTGGCTCAGAGGAAGAGGGCTTGGCCCTTGAAACTTATTAACAGACTTGCACCTACATTTCACTTGTAGGTGTTTGAAAGGTCTTCTTATCGTACATCCGGTCTCTGAAAATGCAAATAAACTCTGTACCTGGAATATGATGATATGATTTTAATCCTTTTGTATTTTAATAAGCTTTCTACATTTTAATGGAGTCAGAAGGTGTTGCACTGGCCCGGTGTTCTGTCTCTTTAGTTTGTGCTTTTAGTATTGAGGATTTCCTTGGTCAGAAGAGAGCTGCAAGACCATGTGCACCATAAGAATTGAAGAGTATCAAAGGAGAAAGGTTCTTCACCCCGTATTGATATTTGTCTCCCTCAACACTTGATACTGACAGTGTGTTTATGATCAGTAAAATATGATTGCATTAAACACCAATGCAAAATCTGGGTTTTGCACTTCCCATCATTGCAAAGTTTGAGCATTGCACTTCTCATCAATGCAAAGTTTGTGTTTTACACAGAACACAAAAGTAAAATGTATTTTGAATTGAACACAAATGCAAAGTTAGCATTTTCCACAGGGCACCAATGCAAATTTAGAGTTGCACTGAACACTAATGCAACATTAGCTTTTGACACTGAACACTAAAGCAAAGTTAGCATTTTGCACTGAACATCAATACAAATTTGGTGTTGACACTAACATAATGCAAAGTTTGGGTGTTGCTCTGAATATCGGTGCAGTGTATGTTTTCCACAGAACGGCAATACAAATCTGGTTTTGTCACTGAACACCAATGCAAAGTAAATTCTGGCTCCAAACATTAATGTAGATTTAGTGTTCAGTTTGTATGCAGGCTGTAGGTAGCTGCCTACAAGGGGAATGTACCTTGTTGGCAGACTAGCTAATCTGCCCAGGTTAGGGAAGAGTTAATGCTAGTTCTGCAGTTCCCATTCTTTCTGGGCTCTGCCTCTCTCCCTGTACTGTTAAAAAAGGGGGAGGGCTCTGCTCACACAGGGAGTCTGCATGGAAAAAAGTACAGAGACAAGCCATAAAGATGTAATCTCCAACTGCTTTACAGAGAGGGCTCTACTCCAGTTCCAGTCACATGGGAACAGAAGAAAGTGTGTCCCGGAGAAGAAGAAATAGACGCAGGGTCGTCATGACTAAGGGAGGAACAGGTCTAGGAAGGGTTAAATAAGTAAGTAAGTTAGTGGGGTAGGGGCGTAGCTTACCTTATTGGAGCATCAAGTGTCAGGTGGTCAGGGTGGAGCCGCAGGGGGGTTTTTGGTATGTGCAAAGACTGATGGGTAATCACCCCCCTGGAAAGTTCCTTGGTTGAAGAGTTCTGCTGTTCCCCTGCGGAAAGAATACAGGACAGGATGAGCGACTTGGAGGCCTTATGGGACCAGGTCAGGGCTGCAGCTGCTGCACGGGGTCCGCAGTGGCTCCAACAGCAGTTGATGGGCATGCTAGAGGGGTCGGGGGTTGATCCGTCTCCTCCTGGGTCCCCCCTTCCTCTAAACGTGCTAGGAGGGTTCGCCCTCCTGAGCGCTTGAGCCCTTCTCACACCCCCCGGGACCGGGTGCCGCATGGGAGCTCCATCAGGAACCCTTCAGTGTCCCCTGCTGTGCCACTTGCCTCTGGCTTCAGCGGTGGGCCTGGGAGGAATCCCCACCAACGGCGGGACCTGCGGGAGGAGGGGACACCACGCTCTCTTCCCCCCTCCTCCCCCTCTCTTCTGTCTCAGGACATGGCAGCCGGCTCTCCTGCTGATGTGCCTAGCAGGAGGCCGGCTCGGCGCGGGACCCGTTCGGCTGCAGGGAGGGGCGGGAGCCCTGTCCATTCTGGTGCTGGGATCCGGAGCCTGCCGTGAACTCCGGTCGCATCGTTCCTCTGCTGTGCCCTTGGAACGAGCGGCCCTATCCCCTGTGGCTGGGAGTGAGGCTTTGCATGGGAAGACTTCGGCGTCAGGCAGCAGAAGGCATTTGCTTATGCTTATTGCATTTTCTTGTTCTTCGTTGTTTAAGTTTGAACTGTTTTGTGAAAGCTGTACATGTACCGGGAGTAGAGAATTCGATTGCTGATGCCTTGTCTCGTTTGCAGTGGGACAGGTTCCGGAAGCTGGCGCCGGCGGCGGAGCAGAGGTCGGTTCCTTGTCCTGCGCATCTGTGGAGACTGCCATTAGAATAGCTGGTGCCCTAGTGCAGCGCTCGGTGAGTGAGGGTACATGGGTGGCCTACTCGTCTGTTTGGCGGGACTGGAATGGATTGGTAAGTTCCATTGGGGGTTGTTCTTCGGATCGGGACAGGCTTTCCCTGCTGTTGTATATGATTGGGAAGCAGTTTTCCGTGGGCTAGTCCGTATCCAAAATGAACCAGAGGTTGGCTGCTCTAGCTTTCCGTTTCAAGCTAGAAGGCCTGCGTGACGTTACGAAGGATTTCATGGTGCGACAGGCCATGAAAGGATTTTGGCGCGGAAGTGTGGTACAAGATACCAGGCGCCCGGTGTCCTTTGGGCTGCTTCAGGACCTGGTGGGAATCTTGCCCAGGGTTTGTTCCTCACTTTATGAGGTACAACTGTTTACGGCGGCTTTTTATTTTGCCTTTTTTGGGGCCTTGCGGATTGGGGAGTTAGTGAGTAAAAACAAACGTGGTGCGGGTGGGTTGATGTTTTCAGATGTGAAGATCGCTGAGGACAGTGTCCAGCTTCATACCAGTAGATCAAAAACTGATCAGCTGGGCAAGGGTGTTGATGTGACATTGTTCAAGGTGCTTCCGGAGACGGTGTGTCCGGTGCTTGCTGTGCAGCGTTTCGCACAGATTCGGGAGAGTGTGCAAGGGACGTTTTCGCGGCATGTGGATGGTTCATCCCTGTGACGTTTTCAGTTTGTGGCGGTTTTTAAACGCTCTTTGGTTGCAGTTGGCAGGACAGCTTCTCAATTTAATACTCATTCCTTCAGAGTGGGGGCAGCTACTGAGGCGGCTCGCTGGGGCTTGAGCCAGCAGGTTCTGAAACGTATAGGGAGGTGGGAGTCTGACTGTTTTAAAATGTATGTCCGCCCACACATGCTATAATGTTGTTCAATGATATTTAATTGTTTTTCTGGTGTTTTGTTTTTATGGCTCTATGTTTTTTCTTTGGTTTGTCTTATTGCAGGTTTTCCTCAGGGCCTGGTGTGAATTTTGGGAGACTCTTACGTCTTCTGAGGGGCGATCAGGGTGGATGCACGGCCGAAGGGAGACAACTCGGCGTTCCCCGGAGTGAAGCGGTCTGCAAATGGCTGGGAATTAGAGGCATGATGTGGGGCCGGGTTCTTCCTGACTTTCATTATTATTCCAGAGTTGATAGGCCTCCTGATGTTCTGGTGCTCTCCTTGGGAGGGAATGACATGGGGGTTCGGGCCACTAGGGACATTGTCTGGGATGTTAAATTTGACATTTTGCGCTTGATGCGTGATTTCCCTGCTATTGTCATAGTGATGTCGGACATAGTGGCACGACACAATTGGCGTCATGCTCGCTCTGTTGAGCGCTTGAATAAGGCCAGGATAAAAGCCAACAGGGAGATAGGATGCTTTTTGTCTCGTCTAGGGGGCTTGGTGGTTCGCCATCGGGACCTGGAGGACATGTCTATTCGGTATTGGAGGGATGATGGAGTGCATGTGAATGCCGTGGGAACGGATTTCTGGTTTTTGGGATTACAAGAAGAGGTTCAGAGGGCTCTTCTGGTGTGGAGGGACTCGCTTGAGTAAGGTGTCACTCAGGCTCGCGTGGTGGGTCAGGGGGTCTTTGGGGGGTCAAGGATTAAACAGACTGTAGAAGTATTGGGGCCCATCCAGGGTATGGCGCTCCCACCTGGTTGGTTGTTGGTGGTTCTCCCAGGACCTAGGTCACATGGGGGAAAGTTAAATGTGGAAGTCGCAACGTCTTTGAGCCGGATGGGGCACAGCTGAGGACATAGTTGGTAATAATAATAATCAAAATGTGATTTAAGGACACCCAAAGACCCCCTCCTGGTGTTAAATTGTTCTGTTTGTTGTTATTAATTTGTTTAATAAAAGGGCTGTTGTGGCCATTTAAACCCATGTCACACAGCGTTGTGTTGTTATTATAAGTTAAAGACCGTAAGTTGACGAATCCTATAGTCAAGATGTTCACAGAAGAAGATGTAACCCTGTATAGCTAGCAGCCACCCAGGAGCTCCCTGGTGCTCTCCTGCCACAGCATGGACTTGTACCAAGTAATGAGCTTTCATCTTTGCAAGGTATGCCTGGGCAGTCACACTCTAGAGTAGCTGGTTAGAGATGGATGCATTGAACTGTGTTTGCTCTTAACCTGTTATGCTGCAGAACTTTCAGTAAGATTTGTTAACTGTTTCCTAAACCTGGTCTAAAGTCACTAAAGGTATGCATGAGTGTCCTTGGCAGATGCATAATTACATAGTTAGGTTGAAAAAAGTCCATCTAGTTCAACCATAAAAATAAATAAATAAAAAATAATATCATACAATCCCATATACACAATCCTATACCCACAGTTGATCCACAGGAAGGCAAAAAACCCCAGCAAACATGATCCAATTTGCTACAGCAGGGGAAAAAATTCCTTCCTGATCCCAGAGAGGCAATCGGATTTTCCCTGGATCAAATTTACCTATAAATGTAAGTACCCAGTTATATTATATACATTTAGGAAAGAATCCAAGCCTTTCTTTAAGCAATCTACTGAGCTGGCCAGAACAACCTCTGGACGGAGTCTATTCCACATTTTCACAGCTCTTACTGTGAAGAAACCTTTCCGGATTTGGAGAGGAAATCTTTTTTCCTCTAGGCGTAAAGAGTGCCCCCTTGTCCTCTGTGTTGACCGTAAAGTGAAAACTCAACACCAAGTTCACTATATGGACTCCCTTGTATATTTGTTGATCATATCCCCTTTAATCTCCTCTTCTTAAGAGAGAATAAATTCAGTTCCTCTAATCTTTCCTCATAGCTGAGCTCCTCCATGCCTCTTATCAGTTTGGTTGCCCTTCTCTGCACTTTCTCAAGTTCCCCGATATCCTTTTTGATAACTGGTGCCCAAAACTGAACTGCATATTCCAGATGAGGTCTTACTAATGATTTGTACAGGGGAAAAATTAAATCTCTCTCTTTGGAGTCCATACCTCTTTTAATACAAGAAAGGACTTTGCTCGCTTTGGAAACTGCAGCTTGGCACTGCATGTCATTATTGAGCTTATGATCTACCAAAACCCCCAGATCCTTCTCCACTACGGATCCCCTGAGTTGCACTCCCCCTAGTATGTATGATGCATGCATATTCTTAGCCCCCAAGTGCATAACTTTACATATATCAACATTAAACCTCATCTGCCACATAGTCGCCCAATTGGACAGTGCATGGAGGTCGGCTTGTAAATTGGAGACATCCTGTAAGGACATTATTCTACTGCATAGCTTGGTGTCATCTACAAAGACTGAAACGGTACTTTCAATCCCAGACCCTATATCATTTATAAAGATATTAAAAAATAAGGGTCCCAGCCCTGAATCTTGGGGTACACCACTGATAACGTTAGACCATTGAGAGTAATAATCATTAACCACTGCTCTCTGAATTCGGTCTTTTAGCCAGTTTTCTATCCATTTACAAACTGATATTTCCAAGCCTGTAGACTTTACCTTACACATTAGCCATGTGTGGGGAACTGTATTGAACGCTTTTGTAAACTCCAAGTATACCATCAAGGTTTTACTTACCTCCTTATAAAAAGAAATCAGATTTGTTTGACAACTTCTGTCTTTCATGAATCCATGCTGTCTGTTGCTTAAAATATTTTTTTCCAGCAAGAACACATCTATGTGTTCTTTTATTAATCTCTTAAGTATCTTCCCGAATATAGAAATTAAACTGGTCTATAGTTACTTGGTAAAGACTTTGTTCCCTTTTTAAATATAGGCACCACATTGGCCCTACGCCAATCCAGTGGTACTATTCCAGTCCCTAAAAATTAGATACAATGGCTTTGAAATGACAGAGCTCAATTCTTTTAGGATCCGTGGGTGGATGCCATCTGGTCCAGGTGCTTTATCCACCTTTAGTCTGTCTAAATATTTCTGGACCATATCACTTTTGAGCCATTGTGGATCATTTGGGCCTGTGTCTCTATTTCATAAATTTGCCCCCAGTCACAAACTCTAGATTGTTTTGTAAAGGGCCTACATGCTCAGACCTAACCTTTTTACTATTAATATATTTGAAGAGTTTTTTGGGGTTTGTCTTTTGCAATCTGTCGTTCGTTTTGAATTTTTACGTCCTTGATTTTTTTTACATATTATGTTATATTCTTTGTAACATTTAAATGACAATAGTGTTCCTTCATTTTTATATTTTTTAAAAGCTCTTTTCATATTGTTTATAGCTTTTTTAACTTGTGGTCGTGAGCCACATAGGTTTTATTTTTAGCCTTTTAAACTTATTGCCCATGGGAATATTCTTTGCCGTGAGTTCACAAACAGTCTTTTTGAAGAATTCCCATTTCTGTTCTGTGTCCATTGATGCCAATATTCCCTCCCAGTCTAAGTCCTGGAGAGCAGCCCTCATCCTTGGAAAATCTGATCTCTTAGAGTTAAATGTTTTTATCTTTCCCGTATGTTTTTTTTGCTTACAGCTATCATCAAATGAAATCACGTTACGGCCACTGCTACCCAGATGTTTCTTTTATATGAACATTAGTAATAAGCTCTGCATGGTTTGAGATTACCAGGTCCAACAGAGCATCATTCCTAGCTGGGGCCTCAATAAACTGTGATGCCCTGTACACACGATAGGATTTTCCAACAACAAAATCCATGGTTTTTTTCCGACAGATGTTAGCTCAAACTTGTCTTGCATACACACGGTCACACAAAGTTGGTTGGAAATTCCGAACGTCAAGAACGCGGTGACGTACAACACGTACGACGAGCCAAGAAAAATAAAGTTCAATAGCCAGTGCGGCTCTTCTGCTTGATTCCAAGCATGCGTGGAACTTTGTGCGTCGGAATTGTGTATACACGATCGGAATTTCCGACAACGGATTTTGTTGTCGGAAAATTTGAGATCCAGATCTCAAATTTTGTGTGATGAAAAATTCCTATGGAAAATGTGTGATGGAGCCTACACACGGTCGGAATTTCTGACAACAAGGTCCCATCGAACATTTTCCATAGGAAAATCCGACCGTGTGTACGGTGCATTATCTGTTTATACATTTTTGCCCTTTGTCTGTTCCAGCAGTGCCATTACTCCAGTAAATTTCCAGGTAGTTAAAATTCCCCATTATTGTCACCATCCCAGGCCTTGCAGCCCTTTCCATCTGTGCAAGGAGCTGAGTCTCCACCTCCTCATTAACATTGTGTGGTCTATAACAAACTACAATGATTAACTTTGAACTACGCACATTTTTATGCAGTTCCACCCATAATGCTTCAGCCACATCACACTCTCCATCAATTAGGTCCTCATTCACACTCGCTTTGAGATCACTTCTCACATAGAGACAGACCCTGCCATCTTTCCCTTTTAACCTGTCTCTCCGAAAGAGTGCATAGCCAGGAATATTAATAGCCCAGTCATGTGAGGAATGAAGCTAAGTTTCAGCAATACCGATTACATCATAGCTCTCCTTGTGCATCAAAACTTCCAACTCACCTATTTTGCCTGGCAGACTTCTGGCATTGGTGAACAAACACTTTAATGCATTATTACATTTTGCTCTGGTGTTTTTCATATCTTTTTTAGTAGTACAAATGGCACTATCATTTCCAATGGATGTTTGCAACATAGGAACTTTCTTGTCACCTGCCATAACCCTCCCCCAATCTATCCCCATTCCACCCTCCATTAATGTCTGACCCCTAACTGACCTGTCTGTCCAATGGAATTCTAGTTCACCCTCCTCCCTCAATCTTAGTTTAAATACTCCTCCAGCCTTCCCATAAACCTCTCCCCCAGCACAGCAGACCCCCTTCCATTCAGGTACAAACCATCATATAGGTTGCACCCAAATGAAAAGTCAGCCCAGTGCTCTAGAAACCCAAACCCTTCCTTTTTACACCAGATCTTAAGCCATGCATTCAGCTCTCTAATCTCCCCCTGCCTGTCCTGTGTTGCTTATGGCATTTCAGAGAATATCACCTTGGAGGTCTGTCAGGGCTGGGCTTAGCCCTTCCTTCTCTGAGCTGTCCGCTCAACTGTCGGCTAATTGCCAGCTCCTATGTCTCCACAGTGACTCACCTGTTGATGATATCCTGCTCGTCAGTCCTGCTTACTTAAGCCGTCCAGCCCAGATGATCTCTGCCTTTGCCTTGGTCAACATCACAGAGACTTTCTCCTGCGCTCCTGTTAAAGACTTGCTCGGCTGACATTCCTTCCAGCTCCAGATCCTGCTTGCTGTTCCACTACACTGATTCCTGGCTTCCTGACTTTCTGGCTTGTCTGACTATCTGTTCCGGTTACTGAACCTTGGCTATGTTTTGACTACATTTGTTCTATTTACTTTTACGCACTTTGGCAGCAGAGGTTGCTTGGAACAATAAGCCCCTCGTGGCTGCTATTTCTCATGGTCTCTTGGATACTATCAAGGATGAGATAGTAGCCCGAGATATACCCACTGAGCTGGAGAAGTTGATCACATTTGCCATCCTTATTGACTCCAGACTCCTGTGCATTTGTCTCCAAGCTTTGCAGTCCCACCCTTGCCTCCCTCACCTCCGATGCCTCCTGGTACCAAGTAGGTCAGTGAAGGTGAACCCATGCACTTGGGCTTGACGCATCTCTCTGCGGATGAGAGAGTCCTTAGGAGGAGGGAGAGATTGTGCCTTTATTGTGGCCAGGCAGGTCACTTTTTTAAGTCTTGTCCTACCTGTCCAGGGAAGGCCCGAACCTTGATATCCTGTCACAGACAGACCTTAGGTGGTGTTGTTTCGTCCACAGTTATCCAGAAGGATAAGCCCCTAGTTCCGGATGCCCTTTCTTGGGCTGAGTCATCCGTCGAGATACAGGCTCTAATCGACTCTGGGACTGCAGGCCTGTTCATTGATGCTGCCTTTGTATCGAAGCACTCAACTCCGCTGCAGCTGCGTGACACTCCACTTGCCATTGAGGCTCTTGACGGGAGACCTCTATAGCCTGCCCATGTGACTCATGAGACTGTTCCGTTGTCCATGGCCGTAGGGGCTCTTCACCATGAGATAATCCAATTCCAAGTTATTTCCTCACCTAAGTTTCCACTGGTTATTGGTTATCCTTGGTTACAGAGGCACAACCCCTCTTTTTTGATTGGCTCTGTGCTGAGGTTCTCTCCTGGTTGCCACAATGCAGTAAGACATGCTTCCAGAAGGTAGCTAAGGACCTGTGCACCTCTTCACTCTCCTCCCTGCTGGAGGAGTACTGCGATTTTAGTGATGTCTTTGGCAAAGTTCAAGCCAGTAGTTTGCCTCCACACCAGTCGTATGGTTTTGCAACTGACCTTGAACCTGGTGTCTTGCCCCCTCATGGCCGGGTTTACTCTTTGTCGGTGTTGGAGGATAAGGCCATTGGAGGAGTATGTTGCAGACGCATTTTCTCAAGGTTTCATCCTCAAATCCTCGTCTCCTGCTGGTGCTGGTTTCTTCTTTGTGAAGAAGAAGAGTGGTGAACTGAGACCTTGTATTGATTATAGGGGTCTCAATTGTTTCACGATTAAGAACGCTTATCCAATTCTGTTGATTATGGAGTTATTTGACCGCCTCAAGGGAGCAACGGTTTTCACAAAGCTTGATTTTAGAGGGGCATACATTCTTGTGAGCATTAAGGAGGGCGACGAGTGGAAAACTGCATTTAATACCATTTGGCCTTTGTAACGCTCCGGCAGTTTTCCAATAATTTATTAACGATGTCTTCCAAGATTTATTGCAGTTATGTGTGGTGGTTTATCTCGAAGATATCCTCATATTTTCCAAGTCCCTGGAGAGCCACTACACAGATGTCTGTCGTGTGCTTTAGAAACTAAGAGAGAACAATCTCTACTGTAAATTGGAGAAGTGCGAATTTCATTGTGAACAGATCAAATTCCTGGGTTATGTCATTTCCACTGCTGGTTTTTTGATGGACCCAGAGAAACTTTCAGCAGTCCTACAGTGGCCCCGATCCCATGGGTTTACATCCTCTGCAGAGTTTTCTTGGCTCTGACAACTATTATCGGAAGTTTATTCGTAACTTCTCGTCTCTGTTCAAGCACCTGACTGATATGACCAGAAAAGACGGTAACCCACAGAGTTGGTCTCCGGAGTCCAGGACCCGGCGCATCACGGATCTCGGTAAATGGCCACTAATCACGGCCGTTTAACATGTGATCGCTCTGTCAAATGTAAACAAACCAGCATCATGTCATATCGCCGGTTCCTCTCCTCCCCTCCTGTGTACCGATTAGGGGGATGGATGGTAGCAGCGCTGTGGGCTGCATCTGTAGTGCCCACAGCGCTGCACAGTGACATCCAGCCATCCATCCATGCTCAGCCATCCCTCACTACTCTGCAATGCCCCACAATACTCTGCAATGCCTTCTGCAATGCCCCACAATACTCTGCAATGCCCCACAATACTCTGCCATACTCTGCAATACCCCGCAATACTCTGCAATACCCCGCAATACTCTGCAGTACCCCGCAATACTCTGCAGTACCCCGCAATACTCTGCCATACCCTGCAATACCCCGAAATACCCCGCAATACTCTACAATACCCCGCAATACTCTGCCATACCCCGCAATACCCAGCCATACTCTGCAATACTCGGTGATACCCAGCCATACTCTGCCATACTCTGCCATGCCCAGCCATGCTCAGCTATACTCAGCCATACCCTGCCATACTCTGCAATACCCCACAAAAGTCTGCAATACTCTGCCATACCCAGCCATACTCTGCAATACCCCGCAATATCCAGCCATACTCTGCAATACTCTGTGATACCCAGCCATACTCTGCCATACCCAGTCATACTCGGTGATACTCTGCAATACCCAGCCATGCTAAGCCATACTTGGCCATGCTCGGCCATGCCCAGCCATGCTTAGCTATACTCAGCCATACCCTGCCATACTCTGCAATACCCTGCAAAAGTCTGCAATACTCTGCCATACCCAGCCATACTCTGCAATACCCCGCAATATCCAGCCATACTCTGCAATATTCGGTGATACCCAGCCATACTCTGCCATACCCAGTCATACTCGGTGATACTCTGCAATACCAAGCCATGCTCAGCCATACTTGGCCATGCTCAGCCATACCCAGCCATGCTAAGCCATACTCGGCCATGCTCAGCCATACTCGGCCATGCTCAGCCATACTCATTTTAGTCGTCTAAAATCAAATGGGTGTAATTAAATTGTAATGCATTAGTTAACATTTCTCTACAATTTCCAAACTCATTATATACTGCTGGAGTGAAAAATCTAATATGTTATTACTTATGGTATTGAGGTATGAACATGCACTACAGACCAGTGTTAATTTTGAAGTCAAATTTCGATTTAGTTTTAGCCTTAGTCTTTTGACTAAAATAGCATTTTAGTTTTAGTCCCATTTTAGTCTTTTGACTAAAATGCCATTTTAGTCTTATTTTAGTAATCTCAAGTTGTTTTAGTCGTATCTTAGTCAACTAAAATATTATTAATTTAGTCGAATTTGTTTTAGTCGACGAAATTAACACTACTGAGGGCACCGTCCAGCCATAGCAGCTATCATTCTCTGTCTGCAGACGGGCTGCACGGTTTGCCTTCTGCCTGCAAAAAAAAGTGAGAAACTCATGCACAAGGGCTAAACACCGATTGTGTATGAGGCCTAAAATGTATAATTTCCTTGAATTTCTGCATAAGATATTTATTTTATACATATCAGTGTGTACATATTGTATATATTTTGTTGCATTCTATTTCAAGTTCTTTTTTTATGTTGAACTGTGTATGTAATAAATGCTTCTCCCAGGTTGTTGGGGGAGCCATGTCATTGGTTGCAATTTTGGCTCATGATGATGTTTGTTGCTTTGCAAAATAAAAGAACTTGATGAAAGTTACTGCATCAGTTAGCTTTCATTTAAAGGATGCTATCACGGTAAGTATTAAAGTTGTTTCGTCTAATTTTGAAAACATGGCTGCCCATTGCCCATGTTCTCCAATTCCTGTGCTATCAATAAAACAGTGCATTGTGTTATGGTGCCATCTTGTGGGAAAAAAAAGATATTACAATTAATTGTACGTTTAAATGTTTTTGCATTCTGTATAGAGATTGACTTCAAATGGGAGTAAGCAACCTTTGAGAGATGGAGATATGCCTGAACAACATGAAAGAGATGAAAGATAACCCAAGTGATGTCCCCCTTTTTCTGTTTGTAAGAGATTAACAAGTAAGGGCACAATAAAAAGAAAGGATGGTACAAGGAAAACATTAAACGCTAGCTTCATTTAGGAACTTGGCATCCACTATGATTCATAATAATTTTCATGTCTGGAGAATAATTGGTTACGCCAAGTCTGATGTAGGAGACCAATGTGAAGGCAGAACAACTGATGCTGCAGGCTGACCCACTCAGCTCGTTTCTGACCCAGCTGGCCTCAACTCTGTTCCATCTAGCTGGTTTGAGTTCTAGCCCAGATGACTGCTTTGAGTTCTGGTCTGGCTGGCTTGTTTGAGTTCTAACTAGACATGTGCTTTCATTTTGATTCATTTTTTGGATGAAAATTTAATTTTGGGAGATTCTGATGTATCTGAATTTCTGAATGGACAACGAATCTGAAACTGAGTTATAATGAAAAAAAGAATGCATTTGTTCATTCACTTTATTCAGACAACGTCACATTTTCAAATGCATTCGATAACATTCAAATTCATTGTGAATAGCTGTGATTGATAGGAAGAGGGCGGATTTTGAGGGGAACCCCATGCCAAAATGTAAAAAAAAGTGTCTGGTCCTGTCCAAATTCCATACCAGACCCTTAAGTCTGGTATGGATTTTATAGGGTACACAATGACAAAAAAAAAAAAATTCTGGCGTGGGTTACTCCCCAAAAATCCATACCTGACCCTTATCCGAGCAGACAGCCCAGCAGGCCAGGAAAGGGGGGACAAGCAAGCACCCCCCCCCTTCCTGTATCATACCAGGCCTCATGTGCTCAACAAGGGCCTCTTTCCCACAACCCTGGCCTAATGGTTGTGAGGGTACAGGTCCTAAGTTACCGGAATTTGGAAGCCCCCTTTAACAAGAGTGCCCCAAGGTCCCAGACCACCTTATGTGAATGAGTAGGGGGTACCCCTACTCATTCACCAACAAAAATTCAAATGTAAATAAAAACCAAGAAGACATGTTCTGTATTATTAAAAAACCCCAAAAAAGTTCCCTAAAGAAGATCCAATGTCAATCACGATGATCGCTGACCCACAAAAAAAAAAAAAAAAAAAGACACTGCCCAGCGAACATGAATTGTCCTGTGGAGAGAATGACAGGCAAACATGGGGGAGGGGTCTTCCAGTGATGTCACCAGGTGAAGCAAACCCCCTCTTAAACAGGTGCCCCCTGAACAAGTGTTCCCATTGCAAGATTTCCCCTCTCCCCCTGTTCTAGTGACAACTGTCAAAAAAAAAAGGTGAATCTCCCTAGCTAGGACACAGCAATAAAAAAACGATAGGGGTTTTATTCCCTTTACCACTCTTTCAAAGCTAAAAATAAATAAATTTGTTTTTTTTTCACGTTCAATAATTTTTATTGCAGAGTTTTAAACATTATGCAAAAACAATATCAAATAGATGTCAACAAAAGAATGCACCCTCCAAAGTGATCAATGGCCTGATCATAACAACCAGAGTACATATAAGAGAAGAAAGTCAGGCCTAACAAGCAGGCTCTATCTAATAGAGTAACCTTTTGTCTAGGGCAAGGATCTCCAAACTACGGCCCTCCAGCTGTTGCAGAACTACACCTCACATGAGGCATTGTAAAACTCTGACATTCACAGACATGGCTAGGCATGATGGGAATTGTAGTTCCTGAACAACTGGAGGGCCAGAGTTTTCAGACCCCTGGAGGGCAATGAGTCCCGCAGCAATAAAACATCAAGAAAAGGTAAAATTTGGGGAAGTAACATTACAATAAGCTGAAGGTCACACATAACTAAAATACACGGAGAGGTAGGGAAACATTATTGCCAAGGATTATTCCCAATGTCTCATAGCACGATACCTCAGACCCAATGAACAGGAAAAAAGAGGAAGAAGAAAAAGAAAGAAAGTAAAAGAAAAGGTCAGAGATGGACCCCTCAGTTCGAGCCTCCATCCACAAGATGTCCCAGTGTCTAGGGAGCTTGGAGGTACGCAATCCAGGAGTTTCACACTTTCTCAAACCTAGCTTGTTTATCTCTACGGATACTTGTCAGTTTGTCATTAATCATAATCCAGGATATTTTGTGTTTCACCAACGTTATACTGATCACGGGCAATTTACATGCCCTTTCTATAGTTATTTTACTTTATCTTCTAACAAAATAAAAAAGATAAGAGTTTGAAGATGTCTGGGAATCTCCTCCGACAGGTCAGCAAACAATGCAGTTTTTGCACCTCTGGCAATATTATGTCTCGTCACTAAGTGGACAAGATTGAACATCCTGATCCAGAAACGTCTGACTGAATTTGACTTTTTTAATCACAGATATATGCATTGTCTTTTCAATTTTTGTTTATTAAGGAATGATAAGGCTGTATTTCTATATGTCTCTTGAATTATTGTTCCAATCTGTGTTTGTTCCTCACATGAAAAAGCAATTATTAATTATTCTAAATGCAGTTAGTGTCTAAATAAAATATTTTAAATGGTAAAGTAATACATACCTGCTTTCAAATAGAAGCATGGGATAGATGTTCTATGGCTAAAACTTAGATGCTTTGTGTTTTGTTTGTCTACTCTTTTTCATATGATGCAGCTCTTTTTTAAAGTCTGTAAATGGAGAGTAGTTTGAAAAGGAGGACAGACTGAAGAGCCAGGACAAGATGTGGTTTTTGACATGACATACTTTGGATGCTCAGCCCTCTGTTGATCACAATACCAAGTGAAAAAGTGCAATCAATATGTATACATAGCCCATTCAACACCTAGGTAATTAAAGAATCACATTAAGAGGTCTGTGTATGAAAACTTCACTATACGAATGGGACAAACATTCACACAGCCCCAGTAAAACTTACCATATTTTGTGTTATGAACAGTAATTATCTGCTATTATCATGATCACCATTTAGTGGCCATAATGCATTTCTTCCTGATTGAGATTTTTTTTTTTTAAATCCTGCTTTATGGCCACTAGATGGCGCTTATGATGGGGACACTAGATGGCATTTAATACTATATTACATCAAACTACAGATGTAAAATTTCCGGAAATTTCGAAGACATAACAAAAATTCCTTGTTTTTTTCTGCAAAAAATGTACATTTCAGGAAAATTTGATTTGATATGGGATTTGTACTGTGCCAAATGTACTCCATTAAATTGAAAAACATTAAGTGTGAAGTAGTTTTAAAAACTGAAAGTCATTTTGTTACACTGGGAAGCTGAAATGGTGAAATGCAGTGTATATAAAACTATTATGCTTGAAATAAAAGTACAGTTTATTCAGTAAATGAGCTAAACTTGCTTTTTAAAATTTCTTTTATTCCAAATGAAACAAGGACTGTATATGTTAAGAACATTTCAACTTTACACAAGAATAGGTAACCACCCTTTTCCCTCATAATATTGTAAAAGCTTCCTGCCAATATGCATTTTCAGTTATTGACAATGTTAAGAGCTTGTTTAATGTTCTCCTGATTTTCTCTATAAATAAAGGTTTTGTATATTTTTAGGAGGCCATGGTTTGTAACACTTCCTTACTTGAAGATGCTGCTGGTGAAGAAACACTTTGTGATAATCCAGAAGCAGATGAAAGAGTGTTTCTGGCATGAGAACTCTGGAGGGAAAAGCTACTCGCACTTTCATTCCATAAAGTATTTTTTAAAGTCTTTAGGAACTCAGGCATGCTAGGATATGTTTCGTCATCCTTGTAGCATTTCGAAAATAGTATTTCTTCTCACAATATTTGCAAATTACAGCTTTGCTCTCAGCAGAAATTGCAATGTGGAAATGTTTCCAAACTCTAGATGTTGCTCTCACCATTTTACTGAGAGGAGGGAAAGAAACACCAATTTACTGACCAGACAATAGGCAAACAATATGCTGTAATGGTGGAAAACATTAATAAGAATCATTTAAAGGTTATAAAGGTAAACTAATTTGTCAAATTGACCCTCTTACCTGTCAATTAAGGCCTGATGGGACAGAAACTATTATCTATTGTATCCCAACAATCACCTAACTGTAGGAGGTACAAGATGGAGCCCACAAACAAACTAAACTGAAGCCTTTCCCATGCAGTGCCCCCTAGTGACTAAAATGCATATTTATCTTGTTTGAGAATTGCATTGAGAATGCTTGTCTTCAGCTAAGAGAACCCGGGAATCATTTAAGACTTCACATAAAGTCTCAGAAATCTTAAGGTCTTCATATTATATAGTTTTGTGTCATATATATATTATTTATCATTGTAAAAGAACATAATCCACACTTCTTTTTTTCCATTTCTCCAGAGAAAAAACAAAAACGGCTTTGAAAAAAAATGGAAAAAAATGTTTTTTTTTTTCCAGGGTTTCCCATCTCTACATCAAACAAAGCAAGTTTATTTGTGCTGCATTGTTTGTCACATTCTTACAGCAAAGATTTTCTACATAGACCCCCAAGTGTTATGTGAAAAACACAATAAAAAGCAAAACTGTCCCTTATGTAATATGGAAACTGCTGACAGTGTCTAGCCAAGCCAAAGAAATGTTACAAGTTGAAAGAAATAGTACTTCATGATGAGTCAGTATAATACCAGTGTGTTCAAGATATTGTAGCCTGTTATTTGACCAAGACAGCTTTTTATCAATACTTGTAGTACAAAAAAGTCACATTAATGCTGTTATAATTCACCCTAAACCGCTGGCAACAAAAGTGAGAACATCCCTAGTGTTACAAGGTCTCAGGTGTGAATGGGGAGCAGGTGTTATCACTCTCTCATACTGGTCCCTGGAAGTTCAACATGGCATCTCATGGTAAAGAACTCTCTGAGGATTTCTTTGCCCACTGCAAAGAAATGATCAGTCTATAATTTTAATGGTAGGTTTATTTTAACAGTGAGAGGCAGAATAACAATAAAAGTATCCAGAAAAATGCATTTCAAAAAGCTATTGAATGATTCAGAGGAGAACTGGGTGAAAGTGTTGTGGTCAGAAGAGACCAAAATGGAACTCTTTGGCATCAACTCAATTTGCCGTGTTTGGAAGAGGAGGAATGCTGCCTATGACCCCACAGACACCATCCCCAACGTCAAACCTGGAGGTGGAAACATTATGCTTTGAGGGTGTTTTTCTGCTAAGGGTGCAGGACAACTTCACCACTTCGGTGAGAACCTCGTTCCCTCAGCCAGGGCATGGAAAATGGGTCGTGGATGGGTATTCCAGCATGACAATGACCCAAAACACACAATGAAAATATAAACAAAGAAAGAATTTCTTCTGCGCTTGTGAAGGCATTGCTAGTATAGAGTGGTAGTACTTTCAAAGGGAGGGAATTAAAAGATGATCATGCGTGTCCCGCTGCCTATGCTGACCAGGGGTGGTCCAAAGAGAGCCAGGTGAAGGAAAGAGGTGGAAGGCGCGTGATCTGATGCTTTGATCAAATTGATGTCCAATTTCTAAAATTTTAATGTGTATATTTTGTAACCCTGTTTTTATGAATGCGTTGCTACTTTTTATATGCATTTATTTGTTTCTTTATATAAATAAACTGTATCAATTTGATCAAAGTGTCAGATCACGCACCTTCCACCTCTTTCCTTCACCTGACCCCAAAACACACAGCCAAGGCAACAAAGGAGTGGCTCAAGAAGAAGCACATTAAGGTCCTGGAGTGGCCTAGCCAGTCTCCAGACCTTAATCCCATAAAAAATATGTGGAGGGAGCTGAAGGTTCAAGTTACCAAACATAAGCCTCAAAATATTAATGACTTGGAGAGGATCTGCAAAGAGGAGTGGGACAAAATCCCTCCTGAGATGTGTGCAAACCTGGTGGCCAACTACAAGAAATGTCTGACCTCTGTGATTGCCAACAAAGGTTTTGCCACCAAGTACTAAGTCATGTTTTGCGAAGGGGTCAAATACTTATTTTACTCATTAAAATGCAAATAAATATATAACTTTTTTGAAATGCGTTTTCTGGATTTTTTTGTTGTTATTCTGTCTCTCACTGTTAAAACAAACCTACCATTAAAATTATAGACTGATCATTTCTTTGTCAGTGGGCAAACGTACAAAATCAGCAGGTAAATACTTTTTTTCCCCTCACTGTACTTCCTGTCCCAGGGTGGCAATGCTTATTCATTATACTGTATCTATAGGGCAGCAGAGTTGTCACCCAAGGCTGCTCTCCTTATTTGGACTATAACCATTTTCCCATCTCCTTAATTCCATAACATGGGGGGGGGTCTGTACTTCACAAGCAATAGCTTGGAAATCTGATAACGAGTTTTGTTCACAGGGAATTACAAAGACAGTGGATTTTTAAATTGATGAACCTGTATTTTCTATACTTTCAGAAAATGTACTTAGTCTAAAAAAGAAAACTAATGCAGCCACCACACCCAGGAACTTGTAAGCTCCACACTATGATGTTTTTGTTCTTGGGTTTGGGTGTAATTGAAAACACAGGTAGACCTGATGTACTCCAGCAAAACTTCATAGTATAAAAAGCTTTTTACATTTAAGCCAGAGCATTCTGTAAAATATATCAACAGGTAACAGTTGTAAATCTCATATAAGACATATAAGCCTGCTAAAACCTGCATTGGAGGACATACAATGCCAGAATCAAATGTTTCTTTCTGAGTATTTAATAATTTCCCTTTGGGATTAAACAATAATTTCCTATTGAGATTAATAAAGTATTCTAAAACTGAATCTGAATTAGTATGATACATTTGTCTAGAAAGGCTTTCCATTAAAGCAAAGAAAATTGCAATGCACCATTTGTGGGGTGTGCCCTGGCAGAATAGGTTTTTAAAGCGATTGTAAAGTCTCGTTTTGTTTCCTATAAAAAAAAACAAATATAATATACTAACCTGCTTACCTGTTGCAGTGGTTTTGCACAGAGCAGCCTGGATCCTCCTCTTCTCTGGTCCCTCTTTGGTGCTCCTGGCCCCTCCCTCCTGTTCAGTGCTCCCACAGCAAGCAGCTTGCTATGGGGGCGCCTGAGCTGAGTCACAGCTCCGTGTGTCCATTCAGACACAGAGCCCTGGCTTGGCCCCCTCTCTCCCCTGATTGGCTAGCTGACTTTGATTGACAGCAGCGGGAGCCAATGGCGCCGCTGCTGTGTCTCAGCCAATCAGGAAGGAGAATCTCGGACGGCTGAGACGTTCGTCGACATTGTTGGACAGAGAGGGACCTCAGATAAGTATTGGGGGGCTGCTGCACACAAAAAGCTTTTTATCTTAATGCATAGAATACATTAAGGTAAACAAACGTCTGCCTTTACAACCCCTTTAACTAAAAAGGTAGCAAGGGGAAAATTAGCACATTAGCATTTACTTGTACAATATCAATATTTGCCCTAATATGTGACCATCACAAGATTTGGGTAACTTGTTTCTTTGCTTTAAAGTGGAACTTTACCTATAACAATTTGATAAAAAATAATGTTCTATAGCAAGGAACATGCATTCCACATGAATGATTATGCTACCAAAATGTGTGTGTGCCGTGAACTGCCTCCAGTATTGTTCTTTTTTTTTTCTTGCTGAAGGCTGCCATTTTGTTGCAGCACAGTGCCCCTAAGCAGCAGTAAATATTCAGGCAGTCAGCAGATTGGCCTCTACAAATTCGGCACAGTGCCTAAGAACAGAGAGCAACTGAGTATGTGCAAAGCATATATGAAGATCATTACTATTCTGGATGATCTATGGAGCGGTGGATGCCAAAAGCGGAAGCTTTTTCTACCTGGAGCAGCCATCTCACTACCTTAGGCTTTAAAGGCCACTTGACCTAACCTATTAAAACTTTAGCTACTACACAGGACCTGTACTAAGCTATCTTGCTACCGTACCCTGGGTTTACTATTGTGCGATATATCTGTTAATTACCACTGGGTTTCGGTCAAACATTTTCCCTATCTCTGCTGGACTACTAAAATATCTGATGATATACCACAGCCTCTGCTGCATCCTGGACATCCATTTACCTTTTTACCATTTGCTCTTTACTATGATGAAAACACTAATATATGCCTAAGCTCCTGAAGAAGCGCTTATGCGCGCAACATGTAGAGCTGAGCCCAACACGCCTACCCAACCTACACCAAGTCTGTTGGAATACTGTCAATTGTCATACTTAACCACTTAAGCCCCGGACCATTTGGCTGCCCAAAGAGCAGAGCACTTTAACTGACAATTGCGCGGTCGTGCGACGTGGCTCTCAAACAAAATTGACGTCCTTTTTTTCCCACAAATAGAGCTTTCTGTTGGTGGTATTTGATCACCTCTGTGATTTTTATTTTTTGCGCTATAAACAAAATAAGAGCGACAATTTTGAAAAAAACGCATTATTTTTTACTTTTTGCTATAATAAATATCCCCCAAAAATATATCAAAAAACATTTTTTTTCCTCAGTTTAGGCCGATACGTATTCTTCTACATATTTTTGGTAAAAAAAAAATCGCAATAAACGTTTTTTGATTGGTTTGCGCAAAAGTTATAGCGTTTACAAAATAGGGGATAGTTTTATGGCATTTTTATTAATAATTTTTTTTTTACTAGTTTTGGCGGCGATCAGCGATTTTTATTGTGACTGCGACATTATGGCGGTCACATCGGACATCTTTGACACATTTTTGGGACCATTGTCATTTATACAGCAATCAGTGCTATAAAAATGCATTGATTTCTGTGTAAATGACACTGGCAGTGAAGGGGTTAACCACTAGGGGGCGGGGTTAAATCAGTACTAGGGAGGTGTTTCTAACTGTAGGGGGGTTGGGCTGTGTGTGTCAGTACATTGATCTCTGCTCCCGATGACAGGGAGCGGAGATCGAGGGACACTGTCACTAGGCAGAACGGGGAGATGCTGTTTACATCAGCATCTCCCCGTTCCTGCTCTCTGTGAGATGATCGCGGGTATCCCCGCGGCGATCGAGTCCGCGGGACCCGCGACCCGACTCACGGAGCTCCCGGCCGGCGCGCGCGTGCACCGCCGGCGGCGCGCATGCAATGGCACGGCGGGGAATTCAAAAGGACGTACAGGTACGCCCTTTTGCCCAGCCGTGCCATTCTGCCTACGTAAATAGTCGTGTGCCGATGTTTTTCTATGACTATACACAATACAATTGCTGGTGTATGAGTTGGTGTGACCTTTATCATTTAGGCAATTCTTTGATAGTGATGATGTTTTATTAATGTTTTTCTAATTTCTTTTTTAACTTTTTTGTAATAAACATAGTCTACTTTTAAGTTTGTGTAGTGGAGTGCCTATAAAGTCCATCTTCAATGTTTCTAACCAGTATTCCAATCAATTAGGGCGTGGCACAATTTTATAGTACGTGCATTCACAGTACTACCCTGTGGTGATGCAATTAGATTTATTTTCTATATACTGCTGATGAGGAGAAAAGGTATTTAACAGTTTATATTTACTAAAATAATTGCATGTCCATGTTCTGTGTACTGTGGGGGACCAGACATAATGAATGCAGGCTCCTGGGTTTTGTAACACTTTAACCGCTTCCGCTGTGATTGGACACAGCAGGAGCCAATCAGCAGGACCAGCGACTGCGATGACCGCCACGACCCGCCGATCGTTCAGTAAACAAGGCAAACCGCTGATCTATCAGCTAAGCTGAAACACGGATCTCCCTTTTCCTCCAGTGTATCCATCCCCACACACTTAGTAAGCACCTCCCAGGGACACACTTAACTCTTTGATCGCCCCTGGTGTTAATCCCTTCCCTGTCAGTGTCATTTATACTGTGACAGTGCATTTTTTTAGCACTGATCACTGTATTGGTGTCACTGGTCCCCAAAAAGTGTCACTTAGTGTCCAATTCGTCCGCCGTAATGTCGCAGTCCCGCTAAAAATGGCTGATCGCCGCAATTACTAGTAAAAAAATAAATATAATAAAAATGCCATAAATCAATCCCATAGTTTGTAGACGCTATAACTTTTGCGCAAACCAATTAATATACACTTATTGGGATTTCTTTTTACCAAAAATATGTAGCAGAACACATATTGGTATAAACTGATGAAGAAATTAGATTTTTTACATTTTTTTTATTGGGAATGATTTATAGCAGAAAGTAAAAAATATTGTTTTTTATTCAAACAATAAACAATCAAACAACAAACAATAAAAGTACTGGCTCACTTTAAACAGATACATCATCTCCCCTCAAAATCCCATTATCTATTAGCGCAAGCTCTGTCTCCCTCTTTATATTTTCCTGTTTATTATAGGGATTGGGAGTCCTGTCTCTGTTTTTCTGAAACACAGTCTGATCATCTATATATATGCTGTATTTGGGTACAGCGTCACACGACTGGGAAATTGTCAGTTAAAGCAACACAGTAGCGTATCGCAAAAATGGCCCGGTCAGGAAGTGGGTAAAACCTTCCAGAGCTGAAGTGGTTAAAGCAGTTGTATACCCCACTTTGTGATTTTTACCTACAGGTAAGCCTATAATAAGGCTTACTTTTAGGCAGGGGCGTTGCTAGGTCTGCAAAAGATCTGGGGCTAGAGCCCATAGCAGCGGTCACCAACCTGGGGGGAGGGGGCACGCCGGTGGTAAGCAATTTTTTCACGGTCAAAGGAAGGCTGGTGTTGGCGTTTCAATCATCATGGCACCATGGTTGATATGGTGTCAGGGTGATCGAAGTGCATTGTTTCTATTGTTACATTGTAATATATAATGAACTGGTTGAACTCACCATAATGCAGAATCAATGGGAGCACTGGGCGTGTCATCTGTCACCATCGCCTGTCACCAGATGCAGCTTTTTAACTCGCCACTGTCATCTGCCACTGGATGTGGATTGTCATTTGTCACGTCACCTGTCACCATTTGCAGATTGTCACTTGCCACGTCACCTGCCACCATTTGCAGATTGTCACTTGCCACATTACCTGCCACCATTTGCAGATTGCCACTTGCCACCATTTGCAGATTGTCACTTGCCACATTACTTGCCACCGTTTGCAGATTGTCACTTGCTACCATTTGCATATTGTCACATGCCACGTCACCTGCCTTCATTTGCAGATTGTCACTTGCCACGTCACTTGTCACCATTTGCAGCTTGTCAGTTGCCACGTCACCTGCCACCATTTGCAGCTTGTCACTTTCCACGTCACTTGCCACCATTTTCAGATTGTCACTTGCCACATCACTTGCCACCATTTGCAGATTGTCACTTGCCACGTCACTTGCCACCATTTGCAGATTGTCACCAGGGCCGGACTGGGATACCGGGACATTTCCAGGCAGGCTGCCTGCCCTGAGGCCGCTGTGGGCTAGGCTGTGGCTGCAGCGCAGCACTCCTCCTCCTCCTCCTCCCCCACATGTCTGTCACACACAGCGGGTCACGGACTGAGTGTGAAAAGTTCAGCCGCACTGTGACAAATGTCCCACCCTCCTCCCAGATCAGTGTGATAGACGCAGTGTTCTGTCTATCACACAAGCTGGTCTAGGAGGAGGGTGGGGCTTTTGTCACAGCGCGGCCGAACTTTTCACACTCAGCTTCGTGACACAGCAGGAGATGCCCACTGTGTGTAATCCAGCCACAGGCACTGACTGTAGTGAGGCTGGAATGAGGGCTCAGTAAGGCTGCAATTATGGGCAAGGTCAGGCTGCAATTATGGGCATGGTCAGGCTGCAATTATGGGCATGGTCAGGCTGTAATGAGGGCACGGTGAGGCTGCAATTATGGGCAAGGTCAGGCTGCAATGAGGGCGTGGTAAGAATGTATTATGGCCTTGGTCAGGCTGCAATTATGGGCACCGTCAGACTGCAATTATGGGCACGGTCAGGCTGCAATTAGGGCATGGTGAGGCTGCAATTATGGGCAAAGTCAGGCTGCAATGAGGGCACGGTAAGCCTGCAATTATGGACAAGGTCAGGCTGCAATGAGGGCACGGTGAGGCTGCAAGTATGGGCACAGTCAGCCTGCAATGAGGGCACAGTAAGGCTGCAATTATGGGCAAGGTCAGGCTGCAATTAGGGCACGGTAAGGCTGCAATGAGGGCACAGTAAGGCTGCAATTATGGGCACGGTAAGGCTGCAATTATGGACACGGTAAGGCTGCAATTATGGGCATGGTAAGTCTGCAACAATGAGCACGGTAAGGCTGCAACGATGAGCACAGTGAGGCTGCAATGATGGGCATGGTGAGGCTGCAATGATGGGCACAGTAAGGCTGCAATGATGGGCACAGTGTGAGGCTGCATTGATCTCTTGTACCATGTCTGCAGTCTCTGACCATCTCCTGTATCATGTCTACATATCTTACCATCTTTAGTATCATGTCCTCAGTCTCTAACCATCTTCTGTACCATGCCTGCAGCCTCTGACATCTACTGTACCATTCCTGCAGCCTCTGACATCTCCTGTACCATACCCGCAGCCTCTGACATCTTGACATCGTCTGTACCATGCCCACAGCCTCTGACATCTCCTGTACCATGCCCACAGCCTCTGACATCTCCTGTACCATGCCCACAGCCTCTGACATCTCCTGTAACATGTCTGCAACCTCTGGCCATCTCCTGTACTATGCCCGCAGCCTCTAACCATCTCTTGTATCATGTCCGCAACCCATCTCTTGTCTTATATCATGTCTGCAGTCTCTGAGGGAGTCTGGAGACGAGTGAAGAGTGGGAGCGCTGCCGGGATGGGGGTCATGGGAGAAGTCAGACATGTGTGGACTGTGGAGACGAGACTAAAGGGAAAACGAGAGCCACCAAGCTGGAGCCGAATGACTGAGCCCTGCAAGGTGCACCTGAGAGGAGGTCAGTGACAGCGCCGCCAGGCAAGTCTGAGGGGGGGGGTCACTGATGTAAGGGGGGAGTGAATACAATAATGTAAGGGGGCACTGATATAAAGGATTCCCCCTTATATCAGTACCCCCCTTACCTTAGTGTATTCTTTCTGTGGAAGGTCGTCTCTGGTCCTCAGAGTCCCCCCACATTCCCAGAGTCCCAGGTGTCCCCCTTGATGATTGCTCCATCTTTACCACCTAACTTTAACTGGAATTTGCTGTATATATATATATATATATATATATATATATATATATATATATCCCCCTAGCCCTATGTGCTTTCATATCTGTCTTATCTATATATAATACGTTCTTCAAATGTGCTTTAAAATGCATGGTTTTCCCTTTCATGAATAAGAAAATAATGACGTTATGCTGTTGGGCTGGTATAATAATGCTATGGGGCTGGTATGACATTTTGTCCAGGGCTGGTTTTTATTCCCAGTCCGGCCCTGATTGTCACCTGCCACCATTTGCAGATTGTTACTTGCCACATCTCCTGCCACCATTTGCAGATTGTCATTTGCCACAATTTCCAGATTGTCACTTGCCACCATTTGAGGATTGTCACTTGCCATATCACCTGCCACCATTTGCAGATTGTTACTTGCCACCATTTGAAGATTGTCACTTGCCACGTCACTTGCTACCATTTTCAGATTGTCACGTCACTTGCCACCATTTGCAGATTTGCAGATTGTCACTTGCCATCCCAGCCAGTGCCAACAAATGTGCATTGTCGCTGCATTGGTGGCAGGCTGGCAGCACTGGTCCATTTAATGAGGGCAGGAGAGCGGAGATGTCATCTCTGCTCATCCGCCCGCTCATCTCTCCTCCACCTCCAATGCCGCCTTCCGCAGCCGCGACCCGCTGAGACTCAGAGCTATGGGCTCCACATTCGGGGCTTCAGCCTCAATAGCCACACCCTGGCAATGTCTATGCCTCTAGGTAAAATGAATATCTACTTAATGTACATGGTTTAAGAGATATTCACCCTGCATGCAGCCGCTGATGTCAGCAGCACATGCGCTCTGAAAGTCCGGCATATCGTGCCCAAACTTCAGAGCTTCTTGCCGGAACCAAGGCCTCCCACGCACACACGATGAGTAACGTCATCGCAGCTCCGGTCACTGACAGCGTCAGAGCCCACGAACCCAGAAGTAATGCCGGGGTAACATGCCAGCCCCCTCAGCAGTGACCGGGCGCTGCTGCGGGGACTTCGTTATAAGGTAAGTATGTCATTGTCGGTGCATACTAGCTCATTATGCCTTTGTCTTACAGGGGGTTTTTTTGTTTGTTTTTTTACAGGGTTTACAACCACTTTAATTTTCTGGCTAAAGTTTCATTTTAAGGTATTTGCATAACTGGTATCATGTCAACAGTTTTCAACTAGTCCACTAGACAGCAGCATACTCGTACATGTCAGTGACCTGAATTGTTTAAGAGCTGCTAATTTGACTAATCTGTTAGCAGTTTTCAAGTACCACAAAGCACATTTTTCAGGTAACATAACATTCTTTATAAGAATAGTGGGCAGAGCCATGCCAATAGTTTCTTTATGCTCCTGGTCTGTGTTTCCTGGGGCTAATCATGTCAGCCTACTCACCCCACAGGAAAACACATTGTCAAAATTAACTACCCACCGCCTAATATTCCTTTTTTGTCCTCACTCTGTGACAACCATTTCAGCTTTGGATCCTATGTGAAATTAAGATTCCTCAACTCCTGCCTGGTTCAGCTTCTCCAAGTGGAAGACTCAGTGGCCAGAGGTAAATCCTCCATAGCAAGAATGCATTTTCAACTGGGCTGATGGTGCTGCCTAAATGGAGCATGTTGTGAGGGCCACTGGGTTTAGTCTTGCTCTCTGCCTTATGTTTCTCTGTGCCTGTGTCTGCTTGGTGCTCCAGATCCCAGGAGCTGTCTGCTCCCCGTTTTGCCCTTCTCAAAATGTTGCCAATTCTACTTCAAATGGCATGACATCACTTCTGACGTGAGTCGAGTGGTGTTTCCTAGGTTTGAGTACATCAGAAGTTCCTCCCTCCAAGAGAGAAAGTGTCTTCTACTTCTTAAAGGAATATGGGTACTGAGTGAGCTGGAGGCTGTTAGGGAACTGACTAGAGAAGTTTTGCAGCTGACCACAGGTAACGGGAATGCATTGCGGGGCAGGTGCATGGCTGAACTCTTTTTGACCAAATATATTATCTGTTCTGAGATTTTTTTTTATTTTTTCAATAAGCTCTCCGAGACCATAAGCAGAGGCATGAAGATCAGACTCCAGGTAGGAGAGCAGCTTCAGGATGTAGATGTTATGAGAATAAATGAAAAAGAAAGCATTTATTGGCTGTATGCTTGCCTGAAGGGACAAACATCATAAAAGAAGAAAGTGCAAAGCTGAGATAAGGCATTCCTTTCTATTGTTGTACCACGCAGCAAGATGGAAGACATGTCTATAATGTTTTGAATTTCTTAATAAAGCTATTTGTATTTTTTCAATACTGGCTGATCCTCTTTGACGACCTCCTTGTGGACCTTTTGTCCGTTTACTTATAAAATGGAAGACATCAGGCGGACATTTCCAGAAGTGGACGCTCTGGTTCCCATTCTCCCTTACAGCGTCATTCAAGGTCTTCCAGCTATTCTTCCCCAAAGCCAGCTGAAGGTTCCTGATGGGTATTTGAAGCTCCCATTATGCCAGAAAAACTGGTTTGCGAGAGATGCTTTAAAGAAGCAGCCCAGAATAAGCTGGTTAAAGAGTATTTGCCAGGCAGTTTTGGAGAGTCTGAAGGAGGTATCGGCAAAGTTCGGAGGTTCCAGAAGGTCAGATGCTCAAATGCATGATTTTCCTTCTTCCCCAGAGCAGGACCATGGGTCATTATTGGAGGAAGAGGATCAGGCAGAAACCTATTCCTTTGACTTCCCTAATTTAAAAAACGGTTCTGCCTACATTCTTGTTATGTTTGAAATTAAGGAAGCGATTAAGGAAGAATGGTCAATTCCTAAAAAGAAAGTGATCCTCCGGAACAGAATTGTCAAAATTCTGTCATTTCCGGTCGGAGGATTCAGAAACATGGGAAAGTGCGCCAAGGGCGGATGCATCTCTTCAGAGGTTGAGATAGCACATCACACTGCCCCTGAACAATGCAATGAACAGAAGATCAGACGCAAAATTAAAGAAGGTCTACCTCACAGCAGTTGTAAGCCGGAGGTAGTCCCTAACATAAACAGCCAAAGCTATGAGAGCCTGAGTGTTATCGATAGAGAGAGATTCAGCGGGCTAATTTCTTTCCACAATGGCCAAGCTCAAGTTGGCAGTGGATTTTGTAGTGGAGGCAGCGGTGGGCCTTGTCTGCTTTTCGGATAGAATGATAGCTCATTCAGTGGCAGCCAAGAGGTCTCTATGGCTCAAGCACTGGACTGCTGGACTGCTGATAGTGCATCCAAGCAAGGGTTGTGCTCTGTACTGTATGTGGGCTAGATCCTTTTTGGCAAGACCTTGGAAGAGGTTATTCTCCGTGTTACTTGTGTTATATCAGGCTTGAGTCTGCAGGAGAGAAAGAGGCAGCAGCAACCCTTTTATGCAACAGCGAGATCCAGAGAGCAGTTCCGGGAATAAGTATCCTACCAACCTGGCAGAGAGTATCTGCAACAGCCCTGGCGGGTTCTTCACCCCCTGCAGCCAAGACTCAGAAGCCTAATGCCCTGTACACACGCTCGCACATTCCGACAACATTTTTTCCGACGGATGTTGGCTCAAACTTGTCTTGCATACACACGGTCACACAAAGTTGGTCGGCAATTCCGAACGTCGAGAGTGCGGTGACGTACAACACGTATGACGAGCCAAGAAAAATGAAGTTCAATAGCCAGTGCAGTTCTTCTGCTTGATTCTGAGCATGCCTGGCACTTTGTGTGTCAGAATTGTCTACACATGATCGGAATTTACACAAACGGATTTTGTTGTTGGAAATTTTTAGATCCAGCTCTCAAACTTTGTGTGTCGGAAATTCCAATGGAAAAAGTCCGATGGAGCCTACACACGGTCGGAATTTCTGACAACAAGCTCCAATCGCACATTTTCTGTCAGAAAGTCCAATCGTGTGTACAGGGCATTAGTCTTCTCAGGGCTCCAAGCCCACAGATAGATCCTTCTGAAGGTCTGTCCACCCAGACTCCACAAGTGGAAGCCAGACTGTCTCTCTTTGCAGGAGTCTGGGCAGAACAGATCTGGGACCCTGGGGTAAGAAGAGGGTATGGGTATCATCTGGAATAGGAGCTCCATCCTCTGGGAAATCATTTTGTAAGAACACATCTTCTGACTGCAAAGATGAAGAGGGAGTGTTTGTATTCATATTTTCAAGACCTGATTGCAGCAGGGGAGATGGTTCTGGTGCTTGAACAACAGAGAGAAGATGGTGCTTGTTCCCCAACCTTATTTGGTGAAAAAGGCCTCAGGAATATTCAGACCGGTACTGGATCTAAAGTATTTTATTTGCTTCATCAGTCCAGCAAGGTTTCAATGGAATCGCTTCTAGCCATCATTGGTTCAGCCATCGGACTGGATGTTTTCCATAGACCTGTCAGAAGCGTACTGTTTCTCCATGTGCCATTTTATGAGGTTTTTAATTGATTTCCCAGATTTGCTATCAAGTATGCTCACTACCAATTTGTCTGCCTTCTGTTTGGTCTCAGTTCAGTGCCCCAGACTTTTTCAAAGATCCTTCTCGTGGTGATTGCTGCCCTCCCCATAGAAAATATGAGGATTTTCCATTATCTGGACAATGTCCTACTGCTAGCAGATTTTGAAAAAGAGTTACTGGCTCATCAGACAAAAAAAAGTGCTCCAAGCCTTTGGTTGGATAGTCAATTTCAACAAGAGTCAGTTGACTCTTTCACAGAGTTTGGAATATTTGGGCGTAATGTTCGATATGCAAAGAAAGAGAGTATTCCTTCTGGAGAGGAATACATTGCTCTTGATCTCAACTGTTTAAGCTCTGAAGATGTCTCAGTAAGTTTCAGTGAGACATTGCATGAGGGTGCCTTGCCATATGAACTTGCAGATACACCCACCGCACGCCAAGATACTCAAAGTGGTTTAAGAGTTTAGAGTTCCCAGAGTTCCTCCTTAAATTAGAGGACAGGGTTCACCACTGGAGAATCAGAGGACAGGGATCACTGCTGGAGAATCAGAGGACAGGGATCACTGCTGGAGAATCAGAGGCCAGGGACCCCTGGCAGGTCATTTGGCAGAGCTCCTTTACCATTCCAGCACTGTAAACAGCTCCCCCCCCCCCCACACACACATACACACTACACAGGGCTGAAATCACATTCCTTTACAGTCTATCAGCCTTCACAGGGTGCATCTGGCTTTTATGTTGCCGTTCTTACCTGTGAAATCCCCTGGTCAGAAAGCAGTGTAGTTGCAGTAGGCAGATACACCCTGTGCAGATCATAGCTGACTGGCTGTGTTGTAAAGGAATGTAATCTGAGCCCTGCGGAGGAGCAGCAGTATAGAGTGCTGTACTGGGAAAGAAGCTCAACAGCGGGCATAGCATCCAGGGCTGAGGGGGTGGTCAGGGGGCTTTGGGGGGGCGCAACTTAGATATGGGGGGCAAAGCCATGTGATACGAAATCTGGAGCCTACAGCCCCTCAGGAGGTGTTAAGGGATTTGTTTTAGCAATTTCTGAAGGTTTCTCTGTCAGTGTTGGCAGGTGTTGGGGGAAGGTCACCTTCCGGAGGTGCGTGTCTTTTTCCCAGGTGTCAGGGAAGTGGGTTAAGCAGACATCCCCGGGTGGGGGGTGGGTACATAGAATCCCAGCTAGTGACTAGAAGACACTGAGCAGTGTCTTACCTCACCAGTGACATCGGTCTCATCATGGCTACAGGACGGCACACTCCTCCTCTTAACTCGCTGAGCTCGGTTACCATTCCATGTTGCCAGCACACAGCACAGAAACTTCCCTATCCTGGGCTGTTCTCACCCCATGCTCCTCTCCATTCAGGAAATGGCTCACAGCTTCTCCCCAGCAGAGGGGTGTGGACTGTGGAAGGCAAAGTGGAAGCCCAATACTGGAGCATGGCTGTGGGGCCCTAGGGCAGATAGGAGTTGGACTTTGTGGAGGATATGATAATATGACAGGAAGGCTGCAGGGGCCCCCTGGAGCTAGGGGCGGGGTTGCAATTGTGACCCCTGCAACCCCTTATGCTACGCCCATGTCAGACACCTCCATTTAATTTCTCTCTAGCAGTGGGACAAACGGTCTCTGGATCAGAAGATATCCTTCTCCAATTTGTCAGACAGGCATCCAAGTGGTCAACGAGGGATGTCACTTTCGGTCACAGGTGACTATACTTACTACCGATGCAAGCCTAAAGGGCTGGGGGTGCACTGCCAAGATCAGACTGCCCAAGGAAGATGAAATGGGAGCGATTCTTCCAATCCCCTAGAGCTGAGGCAAGCAGGAGAAATTTTGAAGTACTTTGCTCCACTGCTTCAGGGCCATCATGTGAAGTTCCAGATGGACAACAGAATGGCAGTGGCTCACGTTTGTTGCAGATTCCGGCACAGATCTTTTGATGGGCAGAGTCCGATCTATTGTCTCTAACAGCATCTTACCTCCCGGGAAAAAAATTGCATACGGACCAGCTGAGCCACCACTTTCTGGATCAGAACGCGTGGAAGTTGAACCTTAGATATCTCAATTATCTTTTTGTGAAGCAGGGTACTCTGGAAGTGGATTTTATGGTGGCTCCTACCAGTGTTTTTCTTTCAATACTTTCATCTGGAAGCCAGGGGCCAAGATATGTTAGCCCAGAAATTGAATTTTCATATAGTTACATAGTTACATATAGTTACACAGTAGGTGAGGTTGAAAAAAGACACAAGTTCATAAAGTCCAACCCATGTGTGTGATTATATGTCAGTATTACATTGTATATCCCTGTATGTTGTGGTCGTTCAGGTGCTTATCTAATAGTTTCTTGAAACTATCAATGCCCCCTGCTGAGACCACCGCCTGTGGAAGGGAATTCCACATCCTTGCCGCTCCTACAGTAAAGAACCCTCTACGTAGTTTAAGGTTAAACCTCTTTTCTTCTAATTTTAATGAGTGGCCACAACTCTTGTTAAACTCCCTTCTGAGAAAAAGTTTTATCCCTGTTGTGGGGTCACCAGTAGGGATGAGCCGAACACCCCCCGGTTCGGTTCGCACCAGAACCCGCGAACGGACCGAAAGTTCGCACGAACGTTAGAACCCCATTGACGTCTATGGGACTCGAACGTTCGAAATCAAAAGTGCTCATTTTAAAGGCTAATTTGCATGGTATTGTCCTAAAAAGGGTTTGGGGACCCGGGTCCTACCCCAGGGGACATGTATCAATGCAAAAAAAACTTTTAAAAACGGACGTTTTTTCGGGAGCAGTGATTTTAATGATGCTTAAAGTAAAAAAAAAAAAGTGAAATATTCCTTTAAATATCGTACCTGGGGGGTGTCTATAGTATGCCTGTAAAGTGACGCGTGTTTCCCATGTTTAGAACAGTCCCTGCACCAAATGTCATTTTTAAAGGAAAAAATCTCATTTAAAACTGCTTGCGGGTTTAATGTCATGTCGGGTCATGGCAATATGGATGAAAATCAGTGAGACAAACGGCATGGGTACCCCCCAGTCCATTACCAGGCCCTTTGGGTCTTGTATGGATATTAAGGGGAACCCCGCACCCAAATTAAAATAAGGAAAGGAGTGGGGCCACCAGGCCCTATATACTCTGAACAGCAGTGCAAACAAGACAGGGACTGTAGGTTTGTTGTTAAGTAGAATCTGTTTGTAATTTTGAACATTTTTAACGTGTTTAGCTCCAGCCAAAATTTTTTCTAAGCTTTTTGGAAAACATAGGGAAGGGTTATCACCCCTGTGACATTTGTTTTGCTGTCTTTCCTCCTCTTCAGAAGATTTCACCTCACTTTTTTGTCCCAATGAAAAATGTTTTTTGAAAATTTGGGTTTTTTTGTGGAACAAGGATTGGAAAGCATCAGTGGAAAGGAGAAATTGTTTTCCCATATTAACTCTTACAGGAGAGAATTTCCCTTCCTAGGGGTAGATTTCATCTCACTTCCTGTTGTCTCCTTCCGTTTGCAAGTAGGAGTCATTTGTAAGTTAGATGTTTGAAAGTAGGGTCCTGCCCTATATACTCAGCAGAAATTTGGGCCTTAGGTATTGCTGTGGCCACAACACTGTAAGCCCTCACAGGGCCCTGCTGTGAAATATTAGATCAAGAATTGTAATTACATGCCCCTGTTGAACAGGAGCTGAAAAATTAGGCCTTAGGCACTGGTGCTGGTGCCACAACACTGCAACCCCTCACAGACACTCTAGTTGGAACGCAGGAACGAGCCCTGCTGCAAAGTATTGCATCAATTACACGCCCCTGTTAGACACTGACTAATAGACTAATGGCCTGTAGCTGCACTAAGCTGGGATAGAACACCTGTAATTTTCTTCAAGTAGCTTTATATACTGTAACCAGACAAGCCTGCCTGTCAGTAGGAAGATAACAGGAACGGATCTAGCTGAACACTGTGAGCAGGACGCACTGTACTAAATGTAAATAGTCTAGCTGCCTGACCGTGGTACTAATAGGATCAAATAGAACACCTGTAATTTTCTTCAGGTAGCTTTATATACTGTAACCAGACAAGCCTGCCTGTCAGTAGGAAGATAACAGGAACGGATCTAGCTGAACACTGTGAGCAGGACGCACTGTACTAAATGTAAATAGTCTAGCTGCCTGACCGTGGTACTAATAAGATCAAATAGAACACCTGTAATTTTCTTCAGGTAGCTTTATATACTGTAACCAGACAAGCCTGCCTGTCAGTAGGAAGATAACAGGAACGGATCTAGCTGAACACTGTGAGCAGGACGCACTGTACTAAATGTAAATAGTCTAGCTGCCTGACCGTGGTACTAATAGGATCAAATAGAACACCTGTAATTTTCTTCAGGTAGCTTTATATACTGTAACCAGACAAGCCTGCCTGTCAGTAGGAAGATAACAGGAACAGATCTAGCTGAACACTGTGAGCAGGACGCACTGTACTAAATGTAAATAGTCTAGCTGCCTGACCGTGGTACTAATAGGATCAAATAGAACACCTGTAATTTTCTTCAGGTAGCTTTATATACTGTAACCAGACAAGCCTGCCTGTCAGTAGGAAGATAACAGGAACGGATCTAGCTGTACACTGTGAGCAGGACGCACTGTACTAAATGTAAATAGTCTAGCTGCCTGACCGTGGTACTAATAGGATCAAATAGAACACCTGTAATTTTCTTCAGGTAGCTTTATATACTGTAACCAGACAAGCCTGCCTGTCAGTAGGAAGATAACAGGAACGGATCTAGCTGAACACTGTGAGCAGGACGCACTGTACTAAATGTAAATAGTCTAGCTGCCTGACCGTGGTACTAATAGGATCAAATAGAACACCTGTAATTTTCTTCAGGTAGCTTTATATACTGTAACCAGACAAGCCTGCCTGTCAGTAGGAATTTAACAGGAACGGATCTAGCTGAACACTGTGAGCAGGACGCACTGCACTAAATGTAAATAGTCTAGAAGATAACAGGAACGGATCTAGCTGAACACTGTGAGCAGGACGCACTGCACTAAATGTAAATAGCAGGAACGGATCTAGCTGAACACTGTGAGCAGGACGCACTGCACTAAATGTAAATAGCAGGAACGGATCTAGCTGAACACTGTGAGCAGGACGCACTGCACTAAATGTAAATAGCAGGAACAGATCTAGCTGAACACTGTGAGCAGGACGCACTGCACTAAATGTAAATAACAGGAACGGATCTAGCTGAACACTGTGAGCAGGACGCACTGCACTAAATGTAAATAGCAGGAACGGATCTAGCTGAACACTGTGAGCAGGACGCACTGCACTAAATGTAAATTGCAGGAACGGATCTAGCTGAACACTGTGAGCAGGACGCACTGCATTAAATGTAAATAGTCTAGATAGAAGATAACAGGAACGGATCTAGCTAAACTGAATACAGTGTATATATATATATGCAACACCTGGGATGCATATATATACACAATACACTGTAAGTGCAGCTAACTGACTGACTGTTCTGCCTAATCTATCTAACTCAAATCAAATGACACTGTCTCTCTCTCTCTCTCTATCTCTATCTCTCAGCACACCGGAACACACACTACACAGGGCCGCCGTGCAGGCGGCCTTATATAGTGTGGGGTGTGTACTAAATCCCCTGAGCCATAATTGGCCAAAGCCACCCTGGCTTTGGCCAATTACAGCTCTCTCTACTGACGGCGCTGTGATTGGCCAAGCATGCGGGTCATAGTGCATGCTTGGCCAATCATCAGCCAGCAATGCACTGCGATGCCGCAGTGAATTATGGGCCGTGACGCGCCACACGAATTTAGCGCGAACGGCCCATAACGTTCGCAATTCGGCGAACGATCGAACAGCCGATGTTCGAGTCGAACATGGGTTCGACTCGAACACGAAGCTCATCCCTAGTCACCAGTATGGTATTTGTATATTAAAATCATATCCCCTCTCAAGCGTCTCTTCTCCAGGGAGAATAAGTTCAGTGCTCACAACCTTTCCTCATAACTAATATCCTCCAGACCTTTTATTAGCTTTGTTGCCCTTCTTTTTACTCGCTCCATTTCCAGTACATTATTCCCGAGGACTGGTGCCCAGAACTGGACAGCATACTCTAGGTGAGGCTGGACCAGAGTCTTGTAGAGCGGGAGAATTATCATTTTATCTCTGGAGTTGATCCCCTTTTTAATGCATGCAATATTCTGTTTGCTTTGTTAGCAGCAGATTGGCATTGCATGGCATTGCTGAGCCTATTATCTACTAGGACCCCCAGGTCATTTTCCACCCTAGATTCCCCCAGAGGTTCTCCCCCCAGTGTATAGATTGCATTCATATTTTTGCCACCCAAATGCATTATTTTACATTTTTCTACATTGAACCTCATTTGCCATGTAGTTGCCAACCCCATTAATTTGCTCAGATATTTTTGCAAGGTGTCCACATCCTGCAGAGAAGTTCTTGCCCTGCTTAGCTTAGTATCGTCCGCAAATACAGAGATTGAACTGTTTACCCCATCCTCCAGGTCGTTTATGAACAAATTAAATAGGATTGGTCCCAGCACAGAACCCTGGGTGACCCCACTACCCACCCCTGACAATTCCGAGTACTCCCCATTTATCACCACCCTCTGAACTCGCCCTTGTAGCCAGTTTTCAATCCATGTACTCACCCTATGGTCCATGCCAACGGACCTTATTTTGTACAATAAATGTTTATGGGGAACTGTGTCAAATGCTTTTGCAAAATCCAGATACACCACATCTACGGGCCTTCCATTAACTAGATGGCAACTCACCTCCTCATAGAAGTTTAATAGATTGGTTTGGCAAGAATGATTCTTCATGAATCCATGCTGATTACTGCTAATGATACCGTTCTCATTACTAAAATCTTGTATATAGTCCCTTATCATCCCCTCCAAGAGTTTACATACTATTGATGTTAGGCTAACTGGTCTGTAATTCCCAGGGATGTATTTTGGGCCCTTTATAAATATTGGTGCTACATTGGCTTTTCTCCAATCAGCTGGTACCATTCCAGTCAGTAGACTATCAGTAAAAATTAGGAACAATGGTCTGGCAATTCATCTGGCGTATGTCTTCCCACCAATGACTCTTATATTGGAGACACTTCTGAAGGTCTGTGAGGAAGCAGTAACCATTATAATCATTCCCTTCTGGCCCAACTAGCCCTCTGTTGAAGCAAATGTTGGTAGCTCCTCTGGTAACACTTCCACAGTCCAAAGACCTCCTCCTCCAGGGTGGCAAATGTCCCCCTAATACAGTATGACACAGCTCAGTCTGACAGCCAGGATAGATGTCCCTTTTTTTCCCCATTTCCTGAAGTTGGGAGGTATGCACAGTACAATCCAGATCCAGTTTTTCTTCCTAGCCACGACTCTTGGTCACCAAAAAAGCCCTAAAATTGCCCTTGCTGAACGGCTGCTTGAATATGTGTGTAATTGTGATGCAAGAAGTCAGTGCCATCCCCAAGCAGGATATAGCATTAAACCTGTAGGAACCTTCGCTAACCTTCGCTAACTAGGAACCTTCGTCTGGCAATAAAGTTGGCAGCGCCTCCACCCAGGACAGGGCCTCAGAGGGAATTCCCTTCCTGGGAAATCAGCCAGTAATCTAACCAAATTATATGAGAGCACAGGAACTACTGCAACCAGCATATAACATTCATCAAAATATATAGATGCATGCAAGTATGGAAATAATACAAGCTTTATATACAAAAATGAATAATAGTACATACATCCAATGTACAAAGAGGTATTATTAGCAAAGAGCCCAACAAGCATCCTGGTGGAACTGTGCACATACACCCAGGTACAGTTGTGCTCAAAGCAGTCTGTATTTCTCCTGAGGTTACCTGTGGGGTTTTCTTTGTATCCTGAACAATTCCTGTGGCAGTTGTGGCTGAATCCTTTCTTGGTCTACCTGACCTTGGCTTGGTATCAAAAGAGCCACAAATTTTCTACTTCTTAATAAGGGATTAAACAGTACAGACTGGCATATTCAAGGCTTTTATATCCTTTTCTATCTTTATAAAGTTCCATTACTTTGTTACGCAGGTCTTTTGACTGTTCTTTTCTACCTCCTCGTGGCTCAGTGTCTAGCCTGCTTAGGGCATCCAAGTGAGAGCTAACAAACTCATTGACTATTTATACAGAGACACTAATTGTGATTTAAAAAGCCACAAATGTGAAAAATTAATCTTTAATTGCCATTTTAACCTGTGTGTGCCACCTTCTGTGTCTGTACCAAGGCCAAACTTTCCAGGGTATGTAATGTTTTTATTAGGGCCATTTGGGTGACTTCTGTTATCATTATGATTTAAAAAGGATCCCAAAAAATATGTGATAATAAATGGCTTCATGTGATCACTATCCTTAAATAAAAGACAGTTTTTTGTCATGATCAGTCATATTTTCAATATCAATGCCACAATTTCTCAATTTCTGCCAGGGTGTGCAAAATTTTGAGCTCAACTGTATATATGTATAATAAGGATATCCCCAGATAAAGGTCAGGGCAGCTGCCTTTGTCTCAGAGACCTAAAGACAAGATCAGCGGTGATGAGGAGATCCTCCAACAGTTGTTCAACCAGCTTGGAATGTAGCTTCTCACTGGCAGAAACTGGTGTGCCACTGAAACTCAGAGTCGCATATCTATTCTGCCTCTAAGTCTCAAGTAGTTTCTAATCTGTCATGCAAGCGGACCTCTAACTGCCAGATTGGGCAATTGGATGCCTAATCTGGCACTAGCCCAGTGTTTCTCAACCTTTTTCCAGTCGGGGCACCCTTAAAAAGTATTTTCAGTCTTGAGGCACCCCAGTCCAAGGCTTAGTTCACGTTACTGTGTGTCGCGGAACATGTGCAAAATCGCACTCGTTCTTGACACACAGACAAATGATCTGCTCTTTAGGGGTGCCATTAATTCTTAATGGTACCTCACACATTGGAAAATGTGGGGTGCTTTTGTTGCAGTGTAATTTAAAAAAAAAAAAAAGGTCGGGGATTTCCTTCCCTAAATTTTTGTGGTTAGGGAAGCCCATTGAAATGAATGGGCTGCACTACACGCAGCACGCAGCAACACAGATGTGAACCAAGGGCTTGTTCACATGTCGGGTTGGAGGGGTGGTAAAAGCACATGGTTAAGCTGTTTTTACCACCCCCAAATTCTTCCCCTTTAGCTGCAGAGACAACAGCTGGGGGTGTACACATGTTGTGGCTGCAGCTGGAGGTATACCCAGGGTGAATGGGGCTGCACTGCAACTAAACTGTAACTGTGTACATTGCACGGTTGTGGTGTAGTGATGCTGCATTAAAACTGGTGGTGAGGAGGCAACATAATGCCTCTTTACCGCCTGTCAAATGCCTCTGAAAAGCAATCTGCGCATAGGTTGCTTTTCAGAGGAGAAGCAGTCCTTGCTGCTATCACAAACAAGACCTACAAAAGCAGTTCTGATGGTACAGGAATGGGGGGGTCATGATTAAAAGTAACATACGCACACACACATATACAGACACATACACGTGCACACACGCATACAGACACATAGATACAGACACTTGTACATACGCACATGCAGACACGTGCGCACACACACACGTACAAACACACATACAGACAGACACATGCACACACACACACACATACAGACACACATACAGACACATGCACACACACACACACACACTTACAGACACATGCGCACACACACATACAGACATACACACACACATACAGACACTCACATGCTCACGCACATACAGACACATGCACACACACATACAGACACACATACCAGACACATGCACACACACATACAGACACATGCACACATACATACCAGACACATGCACACATACATACCAGACACATGCACACATACACACACACATACAGACACATGCACACACACATACAGACACATGCACACATACCAGACACACACACATACAGACACATGCACACACACAGACACATGCACACACACAGACACATGCACACACACACACATACATACACATGCGCACACACACACATGTACAAACACACATACACACACATGTACAAACACACATACAGACACATGTACACACATGCACACACACACACACAGAAACATGTATAAAGCTCTTTTAAAACAAATCTAGCTTCTAGCACAGTACCTTTCCAGTTTCCTCATTCAGCCAGGTACTGCACTGTAGGGGGAAGCAGAGAGCAGAGCACACTCCCCTGCTCTTTACTTTCACTTTGCTGAGGTTGACGGAGCTTCTCACAGTGCGGATGTACAGTTCGGCAGGGGATCGGGAGATCGGGCTCATCTGACAGCCCTTCTCTCCCCTGATCCCGCTGCACACCTGAGAACCTCTGACGGCACACCTGGTTGGGAAAGGCTGCTCTAGCCTATGCTGGTTATTGAGCCCTAAGCTAAAACAAACTATAGAATCCCAGACTAGAAGGGACAGGTTTAACTAAAATAACAGCAGCTGCATATAAACTCTATTAAAATAAACAGGTTCACCTAGTAATATGTTGTAAGGTGCTCACCACACACAGTACCACAGACCTAGCAATCTGGCAATGTGCGTGAAATAATAACAATGATAACAATAAGACAGAGATACTCTGTATATCAAAATGATTCAGATACATACTCAAGAAACTATGGGCAGCTCCAGTTAAACTATTAGAACATAGTAATATTAGTCCCTTCTGGCCTGGAGTTAGCAGCATGAACGGGGCATGTAGCTGAGACTTTCTCTCTCTCTCTCCACTTCCTCCTTTTGGGGTTTCAAATCCAGCCTCACAGAGACAGGAAGGGCTAATACATAAATAACTGTGAATATTAAAAGCACAGGTACTCACAATTACAAACAGTAAAGGGCAGCAGATCACTACATACTAAAAGTGTATGAGAAAGCATTGTTACTAATTGCTTTCATTAGGAAAAATACTGTTTAACACACCACTCCTCATGAATGTAGGGCATAAGTACTCTACAATAGATTTTAACATACATGGAGGGTAAATTATGAAAACTGGAACAGCCAGAATCTGGAGCAGCTATGCATGGCAACCAGTCAGCTTCTATCTTTCATTTCCAAAACTTAACAGAACAGGCTGAAGATAAAAGCTGGATGCCATGCACATCTGTACCATTAAACCATACCTACCTTCACTCAGTGCCCTTTTTTCAGTCAACATAGGAAAGAATTTTGTTGAAAGGTGTCTTTGTCCTATGTTACATAATCCAAAGAGGAAGTATATGAAGCACGGGTTTCTATTTAAAACAGAGAAGTGATCACTGTTGAGAACAGGGAAGTAAAAACTAAATTAAACATATTTTCCTGTGTTGGTTTTGTACTGTTTCACTAGACTTGCCACCAAGCAGCTAAATGTTTAGTCTGATTTATTTGCTATACTGTATTTGCTAAACCTCCAGATACTGCTATGTAATATATAGGACAAAATATACCAGCAAGCCATATGCACCTTCTTTTTTTTCTTAACCCTGATTAACATGTCATTGCTAATGATCTGAAAGTGGCCAACATTGGAAAATCATTTGGAAGGATACCTTAAAGGAATCAAGAAGAGAAACCGGATGTGGGTATGGCCAAAAAAAATAGACATGGTCAAAAAAGTGAGTATCACTTCAAAGTGCTTGGCTTGTAGTCTGACACCTTTCCACACTTGCTGTGCTATGTTTTAGTCAAAATAGGGCTTGGGGGCACCTTGGAGACAAAGTAGCTTAGCTTGCCCCCCACCCCACTAAGCACAGCTCACCTCTGCACATGTATCCACCACTCACCTCTGCACCCCTCTTTTACAGCCCGCCCCCCCCCCCCCCCTACTAAGCATAGCTCACCTCTGCACAACGTATCCACCGCTCACCTCTGCATCCCTCCTTCGCAGCTTGCCCCCCCCCCAGTCCACTAAGTATAGCTCGCCTCTGCACAACTTATCCACCACTCAGCTCTGCACCCCTCCTTCACAGCTCGCCCCCACTAAGCATAGCTCTCCTCTGCACAACCTATCCACCACTCACCTTTGCACCCCTCCTTCACAGCTTGCCCCCCACCCCCAGCCTCTCTAGTCTACTGCTAGCATCTGAAGCCTTCACCCACAGTTATCTCCCCCCCACACACATGCAGACACACACTAAACACAGCTTGCCTCTGCAAGTTGTGTCTGCAAGCCCTTATACACCACTCTCTTCTGCATCTCTTGCTCACAGCTCACCTGTACTGTTCATTCACAGCTTACTTGCACCACCCGCACCACTCTTTAATAGCTCACCTGTACCCCTGAATCCTTTGTCCACATCTCATCCTGAATTCACTTATCCATAGCGCACCTGCATCCAGCTTACCTTCATCCCCTTCTACAGCTCACCTGAACACCTGCACCCCACTTCCTATCTAGTGCAAGACCAGGACCTAGATTCTTTCCTAAGCAGGTACTGTGGTGCTTTTCGGGATTTGCATATGATGTATTTGCATATAAATAAACCACGACTCATTCATTTGCAAATCTGGTGGCTAATTCCTAGGATACAGCCACTATGAAACAACTTTAAAACAGCAAGAATGTCCCAGGGCAGTCAAGGACAGTTATTAATAATGATGAGTCAGATGTACCTGCGTTTAGTTTGGGGGCAGGGAACCCTGTTGAAGTCAATGGAAGGCAAATCCTAGAAATCAGTAATGGTCACTTTCTAGGCTAATAAGCAAGGGATTGTCTCCTGGATGACGTGTACCAAAGTAAAAAAAAAGCCCTGTACACTGCCAGTAAATGACAGTTCCCAGCTGATTCCTTCTGTTTGTCAAACTGCTCCCAGTCTCCATTTCCTGCAGGATACTCTCAGCCTGTTATCACTCTTATAGCATGTCTACAGTCTCTGACCATCTCTTACATTGTATATGCTGTCTCTGACAGTCTTCTGGAGCAATACATATACTAAATATTACTCCCAGTCCCTTGGTGATGTTAGGAGCTGCAGTTGAGGCCTCCTATTCCTCGTACGTTCACCACCACTGATCTATGCATATATTACAAATCAAATTGACTTTTGAATTTATTGCATATTGCATTTTCACTAGAAGTTAAATTCAAGGTTTACTTACTTTTTACTTTTTCTTAGTGTAGCTTGCTTCTTACGCTGCTGAGGCCCGTGAGTTAACATTAACTTATATGTGAACCCTTACCTTGTAAAACAACCAAGTCAGTTTAAAATAGAGATGCAAGGCAAAATGTTTCTGTATATTCTGTCTATCCAAATGTCGTCCGAAATTTTCATTTCGTCATTTCGGATTCGTTTAAATTTGTTACTATTGTAATTCAGAAATTTGCATACATCCGAATTCCCAAATAGCGGAAAATTTGTCCGAATTTCAATTCGTAACGAAGCGAACCGCACATATCTACAGGTTACACATACTGGCCAGCTTTAAGCTATTATTTTTTTAAGCACATTTGACATCATGCATCTCTGTATACAGTTTTCTTAAAGCATAACTCCGTTTTTGTTGAGAAAAAAACACTCCCCCCCTGGGTAATCTATGTACATTGCAAGTGTAGCGCTGATAGATTTTTAATCTACCGCTTCTATGTAAATTTAGTGGGTCATCTTTTCTGTACATAGTTCAAATTTAATCTAAAGCTAAATTAGCTTCTGATCCAACCTTGGTTGTGTTGCGTGCAGT